>NC_066582.1:226621595-227844246 GCF_024323335.1 Lathyrus oleraceus
TATATATATATATATATATATATATATATATATATATATATATATATATATATATATATATATATATATATTGTTTTTCAAGGAGGTGTTAAATTTTCTTCCAATATCGATTAAATTATCTAATAGCCTTTCCTTAGTGTCCTTTTCATATTTCTCTCTCTCTCTCTCTCTCTCTCTCTCTCTCTCTCTCTCTTTTATATATATATATATATATATATATATATATTGTTTTTAATGGAGCTGTTAAATTTTCGTCCAATGTCGATTAAATCATCTAATAGCCTTTCTTTAGTGTCCTTTTCATATTGTATAGGAATTATAGTTCCTTGGTCAATTTCATGACCTAAAAATCTAACTTTTGTTTGAAAAAGTTTCATCTTAGGAGCAGATATAACTAATCCATTATGTTTAACTAATCCTTTGAATATTTTAAATATTTAACATGTTGATCTATTGTTTTAGAAAAAACTAAGACATCATCAATATAAACAATTATAAATTCAGTATAAGGATTAAAAATATCATTCATAATATTTTGAAATTCATAAGGGGCATTTTTAAGGCCAAAAGGAAGGACATTCCATTCATAATGTCCAAAAGGAACAATAAAGGTTGTTTTATACTTATTAGATTCATTATTCTGAATTTGCCAATAACGAGATTTCATATCAAATTTAGAGAAGATTAAAGCATTGTTTAATCTATCTAAAAGATCTTTTTTATTAGGAATAATATATCTAATCCATTTTAACACTTTATTAAGGGGTTTGTAATTTATAACAAGTCTAGGGACCCCACGTTCCCTTTCGGCAGCATTATTAACATAAAAAGTTGTGCAGCTCCAAGGAGATTTTGATTTTCTTATTAAATTTTTCTCTAAAAGAGATTCTATCTTCTTTTTGCATAAATCCAAATACTCATGATTCATTTGAGCAGGCCTAGCTTTAGTGGGAATTTGACTTTCATTAAAGTCATCAAGATAAGGTAAAGAAATAACATGTTTCTTTCTATCCCAAAAGGCATTAGGAAAATCATTACAGATTTCATCTCTAAACTATTGATCAATTAATTCAATTTGATTTTGAATTTCAGGTTTCTTAAGTTGAGAAGTAATGTTTAATAAATCTACTTCTTCTTTAAGAAAACATTTTTTTTTCTTTTTTAAGAAGAATATCTTTAACTTCATTAATCATCCTAGTATGAGGATCGGTAATAAATTCAAAAGTAATTCTTTTGTTATTGATAATGGAGGTAATTCCCTTTTGATCAACATTAATTAGAGGCATAATTTTATGTAGAAAAGGAGTTCCTAATATGATTCTATGAGTTAAATTTTTTATAAGAATAAAATGAGTAGGTAAACAACTATCTTTGTTTCAAATATAAGCATTAGACAACTTATAATTAACCGTGAGTTTATCTCCTCCAGCTTGTGTAAGAGATCGTGTGGTTTTATCAGAGTATTTAGTGGGAATAATTCCTACTTGAAGGCAGTTTAAATCAGTGCCACTATCAATAAGGGCAACTTCATTTTCTAATATGAAATTTCTATTAATAACTAAAGTTATTCTAACAAACCATTTTTGAGAGGTCACTCTATCGATGAGAGAAAGGAATTCATCACTATGCGAAGGATTACTAGGTTAAGATATCTCTTCAACCTTGGAACTACTAGATTCTAACAAAGTGAGTCTTTGAGATAAACCATAGTTTTCTCTTCTAATCGGAGATATCTCATTCTTTAAGAGATTTATTTCTCTATTTAAATCCATAATAGAAACAGGAGTTTCACGGATGTTAGACTGTCTTAATCTAGACAAAACCTCACTTAATTAGTAAGGTGCTTCTGTAATAACAGGAAAATCTTTTTTAGAGTTTTCTTGTATTAAGACCTCAAGAATTTTTCTTTTTAGTTCTTTATTATAAATAGATTCTATAGCTTTTATAGCTTCGTCTTGTTCTGAGTTTAAAACATTTAACCCATTCATATCAACAATTGATTTCCAGTAATCTAATTGATTACATTGACAATCATTACTGTCAGAATATTCAGAAGAGCATTCCGTAGAGGATTCATAAATCATATTAATATCCTCTTCTGAAGAATAATTTTCAGAATCAGAATTGAGAAGTAAAACTTTTTCTAATTGAGAACGCAATTGTTCATCTTCTATCTCATTAAGAGCTTTTTTAGTCCAACATTGGTTGGCATAATGACCATGTTTGCCACATTTATGACACGTTATGTCAAGATTTTTAGCTTTTCTTTTACCTTTAGGGTCAAAAGATTTTTCTTTAGGTCTACCTTTATTGTAGTGACCCTTTTTCTTATTCTTATAAGAATTTTTATAAGAATTTTTTAGTTATCCTTATAAGGTTTATTGCGGAAAATTTTTCCTTTTTTCTTATTATTATTATCTGGAGATTTTCCAAGATCAAAAGCAAATTGTTCGCAAAATTCACCAAGTTGGTGTTTCTCGGAAAGCGTTTACTTTTTAAGTTGATTTCTAAGCTTTATGTCATTACATAAAGTTAATCCTTCATTAACAAAAGTGTTAATTATATGACCATAAGTAAGGTCAGAATAATTTATATTTATCCCATCATTTTTCTGTCTTAAAGATTGTCTAACCTTTTCAGAAAAGAAATGGGGTAATCCATCAATAAATTTTTCTTTCCAATGCAAAGAATTGGGATTGTTTAATTGATAAACTCTTGAAAGAAAAGTATCCTTATACCATCTAAAGTGGGTAAGAGAAGGACACCTAAGGTTTTGGAGAAGTGTCTGGATTTTTTCTCCAATGGGGACATTGGTTCCTACAAAATGTTGTAAGATGGAGAGACACAGAGTATACACTGCAACTTCTTCTCCCGTGGTAGTCGTAGCCAAAGTAGTGCTTCCACTGGTTCCTGGCTCGATCTTAATGATTTTCTTATGATTAAGAATTTCTAATTTCTGAGATTCGGTGAGATAATGATCCCACCAGCCTCTAAGTTGGCCAACAAATCCTGTGGTTATAAAGGATGCTATAAAACTATCTAAATTTCCATGTTGTTTGCAAACAGTAGAATACATGATCATCCTATGGATTGTATCTATAATCTGTTTTTCATTAAGACCATCAACATTCCATTCATAAATGGCTTTTCCTGAATATGAATTCTGGAATGGTTCAGATTCCTCAAAGAGCAAATCTTGCGGTGAGAGGCGTTTGTAATAATACTTTTTTATAGGCCTAGGAGAATAAACAGGGTTTATATTATTAGTATTATTAATGTCAAGGTTACTAATGTCTAAATTAGCAAACATATCAGATAATTCGTCAATATGGTTTTCGTTATTATCCTCAGAATAATCTTCATGGGACATAACTGTGATATTAAGACCTTTTAACTTTTGTTCTAAAATACGAACAAATTCTTGACCATCGGTTTCCATTTTAAATCCTTATATGGAAACAGGAGGTTGTACTATAGGAACATCCGAAATAGTGGATGTGGACATCTGGTCCTTAGGTTTATTTATGAGGTCAATAATTATATCTTGACGTGCTATTTGTTTTTCTAAAAGATTTTTTATGGATAGTAGATCTTTTTCCATAGAGATAAATTGTTCTCCTAAGCAAACAAGATAAGCATTGGTATAATTCTGAGACCTGATGACGGAATTTAATTCCTTAAGAGTAACTTGATTTTGTTCAGCACTTTGTAACTGCAGGTTAAGGTAAGGGGTAGCTTCAGTATTTTGACTCAAACTTATCGTTTGTTCAGGGGGAAAAGGAGCTTCCATTTTCGCTCCTCTAACATTTCCCCAAGGTCTTTGTAAAACAAGGATTTCTTCTTGTTTTTTACTTATGAAATAGTTAACAAACCATTTCACAAAAGGAATGAAATCCTGCGCAAGGTTCATTTGAGTGTAGTACTCATCTTTAAATTGAGCTAATTCGGGTTTTGAATTAAAAAAAAAACCATTCTCTGAATTGAGTATATCTCTCATGTTGAAACTCATCATTGATGAGTTGTCTCATCTTGCTACCAGGGGAGTAATCGAACATTATAACTGGAAATCCATGTCTGACGGAGTATGTGATTCTGCTCTTGGAGTATTAGGTTTTTGATAAATTCCTTGGGGAATTCTATTTTCTCTAAGTCTTATATTCTCAACGACCTCTATCTCTTCTCTTGTTTGAGAAGTAGAAGGTGTAGGTAATTGGCTAGAAGCTGTGAAAAATTCACTAACTGAGTGTCTAGCAGATAGAGATCCGGGTATCCTAATTATTCTTTTAGGAGTGAAGTTTATTTCTAGATCTCCTTCAGTAGTTTGAATTATTTGATCTATATCCCTATTAAGGATAGGTTCAGGATCTATTTCCTAAGGAAGAGACCATGTCTTTGGGAAGTTTATTTCATCCCATTTTATCAATCTATTGGTTGCAACATTGGAAGTTAACAAATTGATTTGAACCAAAGTAGTAGTTCCAGGAAACGCTAATTGTTTTTCTTTGGGATTAAACATAGTAAGAACCTTATAGTAGATTCTATAGCATATTGCTATGATTTCACTTCCAGGTTTGAAATTGTAACCATCAGTATGAACAGTTAACTGAATAGCATCTAATAAATTCTTATCAGATAAAGATAGAGTTAAATTTGGTGAGACATCAAAGTAAACTGGTCCATGAAACAGACTTGTCTCTACCATAGCGGCTAAAGATGATTTGAAATCCTTACATCTACCATCTCTAACATAAGCCATTATGCTAGAATTTAAACCTAATAATGTTAACGGTTTTAAAGCAATTAGAACCAATCCAATATGGATAAAATTATAATTTTTAAAAGGTTTCAAATCTTTTTTAGTTAACAGTTTGATTGTCTGTTTTTCTTTAGAAATTTGAATTGTTTGCTCTAGAGTTTAAATAGCAAAATGAGCAAAAACATCTATCTTACCAAATCTATAAATTTGATTAGGAGGAACGGAGGGTATAACCCATCTGTTGATTTTATCCAGATTTCTTGGATATTCTATAAGTTCTTCATTTTTGATCAAATTGTTTTGATGATTATCATCATCAGAATCCATAAAAGAAACAGGCTAAGAATGTTGTGGTTGGTTGATACACAAAGCTAAATCTAAATAGATAACTTGGACTCATAACATAATATTAACTGAAACAACAACCTATTAAAAGTCATCTAGGCAAACAACGAATTGTTTAACTACCAACCCAAAGGGACAGAAGGATTTCTCCTAAATCAAAGATGTCAAAATGTTTTCAGCAAAATTTTTCTTTTTTAGAATCATAAACAACTCCCTTCCCCGGGAAAAAGATGTACTTAACAGAAAACACTAAAAACATTTTTTGTTTTAAAAACACTTTTAAAAGGTTGTTTGGTTATCTGTTAATAAAAAGTAATGAGGAAAAGTTACCTACTTAGTTTTATCTAAGCGTAATCAACCTATCACGATATAAATTTAGCCACAAATTGTCATAACAATTTGTGTAATGAAAAACTTACCGTAGATTTGGCAACCAGGTGATGATACCATAATTTGTATACAGCAGAAGCAGGATCGATATATGTATAAGAAAGTAAAGAAATGGTAGAGAAGTCTAGAGAAGTATAGAGAATTTTCTTTCAAACTTATCTTCAAAAACCTGATTACAAAAGAAACTTAAATCCCTTTATATAGGGAAGCAAAGGCTTACTATTTAAGCCGGTAACAACTACCTACAATAGTAGGTGAACTACTAAACATTAATAAAAAACAAAAAACTTTTACAAAAGAAAATTAAGTGCATACATTTATGCCTAAAGACAAGAGATTCTTATTCCCTTAAGATAAGAAGATAAGATTCTTTCTTATCTTTTGCTTTTGGCAACTTTTTCTTTTGACAAGATTCTTATTCCATTAACCTTGTCTTTTGCTTTTGACAAGATTCTTATTCCATTAACCTTGTCTTTTGCTTTTGTTTATTGATTCCTTTTCATTATTGCTTTGAAATGGCAAACAAGATAGGTTTCTTTCTTATCTTCTGCCTTTGATTATTGATTCTTATTTTTTGCTTTCTCTTTTGCTTTCTGGGCCATGGATTGAATCATTGCGTCCCAGAAATCCTCTGCAGTTGGGTCCTCTGCTTGGGCTTCTCCTGCCAAACAGTCAAAGTTGTGGGAATCAATTGATCCCATGGAAGAGTTGGTCTTCATAGATGAATCCTCATCTTTTGATGCTTTTGCTTGAAAAGTGGAGAAGAATTGGTTTTTCATATGGTCCAAAGTTCTAACCATGATTTCATCTTCTGATTCATTTGGATATTTTCTCTAGAAGAAGTTCTTCAGATTTCCCATAGACATTTGTTGGGAGCTTTGCTCTTTGACCTTATTACTTTGGTCTTCAGCTATAGCTGTTTGAATTAAATTTCTTATTTTCTGGACTTCTTCGGAACTCATTTTGTTCCACCATTTATAGAAGAAATTTCTTTCTAAAATGGGTATGTTGAATTTATCTTGAGATATGGTGATTGACCATCTCCATATCCATGGAATCTGAAATTTGGTAAAGAACCAAAATGGACATTGTCCGGTGATTAAATTATCAGATAAAATATTTGCAATAAGTGGGCTATTGTCACACCAGGGATTGTATAAATCAAGTAATTATTTGGGTAGTATTTCCAAAGACGGACCAAATTTAGTCCACCGTTCATAAAACCAATTTGGTATAGGTCTATTAATCATCTCTGGATTAATAGAAAAAAACCAAGAATGCTTATTCTTTGGATTTTGATAATAAAAAGCTTGAGTAAAAGCTTGGACATAGTCCCAGTAATTAAAGTAAATATACTTTCCTTCTGCAATTCTTATTGCCTTTTCACCATTTGGATTAAGACCCCATTCTCTTGGTAACAAGATTTTATTAATGTGACATTTACTGAAGTATATAAAACTATCAGGATTATTATTCTGGTAATGGTGAGTAAATGTTACCGATTCGGTAACGGTTAGAAGAATTTCTAGGCGAGGCCTAGATTTTCCATGTAGGCCTGGATATCCTCTTGATTCTAGGTATCTAGTTTTGAAAGACCATCCATCATTTGGTTTGATTTTGACATCTTCTTCATCAATATACATGATTTTTTCAGTTACTGGATTTTCAAAATAATCCAATTGCTCTTGAGGTGGGTTATTAACCACAACTTCTTTGTAAGATGTACTTTTATTAGAGGAGGAGGAAGGAATATCTTCCTTTTTAGATAAAGGTGCATGTAATTGTTTCATTTTTCTACCTTTGTAAACTGTAGTCCAATCCCCTATTAGAGGAATGTTTGATTCTGGCTGGGGTAACATATTGTTACCCCCCCTTCCACCACGGCCATAACCGCGGTCTCTTCCCCTATACGGGGTCATCATTTTTTCCCTGCAAAAATTCACGAGTTAAATAATCAGCAAGTGAATTATTTTCACCTTTAATGTGTTGAATGTCAAATTCAAACATAGATAATTGAGATTGCCAGCTAGCAAAAATTTGCTTAGCAACAAGATTTTTAACATCTTTTTCAATAATTGATTTAGCTGAGCTACAATCAATTTTTAATAAAAATTTCTTATTAAGAAGATCATCTTGAAATTTTGAAATGCATTTTATAATAGAGAGCATCTCCTTTTTGATAGTAGAATATTTTGATTGGGCAGGATTCCATTTTCCAGTGGTAAATCTGACTAAAACTTCTTTTGATGTGTCATGTATAATTTGTTTCAGGATTCCTCCATAGCCTAAGTCGGAAGCATCCGTTTCAACAATTTTGAAATATTTAGGGTTAGCAAGGGATAAACAAGGCAAACATTTAACTTTATTTTTAATTCTTTGGACAACCTGAGAATGTTTATCAGTCCAAGGGCCAGGATTCTTTTTAAGCCTAGCATGTAATATGGCAGTATCTTTTGCAATATTTTCATAATAATCTGCTATATAATTGAGACTACCAAGAAACCTTTGTAATTGTTTTTTATCTGTAATAATATTGGGGAATTTAGAAGCGAATTCAATACTTCTTTGTATAGGAATTATAGTTCCTTGGTCAATTTCATGACCTAAAAATCTAACTTTTGTTTGAAAAAGTTTCATCTTAGGAGCAGATATAACTAATCCATTATGTTTAACTAATCCTTTGAATATTTTTAAATGTTTAACATGTTGATCTATAGTTTTAGAAAAAACTAAGACATCATCAATATAAACAATTATAAATTCAGTATAAGGATTAAAAATATCATTCATAATATTTTGAAATTCATAAGGGGCATTTTTAAGGCCAAAAGGAAGGACATTCCATTCATCATGTCCAAAAGGAACATTAAAGGCTGTTTTATACTTATCAGATTCATTAATCTGAATTTGCTAATAACCAGATTTCATATCAAATTTAGAGAAGATTAAAGCATTGTTTAATCTATCTAAAAGATCTTTTTTATTAGGAATAGGATATCTAATCCATTTTAACACTTTATTAAGGGGTTTGTAATTTATAACAAGTCTAGGGACCCCACGTTCCCTTTCGGCAGCATTATTAACATAAAAAGTTGTGCAACTCCAAGGAGATTTTGATTTTCTTATTAAATTTTTCTCTAAAAGAGATTCTATCTCCTTTTTGCATAAATCCAAATACTCATGATTCATTTGAGCAGGCCTAGCTTTAGTGGGAATTTGACTTTCATTTAAGTCATCAAGATAAGGTAAAGAAATAACATGTTTCTTTCTATCCCAAAAGGCATTAGGTAAATCATTACAGATTTCATCTCTAAATTGTTGATCAATTAATTTAATTTGATTTTGAATTTCAGGTTTCTTAAGTTGAGAAGTAATATTTAATAAATCTACTTCTTCTTTAAGAAAACAAATTTCTTTTTCTTTTTTAAGAAGAATATCTTTAACTTCATTAATCATCCTAGTATGAGGATCAGTAATAAATTCAAAAGTAATTCTTTTGTTATTGATAATGGAGGTAATTCCCTTTTGATCAACATTAATTAGAGGCATAATTTTATGCAGAAAAGGAGTTCCTAATATGATTCTATGAGTTAAATTTTTTACAAGAATAAAATGAGTAGGTAAACAAATATCTTTGTTAGAAATATAAGCATTATACAACTTATAATTAACCGTGAGTTTATCTCCTCCAGCTTGGGTAAGAAATTGTGTGGTTTTGTCAAAGTATTTAGTGGGAATAATTCCTTCTTGAAGGCAGTTTAAATCAGCGCCACTATCAATAAGGGCAACTTCATTTTCTAATATGAAATTTCTATTAATAACTAAAGTTATTCTAACAAACCATTTTTGAGAGGTCACTCTATCAATGAGAGAAAGGAATTCATCATTATGCGAAGGTTTACTAGTTGAAGATATCTCTTCAACCTTGGAACTACTAGATTCTAACAAAGTGAGTCTTTGAGATAAACCATAGTTTTCTCTTTTAATCGGAGATATCTCATTCTTTAAGAGATTTATTTCTCTATTTAAATCCATAATAGAAACAGGAGTTTCACGGATGTTAGACTGTCCTAATCTAGACAAAACCTCACTTAATTGGTAAGGTGCTTCTGTAATAACAGGAAAATCTTTTTTAGAGTTTTCTTGTATTAAGACCTCAAGCATTTTTCTTTTTAGTTCTTTATTATAAATAGATTCTATAGCTTTTATAGCTTCGTCTTGTTCTGAGGTTAAAACATTTAACTCATTCGTAACAACAATTGATTTCCAGTAATCTAATTGATTACATTGACAATCATTACTGTCAGAATATTCAGAAGAGCATTCCGTAGAGGATTCATAAATCATATTAATATCCTCTTCTAAAGAATAATTTTCAGAATCAGAATTGAGAAGTAAAACGTTTTCTAATTGAGAACGCAATTGTTCATCTTCTATCTCATTAAGATCTTTTTTAGTCCAACATTGGTTGGCATAATGACCATGTTTGCCACATTTATGACACGTTATGTCAAGCTTTTTGGCTTTTCTTTTACCTTTAGGGTCAAAAGATTTTTCTTTAGGTCTACCTTTATTGTAGTGACCCTTTTTCTTATTCTTTTAGAATTTTTATAAGAATTTGTTTACTTATCCTTATAAGGTTTATTGCGGAATTTTTTTCCTTTTTTCTTCTTATTATTATCTGGAGATTTTCCAAGATCAAAAGCAAATTGTTCGCAAAATTCACCAAGTTGGTGTTTCTCGGAAAGCGTTTGCTTTTTAAGTTGATTTCTAAGCTTTATGTCATTACATAAAGTTAATCCTTCATTAACATAAGTGCTAATTATATGACCATAAATAAGGTCAGAATAATTTATATTTATCCCATCATTTTTCTGTCTTAAAGATTGTCTAACCTTTTCAGAAAAGAAATGGGGTAATCCATCAATAAATTTTGCTTTCCAATGCAAAGAATTGGGATTGTTTAATTGATAAACTCTTGAAAGAAAAGTATCCTTATACCATCTAAAGTGGGTAAGAGAAGGATGTAACACCCCTTTTTTCTACCCCAAATTACTTAGCATATAATCAGAGTAAATAAACACGCATATAAACAAAAGGGCGTCACATCGACGTTTTTAAAAACCAAAAGCTTTCAAAAACCAACAATACACCTGGTCATTTAAAATAACATATCTCAATTATCATGAATATTCAAGCATATGCGTTCGCAGCGGAAAATAAAGAATACTCATGTATTTCATAAAATGATCCATGTCCCATACCATGATCATCTCTCAACAATCATCTCAAGATAACGTAACTCAAGTAATAACATACTGCATCTCCAATGAGATATGAGTTCGATACTACCAATCTACCCAGTGTTACATGACCAGAGCATTGACTCATTACCTAATCGTCAAACTAAAATATGGAAACTCTCCAGTTAATCTCGAGCGAGCTACCGTCCTCTTACTTCAGTGATACTACTCTGGAGTATCTGCACGATACCCATGTAAAGGTAACATTCAAACAAAAAGGGTGAGAATTCAAATCATTATGAAATAGCATAATAAGGCACAATGATTAAATCAACAATTAACAGAATTCATCACACCTTGGATAATCATGTCAATAATATTAACCAACATTTATTTCAGATGTTTCAAATATACATTAACACTCAAGAAGTTAATACTAAAATTCAATGCAATATTCTCAAATATACACATAAACACAATTATCACATAATCACATATTTCACCAAGTTAAGTATCCAAACATCACCAACTTCAATTACCATATCTCATACACACATCACAATCACAACAATACATACATTCCATTATCACATAACTCTAATGCGACTTAATGCAAGACATGTGACTCTATGCATGTGGTACCATCTACTACCTCACCTATTTCCATCAAGGATCAACGAGTGTTCATCTACTTCGCCTATTTCCAATTCAGGATCAACGAGTGCTCATCTACCTCACCTGTTTCCAATTAAGGATCATTGAGTGCTACATCTACCTCACCTATTTCTAATTAAGGATCAATGAGTGCTACATCTACCTCACCTATTTCCAATTAAGGATCAATGAGTGCTCATGTGAACCCACAGTTTCACCACTTCCACAATGAAGTCGACCATGCTATGAATGAATGCGCACATACTAACACATATGCAATTAACCAATTCATGTTACCACATGAATAATATCAACAAACAACAATAACTCATCAACATCTTAACATCATCGACATAACAACATAATTATCACGCAATCATATTACAACAATGCAACGATTCATCAACCAAACATATAACCTAATATATTTATCAATACTGTAGGCATGTGAATATTATTAAAACATATTAACAATCAATACCATGTTTTAGCTATGAGCATTAGCTTTCTAACGCTTCGAACGCCACCAAAATCGGACTTACGAGTTAAAAGTTATGATCAAAACCGTGCACGAAGGCATTACTAAAAAGTTATTGTTTTCTAAATTATCCAACATAATTTTCATCTTCTTCAACCCCCAGAACATCCATGAAATAACCTCCAAAATTATTTTATTCCTGAAACAAAGTTATAGCCCTCTGTTTCAGCTATCCAACGCTTCGAACGGCACTCGATTTGGACTTACGGATCAAAAGTTATGACCAAAACGATTTCGACAATAAAACATAAAAACAGGCCGCGAGTGTGATGGACAACATGCAGAATTTTCCGCGGTTTTCATCGTTAGAGGACTTCTGGACCTCCGATTTCAATTCCGTAAAAAGCCAAACTTTCAGAAAATTATAACTCACACCATACTCCAATTATATAACGTTAATTTGCAGTTTTAACACAATCAATCACCATAATCAAGCATAATCATCAAAACCTAATAATCCTAAAATCACGCAAATTAGGGATTTTAACCTAAACATACATCTACTCATTGACTCAATCATACTAACCTATAATAATAAGGATTCCCCCCTTACCTCTTCAATTTGATGGAAACCCTAGCTCTTCTCTTTACTTTTCCTCTCCTCTTTCTCTATTGCCTTCAATGATCAAATGGATCCTAATTCTCACTCTCCTCACCTCTTACTATTTATATTAGTATCCTATTTGGGCTTAAGTCATTATATCCATCTAATTTAATTACTAGGCCCAATAATACCTAATATTTAAATATCTCTTATTTAAATTTAAATAAATTAAACCACTCACTATGCACACCAAGTTAGTTAATTCAATTATTTAATTATATCAACTAAATAATTAATTAACACACCAAATTAATTAATATACTCGATCATTATACTACCTAACAACCGATTAATTACTTAACACTCCAAATAATTAAATATAATATAATAATAATATACGAACTAATTACTAAAATTGGGTTGTTACAAAGGACACCTAAGGTTTTGGAGAAGTGTCTGGATTTTTTCTCCAATGGGGACATTGGTTCCTACAAAATGCTGTAAGATGGAGAGACACAGAGTATACACTGCAACTTCTTCTCCCGTGGTAGTTGTAGCCAAAGTAGTGCTTCCACTGGTTCCTGGCTCGATCTTAATGATTTTCTTATGATTAAGAATTTCTAATTTCCGAGATTCGATGAGATAATGATCCCACCAGCCTCTAAGTTGGCCAACAAATCCTATGGTTATAAAGGATGCTATAAAACTATCTGAATTTCCATGTTGTTTGCAAACAGTAGAATACATGATCATCCTATGGATTGTATCTATAATCTGTTTGTCATTAAGACCACCAACATTCCATTCATAAATGGCTTTTCCTGAATATGAATTCTGGAATGGTTCAAATTCCTCAAAGAGCAAATCTTGCGGTGAAGGGCGTTTGCAATAATACTTTTCTATAGGCCTAGGAGAATAAACATGGTTTATATTATTAGTATTATTAATTTCAAGGTTACTAATGTCTAAATTAGCAAACATATCAGATAATTGGTCAATATGGTTTTCGTTATTATCCTCAGAATAATCTTCATGGGACATAACTGTGATATTAAGACCTTTTAACTTTTGTTCTAAAATACGAACAAAATCTTGACCTATTACACACTTCATCATATTGGGGTTACTTGTCTTTATGACTTGCCACGAATAATCCTCATTGTCTCCCAATAAGCTCTTGCAACATAACATATTCCACATCCTACACTTAGTCCACATGCTCCAGCTTGGCTTGTCTTTCATTGTCTATCATCAACTCAACTTCTTAGAATACAAAACTCATTACTCAACAAAGTATATGTTACTTTACATCCATCTCAAGACAAGGAATCCATTACACTTACTTGTGACCATAATGCTACTATCACATACTCCTCTTAATACCAAGGTTTAACTTCCTCCACTCCACTACATACTCTAGAAATCCTCGATGCGAACAATCATCAACTACACGCCCATAACTTCGTCTTAATGAATCTTAATGGTCCCATTGTACCTTTATCTAAAATGTACCCCATTACAACGGTTGTATTGCAACATCCACACTCGGTGTTCACTTATCTTCCTATGGTAATTCTCTCAGTTCCAATTACAAAACCATTATACTAGAATTCCTTAAATCCAACTAATTTTCTCTTCTTCTCAACCAGATCCCATACAACCAAAACTCACTGGAGCTTCCATTACTATATAATGTGTGTTCTCTCTCTTTCCAACACAAACTCTTATAATTGATCCTTAGATAACTCATCATTCCATTACAGTTTCTCACTAACACCGAACTGCTGACGAGCTATCATGAATCCGATCTCCCTTCTAAGTCTGAATGTACTTGGTTTATCTTCTAACCTCCATTTGGTCCATACATGTATCACTTGGAATAGGCAACCATGTCCTCGAGTCTCTCCTTAGACTTCACCACCACCTTAGGCTCCCTACAAAATTGAACGTCCTTATCCCTCAAGTCCTTGACCACTTGCAAGGTACCATTTCAAATATATATTCTATTAAGTAATCTCGTTCTTCCAAAATATTTTAGTGGCCTTAGAAACTGAAACACTGTTACACTACCTCACTTCCAGACCTTATGACATATGTGCAACATAACCATCCTTTCTCCTTCACCATATGGAATTACTCACAATACTTATTCCATATCAGTGAGTATATCTTACTCCACTAGCAATTCACACCTTTCTCAAAGCTCTGACGATTCATCCAATAGAGATCCTCAACTTCTTAACTCTGTTAACACCGCAGAATCGCTTGAATGATACACTACTCTTCAATTCCATAATACCCAAATCACAACTCCTCTGAAACTTCATCTGGGCTACCTAGTTATCCTTACTTTCTAACTCTTGGCTTGAGCCTACTCTCAAAGCACAAGTTCCACCCACACTTTGGAGTCCTCGTGGTCGCTCAACCATGATCCTACCTACCATGCACATAGCATTAGGTTGATCAGGCCCAATACTACATACAGTGATATTATGAATCATGTTGGCTAAACACACATATGAGGCAGGAATAAATTTACTTATGATGTTTCAAGGCTAGGTCGAGAATCGACTTGCTCTGATACCAACTGTAACAACCCGTATAATATATATCTAGAATAATATCATACAAGTGTTAATAATTGGTACTGATCCAACGTAAGTGCCTAATGGCATCAATATATATATATATATATATATATATATATATATATATATATATATATATATATATATATATATATATATACACACACACACACACATGTCGAAACTAAAAACATCAATGGAACATGTTATACAATAATGCCTAAACAATAAAAATATAAGGACTATGTGCAATATCTTCATTGCACACAACTCCACAGCGGAAGATCATGATAAACAGCATCCCTTGAAACATTCATAACAACTTCTACTGAATTCAACCTGTAAGGGATACCTGAAAAACAACAACCATAATGGGATGAGATAATAATCTCAATGAGTTCTCCTATCCTATGGGTCCACTCGGCTCTACAGGGTTTTCTAATCAATATTCAACTCATAACCAACTCAAGTCAACAAGGGAACAAAGACTTGAGCGGTGGGGAAACTATCTCGCAATTGTATGGCAACATGCATCTGAGTTCTCATAACTCAACCACGATCATTATTCAGATCACGGCGCATCAATTCCCGAACGAACTTACGTCTAAGTCGGGCCCGGTTCATGCATGCCCGTATGATTCGACTTTCGCGGTGGTTATCGGGTCCTCTATGAGGCTTAATCCCCAGTTCAAGCGACCGTCACCCGTATGGGACTCTAACCCACCTAGGGTATCTTTCACCGTATGGGACTTCAACCCACCTAGGTGTCCACCTTTCCCCCATGTCCTCCATGGTTGGGGCTCAAACCCAATTGAGGCTCGAATCATTGGTCCCACATCCCAATGCTTACTCATCTAAGCATACCAATAGAGATGTGTACCATCACAGAAAAACACACATTCTGAATACATGATCGGTTTCACAAATCATCGGTTCCACGAACCATAAAAAATTCATAAATCATAGGTGACTTCATTCACCACAATACACAACAATAACATGGCATGTTCCATACAATGCGTCTCATTCTCAATCATGGAAACAATTCGCCCACGACCTCCACATAAGCGTCGTACGAATGAATATTGTATTCTCATACATGTATCACACATGTTCCATAACCTAGATTATATTTCTAAGTTATTAATCAAGTTATTCTCCTAGGTTTCCTCACTCCTCTTTGTAAGGTTTTTAATCATGTAATTTCACCATCAAACATATCAACAATGTTTAACATTCATCATAATATAATTCATAGAATTTGTAAGACACATAATATACTATAACATGGAATAATAATGATAGCCTTTTTGGTTATCCTTCTAACGCACCCGTCCGTGTCCAAAACGGAGGTATAATCCTCAATTAATTCATTAGTCTATCTTAATCAAGATTTAGATTAACATTTATTCATTGCATAAATATTCAGCAACAACATCTTTGGCCTAGTGGTAAGGCTTGTACAATTCCAAGGAGGTCCCAAGTTTGAACCCCATTGGTGACATATTTTAATTCATCAAATAATTAATTCATGTCAATAGATTGATCAAATGAATCAATCGAATTGGAAGGACCAACCGATTGATTTGTGAATAATTCCAACTTCTTCAACATGGATGAGGAGTATAAACACAACAAGTTCATCACAAATTCTCACAAATCCTAACCCCCCCCAAACATAGGTTGAGTTTCAACATCTCAATCATGTTCAAAAGATTTCAAACAAAGTTTCAACACCTCAATCATGTTCAAAAGAGGTTCATTTGTCATTTCAAACATCTATCTTGAAGGATTTGAAGTCAGGGCAAAAGTTTCCAAAAATGGAAAGTGACCTGTAATTGAAAGTTTCCAAAAATGGCAAGTTTTTGGTCCATTTTCAACTTGACTTTCCAACATCAAAGAAGCTTCAAATGAATTTTTGGTGAACATCAAAGTTGAAGATTTTTCTCTCCTCTTTTCAAAAAGTCCAAGATCATGAGCATTTGATGGATGGTTGAGGAGTTATGACCAAATGATCACCAAGTGTGCATGAAACTTCAAAGTGCCATAACTTTCGATCCAAAACACCAATTTGAGCCACCCTTTTGCAAAATGCTTCTCGTGACCTGTATTTTCCAAATCCATCATTGCATTGCTTGAAATAACATCACATGATCATTTGTCCATGCATGAGTATTTTGGAGGGAAAATGCCTAATTCAAATGTGGTGCATCATACATGCTTAATTCCAATCCAATTGTGTTCATGAACTGATTTTAAATGATTTTACACACTCACATGGCACTGTTCACGTCCATTTTTCCATGCATAAGGTGCACTTACCAATTTTGCATCACACTCCATATTTTGTTAATTTTTCATTAGCCATGCTTAAACTTGATTTCAACATGATTAAGGAGGAGTATATAAGGCTAATCATAACAGAATTGGATCAGATTACACAATTCTAGATCTAGAATCTCATTTCCCTCCAAATTTTTCTCTCATTTGAAACTTCAAATTTTTCCACATAACTCATTGATTTTACTACATAATCGTGTTGATTGAGTATGATTGAGTAGGAATCGAGCATTGGATTGAAGAATTTGGCCAAGATTCGTGCACATCAAGATTATGAAGATGAACATTGAAGCTTCAATTTGAGCTAGATCCAGGCCGTGTCAAGTGTTAATTGGTGCATAGAGCTTCATATCAAGGTTGAGCAAGGAGATCTGGAAGATTTGAGCACTTGAATCCACTATTTCATCTCACTGTTCTTCAAGAAGGTTGGATTTCGACTCTCTCTTTTCTTCTTTTTATTGCCATGATCTTGTAGAACTTTTGATGCTGAGAATTCTGATATAAATATCTTTGAATTTAGTTGGATATTGCATGAGATATGTGAACTTGAACTTTTGATGTGCAATTTGTTTTCCTTCGATTCGCTTTACTCAGTGTGAATTAGGCTTGATGAATGTTAGATCCGTGTTCTACGTGTCGAGACGGTTTCAATGATGTATAATATGCTTGATTCTGGAAAAAAAATCACTGTTGCACCGCCGGTTTCATTGAGGAAGACGCTGGAAACCACAGTCAACCACCGGCCATGAATAGTGCTAGGGTCTCTGGTTCGAACGCTAGGGTTTTGGACTGTAGCGCCTGCAACCTCTTTATCCTCTGTTCGATTCCTTGTGTTTGCTATTTCATTTTTCACTTTTGATTTTCCACTTTGCCAAACGATGCGTTTTTGACTAGCGCGCTTGTGACCTTGTGTTCACCAGTTCGATTCCAGCGCTTGCAATTCCTCTGATTTTCAATTGTTTTGTTGAGCGCGCGTGTGACCTAACATACCATGGTTCGATTCCTGCTGGTGCCATTTTAGATTATTTCATTTGTTTTGTGAAGCGCTCTTGTGACTGTAGTGACCAGGGTTCGAACCTTGCCTTTTCCATTTTATTTCCAGCGTTTTTTTTTACCTACATGACTTGTGTTCAATCCTTGGCAATGCTGTTTCCAGTTTTTAATTCACATTTCATTGTTTTACATGTTTTTTTTCATTATTTCATTTTGTTCTTCAACTTGCAAAAATCACTAAAAATGTTAGATTAATCCAATTTGATCCAGATTTTTTTTCACTTGATGGTATTGATGTCTATTATTTTTTGATGTCATTTGTGTGAATTGATTGATTCTGGTTTTTTAATTGAGATTGTGTGTTTGAACATGTATGCAAAATTACCATGCTTCATTCAATTGATTGTGAAGTGCTCATAATTTGTCCAATTGGCTTGAAATTTGACATGTTTGTTCCTAACATATGACTGGATTTTTAAGAATTGGTTTGGCATTTTTGTCATGTTTTACCACTGTTTTGGATACATGGACATTTGGTGTGACAATTTGTGTCACAATTTGTATGGTGCATTTGTACATTTTCATTCACATGCCATTTGATCTATTCTGGAGTTGAATTTTTGTATGATGTTCATTCTTGACATGTTGATCTCACATAAAAAATTTCATGACCATTGGATTCATTTCTGTTTTAATGTGGTTTTTCTCATTTGAATGTCCAATTGTGACCACCTTGCTTGCCTTTGCCTTATCTTGTTCATATGATGGCTTTGTCCTTTGATTTGGCTTTGATCCTTTTTGGGACATGTCCTTACTTGATCAAATGTGCTTAATGTGAAATATGGACTGCTGTTTTGGTTGTTTGACTTGCCTTTGACCCTAGTCTTTGTACTAGTGGTTTGTACTCACCAATCGTGTTTGATGTTTCAGGTGTTTAGCAATAATGATTGGTTTGGCCTCATTACTTGAGATGCCAATTGCTTTGACCACTAACCCTTGCTTTTTTGTAGGTTATTTGATATGATGAAACAAATTGAGTGCTTGCACTTATGCTTTGCTTGGTGTAACACTGTTGATTGGTTTTGTCTGTTTCTGATTGTTTTGTCTGAGTTACTAATTGACTAGCCTTTTGCACAAGTACTTTAGTCGCTTTTAGTTCTTGCTTGAGATTTGCTTTGGCTTGTGGTTGGAATACCACTTAGGTAACCTCTCTAACTCCATGTAGTCTGGAAGCCCTGTCGTTTTCTTTTGGCAAGCATTTGGCTGAAGTCCTCCTTAAGAGGCAATGTTTGTGATTCTTTATATTTGTGCTAAAGACCTCCTTGTTGGGGCATGGTTACATGTTAAGACCTCCTAAGTGAAGAGGAAATTGGCAAATAGAAGGGATTTGCAATCAATCCCCTGCTATTCAGTTGAGTCTTTCATTATGCTCGCACTACGTGCTGATGCTCTTGAATAAACACCCAAAATCTTGTATAGAGTCAGTCAGATGGAATAGGGTCCCTCATTCTGGACCCCCACACCTTCTTTGTCTTGAGCTCACCCAGGCCAGGGTTAAGAGCTCTGAGGTCTAACCCTCATTACCTTTCATCTGCTCACCCTAACTCTCAATGTTAGAGGTTAAGAGCTCCAGATTACCATTGCATTCAGGCTTGTTTGTCGAGGTTGACATGACCCCTTGACTAAAGCCCACCCTTGTGTGAAGCCTCTTGTTTGTATATAGAGTATGATGATTGTATGCATGTGAACCTTGATGTGTTTTTCTCCCTTCTCGGATGAGTCAGGTTAGAGACTTTGACTTAGGGACAGTAATTGCATGACAACTTCTAGGCTCGAGTATAGTCTCCCTTTTAGTTGTTTGCTTCCCCTGGTCTCTGGTTAGGAGAGTTTCTCCCCTGTTAAGGGGAACTACGTCTCCCTGATCCTCATACCAGATGAGGTACGTAGGCAGGAGATCGTGCGAGATCTCTCCGGGCACCCTTTTTTCTTTTTGTGTGTGTTTTGCTTGGCAGCTATTAGGTCCGAGTTCCCGTCAACCTTTTAGTCTGTGTGTTCAACCTCTTTGTTTCTTTTGACGTCTCAACGTCTTCTTGGTGTGTGTGTGACAATTATTAGGCTCGAGTTCTAGACTCCCTTTTAGTTTGTCAGTTGGAGAACCTTTGGTGTTTGCTGGTTAGCGATTGTTTGCTTTGTTTGGAGTCGGATGTAAGCCCAGCTATTGGCATTCTGTTTCCTGTTTGCTTTGTTTGGAGTCGGATGTAAGCCCAACTTTTGGCATTCTGTTTCCTTGTTGAGTTTTTCTTTTGACGTCTCAGCGTCTCTGTGTTGTGTTTTGTTTCGGCGTGCGTTAGCCGAACTACGACAGCTCTGATTCTCATTCCAGATGAGATACGTAGGCATAGGATGCGATATCCTAGCGAGCCTGTTCCCCATTTCCCCAAACTACGTCGACTCTGATGTTTGTTTCTGACAAACTACGTAGGCCCAGGATGCGACATACTGCCGAGTCCCCTTCCTCCCTCTTCTTTCACCTGTTTATTCCAGTGTGTGCATTCTTTGAGCAGTTACTCAGCAACCTTTTTCTATTCTTTTGAGCGTGGATCCCTTCGAGTACGGCGGACGTGAGGGGTGCTAATACCTTCCCCTTGCGTAACCGACTCCCGTACCTTGCAATCTCTGGTCGTAAGATCGTTCCTTTCCCTTTTTCAGGTTTACTTCGAGAGTTTCCTTTCCCTCCTTTGGGATAAATAACGCACGGTGGCGGCTCTGTGTTTTTTTCCCGCCGGTTGTTTTTCGCGTTGCGACACGTAGGAGCTCCAATTGTTACAACTGATAAAAGATAGAGTACACAGGAACTCAATTGATCTCAACTGAAAACTAATTGAACATTTAAGGGAACATGGGATATTACATTCTCCCCCCCCCCCCCCCCCCCTTAAATTGAAATTTGCCCCCGAATTTCCTTCACTCAACAAACAAACAAACCTTGCATCAACATCTTAGACCAACACTTGACTTCTCTTCGATTTCAAGTCTCTGATATACTCATTCTTCTAACTTGTCTTTTCTATCAAATTTCCTTCTTTCATGAACTCTTGAAACTTATTGATTTCCATCACAATCTCATTTTGATATTGGATTAACATGTAAACTTGCTCCCACTTAATTCCTCTGATATACCGCTCAACATCAGTTGGTCACTTTCCTCCCAGAAACCACAACTTCCCTTCCTTGCACTAAGTTACACAAAACATAATCACGACATCTTATCTTGCCTTGGTTAATCAATACTCATTAATTATTCATAAGAAAATTTATTGATACCTTGATCGCACACAATATTGACTACTCTTCTCTTATTATTCCTTCAATAAATGTGACAAACTTGTAATCCATCTATCGATAATCTCATCAACTTCACTTGATCTGATAATGTATGCTACAAGCCCTTACTCCTACTGCTTCACTTCTCTCGTACTACTCCAATGAGATAGAACCATTAGCACGAGATTGTCTTACTCTTGTCCTTACCTCCACTCTTACGAGTAATTATCTCCCTGATCCCCATAGACTTGATTGAGCTCTTTCTTCCATCACCTTCCATTGTGATACTCTGATTCCAATAGTGGAACACCTGGGTTTCCTAGGCACTACTGGTTAGTTAACAATCTACAAAGAACCACACTTATCCTCCAGAGTGCCTACTGTCCAAAATGGTACTAGAACCTCATTGACATCCATTAGTAGAATAAATTTTTCGCTGACACACAAAGGTTTAAAATATGACCAACACTCTTCAGAAGATAGGTATCCAGAAGTTACATTACTACAACCATAAAAACGTAGAACATCCAAATTCATCATGTGTTCGATGCAGCTAAACCAAATTAGTTTGACAATATCTAGTTCTGGTTACTATATTCCATATCAAATCCTCTTATAGGGTTTTGGTTCATTCAAGATTTCTCCCGACATATGATCTCGACCAAAACAACATAACGCCGTCAAGGAACTTTAAATCATCAACGAGACACCACTTCTAAGGAACTTAAGCAATCTAGAGCGTAACTATTAGTGTCCATACACCTCATAGAGTCACACACAATATTTCACACATATCTAGAGACAATATTTCACTTCGTATCCAAAATCATTCATCTCAATCGTCCTGTCCCATCTTCCATGATCTTAGCTCATGCTCTTACTAACATATAATCTGAGTTACATGCTTAACTTCAGGAATATCTTATCCTCGTTCCTTCTTGGAAGTATAACTCATGAATCCTTCCAATAGGGTAGAGTATCATCGTACACATCCATTACCACTCTCAAGGAGTCTACATCTAAGGCTATGAATCCGAATGAATTAATCAATTTCATAACATGACCAACCACTTCACACCTTATCAATATATACCATATACCTAACTAATCTCTTCCAGGTCACCACTTAGTAGGTATCTTCCAGCTCTGTTCCTTATAGTTATTCATAATCATAATAGTGGTACTTCCCAGACTTACTTAAACTGAGCATGGTTCACCAGGTTGGTTTCCCCACACGTCTGACTTCCATGATATCTCTACAGATGACCAACTACGCACTACACCTTTAAAAATCCCAATTTCAAAACTACCAATCTGACTTGTGCCAACTTGTAACTCCATCCTCAATTTGTACATCCACAACGGTACACTTATGACATTTAAGACATCCTTAGCTCCAACACGGTGTGAATGTTTATACTCCGTGACCAACCAATAAAACACTTCTCAAGAAGATAAATAACAACCAGACTTCCAATAAGCCACTATTACTCTTGCAATTCAATAAAATGCACTTAAGATGAACCTTATCATTGCCGCACACTTATGATTGGAATTTTTCTTCTAACCCAATACCTACTACACACTTCATCATATTGGGGTTACTTGTCTTTATGACTTGCCACGAATAATCCTCATTGTCTCCCAATAAGCTCTTGCAACATAACATATTCCACATCCTACACTTAGTCCACATGCTCCAGCTTGGCTTGTCTTTCGTTGTCTATCATCAACCCAACTTCTTAGAATACAAAACTCATTACTCAACAAAGTGTATGTTACTTTACGTCCATCTCAAGACAAGGAATCCATTACACTTACTTGTGACCATAATGCTACTATCACATACTCCTCTTAATACCAAGGTTTAACTTCCTCCACTCCACTACATACTCTAGAAATCCTCGATGCAAACAATCATCAACTACACGCCCATAACTTCGTCTTAATGAATCTTAATGGTCCCATTGTACCTTTATCTAAAATGTACCCCATTACAACGGTTGTATTGCAACATCCACACTCGATGCTCACTTATCTTCCTGTGGTAATTCTCTCAGTTCCAATTACAAAACCATTATACTAGAATTCCTTAAATCCAACTTATTTGCTCTTCTCCTCAACCAAATCCCATACAACCAAAACTCATTGGAGCTTCCATTACTATATAATGTGTGTTCTCTCTCTTTCCAACACAAACTCTTATAATTGATCCTTAGGTAACTCATCATTCCATTATAGTTTCTCACTAACACCGAACTACTGACGAGCTATCCTGAATCCGATCTCCCTTCTAAGTCTGAATGTACTTGGTTTATCTTCTAACCTCCATTTGGTCCATACATGTATCACTTGGAATAGGCAACCATGTCCTCGAGTCTCTCCTTAGACTTCACCACAACCTTAGGCTCCCAACAAAATTGAACGTCCTTATCCCTCAAGTCCTTAACCATTTGCAAGGTACCATTTCAAATATATATTCCATTAAGTAATCTCGTTCTTCCAAAATATTTTAGTGGCCTTAGAAACTGAAACACTGTTACACTACCTCACTTCCAGACCTTATGACATATGTGCAACATAACCATCCTTTCTCCTTCACCATATGGAATTACTCACAATACTTATTCCATATCAGTGAGTATATCTTACTCCACTAGCAATTCACACCTTTCTCAAAGCTCTGACGATTCATCCAATAGAGATCCTCAACTTCTTAACTCTGTTAACACCGCAGAATCGCTTGAATGATACACTACTCTTCAATTCCATAATATCCAAATCACAACGCCCCTGAAACTTCATCTGGGCTACCTAGTTATCCTTACTTTCTAACTCTTGGCTTGAGCCTACTCTCAAAGCACAAGTTCCACCCACACTTTGGAGTCCTCGTGGTCGCTCAACCATGATCCTACCTACTATGCACATAGCATTAGGTTGATCAGGCCCAATACTACATATAATGATATTAAGAATCATGTTGGCTAAACACACATATGAGGCAGGAATAGATTTACTTATGATGTTTCAAGGCTAGGTCGAGAATCGACCTGCTCTGATACCAACTGTAACAACCCGTATAATATATATCTAGAATAATATCATACAAGTGTTAATAATTGGTACTGATCCAACATAAGTGCCTAATGGCATCAATATATATATATATATATATATATATATATATATATATATATATATATATATATATATATATATATATATATATATATATATACACATGTCCAAACTAAAAACATCAATGGAACATGTTATACAATAATGCCTAAATAATAAAAATCTAAGGACTATGTGCAATATCTTCATTGCACACAACTCCATAGCGGAAGATCATGATAAACAGCATCCCTTGAAACATCCATAACAACTTCTACTGAATTCAACCTGTAAGGAATACCTGAAAAACAACAACAATAATGGGATGAGATAATAATCTCAGTGAGTTCTCCTATCCTATGGGTCCACTCGGCTCTACAGGGTTTTCTAATCAATATTCAACTTATAACCAACTCAAGTCAACAAGGGAACAAAGACTTGAGCGGTGGGGAAACTATCTCGCAATTGTATGGCAACATGCATCTGAGTTCTCATAACTCAACCACGATCATTATTCAGATCACGGCGCATCAATTCCCGAACGGACTTACGTCTAAGCCAGGCCCGGTTCATGCATGCCCGTATGATTCGACTTTCGCGGTGGATATCGGGTCCTCTATGAGGCTTAATCCCCAGTTCAAGCGACCGTCACCCGTATGAGACTCTAACCCACCTAGGGTATCTTTCACCGTATGGAACTTCAACCCACCTAGGTGTCCACCTTTCCCCCATGTCCGCCATGGTTGGGGCTCAAACCCAATTGAGGCTCGAATCATTGATCCCACATCCCAATACTTACTCATCTAAGCATACCAATAGAGATGTGTACCATCACAGAAAAACGCACATTCTGAATACATGATCGGTTTCACAAATCATCGGTTCCACGAACCATAACAAATTCATAAATCATAGGTGACTTCATTCACCACAATACACAACAATAACATGGCATGTTCCATACAATGTGTCTCATTCTCAATCATGGAAACAATTCATCCACGACCTCCACATAAGCGTCGTACGAATGAATACCGTATTCTCATACATGTATCACACATGTTCCATAACCTAGATTATATTTCTAAGTTATTAATCAAGTTATTCTCCTAGGTTTCCTCACTCCTCTTTGTAAGGTTTTTAATCATGTAATTTCACCATCAAACATATCAACAATGTTTAACATTCATCATAATATAATTCATAGAATTTATAAGACACATAATATACTATAACATGGAATAATAATGATAGCCTTTTTCGTTATCCTTCTAACGCATCCGTCCGTGTCCAAAACGGAGGTATAATCCTCAATTAATTCATTAATCTATCTTAATAAAGATTTAGATTAACATTTATTCATTGCATAAATATTCAACAACAATATCTTTGGCCTAGTGGTAAGACTTGTACAATTCCAAGGAGGTCTCGGGTTCGAACTCATTGGTGACATATTTGAATTCATCAAATAATTAATTCATGTCAACACCTTCTCTAACCACTCTTCCTTCCACAATTAATCATACCCAACCATTCTAAAACATATATTATCATGAATCATGTGGTTAACCTCCATAATTTCAACAATAAAACACATAAACATCAAACACCCAAAACCACAACTTCAACAACAACATGATACCAACACATAGCATGGATGAGGAGTATAAACACAACAAGTTCATCACAAATTCTCACAAATCCTAACCCCCCAAATATAGGTTATTTCCCCAAATGCTAAATCTATCTAAGAACTCACCTTGGACACATGGAGATGGTGAAGATGGTGAGTAGAAAGTGGTGATGATGATGATGAAGATGACATGATGTTGGTGGTTCCATGGCTTACTCTTCTTCTTCCTTCCTCTTTTCCTCTTTCTCTCTTCTTCCCTTTCTTTCTTTTCTTTCTGATAACTCTCTCCTTCTATCCTACCTACCACTTCTCTTCTTATCCACTTCTTCTTTTCTTTCTTTCTAACCACACAAAATACATATATAATATTTATAATATCATGTAGTAATACAAAATATCCCAATTGATATTTTGTCTTCCAGTACCAATTGACCAATTATTAATGTTACCAAAAATGTCCTCTCTTGTACTTATTAATATTGGTCTGTCTCTTTTAATAATAATTAATATCTTCAGAGTTCACTGGTTACTCTATTGGTCCCAATTGACAACATTTAGAGCACATAGGAGCTCCAATTGTTACAACTGATAAAAGATAGAGTACACAGGAACTCAATTGATCTCAACTGACAACTAATTGAGCATTTAAGGGAATATGGGATATTACATTCTCCCCCCCTCTTAAATTGAAATTCGCCCCCGAATTTCCTTCACTCAACAAACAAACAAACCTTGCATCAACATCTTAGACCAACACTTGACTTCTCTTCGATTTCAAGTCTCTGATATACTTATTCTTCTAACTTGTCTTTTCTATCAAATTTCCTTCTTTCATGAACTATTGAAACTTCTTAATTTCCATCACAATCTCATTCTGATATTGGATTAACATGTAAACTTGCTCCCACTTAATTCCTCTAATATACCGCTCAACATCAGTTGGTCACTTTCCTCCCAGAAACCATGACTTCCCTTCCTTGCACTAAGTTACACAAAACATAATCACGACATCTTATCTTGCTTAGGTTAATCAATACTCAGTAATTCTTCATAAGAAAATTTATTGATACCTTGACCGCACACAATATTGACTACTCTTCTCTTATTATTCCTTCAATAAATGTGACAAACTTGTAATCCATCTATCGATAATCTCATCAACTTCACTTGATCTGATAATGTATGCTACAAGCCCTTACTCCTACTGCTTCACTTCTCTCGTACTACTCCAATGAGATAGAACCATTAGCACGAGATTTTCTTACTCTTGTCCTTACCTCCACTCTTACGAGTAATTATCTCCCTGATCCCCATAGATTTGATTGAGCTCTTTCTTCCGTCACCTTCCGTTGTGATACTCAGATTCCAATAGTGGAATACCTGGGTTTCCTAGGCACTACTGGTTAGTTAACAATCTACAAAGAAACACACTTATCCTCCAGAGTGCCTAGTGTCCAAAATGGTACTAGAACCTCACTGACATCCATTAGTAGAATAAATTTTTCGCTGACAAACAAAGGTTTAAAATATGACCAACACTCTTTAGAAGATAGGTATCTAGGAGTTACATTACTACAACCATAAAAACGTAGAACATCCAAATTCATCATGTGTTCGATGCAGCTAAACCAAATTAGTTTGACAATATCCAGTTTTGGTTACTATATTCCATATCAAATCCTCTTATAGGGTTTTGGTTCATTCAAGATTTCTCCTGACACATGATCTCTCTCTCTTCTTATATATATATATATATATATATAGATATATATATATATATATATATATATATGTATATATATATATATAGATTTTCAAGGAGCTGTTAAATTTTCTACAAATATCGATTAAGTCATCTAATAGCCTTTCCTTAGTGTCCTTTTCATATTGCTCTCTCTCTCTCTCTCTCTCTCTCTTCTCTCTCTCTCTATATATATATAATATATATATATATATTATATATATATATATATATATATATATAGATATATATTATATATATTATATATATATAGATATATAATATATTATATAATATATATATATATATATATATATATATATATATATATATATATATTATATATATATATAGATATATATATATAGATATATATTATATATATATATATAGATATATATATATAGAATATATTGTTTTTCATGGAGCTGTTAAATTTTCTTCAAATATCGATTAAATCATCTAATAGCCTTTCCTTAGTTTCCTTTTTCATATTTCTTTCTCTCTCTCTCTCTCTCTCTCTCTCTCTCTCTCTTTTATATATATATATATATATATATATATATATATATATATATATATATATATAATATATATATATCTATATATATATATATATATATATATATATATATATTATTTTTCAAGGAGCTGTTAAATTTTCTTCCAATGTCGATTAAATCATCTAATAGTCTTTCCTTGGTGTCCTTTTCATATTGCTCTCTCTCTCTCTCGATATATATATATATATATATATATATATATATATTATATATATATATATATATATATATATATATATATATATATATATATATATATATTAATATATATATATATATATATATATATAGATATATATATATATATATATATATATATATATATATATATATATATATATATATATATATATATTATTTTTCAAGGAGTTGTTAAATTTTCTTCCAATGTCGATTAAATAATCTAATAGCCTTTCCTTAGTGTCCTTTTCATATTGCTCTCTCTCTCTCTCTCTCTCTCTCTATATATAATTTTTTTCAAGGAGCTGTTAAATTTTCTTCCAATGTTGATTAAATCATCTAAAAGTCTTTCCTTGGTGTCCTTTTCATATTGCTCTCCTCTCTCTCTCTCTCTCTCTCTCTCTCTCTCTCTCTCTCTCTCCCTCTCTTATATATATATATATATATAATAGATATATATTATATTATATATATATATATATATATATATATATATATATATATATATATATATATATATATATATATATATATATATATATTATATATATATATATATATATATATATATATATATATATAATATATATATATATATATATATATATATGTATCCTTCACCACCATACACCGCACCATCTTCTTCTTCTGCAGGTACCACTCCTGCCTTTTATATTACAAAGGAGATGTGGCGTAACCACATGGCTAGAGAGCAAAGGCGTGATGACCTACTCTCTACCATCCAACAACAACTGCGGGATAACATGAGCTTCATGCAAGAATCGCAGCGGAGGACAGATAGATCCTACGACACTGTTTTACAGTCGCTGCTTACGATTACAAATACGCAAGCCCGTCAGCAACAGTACCACCAGCAACACATTGCACTCACCGAGAACACTCAGGGTTCCATTTTGGGTAACCTTCGATAGGTGAGGACTGCTCAGGATGCCCTGAAGGCGAGGATGGATCAGAGAGATCGTCGTCGTACCCGATCCCGTCGTCCACCTCAGGATGGCGAAGGCACCAGTGGTCAGCAATAGGTTGTCAGGTAACTCTTCTCTTATCTTATTTCAAAACATTGGGGACAATGTTCAATTTAAGTGTGGGAGGAGCCTTTATCGCCTTTGTTTTATTTTCAGTTAGTTTGTTCATTTTCTTTGTTGTTTTTAGATAGTTTGTTTACCTTTATTGCTTTTTGTTTATTTTATTCTATTTTGCTTTTAGTTTAAATGTCTTAGATAATGCATGAGTCTGACGAGTCACCAAATATAGTGTATCTTTAGTACCATCTAATCTCCCCATACCTTTAGCCCCACCGAAATTTTTTGCAAAAGAAAACAGTGTTATTCCGAAAGTTTTCAGATTTTAAAGACATGTTTTTGAGTAAGGATGCATTGACTTGGAAGAACTTTGCGAAACATCAGTATTATTTTAGCACCATAGACTTCGTAAATTTAAGAACCACTCCCGAAACCCCATTGTAATACCCCAAAATTTACCCTTCATTTTTCCTGGAAAAAAAAAAAACGAAAAAAAAACGAAAAAAAAAAAAGAAAAAAGAAAAAAAAATTATTTAAATAATTAATTAATTAATTAATTAAATAAATAAATAAAATAAATAAATAAAATATAACAATTTATTTTGGACTTGGGTCTCCCTCATTTGAGCCCATTACCCACGAAAATCAGTCTATAAATACTGAAGTTTCAGTAGAGGAGTGACACTTGGAGTTACACTGGGAGATTCACTAGAAAAAGATAGTGAGAGAAAGAAGACAGAACAAAGGGGGATTTTGAGGAGAAACAAAACACTCTGAGGTTTCCTTGGAACAAAACCCTGAGGAAAAAGATAGTGAGAGAAGACCTGACAGAGAACTCAGAGCAGCCTCCAAACCCTGAAGGGAACTCAACTTGTAAACCTCACGGGTGCAACTCAATTTCAATCAAGCTCTCCAATCAGGTTTGCCCTATATCCATCATCTTTATGCCTTTAATTTGAATGCTCTAAATGTATGAGGTATTATGGGTGAATTTGATACCTTTTTTGTGAGCCTTTTGTGAATTTTGATGGAATTATTCATGTGGTTACATTTTGATTTAGGGGCAACTCTGGGATACCCTATTTTGTTTCTCTAACCTGTCTTTGCGTTGCCATGGCATTGTTTTCCCTGGATTTCACCTTGTTTGTCTAACCTTTCTGTTGAGTTTTCGCGAGGGCTCACATACTCTTGCAGGGATACCATCCGGAGGTTTATCCTGATTAATCGTATTGACTGATTTTCTTTGATGGTCTAGCTGGAGAGATCTCAGGGTTGCTAATCCTTTAATTGCTGTAACTTCGGATCTTTATCCGTGTGGTAATTTTTTCCTTTTCTCGTACTTTATCGCTTTCTTAGCTGGAAGACCTCGATAGGGGGCAATGTTTGGGCCCTTGGTGGCATTTTACTTTGAGATACATGTTTTGTGTTTTGTATTCATATCCCCACATGTAGCGCGGTTCCTTCGTCAAGGACTGCCTGTTTGCCCTCGAGCATCCCAAACCCTAAAACCCAAAGCAACACGTTTACTCCTTCTACTACAGGCGAGTAAGTCTCCAAAGGTCGAGCATCCGGTAGATTGCGTAGTGACGTCGTTCGTCCAAAACCCAATCCATAACCCCGTAGTTAGCCGAACTACGGCTTGCTCTGATTCTCATTCCAGATGAGATACGTAGGCATAAGACGCGATGTCTTAGCGAGCACACATCCCCCCAACCCATAGGTCAGCCGAGCTACGAAGACTCTGATTCTTATATTCAGATGAGATACGTATGCAGTGGATGCAACATCCGCGCGAGTCATTTTCATTTAACCCTTTTTTGTTTTTTTTTGGCAAACAGCACAAGATAAACCCACACCCTTTAGACAAGAACTACAAAAGTGGATCCCGTAGAGTACTATGGATGCGTAGGGGTGCTAATACCTTCCCTTCGCATAACCGACTCCCGAACCCAAGATTTGGTTGCAAGACCCCGTCTTGTCCTTTCCTTTTTTCAGGTTTACTTCGAGCGTTTCCTTTCCCTCCTTTGGGATGAATAACGCACGGTGGCGACTCTTCTGTCTTTTTCTTTCGCCGGTTGTTTTTTTCGCGCACTGTATTTTTCAGGTTGCGACAGCTGGCGACTCTGCTGGGGACTTTAAGAAGTTGACCTCTTGCTGGTCCATCTTCCCTAAGCGAGTCCCTCCTAGCTTTTGTAGTTTGTTTGTTTATTGGGTGTTCATGCTTTTGAACAGTTATTTATTTACCTGCTTTACCTTATTGCATTATGTACATATCATTGTTGTATCTGTTGGCTGGCTATGGCTGCTTGGTGATCTTTGTGAGATGAGTTCTATACCCGAACTCGAGTGCACTTAAGATAGGAGAATGGCATAGTCCTGTCAACTTGTGTGGAGTATTCCTTAGCGAGTTGACTTGCAAGCCCATTCACTTGGTGGAGGTCATGTTGAGATCAATAATGTCACATAAGTAAGTTGTGGTCAGACATTACTTGTTCCAATATAGACCTAAGAAGCCAAGGACCTTAGTTTACCTAACCCATCTTGGCCTATTCGTAGGACGTAGTGCGAAAGTCGTTCAAATGTAAGATTTGATACGATTGTTACGCGATACTACACTCATAAGAGTCTCTCTTGAGAATATTGTTGGAATACGAGTAGTCGTTCCTCTGATAATATCCGAAAGATGGGATTATGACTATGGGAACCTTTTGTAGAACATGTTTGGCAGGTTTAAACCTTAGTACACTCCTTTTGGGTGGTTCTTAACCTAAACTCCATGCTCGTGACCTGCGACAAACCCTTGATTCATGGTTGATCCGATCAGGTATCCTTAATATCAATGAAACTCGGGTATTGATAAGGTGTAAACCATAATCCGCCAAAATGGGTGGTTGATATTAAGGATAACATGATCCATCCCATGACCTTTGTTTGGTGTACTCTTAATTTCTCTCCAGACAGTGCAACCTGACAGATGTTCAAGCAGATACAACAATCCTGATTGACATGCCACTGCATTGCATTCACATCGTTGCACCACATCATTTGCATTCATATCATTTAACACATGTTTATCCATTTCTGTGGGGTTTATATCTTCTACTTGATTCTAGTCGGAATTTTCTTGGTTCTCATCAACGGCTTAGTCTTTTTTTTACACTGTTTATCAAATGTGAGACTGGAATCAAGGGGGTAGAATACTTTTGGAATTGATAAACATGTCATTGCATTTGCATAGTCATCCGCATGTCTTGCATAACAGGTACCGCCACAATGTTCTCAGTTTGTTTGGTGTTCCATCAGCAGGATAGCTGACTCAGGCATTCACCGATACGGTACCCGCAGGAATCAACAGAGAGTAATGGAAAGCCTACAGGCAGAGCTCGCCGAGATGAAGATTCGCATGAATCAATTCATGGATTTGGTTCAAGGGGTGGCTCAAGGACAGCAGGAGCTTAGATTATTGGTGCAGAAGGATCCCCCTATTACTCAATCGGAGACGTTGGTTGATCCTCCAGCTGGAGAGGCTAATGGACCCAATGGACCGGGGCCTATCCCAATCCTACATGTCACCTCCGGTCAACAACCCATTCAGGATGGTCAGGATGATCAGTTCCCCTTGCTTCAGGAAGACTTTGGCATGGACCCCATGTTTAGAAGATTCGAAGAAAGGTTGAAGGCAGTGGAAGGACAGAATCCTCTGGGAGTAGATGTTGCTGACTTGGGGCTGGTCCTAGGTGTGAGAGTGCCACCGAAATTCAAGGTCCCGATATTTGACAAATACAATGGCAGCTCTTGCCCCAAAACTCACGTGCAAGCCTATTTCCGTAAAATGGTTGCATACTCTGATGACGAGAAGCTACTTATGTACTTCTTCCAGGATAGCCTAGCTGGGGCATCCTTGGAATGGTATATGAGGCTGGACAGAGCCCACATCCGTTGCTGGAGGGATTTGGCAGAGGCTTTCGTGAAGCAGTATCAGTATAATGCAGACATGGCTCCGGACAGAACTCAACTTCAGAATCTGTCTCTTAAAAGCAATGAGTGCTTCAGAGAATACGCTCAACGCTGGAGGGATACAGCTTCCCGTGTTCAGCCTCCTATGTTGGAAAAGGAAATGGCCAACATGTTCATGAATACGCTGCCTGAACCTTACTTGGAGCGTCTGGTAGGTTGCAATGCTTCCAACTTTGCTGATGTGGTCTCTACTGGAGAAAGGGTGGAGAATTACCTAAAGACATACAAGATCCAGAGTGGAGGTGGATCCTCATCAGGGGTGAAGATAGTGAGAGAAGACCTGACAGAGAACTCAGAGCAGCCTCCAAACCCTGAAGGGAACTCAACTTTTAAACCTCACGGGTGCAACTCAATTTCAATCAAGCTCTCCAATCAAGTTTGCCCTATATCCATCATCTTTATGCCTTTAATTTGAATGCTCTAAATGTATGAGGTATTATGGGTGAATTTGATACCTTTTTTGTGAGCCTTTTGTGAATTTTGATGGAATTATTCATGTGGTTACATTTTGATTTAGGGGCAACTCTGGGATACCCTATTTTGTTTCTCTAACCTGTCTTTGCGTTGCCATGGCATTGTTTTCCCTGGATTTCACCTTGTTTGTCTAACCTTTCTGTTGAGTTTTCGCGAGGGCTCACATACTCTTGCAGGGATACCATCCGGAGGTTTATCCTGATTAATCGTATTGACTGATTTTCTTTGATGGTCTAGCTGGAGAGATCTCAGGGTTGCTAATCCTTTAATTGCTGTAACTTCGGATCTTTATCCGTGTGGTAATTTTTTCCTTTTCTCGTACTTTATCGCTTTCTTAGCTGGAAGACCTCGATAGGGGGCAATGTTTGGGCCCCTTGGTGGCATTTTACTTTGAGATACATGTTTTGTGTTTTGTATTCATATCCCCACATGTAGCGCGGTTCCTTCGTCAAGGACTGCCTGTTTGCCCTCGAGCATCCCAAACCCTAAAACCCAAAGCAACACGTTTACTCCTTCTACTACAGGCGAGTAAGTCTCCAAAGGTCGAGCATCCGGTAGATTGCGTAGTGACGTCGTTCGTCCAAAACCCAATCCATAACCCCGTAGTTAGCCGAACTACGGCTTGCTCTGATTCTCATTCCAGATGAGATACGTAGGCATAAGACGCGATGTCTTAGCGAGCACACATCCCCCTAACCCATAGGTCAGCCGAGCTACGAAGACTCTGATTCTCATATTCAGATGAGATACGTATGCAGTGGATGCAACATCCGCGCGAGTCATTTTCATTTAACGCTTTTTTGTTTTTTTTGGCAAACAACACAAGATAAACCCACACCCTTTAGACAAGAACTACAAAAGTGGATCCCGTAGAGTACTATGGATGCGTAGGGGTGCTAATACCTTCCCTTCGCATAACCGACTCCCGAACCCAAGATTTGGTTGCAAGACCCCGTCTTGTCCTTTCCTTTTTTCAGGTTTACTTCAAGCGTTTCCTTTCCCTCCTTTGGGATGAATAACGCACGGTGGCGACTCTTCTGTCTTTTTCTTTCGCCGGTTGTTTTTTTCGCGCACTGTATTTTTTAGGTTGCGACACCCATATACCATGGCCTTAATCATCATTTCCGTATAAGTCCTCAGTAGTTTATCTCAGCAGTCAGCTCCGGCCTACGCATCCTCTACGTAGGGGACCGATGCAAATAAGTTAATTATCCAGCAAAACAAAAAAATAAAAGAAAGCAAAAAGGCAACTCCGGTATAGGTGACCCTCACAAAGTCATTTAAACCAAAGAATTGTAAAAAAAATTGCTAGAAAAAGACAAAAGAAAAAGAAAAAGAAAAACTCATCCGCTGTTAGTTGGTTCAGAGGTATCTGGCACTGAACTCGGTAGGGCGGATTACGATCCGATCCCCCACAACTACAGTTGGGTCAAATAAAAGGGTTTACACATATTTATGTTCCAGAAACCCCATGCTCAGATCATAATCACTAACAGGCCACTCTACTATGAAGCATGTACGGATAACGGGCTTAATGTGATTGTGCCTGAATGAAAAGGATACAAAAAGAGATGAAGAGGCAGGCCTAGGTATTATGGGATAATATGGGTTGGTTAATATAGGAATGAAGTTTATGTCCATATTTGCGGATTAGTGTCATCATGATACCCTTAGTTCACTCAGTTAGTACCTATCACTGCATCCCGACTTGAACTTAGAATTTTTTACCTGAAGCACTCGTTTACACCAGTTTTTCTTTTATGAGCTTTTTAATGTTTTGCTTGAGGACAAGCAAAGATTTAAGTGTGGGTGAGTTTGATAACACTGAAATTTACCGTATTTTCGACTCCGATTTCACATGCATTCTAGTTGTTTTATTGTTATTTTGTTGTGTTATTACTATGTTTTTCTTTGTTTTCAGGTTTTTACTTTAATCGGAGCCCCGATCGAGAAAAGGAGTGAAAAAGAGCTAAAAACCCTAAAATTCAGCATTTTGTACTTGTGGCTTCCACCATGGCTGGCGCCATAGACCCTGCCATGACGTATCCAAGCTCAACCTCCCTCAACTGCCACGTTCCCCACTACTTCCACTAAGGCGCCTCAGATTGGCCTTGTGGCGGGCGCCATGGGCTTATGGCGGGCGCCACAAGAGGAAAAGTTTTCCCTCCCATTTTCAAGTTGAAGGGCATCCTTGTCATTTCCATCTTTTTACTTACTTATAAATAGAAACTCGAAATCACTTTTTCAGTCACCCAAACTTAGAGCAGAGGCAAACTCAGAGCAACTTTGTTTCACTTAGGCATATATTCAGTATTTTAAAATGGTAATCGCTTCGCATTGGAGTGTTACCACAATTGTGTAATCAAGTCTGTGATCGAGTCTGTAATCGAGTTTGGAGCACTTTGGAAGGAAGTTAATCCTGCCGCCATTTTCATTTCTGCCTTGCAATTTACTCAATCCTCCGATTGGAGCAGGTTTTTATTACTTGTCTTTATCTTATTTATTTTCCCGCACTCGCTTTACTTTATTTATTTCCTCGCACTCGCTATAAATTATTTATTTCCTCGCACTCGCTTTAAATTATTTATTTCCTCGCACTCGCTTTAAATTATTTATTTCCTCGCACTCGCTTTAAATTATTTATTTTCTCGCACTCGCTTTAAATTATTTATTTCCTCGCACTCGCACTACTTTTATTTACTTTCCGCACTCGCACTACTTTTATTTAAATTAATGCACTTTTACTTTACCATGTCTAACTAAATTTATAAGGTTAGAATGTAAGGATCGTAATCGAACCGATAATCCGTACAATTGTTCGTAGAAGCACTTAAGGGCTATTTTAACTTTCAACTTAAGTTTTCCCGCACTTCAATTCCGTTGGGTAAGATCGAAAGCCGTCCAACGTCTATCTAAACTTAATTGTTTTTAACTATTTCAAAAACAGCGAAAGCGCTTTGTTTAGTTCATTAGGAGATTTTGACTTAAGAAGAAAAGAGATTTTAAAACTATTTTCGGACGCGTTTATAAGTTTAGAGTCTGGTTCGTAAGAACCTCTTTTGGTTAAGAAATCCAGGTTATAATACTTTTCAACTTAGTCAAGATACTATATTTCTTAAAAATAGGTTTACTACTCTAACGCAATGCACGCCTTTTTATAAGTGACAATAAGAGGGTTTGATTAGGGAGTACAACTCGTTTCTGAATACGCGAAAGCGACAGTTCCCGTTAAATTGGTTCTTTTCAAAGTAGGAAACATTACCCATAAGTAGTTCTATTAGCAAGTACTTGGATTATTAATTGATTATGTGAATTACATTCGACCCTGTCTTTATTAATTAAACTTTATTCAATACTTTACTTTTTCATTGGTCACTCTAAAAACACCTATTTTGATTGCCTTTGATAAACACCATAACAATAGATAACGATAGATTGACACTTGGTCTTTGTGGATTCGACAATCTTTTATATTACTCTGACGCGTTCGTACACTTGCGAAAAGCACGCATCAAGTTTTTGGCGCCGTTGCCGGGGACCAATTTCGTCAAATTTCATTTTCCTGTTGTTATATCGTTTAGACTTAGGCTATTTCCCGCTGGTCAATGTGAAGAACTCGCAGCACCGGAAGTTTAAGCTTAGTATATCCTCTGGCGGAACCTGAACGTTACGCTCGCGCACGTTTATTCTTTCATAGAATTAAGAGAGCTATGGCCGAAGATCAAAACCAAAGACCTCTTAAAGATTTCGCTCAACCATCAAATGAAGAACCTAGTTCTAGTATAGTAAACCCAACCATCCCAGCTAATAATTTTGAACTTAAATCATCCCTGTTGCAACTAGTGCAACAGAGATAATTCACAGGTCTCGCTACTGAGAACCCAAACCAACATTTAAAAATATTTCTTCAATTAGCAGACACTTTTAAAACCAATGGAGCTTCTCCTGAGGCAATACGTTTAAGATTATTCCCTTTTTTCCTCAGAGATAAAGCCCTATCATGGTTAGATTCCCTTCCACCCAATTCCATTACGACATGGGATAACCTTAGAAGAGTTTTTCTTGCTAGATACTTTCCCCTAAGTAAGACCGCCGTTCTTCGAAACCATATAACTAAATTTACCCAAAACCAAGGAGAATCGTTGTTCGAAGCTTGGGAGAGATATAAAGAGTTGTTACAAGCATGCCCACATCATGGTTTAGAAAATTGGTTAATCATTCAAACCTTCTATAATGGACTTCACTATAACACGAAGATGACCATCGATGCTGCCGCAGGCGGTGCTCTGATGAACAAGCCTTATCCTGAAGCTAGTGCCCTCATCGAAGATATGGCTCAAAACCATCAATCGTGGGGATTCGAACGAGCGACAGTTGAGAAGAAGAAAGCCCAAGGAGGAGTGCATGAACTAAGCTCTATAGACATGATGCAAGCTAAAATGGACGCATTAGCCCTTAAGGTCGAGCATATGTGCATAAACCCGAATACTGTAGCCGCAGTTTCGTCGGATTGTGAGATATGTGGAACCAAAGGACACCAATCCGTAGAATGCAGTCTATTAAACGAAACCCACTCTGAGCAAGTGAATTACACCCAAGGGAACCCATACTCGAATACCTACAACCCTGGATGGAGGAATCACCCGAACTTCTCCTATAAAAACAATAACCCAATCCAAAATAATGCACCTCCGAGACCTAGTTATCAAGCCCCAAGATCAAATCAACCTATGCAACATGTACCACCAAAGCCGAGCCTTGAGAAAATTATGGAAAATTTTATCACCGCTCAAACCCAACAAAACAAGGAGTTCATGAACCAAAACATTCATGTTATCGAATTGATCACTCAGTTAGGAACCAAGGTTGACCAAATAGTTACTCATACCAAGATGCTTGAAACCCAGATCTCTCAGGTAGCTTTAAACCAAGCCCCTCAAATTAAACTTGGAGGACAGTTCCCTGGACAACCTCAATAAAATCCGAGAGGACAAGCTAATGTCATTACCCTACGAAGTGGGAACGCTTATGATGAGCCACCAAACCCTAGATTGAGTGAACCCGAAAATTCTAAGGAATATACCAAGCCCCCGGACGAAGTAAAGGAACCAGAGGAACCTGAAAACTAGGAAGGTCGAGAAAAAGGAGAAGAACCTAAAGATAAAACTTACGTACCACCCCCGCCATATAAACCACCTATACCATATCCGCAAAGACTCAAACAAACCCAGATCAATAAACAGTATCAAAAATTTATTAAAGTTATAGAAAAACTTCATGTAGAAATCCCTTTCACATAAGCCATCACCCAAATACCTTCTTATGCAAAGTTTCTCAAAGACATCCTTACCAACAAACGTAGACTTGACGATCCGAAACCTTTGGAATGTAATGCTATTTCCAAGGACAAGTTAGCAAAGAAAGATAAAGATCCTGGAAATTTCTCCATTCCTTGCCTTTTGGGTAATCATGTCATCGAAAAAGCTTTTCTAGACTTAAGAGCTAGTGTGAGCTTAATGCCTTTAGCGGTTTGTGAGAGGTTAAACTTAGGAGAATTACAGCCCACTAAGATGTCACTTCAGTTAGCCGATAGATCTGTTAAATATTCGATAGGCATTTTAGAAGATGTTCCTGTTAGGATAGGTCAGTTATTTATCCCTACTGGTTTTGTTGTCATGGACATCAAAGAGGACAATGATATACCAATCCTTCTAGGTAGACCATTCTTATCGACTGCAGGAGCCATAATAGATGTCAAGAAAGGAAAGTTGACATTTGAGGTAGGTGACGAGAAAATAGAATTTATACTTTCAAAATTTCTTATGGCACCTGTGATGGGAGACGCGTGTTATGCCTTAGATATCATTGATGAATGTGTTAGAGAATTAGAACAAGAAGAAATTATAAAAACAATTAAGTTACCATCAACTCTCATAAGGGAAGATGATGAATTTAAGAAACCCTACATCGATGATAACCTTTACGAATGTTTATCCCTTACCCCAGATCCTATGCCATGCCCTAAGAAACCAACCTTAGAACTTAAGGAACTGCCTAAGAACCTGAGATATGAGTTCCTCGATGAAAAGATGAACCGTCCAGTTATAGTCAGTGCTACCTTGAGCCAAGAGGAAACGAACCAACTTTTAGACGTTTTACGAAGATATCCCTCAGCCTTAGGATATAATATCTCTGACCTGAAAGGCATAAGCCCATCCATATGCATGCATCGGATTTCGCTCGAAGAAGATTCAAAACCCTCCAGGGAGCATCAGAGAAGAATAAACCCTATAATGAGTGATGTTGTTAAAAAGGAAGTTCTTAAGTTACTTGAGGCAGGTATAATCTACCAGATCTCGGATAGTAAGTGGGTGAGCCCTGTGCATGTAGTACCTAAAAAGGGAGGCATCACAGTCGTGCAAAACGACAAAGGCGAACATGTAGCAAAATGATTAGAAGGAGGATGGCGGATGTGTATAGATTATAGAAAATTAAATAAAGCAACCAGGAAGGACCATTTCCCTTTACCATTTATAGACCAGATGTTGGAGCGTCTAGCCATACACTCTTACTTCTGCTATCTAGATGGATATTCTGGATTCTTCCAAATACCTATCCACCCCGAAGATCAAGAAAAAACTACCTTTACATGCCCTTATGGAACTTTTGCCTACAGACGAATGCCATTCGGCCTCTGTAATGCCCTAACTACTTTCCAACGCTGCATGATGTCAATCTTTGCAGATTACCTAGATGGTATCATGGAAGTATTTATGGATGATTTCTCGGTTTGCGGATTTGATTTCCACAATTGTCTTGCTAACCTTGAGAAAATCCTGGAGAGATGCGTGGAGGTGAACCTCGTGCTAAACTGGGAAAAGTGTCATTTCATGGTGACCGAAGGAATAGTTTTAAGACATATAGTTTCTGAAAAAGGTATAGAGGTAGATAGAGCTAAAATAGAAGTTATAGAAAACCTAAAACCCCCAAAAACCATCAGAGAAGTCCGAAGCTTTCTTAGACACGCTGGATTCTACCGGCATTTTATTAAGGACTTCTCCAAGATAACCAAACCTTTAACTGGACTTTTAATGAAAGATGTTGAATTCATTTTTGATGAAAAATGTAATGACGCATTTAATCTTTTAAAGCAAGCATTAATCTCAGCACCTACTATGAAACCACCTGATTGGTCAGGACCTTTTGAGATAATGTGCGATGCTAGTGATTATGCGGTTGGAGCAGTTCTAGGACAAAGGAAAGATAAAAAATTACATGCCATTTACTATGCCAGTAGAACCCTAGACGTTGCCCAACTTAACTACGCAACAACTGAGAAAGAATTACTCGCTGTAGTTTTCGCTATAGACAAATTTAGATCTTATCTAGTAGGAGCAAAAATTATAGTTTACACCGATCATGCTACCATTCGTTACCTATTAAGTAAAAAAGATGCCAAGCCCAGGTTACTCCGATGGATTCTATTACTACAAGAGTTTGATTTAGATATAAGAGATAAAAAAGGCACTGAAAATGTAGTAGCCGATCACCTTTCTAGGCTAGAACATCTGAAACCAGAACTAGTACCCATAAATGATGATTTCGTCTATGATAGACTGATAGCTAGAGTAGAAACCATTGAAGATGATAACCTAAGCCCTCATGAGCATCCCCAAAATTCCTTAGCAATAAGTAACGTACCCTGGTATGCAGACTTCGTTAATTACCTAGCTGCTGATATAGTACCCCCTGATCTTGACTACCACCGCGAGAAGAAATTCTTCCACGATGTGAGAAACTTCTATTGGGACGAACAACTCCTTTTCAAAAGGGGTAAAGATGGAATTTTTCGCCGTTGCGTTCCGGAAGAAGAGGTAAATAATATTATCAAGCATTCTCATTCTGCACCTTATGGTGGACATGCGAGCACCTCTAAGACATACGCCAAGATTCTTCAAGCTGGCTTATTCTGGCCTACCATATGGCGTGATGTCTATGCTTGCATTGTCAAATGTGATAGATGCCAACGCACTGGAAACATTTTAAGGCGCGATGAAATGCCTCTAAGAAACATTCAGGAAGTAGAACTCTTTGACGTATGGGGTATAGATTTCATGGGACCTTTCCCACCATCCTTAGGAAACAGGTATATCTTAGTAGCTGTAGACTATGTGTCTAAGTGGATTGAAGTTATAGCTGCACCCACAAACGACACTAGGGTAGTAATCAAACTATTTAAAAACTATATATTCCTTAGATTTGGAACACCACGTTTAGTCATAAGCGATGGAGGATCACACTTTATATCGAGAATATTTGACAAACTTTTAAGAAAATATGGAGTTAGGCATAGAGTAGCAACGCCGTACCACCCACAGACTAGTGGCCAAGTAGAAGTGTCCAAAGGGAGATAAAACAAATCCTAGAGAAAACTGTTTCTATTTCTAGGAGAGACTGGTCTCAGAAGCTTCAAGAAGCATTATGGGCCTATAGAACCGCTTTCAAAACCCCTATAGGAACTACTCCTTACCAACTAGTCTATGGAAAATCCTGTCACTTACCGTTCGAATTAGAGCATAAGGCCTATTGGGCCATTAAAACTTTGAATTTAGACTACCTAGCCGCAGGAGAAAAGCGTACCCTAGACATTCATAAATTAGAAGAACTTAGGCAATCTGCCTACGAGAATGCAAAAATATACAAAGAAAGAACAAAAGCCTATCACGACAAAAGAATAGTAAAGAAAAACTTCAAAGTAGGCAATCCTGTTCTCCTTTTCAACTCTAGGTTACGACTCTTCCCGGGAAAGCTACGTTCAAGATGGACTGGTCCTTTCGAAGTATCCAAGATTCTGAGATCCGGAGCCGTAGAAATCAAGAACGAAACCTGTAGTCCATTCATTGTAAATGGACAAAGACTGAAGCTCTACGAAGGAGGAGACATTCCAGCATACTACTCAAGCCACACCCTGATTGATCCATCAATCCCTACTACTACAGGTGTATAAATTCTAATCGTCAAGCTAATGACGTTAAACAAGCGCTGCGTGGGAGGCAACCCATGGTTTTTCTTTCATTTTACTTTTTCGCATTTATTTACTTTTATTTTTATTTTATTTTATTTTATCATATTTTGCATCGAGACTAAAATTTGAATGGTTTGCATTTTCAGGATCACTTTCTTAACTTTTACAGGATGCAGGATTTCGATGATATGCACGTGGCCTATAGAGATAATGCTCAGAGAGAGCGCTACATCGCTCTGTATCAGCGCCCTATGGCACCCACACGTTATCCTGATCAACACTGTATGGAGGCACTGGGCATTAAGCCGAGTATCCGATTCCTTAGCCACCAGCTTCACTGGGACGAGTTTGCTGATGACTTGAGTAACACCTACAGGAACCTGACATTGGAGTTCCTGAGTTCATTCGACTATGACCCATACTCTGGACCAGATGGGTATGCTGCTTTCAGGCTCTTTGGAGTTGAGTACTCTTTCAGCCAAAAAGAGTTCGGCGACCTATTGGGCTTCCAGACCACTCCTGATGCTATCTCGGAGACACCTATGGGATATTTTCTGGGTAAGGAGGTGGAGAAGTTTTGGAGTGATATATCAGGTGACGGAAGCCAGGATCCATCTACGCAGCTATCTCATGTTATACATAACCCCGCCTTTAGATACTTTCAGATGATATTGGCACATTCCTTCCTAGGAAGACCGAATGCAGAGACATTACTGAGTGAAGAGGTGATCTTCCTACTATTTTGTGCATCCCAGTCTCGCCCAGTAGCATGTGGGAACTTTTTGTTATGTGGTCTCAGTGGTATCTCCAGATCTACCGAAGGAATCATCCATGTGGGCGGGATCATCACGCAGATTGCTGTCGCTTTAGGTCTGTCTCGTAAACTGTCACATCTCCGGATCTATCGTGGGTACACTACCATGGACATCGACTTCTGTTTGACTAGAGGGTTGATAAGGAGATCCTTTTTCCACCCATGTCAGTTCCGATTGCTGGTCGACAGCGAGGCTATCCATTATTTCACACTACCAGATCCTATGATGACCAGTGTACATGATCCAGCGAATTGGAGTTATGCTCTGGAGGGCCAGGGAGAGACCGTCGAGGAGTCGAGATCACCACCCATTGCTGAGTACACACCTACACCACCTTCTCCCAGGATCACTGTTTTCTCTAATAATCTTTCATTGCAGACCCCCGACATACGCACCCAGATTGCTGAGTGTCGTAGAGAGATCGCAGAGCTTAGACAGGAGGTGGCTACCCTCACTTTACAGATGGGAGTGTCTGATCTCACCCATGCTACCGAAGCCGGCTGTTTATATTAGGAGATCGCAGAGCTCAGGAAGGAGGTAGCCATGCTCCGTGGATCCATCAGGAAGACGACATCCCTACTATATGATCTCACCATTTCATCTTATTTTATCTCTTTTTTATATTTCTCGTATTTGAATAACTCATTTTATATTATCGCATTTGGAATATTATATAAACTATGTCTATACATTGATATTTCTACTTTTATCTATATATGTCTTATGTTGGTTTATTTGCATTTTTTATTTTTTATTTTGGTTGTTTATTTATTAGTCTAATATTTAATTTTAATTTTATTTTTATTTCTACTTTTACTTTTATAAAAAAAATTATGCAAGCCAATGATACTAGGAAATCATAAGACAAATGCTATTCGGACCCCTCAAAGCCAAAAGACAAGAGAAGCCCAAGCCAAAGGACCAAAATCCAGTCCAGCCAGATTTTGCCTTGTGGCGCCCGCCATGGACCCTGTGGCGCCCGCCACAGCGTTTGTAAAAGGTCGGGGCAGAACCCCTTTCTTCACCATTTTCACACCTTATAACCTTCCAAACCCATTTTTTCACCTTGGAAAAACATCCTTGAACCCACAAAAAGCTCATACTTTTCTAATCACCACACCGTACAAATCATTTTTCCGATTTCCATTTTCATTTTCATCCGTCGGATTTCGTAAAAATCCAACCTTTTCACATCCCACTTCATCTTCTTCGTCACTTTTCAAGAGCTACACAAATGGAGTTTAATGGATTCATTCTTCGAGGAGGGAAACCGGGAGATAGACAAAGAAAAATCATCGAACGGTTGCAAAATCGGGAGATCCTCCCGACAAGGTATGTTGACGAAAACTGTCTCTACACTTTAGGTATCTATCATAGCATATTTCATTTATTAGATAACTTAGGTTTGCATAATTTCTTTTCCAACAAAGAACCTACCTATGAGCGATTGACAATTGAATTTTTGAGTTCCTTAATCTATATTGTCAATCCTAACACTGCTAGCACAGTTGGTACTGTCAGATTTAGAATGTTTGCTGTTGAATATGAATTCAGTACCGACGAACTAGCAAGCTTGTTAGGAATCCCTCATGGGGATGGTGCTATTTGTGAGGCCTCTTTGGATTCGGATTGGTCAATTGAGGTGTTCTCCTTCTGGCACAGACTGTCAAGCACTTCCATAAATTCTTTTTAGGGAGTTCTTGCCTCGACTATCCATAACCCGGCCATCAGAGTTTTTAGATATCTATTGGCATGTACTATTTTTGGCCGGGAGAATCCAAATAAGGTTAATGCTAGAGAGCTTCTATTTTTGCAAGGAAGCCTTACAAATAGACGAATTAATTCGGTCCCGTTCATGCTTGCTCATATGACCTTAACTTTGAATAAAGCGAGACCGATTTCTTTTGGTGGATTAATTACGTCTATTGCTCAGGCGCTTAACCTGAACAATGAGATGGCTACCCTAGACCCTTTACCTCCTCCCACAATTAACCTAAAATTTCTGAGAGACATGAAATTGTGTCGTTTGAGGAGAGAAGGAGGCTATATGCTTATGGTTCATGGTGTAGCCATCCCATCTGTTGTTTTACCATGCACTAGACGTACAGATGTACGAGATGAGAGGAATTGGACCTACGCTTTAGATGCTCCACCTGTTTTGGGTCCTCTTCCTCCTAACATTCTTGATGAGGCAGGACATGACACTGATGATGAATATGATCGGAGAGAGAGATCTCCCGTTCCCTATGTGTCCCCCCATCATCCTTCACCACCACACACCGCACCATCTTCTTCTTCTGCAGGTACCACTCCTGGCTTTTATATTACAAAGGAGATGTGGCGTGACCACATGGCTAGAGAGCAAAGGCGTGATGACCTACTCTCTACCATCCAACAACAACTGAAGGATAACATGAGCTTCATGCAAGAATCGCAGTGGAGGATAGATAGATCCTACGAAACTATTTTACAGTCCCTGCTTACGATTACAAATACGCAAGCCCGTCAACAACAATACCACCAGTAACACATTGCACTCATCGAGAACACTTAGGGTTCCATTTTGGGTAACCTTCGAGAGGTGATGACTGCTCAGGATGCCCTGCAGGCGAGGATGGATCAGAGAGATCGTCGTCGTACCCGATCCCGTCGTCCACCTCAAGATGGCGAAGGCACCAGTGGTCAGCAATAGGTTGTCAGGTAACTCTTCCCTTATCTTATTTCGAAACATTGGGGACAATGTTCGATTTAAGTGTGGGAGGAGCCTTTATCGCCTTTGTTTTATTTTCAGTTAGTTTGTTCATTTTCTTTGCTGTTTTTAGATAGCTTGTTTACCTTTATTGCTTTTTGTTTATTTTATTCTATTTTGCTTTTAGTTTAAGTGTCTTAGATGATGCAGGAGTCTGACGAGTCACCAAATATAGTGTATCTTTAGTACAATCTAAATCTCCCCATACCTTTAGCCCCACCGAATTTTTTTGCAAAAGAAAACAGTGTTATTCCGAAAGTTTTCTGGTTTTAAAGACATGTTTTGAGTAAGGATGCGGTGACTTGGGAGAACTTTGCGAAACATCAGTATTATTTTAGCACCATAGACTTCGTAAATATAGAAACCACTCTCGAAACCCCATATACCATGGCCTTAATCATCATTTTCGTATAAGTCCTCAGTAGTTTATCTCAGCAGTCAGCTCCTGCCTACACATGCTCTACGTAGGGGACCGATGCAAATAAGTGAATGATCCAGCAAAACAAAAAAATAAAAGAAAGCAAAAAGGCAACTCCGGTATAGGTGACCCTCACAAAGTCATTTAAACCAAAGAATTGTAAAAAAAAATGCTAGAAAAAGAAAAAAGAAAAAGAAAAACTCACTCGCTGTTAGTTGGTTCAGAGGTATCTGGCACTGAACTCGGTAGGGCGGATTACGATCTGATCCCCCACAACTACAGTTGGGTCAAATAAAAGGGTTTACACATATTTATGTGCCAGAAACCCCATGCTCAGATCATAATCACTAACAGGCCAGTCTACTATGAAGCATGTACGGATAACGGGCTTAATGTGATTGCGCCTGAATGAAAAGGACACAAAAATAGATGAAGAGGCAGGCCTAGGTATTGTGGGATAATATGGGTTGGTTAATATAGGAATGAAGTTTATGTCCATATTTGCGGATTAGTGTCATCATGATACCCTTAGTTCACTCAATTAGTACCTATCACTATACCCCGACTTGAACTTAGAATTTTTTACCTGAAGCACTCGTTTACACCAGTTTTTCTTTTATGAGCTTTTTAATGTTTTGCTTGAGGACAAGCAAAGGTTTAAGTGTGGGAGAGTTTGATAACACTGAAATTTACCGTATTTTCGACTCCGATTTCACATGCATTCTAGTTGTTTTATTGTTATTTTGTTGTGTTATTACTATGTTTTTCTTTGTTTTCAGGTTTTTACTTTAATCGGAGCCTTGATCGAGAAAAGGAGTGAAAAAGAGCTAAAAACCCTAAAATTCAGCATTTTGTACTTGTGGTTTCCACCATGGCTGGCGCCATAGACCCTGCCATGACGTGTCCAAGCTCAACCTCCCTCAACTGCCACGTTCCTCACTACTTCCACTAAGGCGCCTCAGATTGGCCTTGTGGCGGGCGCCACAAGAGGAAAAGTTTTCCCTCCCATTTTCAAGTTGAAGGGCATCCTTGTCATTTCCATCTTTTTACTTGCTTATAAATAGAAACTCGAAATCACTTTTTCAGTCATCCAAACTTAGAGTAGAGGCAAACTCAGAGCAACTTTGTTTCACTTAGGCATATATTCAGTATTTTAAAATGGTAATCGCTTCGCATTGGAGTGTTACCACAATTGTGTAATCAAGTCTGTGATCGAGTCTGTAATCGAGTTTGGAGCACTTTGGAAGGAAGTTAATCCTGCCGCCATTTTCATTTCCGCCTTGCAATTTACTCAACCCTCTGATTGGAGCAGGTTTTTATTACTTGTCTTTATCTTATTTATTTTTCCGAACTCGCTTTACTTTATTTATTTCCCCGCACTCGCTTTACTTTATTTATTTCCTCGCACTCGCTTTAAATTATTTATTTCCTCGCACTCGCTTTAAATTATTTATTTCCTCGCACTCACACTACTTTTATTTACTTTCCGCACTCGCACTACTTTTATTTAAATTAATGCACTTTTACTTTACCATGTCTAACTAAATTTATAAGGTTAGAATGTAAGGATCGTAATCGAACCGATAATCCGTACAATTGTTCGTAGAAGCACTTAAGGGCTATTTTAACTTTCAACTTAAGTTTTCCCGCACTTCAACTCCGTTGGGTAAGATCGAAAGCCGTCCAACGTCTATCTAAACTTAATTGTTTTTAACTATTTCAAAAACAGCGAAAGCGCTTTGTTTAGTTCATTAGGAGATTTTGACTTAAGAAGAAAAGAGATTTTAAAACTATTTTCAGACGCGTTTATAAGTTTAGAGTCTGGTTCGTAAGAACCTCTTTTGGTTAAGAAATCCAGGTTATAATACTTTTCAACTTAGTCAAGATACTATATTTCTTAAAAATAGGTTTACTACTCTAACGCAATGCGCGCCTTTTTATAAGTGACAATAAGAGGGTTTGATTAGGGAGTACAACTCGGTTCTGAATACGCAAAAGCGACAGTTCCCGTTAAATTGGTTCTTTTCAAAGTAGGAAACATTACCCATAAGTAGTTCTATTAGCAAGTACTTGGATTATTAATTGATTATGTGAATTACATTCAACCCTATCTTTATTAATTAAACTTTATTCAATACTTTACTTTTTCATTGGTCACTCTAAAAACACCTATTTTGATTGCCTTTGATAAACACCATAACAATAGATAACGATAGATTGACACTTGGTCTCTGTGGATTCGACAATCTTTTATATTACTCTGACGCATTCGTACACTTGCGAAAAGCACGCATCAGTCGACAATTTTGAAGTCACTCTTCTTGATCAGTTTGAGGAATTCTTGGCTTTCCTCAAAAGTGATGCTCTTCTTGTGATCTTCAACTTGCTCAGTCTCAACCATCGGCCTTTTACCTTTAGACATTTCTGATTCTGCAGCTTTGTTGCCAATAATATTCGTCGGCACTGGAACAATTGTCATGTTCGGAGTGGCAGGTATAGTTGCCCATGCCTGCGGAGTCGGAGTAGGAAGGACCTTCTCCTTAGGCGGGATAATTACGGGTGTTGGAGACACCCTAGGAGTGTATTTTGGAGCGAATACACGGCCAATGCGAGTCATGCCTCCCGCTCCAGCGATGTTGACGATTTCGGTGTCAGGAATGCGAATTTCTTTTCCTCCCAGATACGCTATTGTCTCATAATTCCAAGGCATTGCCTTGGTGTTCTAATACAGAAACGGACTGGGAACACAAAAATGAATTGGTTGAATCCTCTTGGGAGGAGCTTCAACCTTCTTCTTCCTATATACTATTGTTATTGGTTCGATCACTGCAATTTCTTTGGCTGCTTTAGACTTGAAGAACTGTATCAAACCTTCATCCATCAATTTCTGCACACAACCCTTTAACTCATCACACTTGTCTAGATCACATTCACATACTGCACAATCATCGTGTGCACCTGATAGAAACCCAAATTGTTCGAGTCTTCTCAATACACCGGACTACGGAGCCTTCACATCACCGACCCACCTTATAGGCTCTACGGCTTCTTCTTCAATGACGACACTGACCGTGGGGCCATCATGATTAGGTAGAGGGTTCATTTTCATGTTCTCTTTTTCCTCCGAGAAGGTCAAGATCTCCCGATTAATCAAGTCTTGTATTTTGTTTTTTAATGGCCAACAGTCTCCAGTGGAATTCCCCACATGCCCGACATGGTAGGCGCATGAGGCGTTGGGGTTGTGCTTAGGATGATAAGGTGGCACAACTCGAGGGATCTCTTTTGGCACTATAGCCCCCACATGGATCAGATACGGTACCAAGTCAGCATATGGTACTGGGATCTTGTCGTATTGAATGTGTTTACTATAATTTCCTTTGTTATTCTGTCCCTGACCTTATCCTCTATTTTCAAGGTTGTATTGTTGATTCTGATTTTTCTGAGTGGGTGTTGGTTGTTGATTACTCTTCTGCGGTTGATACTGACATGACGGTTGTTGATACTGAGTAGAAGCGACATACAGATACATATAGTAAGGCATAAGGGCCATCAGAAACTGATATTGGGGGTGGGCACCTGCCGTCACAACATTTTCCTCCCCCTCCTTCTTCTTTGCAAAGCCCTCATGCGACCTCTTGTTTGTTGTTTGTGATACAGTTGTATCTGTAATCTTCCCTGATTTCAGCCCATTCTCTACACGTTCACCAATAGTTACCATATCAGCAAAGTTTGTAGATGAACTCCCAATAATCTTCTCGTAATACAGCCCATGAAGCGTACCCATGAAGATATCAACCACTTTGTTATCTGACAAAGCCGGTCTGACTCTAGAGGCCATCTCATGCCACCGCTGAGCATACTCTTTAAAGGTCTCGTTAGATTTCTGCCCCCGATTCTGTAATTGAAGCCTTGTCTGAGCCATGTCAAGGTTTTACTTATACTGTTTCAGGAATGCCTCGGATATGTCTCTCCATGACCGGATCTTTGTACGTTCCAGACCCATGTACCAATCTAGAGAAGCCCTGAATAAGCTGCTCTGGAAGCAATGGATCAGCAGGTTATCATTGTCGATATACGACGCCATCTTCCTGCAGTACATGGTGATATGACAGCGAGGACAACTTAAACCTTTGTATTTTGGAAGGTCTGGCACCTTGAACTTTTGTGGAAGCACCATATTCGGGACCAAGCACAGATCTCGTGCGTTAATACGAAAGGCTGAGAAACCCTCAGTAGCCCTTATTCTTTCGTCCAACAACTGATAATCCGCAGGTCTGGCCGGATCACTAGCAGGAAGAACGACCTGACTGGTTGGTTGAGAGGTTTCAGGAGCCATCACCTGAACGAGCATATTCTGGGGAGCAAACAACATTTGTGGTGGGTATGAGAAACCAAGAGATATTGTCTGAGAGGCATGCACCATGTGAGGATACTGCCCTCCAGCCTGAGCATTGGGAGCCTGAGGTGCCCCTGTCTGCACATACTGGAGCGCAGAATTGGTAGGTGCATAAGTTATCATGGGCACAGAGGTTACCCCAAGATAACCAAATGGAGCAGCTTGATGGGCGCTCGTAGGTTGAGCAGCTTGAGCAGGAATATGGAAATGGAGGCGCGGGCCTCGGTATTCACCTTCAGCGTCAGGAGTTTCATTGGGGACCTGACATTGGTTGTCCTCGGGGTTGGCAACATCAACCGAAGGAGTCTGGATGATGGGGACACCCCAAGGGAAAACAGTGTTTCCAACAACAGCATGGGCAGTGAGAGTCGGATGAGGGAAGAAGGCACCCCCATTGGTAAAGTGAGCAACAAAGTTTGAGGGCCTGCACCAAGGATAGGCAGCAGCAAGCCTATTCATGTCAGCAGGGACCAATTGGCGGTTCTCATCAGTTGGTACCACAACCTCCACCGGAGTTTTGGTGGTAGCAACAGCAACAATAACAGGATTGGTCGCCCCATCAACACAGGTGGCGTTGACATCAGCAGAGGCATGGCCCTTTGAGTTTGGAGAATTTCCATAATGGTCTCCATGTTGCCCTTGAAAAGGTTCATCTCACCTTGAACCTAGGCGAGGGATTCGCGGACAACAGCGTTGTCAGTTTCGTAATCGGCCATTATCCTTGATTTGTTTGCACGTATGAAATAGCGATGACGAGTCGTCGTTTTGGCTGTGGAAAGACGAAGATGGTAAGTATTTTTTTCCTGGTTAGCTATGTGCAATGCATGAATGTAGTAAATGCATCTTAACAAAATAAAAAAGATTATTTCTAGGGTGCCAGTGTGCATATATAGTCATATAGTGAGCAAGAGTAAGATAACAGAAGTATTACAACATGTCATACCCCAAACTTTGCCCGTTAATCTTACAAAACATTTTTCGAAGCACTCCAACTCATTTTTCAAGGGATTGACCTTAAAATAACAAAGGCCCAGCTCACGAGTGGCCCAATCCAGAAAATGGCCCAAACTGGCCTGCTCGCTAGGCGAGCAACTCCTTCGCCTAGCGAACCCTTCGCTACACGCTCGCCTAGCGAAGCTTGCGAATATCAGAATTTTTGGGCTTCATTCTGAGCCCATTAGGTCACCACCATCACTATAAATACCGACACTTCAGTCACGAAAATGACAGACGAAGACGGACAGAAACCCTGGCATAGAAACCCTGGAGACTAACTCAGAGAATTCCGAGTAAAGAAACCCTGAAGGCCGCTCATCCGCACCGAAGTTACCTCCGCCCCAACTCCATCCGATACCAAGAGTGGCCAGTCCCTTCAACATCGCAGCTCAGTTGCAAACAGGTTTGCGCATCACTACTGTTTTATGCTTTTAATCGGTAATCTCTACATACATAAAGCATCATGATTAAATTTTCGGATATGTAATTTGATTTCACATGTGAATTTAAGTACGCCTGAATATCCTGAATGTTTGTCCATGTTATTCCTGTAATTAAATGCCATAAAGTTCAGGGTTCCGGAGATCATGCTGCTATCAAACTCAAAACCCGTAGCCGCTCGCTAGCACATCGCTAAGCGAGCCTGTAGCGAGCACTCGCTAAGCCTTCGCTAGGCGAAGCAGGAGCGAACGGGACAGTGGCTGTTTTGTTTCTTTTCTGTTCTGCCTTATGTTGATCTAATCAAGACTTATTATAATTCTGCATTATTTGGCCTGACCTCATGACTGTTGTGTTTATTTTGTGGTGCAATTTTCAATTGTACTTTATCTCGATGTTCTAACCCGTGTGCTGAATTGTGTAAAGGCTTACATATTCCTGAAGAAACGACCGGCTAGGTATTCCACTTTATTTGTGGGATACCCTTATGGAGATGGATTCTGAATTACTTAATTTTAATGTGGAGATTCATCCTAAATTACCTAGCTGATTTTAATGTATTGATTTCATCGATTTTAATGTGGACCTAATTACTTAATCGATTACGGCTATCTAGTTAATTGTAAAACTTTGCCTTTAAATATGCGATCTTGGACCTCTCTTTGTTACCCTACGATATTACGGTATTATGGTCATGTCCCGCGAATGTGGGGATACACTTAGCGAAGGCCCTTCAGTTAAATCATCATATCCCTATAAAATAAATCATAGTCCCTCGGATGTTGCCTTCGAATATATGATTTTGTCCCTCGATGACCCTTCGGTGTAGCCTACGGTTAAATGATGATCGTCCCTTCGAATGCTAAGGTATCCTTACAAATGTTGCCTTCAATGACCAATCGATGACCCTACGATGACCCTTTTACATCCAAAGGATAAAACTACTTATTTCTCAATAATAAGGACGGTTTTACCCTCACAAGGATAGGAAATGCCCATCAAGACCTTGGGTAGGTATAACTCTTAATTGCTTACTCCTAATTTAAAAATACTTTTCACACTTCACAAATACTAGAAAATCACCACTTGGTATACATTCATACTAGAATCATTACTGAGTTATATTTTTCTAACCATTTTCAAAACTAAACAAGATAACCACTTTGTATACATTCATACGAGAATCATTACAAAGTTAAATTCTCTTTTTCAAAACATTTTCTAAACAATTCACGAACACTTTTTCAGACAAGAAAAATAACATAAGTGATCAAGCAATTAAGAGCCCATGGATAACCATGGATACAAAGGGTGCTAACACCTTCCCTTTGTATAATGTACCTCCCGAACCCAAAATCTAATTAAGGTCTTTCCTGTTCTTTTCCACCTTTCCTTATTGGATGAAAGAAAAGTCGGTGGCGACTCTTGCTATCCGCGACATTTGCTTTCCAAAGCAAAACACACAAAGTCAGTTCACCGTATGACAGAACTGGCGACTCTGCTGGGGATACTTAAAAAGAGAGGTTACCGTAAAAACAAGATCACTTATTCAAATTGTCTGATTTACTTTTAAGGGATTGCTTGGGTATTTTATGCTTGAGTGAAAGATCCTACACCCGGATCTAGTGTACCTTAGGTAAGTAGCAATAGATCATCGCGACTATCTGGCGTATACTGGAATGGTCAAAATGATGGCTACGGTTAATGTGACACTTTGGATGTCCTGATGTTCCTCATGTTTATTTGAGGAAAAATTTGGCTTCCGCGTGGTGTCATCAAAGCATTAACCAGACCTTTAGAACCCTAATTGACTCATCCTAGCCATTAGAAAGTAGTGAGATAACTGCCTTCGGTTCCGACTGAAGTTGGTTAAGACTCGATACTACACTCTTTGAGATTGGACTTTAGGGAAGCTTCGATCAACCACTTGGTGTTGCACTGAAGTGGACTTAAGGAAAGGTCAATGATTTGAGATCCTTCTAGAACCCGGTTACTATTCTAGGACAGGTTGAACCAACCAAACTTCAGTAGGGAGGGTACTTACCTATGGAACTCATGCAAGCCTTAAAACCTAGGAATGATTGTTGTGTGACTTGTTTGTGCTTGTTGTTTACTTAACATCATAACATCATAACATCATAACATCATGGCATTGTACTAACCATTTCAAGGACTTAGGGATTTAGCTTTGCTCTGAAACAGGGCTATGGCTTCCAGAAAGACCGTTCGGATCAATTTTGTAGCAATCTTTCCTCAACTAAAGGATTTAGTGTCAGAACTTCCTGATCAGACTCAGTTCATCAAGAAACATGGTCATCTCCTCAATTTGGTTACCACTGATTTCAAAGAAGATATGATGAGAGTTCTATTCCAGTTCTTCGATCCTAAACATCATTGCTTCACCTTTCCAGATTATCAGTTGGTACCCACATTAGAAGAATTTTCCAAGCTGCTTGGGATACCTATTCTTGATCAAACACCTTTCAGTGGTTTAGAAAAGACTCCGAAGTCTGAAGAAGTTGCCGCGGCTTTACACATGACCAAGTCCGATATTGAAACCAATTGGGTAACAAGAAGTGGAATGAAGGGTTTACTTGCCAAATTTCTGATAAATAAGGCCCGAGAATTCCTAAAAGTTATGGATGTCCATGCTTTCGAAGATGTCCTAGCATTACTAATCTATGGTTTGGTGTTATTCCCTAATCCAGACCAATTCATAGACGTGAATGCTATTAAGATATTCCTCACTCATAACCCTGTGCCTACCTTGCTCGGAGACATTTTGCATTCCCTTCACACCCGTACTATGAAGAGACAAGGGACTCTCATGTGCTGCATACCTCTATTGTCTAGGTGGTTTATTTCACACCTTCCTCAATCAGTCTTGAAGAATGAGCAAAATCTGAAATGGTCTCAAGGGATAATGTCGCTCTCCCATTCAGACATCCGTTGGTGTCCTCATCTCAAAGAAAATGTTATCATCATTGACCGTTGCGGAGAATTCTCTAACGTACCACTCCTGGGGATAAGAGGAGGTATTACTTATAACCCAGCTTTAGCCCTACGCCAGTTGGGGTATGCTCGAAGAGAGGGTCCACATGAAAGAATTATTCAAGGCACTGTGTTTGATTATGACACCGATTCCCAAGGTCTCCGTCAGAAATTTGTACGAGCCTGGGGCATGGTGAAAAGAAGCACTTTAGGACAGAAAAACTCTATTCCTATGGAACCTTATCTCAGATGGGTACGAGCCAGAGCTCGTGAACTTGTCATGCCATACCTTGCAGTCGGACCGCTGATTGTTGAACCAGAAGTTGAAGGAGGTACTCCTCAGATCATTCCTTATCTTGATATGCCTACCGATGTTGAAGAATTAAAGAGATCCTGGATCCAGTTGAGAGAGGAAAGGGATACTTTTGAGACTCAGTTTGTTGCAGAAAGGAAGAAAGTATTAGAGCTCACCAGCCAGCTTAATGAGGAACGAAGACTCAATACATATCTTCGCCCAAAGAGAAGTCGTCCCTGGGAGACCTGAGCTTTCATTGTATTTTTATTTTTTCCTTTTTGTAATGAACATTGATTAAAGAAATTATTAATAAAAGTTTCCCTCTTTTGGGTGGTTTACGCAAAGTTAAATTCCAGAAGTCCTTGAAAACATTTCATACATTGCATAGCATAACATAACATTGCACAACAGGTATCCTAAAAGATCAATATTCTCACGGTCTTCCTTCTAAACAGAAAAATGGACCTCGAACAAACTGTCAAAGATCTCCAGGCTCAGAATGCTCAATTCCAGGAGATAATGCTGAGCTTATCCAAGGGGCAGGAAGAACTGAAGGCTCTCTTGCTCGAGAAGAAGAAAGACCAGAAACATGTGAGTTACATTAACCCGGGAAGAAGGTGTAAAGGACAGGCTGCAGGAGTCAAGATTAGACTTCCGATGGATCAAGAAGAGGAGACAGAAAATGATTCAGGAGAAGAGGATGTCGATCTCTTCAACTCTGAGGATGACGATGAAGATTATGAGAAGGAACAGTACTCTCCAAGAGATGGCAAGTACAAGTTGCTGGAAGAACGTATGCTAGCTATGGAGGGTCAGAAGGCGCCCGGTCTGGATTTCGAAAGCTTGGGTTTAGTCTCTGATGTGGTCATTCCTCGCAAATTCAAGATCCCCACTTTCACTAAGTATGATGGTGCATCTTGTCCTCAGATGCATCTGAGAGCTTACGTGAGAAAGATTCAGCCATATACCACTGGTAGGAAGCTATGGATCCATTTCTTCCAAGAGAGTCTATCTGGCACACAGTTGGAGTGGTATTATCAGCTCGAAAACTCTAACATCCGCACCTGGACTGATTTAGCGACAACCTTCTACAAACACTACCAGTATAATTCTGAATTGGCGCCTACTCGGCTACAGTTGCAGAATATGACTATGGGATCCAAAGAAAGCTTCAAAGAGTATGCTCAAAAATGGAGAGATTTGGCTGGCAGAGTTAAACCCCCCATGACTGAGCGAGAATTAGTGGACATGTTCATGAGTACATTGACTGGCCCGTTCTACAGCCATCTACTGGGAAGTTCTTCATCGGGTTTCACTGAACTTATATTGACAGGTGAACGGGTGGAGAGCGGCATTCGAAGTGGAAAGATACAGGCAGCTACCTCTGCAAGCAGCAAAAAGTCCTATCAAGGGAAAAATGAATCAAATGCGGTGTACGGTCAAAGGAGTCATAATAAGAAAGACCGTGACCATGCTGTTGGAGCAGTTACGATTGCAGCCCCGCCAGCTCAAAACTTCCAGCACAGACAGGACAGGCCGAGAAGGCAGTTTACCAAGATCAATATGACTTTAGCACAAGCCCTGCAAAGTATGCTAAAGGCAAATTTAATCACTCTCAGAGGTCCTCCTGCAAATGTCAACACTACTTCTCCTCGTTATAATCCCAATGCCAGGTGTGCATACCACTCCGATAGCCCCGGGCATGATACAAACGATTGTTGGTTGTTGAAGAATAAAATTCAAGATATGATCGACGCTGGGGAAATTGAATTTGAGCCGCCGGAGACTCCTAATGTCGTCACTGCACCTATGCCTAATCATGACAAGGCTGTTAATGTTGTCGATGACAATTCCCACATCACTACTGTTATTGCAAGCTGGTTTATTTCCAGGTTGTGCTGAAAATAGCGATCGCTGTATACTCCGACCCAATGAGTGCTTGAAGTTGAGAAATGGTATTCAACGGCTGATGGATGATCGCACAATTCTCTTCGAAAAGGTTCCTAAGGTGGAAAACCCTACTGAAGAAATATCTGTGATTGCTAGGTCCAAAGTTCCAGTGAAGATTACCGTTACTAGAATACCTGTGAAGATTACCGCTGAGCCCAAGGTAGCTCCCCTAATCATTACTGCACCTGGCCCAGTACCGTATTCCTCAAGCAAAGCCATTCCGTGGAATTATGGAGGTGATGTTTATATCCATGGCATAAAGCAAGTTGGTAATTCTGCTAATCCTAATGACATTGTTGGGACTAGTAAAGTTACTCGAAGTGGAAGGATCTTCTCTCCAGAAATCTCACCTCCCGCCCCTGAAACTCGAGGAAAGGAACCAGTAACCAACCCTTCTCAATCAAAGACACCGGTCGAAGTTACTACTGAAGATGTTGCCAAGCAGGAAGTGGAGGAAATGCTGAAAATCATCCGTAAGAGTGATTTTGATGTGGTAGAACAGCTGGGGCATACTCCGTCTAAAATTTCGATGTTATCCTTGTTGTTATCTTCTGAATCTCATGCCAATGCATTGATCAAATTCTTGAAGACCGCTCATGTACCTCAGGAGACATCTGTCGATCAGTTCGAAAACTATGTTGCTAACCTGACTGCTGACAATGGTCTAGGCTTTTCCGATGCTGATCTGACACCAGCAGGAAAGAATCATAACAAGGCTCTGCACATCTCCATTGAATGTAAGGGGATCACCTTAGCTCATGTGTTGATCGATAATGGCTCTTCTTTGAATGTGTTACCGAAAGCTGTACTCGACAAGCTTGACTGTAAGAGCATCGAATTGAAACCTAGTGATACTGTGGTGCGTGCGTACGACGGTGCAAAAAGTGTGGTCCATGGTGAAGTGGTTCTCCCTATCAAGATAGGACCTCAAGTCTTCAACACTACCTTTCACGTGATGAACATCCGTCCTGCCTATTCATGCTTGCTGGGACGCCCTTGGATTCATGGGGCAAGTGCCATAGCTTCATCTTTCCATCAAAAGCTGAAGTATCCAATAGAGGGTAAGATTGTCACTGTGTGTGGAGAAGAAGAGTATATTGTCAGCAGTGTGCAGGCCTTCAGATACGTCGAGATGGATGGCGAATTCTTTGAGACTCCCACTCAGTCATTTGAAATGGTTCACCCGCCCAGTCCTGTCCTTAAGCCGACTCCCCTTGTGCCCAAGGTTATTCGTGCTCCTCCTGCCATGATTTCTCTGAAGGACGCTCAAGCCGTGGTTGAAAATGGTGGTCGTACTGGTTGGGGTCAACTGATCAACGTACCGCACAAGTCTGACAAGTTTGGTCTGGGATTTAACTCTGAAAACATAGTCAAAGATCAGATTAATGCTGTAGAAGATGCTGATAGCGATTGCGACCTGGATAGCTGGATTTTCCCAACAATTGGTGACGGACTCAATAATTGGAAGGCTGAAGACACCATCCCGATTTCCTTTAGTCAGGAGTAATTGTTATTGTCTGTTTTAGTGTTGCATTTTTTTTTAATTTTTTACAATTGAACTTCTTAAAGCATTGTGTCTATGCCCGGGGCACAATAGCTAATTTGTTAAGGGTTTTGTCATTTTCATAAGCATATTCACATTCAATAAATCAATGGACTTTTTGCATTCAAATATTGCGCTCTTTATCTTTCCTATCATCTTCCGAAAAAGCTATGTTTTCTTACACACACTCACGTAACGAATTACAGATCCATACCCACTCTGGATCCTGTTGATAATAGTTCTACTACTGTTCATTATGACTTTGAAAATCCGATCTACCAAGTCGAGGATGGAAGTGAGGAAGATTATGAAGTACCTGGAGAACTTGCCAGACTGGTACTGCAAGAAGAGAAGACTATACAGCCGCATGAAGAGTCAATCGAAATTGTAAACCTGGGTACTGAAGTGGACAAGAAAGAAGTCAAAATAGGAGCAGGCTTGGAAAACAGTATTAAAGAAAGATTGATTCAGATGTTACATGACTATGTAGAGATTTTTGCTTGGTCTTATGAAGACATGCCAGGATTGGATACTGATATAGTAGTGCATCGTTTGCCAACGAAGGAAGATTGTCGTCCTGTTAAGCAAAAGGTTCGCCGCATGCGTCCTGAAATGTCTGAGAAAATCAAAGCCGAGGTTATGAAACAATTTGATGCAGGTTTTCTGGCTGTTACTTCTTATCCTCAATGGGTTGCTAATGTGGTACCAGTACCGAAGAAGGATGGTAAGGTGCGAATGTGCGTCGATTACAAAGATTTGAATAAAGCGAGTCCCAAAGATGACTTTCCACTCCCGCACATTGATGTTCTGGTAGACAATACCGCTCAACACAAAGTATTCTCCTTCATGGATGGATTCTCGGGTTATAACCAGATTAAGATGGCACCTGAAGACATGGAGAAAACTACGTTTGTGACGCAATGGGGCACTTTCTGTTACAAAGTAATGCCGTTCGGTTTAAAGAACGCCGGGGCAACGTACCAGCGTGCTATGGTGGTTTTGTTCCATGATATGATTCATCATGAAATAGAAGTATATGTGGATGACATGATAGCCAGATCTCATACTGAAGAAGAACATCTCGATCATTTGTACAAATTGTTTGAGAGGTTGAAGAAATACAAGCTGAGATTGAACCCGAACAAATGCACCTTTGGAGTAAGATCCGGTAAACTCTTGGGATTTATTGTCAGTGGTAAAGGAATTGAGGTTGACCCGGCTAAGGTGAGAGCTATTCAAGAAATGCCAGCGCCCCGTACAGATAAGGAAGTCAGAGGTTTCTTGGGACGTTTGAATTACATCGCCCGGTTTATCTCCCATTTAACTGCTACCTGCAAACCCATCTTCAAACTACTGAGGAAGAATCAAGAGATGATATGGAATGATGAATGTCAAGAAGCTTTTGACAAAATCAAGAAGTATCTCCAGGAACCTCCGATCCTGATGCCACCAGTTGAAGGAAGACCTCTAATCATGTATTTGACCGTGTTAGAAAATTCAATGGGGTGCGTGTTGGGGCAACATGACGAGTCTGGTCGAAAAGAGCATGCCATATACTACCTTAGCAAAAAGTTTACCGACTGTGAAACAAGATACTCACTGCTCGAGAGAACTTGTTGTGCTTTGGCCTGGGCTGCTCGCCGACTAAGACAGTATATGTTGAATCATACCACTTTGTTGATTTCTAAGATGGATCCCATCAAATACATATTTGAGAAACCTGCCCTCTCCGGAAGAATAGCAAGATGGCAGATGATCTTAACAGAGTATGATATCCAGTATACTACCCAGAAAGCAATCAAAGGAAGCGTGCTGGCCGATCATTTGGCTCATCAAGCGGTGGATGATTACCAATCTATGAATTTCGAGTTCCCAGATGAGGATGTCATGCTTGTTACTGATTATGAAGAACCTGGACCGGATGAAGGACCCGAACCGGGATCCCGATGGACTATGGTTTTTGATGGATCTTCTAATGCATTGGGCAATGGTGTTGGTGTTGTAATCGTTTCCCCCAAGGGTAGCCATACTCCTTTCACTGCTAGACTATGTTTTGATTGTACCAATAATATGGCCGAGTATGAAGCATGTATTTTGGGACTCAGAGCTGCTATAGACCTGAGAATCAAGTTTTTAAGCGTGTATGGAGACTCAGCTTTAGTAATCAGTCAGATCAAAGGAGCATGGGACACTAAACATTTGAATCTCATCCCGTATCGAGAGCGAGTGTTGACATTAATCCCATACTTTGAAGAGATTACATTCGAACATATTCCACGAGAGGAGAATCAGTTGGCAGACGCCTTGGCCACCATGTCATCTATGTTCAGAGTCAGATGGGACAATGAAGCTCCCAGGATCACCATTGAACGACTAGATGAACCAGCATATTGTTATGAACTTAACGCTGCTGAAGTAGAAGAGAAACCTTGGTTCCACGAAGTAAAAAGATATTTAGAAGCTCAGGAGTACCCTGAAGGGGCGTCCGTCAATGACAGAAAATTCCTGAGGAAGTTCTCCGCTAAATTCTTTTTGAGTAATGGAGTATTATACAAACGTAATCATGATTCGACCTTGCTTCGCTGTGTGGATAAAAAGGAAGCAGAAAAGACTATGGAAAACATGCATGACGGTATTTTTGGGACTCATTCTAGTGGACATACGATGGCCAAGAAGATTCTGAGATCAGGGTACTATTGGTCTACCATGGAAGCGGATTGCCACCATCACTCCAGAATATGTCACAAGTGCCAGATCTATGCGGATAAAGTACATGTGCCTCCTGCTCCATTGAACGTGTTGACAGCACCTTGGCCCTTTGCAATGTGGGGCATTGATATGATCGGAGAGATTAAACCTACTGCTTCTAATGGACATCGTTTCATCCTTGTTGCTATCGATTACTTTACAAAGTGGGTAGAAGCCGCCTCATTCGCTTCTGTCACCAAGAATGTGGTGGCACGATTCATCAAGAATAATCTCATTTGTCGATATGGCATCCCCGAAAGAGTTATCACGGACAATGGCACCAATTTGAACAACAAGATGATTACTGAACTCTGCACGCAGTTCAAAATAAAACACCATAACTCTTCTCCGTACCGGCCAAAGATGAACGGCGCCGTGGAGGCTGCTAATAAGAATATTAAGAAGATTATACAAAAGATGACAGTGACGTACAAAGATTGGCATGAAATGTTACCATTTGCTCTGCATGGTTATCGCACTTCAGTACGAACTTCGACAGGGGAAACTCCTTTCTCTTTAGTCTACGAAATGGAAGCCGTCCTACCTGTGGAAGTTCAGATTCCCTCTCTAAGAATCATGAAAGAGGCAGACTTAGATGAGGATGAATGGATTCAGACTCGACTCGATCAGATAAATTTGATTGATGAAAAGAGACTTGCGGCTGTTTGTCATGGGCAGATATATCAGAAGCGCATGACCCAGGCATTCAACAGAAAGGTCAAGAGACGGATGTATCAAATCGGCGACTTAGTTATCAAGCGTATCATTCTACCACAAGGTGATCCCAGGGGCAAATGGACTCCCACATACGAAGGGCCATTTGTAGTTAAGAAGGTATTCTCTGGTGGAGCCATGATACTTGCTACGATGGACGGCGAAGACTTCCCACATCCCGTGAACGCAGACATAGTCAAAAAATACTACGCATAAAAGAGACCCGCTAGGTCGACGTACCTAGGCAAAAGTAAGGGCATCCCGGCGAACCAAAAAGGTTCGGGCAAAAATTAGGGATAAACATGTAGAAATGTACACTCGGCAAGTCGAAAACCTGAAAAGGCGGCTTGGGCAAAAAAGGGTATCCTGATGGACTGAAAACCTGAAAAGGCGGTCCAGGCAAAAATTAGGGATTAAAAGCGTATGACTATGTCCCGTTCTCAGTCAACTTCATCCAAGGTCAAGGGACTGAACAAGCCAATCACTTCTATCCGACAGCCAGAGATGAGATGCTTGAAGACATAATGACAGTAGCAGAATTAAAATCGATAGGACTTTTCCTTCATAGCTTTTTCTTTATGTTCTCGACAATTTCCTCTTGCTAGGATTTCTGTCTCGTTGTACACAAATTGCCTGTTTATAGGCCCTCTTTCAAACTTAATACAATTTTATTTCCAAAAAGATGCTTTTGTTTTACTTTTTCTGTTTTGTTTGCGTAAACGTCCATTGATTTAATTTGAATTAATATGTGCATTTGAATATGATCGATGTTTGTCAAAAATACATGCATAAAACGGAAATAGCAATTACAAAAGACTTCAGGATCGAGGAGAAGGTCTAACCATGCGTTCCAATGAATCCGGTTGCTAATTCCATTCCCCAACAAAGCCAGTTATTCCCCAGAGACAATTGGCATTACTAGACAAATTGGTCATCTCTGCCACCCCCGGCCAGGCTTCTGTTAAATATTTCTACCATCAGACAGAAATCAAGTATCCCTAAGTGGGAAAGGGGCATCAATACAAGTATCTCCAACCAGAAGATGGGGATTTATTTTCCCCAGAGAGTCGCAGGAAAAACTTCTCAGACGCATAATTCATTCATTACATCATTTCACAACATACGCATGCATGCAACATTCGCATTTATGTTCGCAAGCATAAAACATCTCATGCATCATGACATGGCATGAAGCTAACTCTTCTTTTCAGGTTAATTATCCTCCGGGTATTGTCAAATTAAAGAGTTCATTCAGGCAGACACCGTTATCAATCACATTCAAGATTCAGATTCATCTTTCAGATATACTCTATAAACATTCATTCCAACAAGCACTCTGATGGTGGCATCTTTGAGCCCACCCCAGATATTCATTGCAAATACAACATATACAAATACTGTCAGATATAGCCTAGCGTACGGTTCATTCTGACACAGCTCAACATATGACTTCTTCAACTACTCCAATACGGTCTAGCGTACGACCCATTTGGACCTTCAAATCCTCAGATACTGCCTAGCGTACGGTACATTCAGAGGTGTAGTCTAGCGTACGACTACTTTCTTCTTCAGATACAGCCTGACGTACGGCTCATTCTGCAACTCAGATACGATCTAACGTACGATCCATTCTAACCTTCAACAACTCCAATACGGTCTAGCGTACGACCCATTTGGACCTGCAAATCCTCAGATACTGCCTAGCGTACGGCACATTCAGGGGTGTAGTCTAGCGTACGACTACTTTCTTCTTCAGATACAGCCTAATGAACGGCTCGTTTTGCAACTCAGATACGATCTAGCGTACGATCCATTATGATCTTTCATCCCCAGTGAAGTCACCCGCCTAATGGACAACTCATTCTGTTATTCAGATACAGTCTAGCGTATGATCCATTCTGATCCTTTATCCCCAGCAGTGTATAACACACTCTGACTCCCCAGCAAAGTCGACAGCCTAATGGATGACTCACTATACGGTTTAGCATATGACACGGTATGACTTCGTCTAATGTACAACGCACTCTGAAGCTCTCGTCATCAAACTTCCTGGATGGCATCTTTAAGCCCATCTCCATCAAGACTAATTGACAAGTGCAAATTTTTGGGGCATTCTAGTGTTCAATAATCTTCCACCTCCAGACCACGAATGGCATACATGCCATCCTAACTCTCTCGGTTCAAGAATATTGAACAGGGGCAGCTGTCATACCCCAAAATTTGCCCGTTAATCTTACAAAACATTTTTCGAAGCACTCCAACTCATTTTTCAAGGGATTGACCTTAAAAGAATAAAGGCCCAGCTCACGAGTGGCCCAATCCAGAAAATGGCCCAAACTGACCTGCTCGCTAGGCGAGCAACTCCTTCGCCTAGCGAACCCTTCGCTACACGCTCGCCTAGTGAAGCTTGCGAATATCAGAATTTTTGGGCTTCATTCTGAGCCCATTAGGTCACCACCATCACTATAAATACCGACACTTCAGTCACGAAAATGACAGACGAAGACGGACAGAAACCCTGGCATAGAAACCCTGGAGACTAACTCAGAGAATTCCGAGTAAAGAAACCCTGAAGGCCGCTCATCCGCACCGAAGTTACCTCCGCCCCAACTCCATCCGATACCAAGAGTGGCCAGTCCCTTCAACATCGCAGCTCAGTTGCAAACAGGTTTGCGCATCACTACTGTTTTATGCTTTTAATCGGTAATCTCTACATACATAAAGCATCATGATTAAATTTTCGGATATGTAATTTGATTTCACATGTGAATTTAAGTACGCCTGAATATCCTGAGTGTTTGTCCATGCTATTCCTGTAATTAAATGCCATAAAGTTCAGGGTTCCGGAGATCATGCTGCTATCAAACTCAAAACCCGTAGCCGCTCGCTAGCACATCGCTAAGCGAGCCTGTAGCGAGCACTCGCTAAGCCTTCGTTAGGCGAAGCAGGAGCGAACGGGACAGTGGCTGTTTTGTTTCTTTTCTGTTCTGCCTTATGTTGATCTAATCAAGACTTATTATAATTCTGCATTATTTGGCCTGACCTCATGACTGTTGTGTTTATTTTGTGGTGCAATTTTCAATTGTACTTTATCTCGATGTTCTAACCCGTGTGCTGAATTGTGTAAAGGCTTACATATTCCCGAAGAAACGACCGGCTAGGTATTCCACTTTATTTGTGGGATACCCTTATGGAGATGGATTCTGAATTACTTAATTTTAATATGGAGATTCATCCTAAATTACCTAGCTGATTTTAATGTATTGATTTCATCGATTTTAATGTGGACCTAATTACTTAATCGATTACGGCTATCTAGTTAATTGTAAAACTTTGCCTTTAAATATGCGATCTTGGACCTCTCTTTGTTACCCTACGATATTACGGTATTATGGTCATGTCCCGCGAATGTGGGGATACACTTAGCAAAGGCCCTTCAGTTAAATCATCATATCCCTATAAAATAAATCATAGTCCCTCGGATGTTGCCTTCGAATATATGATTTTGTCCCTCGATGACCCTTCGGTGTAGCCTACGGTTAAATGATGATCGTCCCTTCGAATGCTAAGGTATCCTTACAAATGTTGCCTTCAATGACCAATCGATGACCCTACGATGACCCTTTTACATCCAAAGGATAAAACTACTTATTTCTCAATAATAAGGACGGTTTTACCCTCACAAGGATAGGAAATGCCCATCAAGACCTTGGGTAGGTATAACTCTTAATTGCTTACTCCTAATTTAAAAATACTTTTCACACTTCACAAATACTAGAAAATCACCACTTGGTATACATTCATACTAGAATCATTACTGAGTTATATTTTTCTAAACCATTTTCAAAACTAAACGAGATAACCACTTTGTATACATTCATACGAGAATCATTACAAAGTTAAATTCTCTTTTTCAAAACATTTTCTAAACAATTCACGAACACTTTTTCAGACAAGAAAAATAACATAAGTGATCAAGCAATTAAGAGCCCATGGATAACCATGGATACAAAGGGTGCTAACACCTTCCCTTTGTATAATGTACCTCCCGAACCCAAAATCTAATTAAGGTCTTTCCTGTTCTTTTCCACCTTTCCTTATTGGATGAAAGAAAAGTCGGTGGCGACTCTTGCTATCCGCGACATTTGCTTTCCAAAGCAAAACACACAAAGTCAGTTCACCGTATGACACAACAAAATCTCTTTTATTCATTTGAAAGTCAAACAATACAAATTATGACAACTCGAGATCATTTGGATGAACTAGCATGGAAATCAGACTTGATCCTCTCCATAACAACCCTACATACAGATACAAAATGGAAGATGGTCCACGGAGTATTGTGAGGGAATATGTCGGTATAAGCTTCCTTCAACAATCCAGGAAGGTCCTCGAGTGACTGATTAGCAAATTCGGCCAGGAGAGCATGTCTATCAGTCCAATACTGAGCATCCTTGATGAGGTTGCACAGTAAGGAATGATTAGGTCCGCTCAGAATATCCTGTACAAATTCTTCTTTCTGGTCTAGGAGAACTTGCAAGTGACGACTCTGGACCTCCCATTGGGTAGCTTCCTCTTGCAGCTGGTTCCTTTCTTCCAAGTTCTGATGGGCTTGACTGTTCAAAGCTCGTATCTCTTCAAACCTTTTGTCGATGTCACTCTGGAGTTGTGCGAGAGTTACTTCCAGCTTCTTGGCACGGGTTTGCTCGTCCTTCAACTCTTTCTGACATTTCTCCAATTGGTCTTGCAGAGTCTTGATCTGGCCTTGGTAGTCAATCTCCCTCTTGCAGGCTCGGTGTTGGGTTTCGGATAACTCATTTTTCTTGTTTGCAATGGTCTCAAAAGATCCTTTCAAGTCATCTCCCACCTTCCTTCTTTTGTTTTGCTCAATCTGAATATCAGTATCTGCTTTGTTGAACCTTTCTCTTTTCTGACTGAGACTAGCTTTCAGAGTGTTCTTTTCTGAGGTGACCTTTGTCAAGCTGGAACGGAGACCGACGTTCTCCTTTTCCAACTTTTTGATGGTTTCTTTAAGGCGATCCACTTCAGAAACGACGGCGGCAGGTGGTTTGATGGTCTTCATACACATGGAAGGTTCCCATGGGTATGGCAGTTTGATTATTTTGGCCCTTGACTTCACTCAATTAGTATATGAAGTTGTCACGGTACACAGTTGCTTGCCTTGTTCTTTCTTCCCAACTCACTGTATCTTTCCCCAGGCTCTATGCACTTTCTTCATCGGCTCTGGATTCTCAACCCCTTCAACTAACATCAGTTCTTCCAACAGACGGTCTTCATGTTTCTCCTTGAGCAGATATCCCAACTGACGCAATGAGAGAACGAGATTATAGTTGATCAAACCCATTTTTATGCTGACGAGAGGAACATTTAGGAATTCCCCACATCGGAAGATTAGCTCCACCCTCAAGTAATCGAGACTAAACCAGACAACGTCTTCAGCATCTATTGACATCAACCTTTGTGGCCATTTCAGATCACATACATTATCAACATACGGCCCTTTCTTCGGTAGGTGGGATATGATCCACTTTTGAAGCAAAGGAATACAACAATTGATGGTCCCCTCTTTCTTTATGTTTCTCCAATGGAAGAAGAAGAATACATCGGCTAGTAAGGTGGGAACTGGGTTCTGGGAGATGAATATGGTGATAACGGTCTTGTCAATGAAGCCTTCAACATTCGGGAATAGTACCAACCCATAGATGAGTAGTGTGAAGTTGGCGTAAAAGGCGTCCCAACTTCAGTTGTTGGCGAACACAGTGGAATTCTCGAATAAGAACTTAGATGGTAGGCCCTGTGTGTTACCCTTGATCCAGAGAGTGGACTCAATTAAATCCTTCTTCATGCACAAGGCTTGAGCTATGTCTGCGGAATCCTGGAAATTATCCTCAATCATGTAGGGAGCTTGATCTTTAACCGGTAACTGTAGAAGATGGGAAAACTCCTCTAGTGTGGGAGCTAGAAGGAAGTCTTGGAACGTGAAGCAGTGTAGCATGGGATCATAGAACTGCACGAAAGTGAACATCAACCCTGAATCTTCCTTAGTAGACAACACTCCCAACAGGTTGCCATAAGCCTATTTGAAGGCTACTCGGCAATCTTCAGTTAAGAATTCGATGAGCTTTCTTAATTCATCGACCTTAGAGTCTTTCAATTTATATTGATAAGTTTTTCTTCGATCTGTCTTATCCATGGTTGCACTGACAATAACAACTAGCACAGTAGGTCCTTGAAAAATGCAAATGTAACATGTAAGGGTTAATGTAATAATGTGATGTGATACAATGACGGCAGGGTATCACATAATCAGAATTCTGGCATGCTCTGGATAAACTGCATAATCTGCTTGTTGCAGGTTCAAAGGTTCGATGTATACACGAGAACAGGGGTATGAAGGGTCTTGGTTTCCTGCAAGAAAATCCATATTCCCCTCACAGGTATGTATTATCCTCAAAGGGTGGTCCTAAAAGGTCTCTAGAGTCAACGACCCAATTTGAGATACCATTGTCTTAGACAAATGACTCATCGGACAATGATGCTCCCAAAAGGATCTACTCTAGGTGTGATGTCTCGTGCCAACCATAATCGTGGAATAACTCCACGGAGGTCAAACACGACTCTAGTCACATTACTAACCTGTGTGTGTACTCAAGCTCGGGTATAGAGCTTCTCTCTCATGTAATCAGTAACCCAACCCAACAGGGAGTATAACAGATTATATCGAGGATGCCAGAATGCAATAATAAAGTAAATATAGAATAATGCAAAGCAAGTAAATGTATAAAGATAAACACCTAAAAACTAGCGAGAAAATAACCTAAACTAGGCTCGACTCCTTTTAGCGACTAGGAAGTACTCCAAGTAGCGAAGTATCCCCAGCAGAGTCTCCAGCTGAAGCTAGCAGAAATATACCCGAACGTATCGCGCACTCGAACATACAACAGAGTCGCCATTGAACTTTATTTATCCCCAAAGGGAAGGGAAACCATCGATAAAACCCGGGAAAAAGAGATATGTTGGGTAAGGAAGACAGTTATGCAGGGGGGGTATTAGCACCTCAAACATCCATGACACTCCATGGGAACTGTTTTGATTGTTCTCGCTCGAATAGGTGTGATATCTAAAGATTACTCGTAAAAGAATGGGGGAAAAGAAAAGAAATAGATAAAGTGCTCGGTGCAGGATTGGCACCCTCATGCCTACGTATCCTCATAGTGCAATGAGGAATTCAGAGCTCCGTAGTTCAAAGAACTAATGGTGGGAAATGAAAAGAGTGTGATCAAAGGTATGGTCTGAACCAAAGGATAACTTGATTTGAACTCCAACAAGGGGTGAAAACGTGAACCCAAGAGTAAAACTAGTATGAACCAACAAGTGAGGGCCTATAACACTGTATTGGACGAAAAAAGATTGAATTAAGTGTTTAATTACATAGTGCAAACAGCTCTTGGTTCACAAGGAGATACAAGATGGAGCACAAAGGTATACTGTATTTGGCTCAGAGAACAGGTATATCATATGAAGTGAATGAAGATAGAGTATGAATGCATTATGAAAATGAATGGAATGAAGTGTCCGAAGTCACAGAATAGAGTATTTGGTAACAATGACTGAAAAGGTATAGTTTAAAACCAAAGGAAAGGGTATATTGAAATCCATAAGAGAAATGGGATTTGTACAATAGAGGGAAACATGCATATTGGCCAAAAAAGAAGGAATTAAATGTCTGGAAATAAGCCAAACAACTCTAGGTAAAAATGCGAACTATTCATTAGGCGTCCTAAAAGGATGTATATGGAATTCCAAAGAAAGTGTATTTCGATGTCAAAGGAATGATTCGTCACTGGGTGAACGATTTATGATTGAAGGTAGATAATGGATCATGAAAGATATGAATAGTGCCCTAAGGAGGAAGGAGGAATAATTAGAAGTATGCTCACCAAGGATTCGCATCCTCGTGCCTACGTATTCTCATCGTGCAATGAGAAAGTCAGAGCAATCTTAGTTCGGAACTATGAAAATAGAGAGGGAGATATACGGTGATGAAAAGTATAACTTGCACCAACAGAATGGTATCAAGGGAACTCAAAACAGCTGGCTTCTAACCCAAGAGCAAAACTGGTATGAACCAACAAGTGAGGGCTTACAACACTGGTGGAACGACCGAAAAGAGATTGAATTAAGTGTTTGATTGCATAGCACAAACAACTCTTGGTTCACAAGACGGATTATTCATTAGGCGTCCTAAAAGGATGAGTATGAGACCCATAAGAAAGTATTGTTGGGTGCAAGGAAGAATGTATCACTTGCTGGGGGTACAAATAATTCGAGATCAAAGGAGAATAATATCTTGGATCCATGAAGAAATAAACTCTAAATCGAAGAGAGAAAGAGGTATTGACTAGGACATGGAGGAAACTAGGCATACCCACTCCTGTCATAACCAGAAACAAAGCGAATTAACTGTTTGGGTACAAGCCAAACAACTCTTGGTTCACAAGGCGGACTGTTCATTAGGCGTCCTAAAAGGATGAACATGGAAACCAAGGAAAAGTGATAATTGATATCAAAGAGATGGTATTGAATGATGAATGCTTGATTAATAAATAAGGTAGCCCGCGAAGAATCTGAATCCTCCTGCCTATGTACCCTCATTGTACAATGAGGAAATCAGAGCAATCATAGTTTGGCCCACTAAGGTTGAAAGCAAGGTGCTTGAAGGCAAAAGAGTGACTGAATGATTGAATTGAATAGAATGGAGAGATGAATTGAGAGACTTGACAGTCGATTGATAAGAATCACATGAGAGTCTAAGAATAAGGGCGAACGCTTTGAATATTTGGGGCATATGCCCCATATGCAAAGTCGCTCTAGACGAGGATAGGAGAGACTCCGTCTCGTCATTCCCTATTACTTAAGACTTGAAGTGCATGATACTTCTCTTGACTGACAAGTTGTTGGTGACGAATCTTCGTGGTTGATTCTTATGTTGATGTTGATTTTGTGTGAAGAAGACTTGGTAATTTAATCAATTCGCATTTCACTAAAGTCGATGAATAAGGGTGAACACTTTGAATATTTGGGGCATACGCCCCATACGCAAAGTCGCTTTAGACGAGGATAGGAGAGACTCCATCTCATCATTCCTTACTACTTAAGGCTCGTTTCGTACAATTTGAATCATGTTATCCAAGTGTTGACCTTTGATTTGTCTTGTATAATCCACTGCTTGGTGTGACTGAGGATGCCTTGATTGAAGATCTTGACTTGAGGCTTCGAGCTCCACAACTTGGAATAAAAGTCTTACTAAGTGACCAAGGGTCTTTTGGTCGCTCAATTTAGACTGTGGAATTATACAAGTTCAAAGGATTTAATTGATCAAAATTGCTTTTGATCAATTTAATCATGGGTTTGTTTTGGTTTGAAAACTATGTTAGCACCTAATCTAATTGCTAGAGTTAATTAAAAGCTAATCCTAAGGGTACATGCCATGGTTAGTCAAAAATTTGATTAAAAGTCCATGTTAAAATTTCTAAGGGAACATGTTATGGTTAAGATTCTAAGTTAAATTCTATTCCTAAAGGAGCATATGATTATGTGAGTCAAAATGTCCAAAATTACCCCTAAAGGGTAAAATGGTCTTTTGTCAAATTTTATGGCTATTGAATCTAAAATTCTAATTATGAAAATTCTAATTAAACTCCTAATTGATCCACTCAATCTAAATTCTAACAATCAAAATTAATCAATAAAACCAAAGAACAAACAAATCAAATAAAATAGAAAGCCCTTGCAAAACAGAGGGTGTGTTGGCCTGATTTGGATGTGCAGGAAAAAGAAGAGCAAAACAGGGTCCAGACGTGTAGGCTTCAGTTGCCAAAGCCCAATGCCAAACAGATTTTTTCAGCCAGGGAGTGCAGCAGAAAGAATGGAGTGAGACAACACTGTATTGGGCTTAAAGTGTGACAAGCCCAATCAGAAAATAAGCCCAAAGATTGGGAGCTGTGTTGGGAAAAACCAGAAAAATTTAAATGTCTTGCGCACCTTTTTCCATGATAGTTCAGATTGCCGGTGTCGGAGCTCCACCGTGGACCACCGCGCCAGAAATCGCTTCCGACGGTGGTGGCTACCGGAAATGAAAAGCGGAGACACCTCCATCTTCGTCTCCACCTCTTGAACAAGGATCCACCCTCCAAATCCTATCATTCCTTTCCTAAATCCAATAATGAGACTAAATCCTCAAGAACCCCTAGAAACTCATATCTACAATACTCCTCCATGAACAATATTTGGAGCTCCTTACGATAGGGGTTTGTAATAGCATGGTGTAATGTTCAGCATAACAACCGAAATGCAATGAAAAAAATGACCTACCTCCGAAGCTGAGAATTGCTCTGGCGAGTGTTGATAAGATGATGACGGAAAATCACTTGTACAAGAAGGTGAAGTATTGCCTTTATCTTCCTCTAACTTGCTTGTCTTCTGAATCTTCTTCTTCAAGAATATTGTAGTATGATGAGGTTAAGCTCACTCTTCTTGAAGCTTCAAGGTTAAAGCTTCAATGGAGTTTTAGGGAAATTGAGCTTTGAGTGAGAGGGAGAGGGTTCAAAGAAAGATTGTAGAGAATTGAAGGTGATGAATGTAAAAGTGTAGCTAGTGTTGAATGATGATGAAGATGAGAATTTATAGGGATTAGGCTTGGGATTAATGAGGCTTGGAGTTAGGCTTGGGGTTAGTTAGAAGAGGTTTGGAGTTAGTTGGGATGAACTCAGTGAGTTTAGGTAGTTAACTCACTGAGTTGGAAGTTAGTTAATTGGTTAATTTAGTGGAAATGTGCCTAAGTGATGTTTTACGACTGGCTATTGCAGGTGACAATTTGAATGAAATTAGCTTTGATGTTAGCTAAGGAACAAGATATAACTATCATGACTTGCAACTGTAGGTTAACAGTGGTTGTGTTATGTGATTTTGGTCTTGGTTGTGATTGTGCAAGTTGAAGTGTCTGTGAATTTTACTGCACTTGTTTGTTGCAGAATTACTGTATTCGCAATGCATGTGGTTGAAGCTTGTTGAAGTAATGAACCTTAGAGTGTTGTCGAATGCTCGCGGTTTGCCCGGTGTTCATGCAGGTGTATATTGGCATTGAATTGCAAGCTTCAATGATGGAGGATCATGCTTCAACCCAAAAGTTCTCATATCACATTAATTGTGCAAAATCCTGCAAAACAGGCAATGAGTCGACTCAAACAGGGAATGAGTCGACTCAATCAGTGATTTTCCCAGGGTTGAGTCAACCTGAGAGTCGACCTATCCGGACCCGCAACGAAATGATTGAAAGGAAAATTGGAAATGAGTCGACGCAAGGGACGGGTGAGTCGACTCAATCAGGAATTCCCAGAATTGAGTCGGCCGGTGGGTCGACCTGTTCCGACCCGAGGGAACATGATTCAAAGAAAGAATGAGAATGATTCGACGCAAAGAGTGAGTGAGTCGACTCACTCAAGTTTCCCAGAATTGAGTCGACCGATGGGTCGACCTGTTCGGACCCGGGGGTTTTGTACCGAGTCATGAGTCGACTCACAGGGCTAAAAACCTCCAAAAATGAGTTTTTTCCAATACAATACCTTTTTTGCATGTAATGAATATTTTAGGGATAAAATAAATGCAATTGACCAATTGAATGAAAACAACTCGGCTTAATACATGAACATGACCACAAATCAAACCCGAGATTTATAATTGACACATGAAGGCGAGAAACGGGAACCCAAGGACCAAGCATAGTGGCATGACAATGATCAAGTGAATGAACGAAAGTGGATGGAAGTTATGAGACCAAGGACTTTGATTATGACTGTTACTCAAACACCCAGGGGATAAAATGGACGGACCAAGCACAGGATGTCGAGTGCGGCACACTGAGATCACTTGAGATTAGGGTTTTGGAGGCCTCGGGGCCTTGGTACAAGTCCAAACCAAGCATTTCCAGTTATTGCACGAATAAACCAAAGCCATGCAAGTCAAACACTTGGAACCTATGGTAATGAATGGTGCTCATGCATGAGTTAATAATGCATGTGAATGAACCCTAGTCAAACGGTTAGATGGAGATGTGAAGAAAAGGGGAGGGCAAATTTTGGGGTACAAGACTTATCACCAAGGCTCAATATGATGGCACTGTGGGTTTTCTCAATCATCGTCGTCTTCTCCTTCTCCATTAGGGAAACATCCATTCTTTTTTATCCCTTCAACGCTTCTAACAAACTCTGCTGAACAAGAAGAGCTTGCATCTTCAAGCGCCATAATTTGAAATCATTCACTCTGGTGAACTTCTCAATATCATACTTCGTTGACGGCATCTTGAATCCACGCTCACTGCACCAATTTGTTGTGTGACAAACAATATCAATTAATGATGTAAATCTGTGAGAAAGAGAGTTTCTTTGAGCAATCAAGAAAAAATGATTCAATTCACGAAGAGAGAAGAAAAGAGATGATTATAACTATTTTTCTATTCACTTTCTCAATTAAGGTTAACAAATTACAAGTGAATAACAACCCACCATACTCTACTCTAACTAGAGTACAACCCATATAGATTTCTAGTATATGCATGTCATGTATGATGATAACACTTATATATGACATACATACCTATTACATAACAATGTAAATAATTATCTTAAGTCACTGCATACTAGATCAAACTTCGACTATAACATGCACATCTGAGTCAAACCATAAAGTCACTCCTATCAAAAACTAGAGTTCGATCCAAAATACCACGATTAACATTAAGGTATTGTTGTAAAAAATAAAGCTTAAAATAAAATACGCTAAATTTCTAAAAAAAAGAGTAAAAAAAGAGCAAGCTTGCTGTATTATATTTTTACATGGATTTACACAGGCCAGGATTCCTATATATATTTTGAGCAGTTAATTTCCATGCCTATAAAACTCTAAGGACAATAAGGCAAAGTAAAAAAGAAACACTAATCAGAAAAAGTTGAAGAAGACAAAGCTATGTTTAGCTAGAAGACTACTTTAGAACTATTACTTCATAGGAAAAATCTGCATATACAAATTTATTCTGAGATCCTGACTATGGAAAACACCTTCGAAAGTACCACACACTTAATTACATCTGAGAAGTTGAACTATATAATATTAATTATGGCCAGGTGATGGATCTTTGGTAAGTGGAGTTCTTCGAGGACCACCTCTTCCCATTGAACTTAAATTCTGCACACAGTATATAGTACAAAACATTATATTATATATAACACACAGTTTAATTCAAACATATAAAAAATAAATAAAATATATACATACAAGGGTTTGAGTGGATGTGGTTGGTGAATCTGCAACACCTTCTTGTGAGTGTTTCCGATTGCTACTTGAAGAGTTATATAAATCTTCTGAGTCTACAATAGAATCAGATGAACATGCATGATGTTTGAGTAGTGATGTTGATGAGTTTTCCTCTTCTTTGATTTGTGTGGACTCAAAACCTAAACACTTGAAGAAAGTGACGAGTGCTTCTTTAAGACAAGAGCATGGATGGAAAACATAGAAACACATTGTTTTCTCTTCATTCTTAGGAGGTGATGATAACCTCTCCATGGTCTCTTCCATGTTTTACTATACACACTAGCTTATAAATAAAGGAGGTTTTCCAAAAGAGTGCAGTGAGTGTGACTGACTGTATAATGTATTCAAACATGTATTTTGCAGGTAACATTTCATAGTCTCAATTAATGCTGCCAAACACATAGGATTCAAGTTATAAAAGCAGTGCCACCTACTCCAAAACCAAGATGTCAGAGGGTAACTGCCCTTCTCTCTTTCAAAATAAATTACTCCTTTCTTCCATAAAAATAAAACTGTTTTTCCATTATAAATATTTTTTTTAAAATTATAATATTATTGAAGGTAAAACTTCATTTTCATTAAATAAACTTTGAAATATCAATCTAACACTCAAGTTATATCCTATTAAATTTTTAGTTGTTAGATTAATTGATCTAAATCTATTTAAATAACTCATAATCATTTTGGCGTTTCGAGTATTTAAAGGAAGTGTTGAAAAAATTTGTGTAGTAAGAAATCTTAAATAAAAAATTAAGAATATATATATAAAAATGGAGAGACATACATTCTTTTTATTCAATTTATTAAGAGAAATTATTTATGTGTTTGTGGATTGTAATCTATTTTTTGATTGACTTTTGAAGGGAAATATATGTGTGGGTCTATAAAATGTATTTGAATTCTTCATAGCAGTGGCATTGCAAAGATGCATGTATATTTCTAGGGAGAGGCTCTTTCTATTAACTTCGAGAAAGTCTTTGGGCCTGTTTGATTGCCTTTTCAAATAGTTGTTTTCTCTTCTCTAAAACTTAAACATTAGAAAATTGGTTTGGTTTATATTTTTTAAAAATTATTTTCTAAAACTATTTTAAATTTTCCTGTTTTCAAAACAAAAAAACCAAAACAGCTCAAAAGTGTTTTGCTTTTCAATTTCAATATTTGGTCTATTAATATGATTCAAACAACACGGAAAACATCAACAATTTTCATTAATGACCTTATTGTAAATAATGAGTTAAGTTGAATTATTACATTTATAATTAAATTCTATAATAATATTAAATTAACTACAATAACATCACTTAAAATTTTCATTTAATTTTCAAATATTTATCAATTACAACATTACAACCTTTTTTTTCTTGGCTTTAATAATAATTACTCTATTTTTAACTAAATATAAAGCACCATTTAAAAAACTAAATATAAATACTATTTTAACTTATTATATTAAAATTTTAAAATATACTCTTCCTAAAACTAGCTAGAGTGTATAAACCTAATATTGACTACATAATTGGATTTCAGTACCTATTATTTATTTATAAATATTCAATTCATTCTAACGAGCATTTATTTTTTTAATTAATTCAGTAATAACTCTATATTATACATTAATAATTTTAATTATTATAATTTTATATTTTACTATTAAAAAAAGGTGGATTATGTGGTGAAAGTGTATCAACAATCACTTCCCTTGATAAGTAATTTTTTAAACTCATTTCAAAAGTATTGATACCAAGTCTTATAATACTAATTTATGATTAATGTAATATTATATAAATGATTATTTTTATATATAAATTCCATAAATTTAAATTTTAATTAATTAATCAATGAATGAAATTAAATCTAATTCTTGTAATTTGACTATTAATTGGCTAATCAAGTATTTAACTACGAAAAAAATGTACTCTCTGTTCTTTTTTAAATGTCATTTTTTTTTACTTTTTACCTATACTAAGAAAATTAATCATTATTGTTACTTTTCAAACAATAATTCTTCTTTTATTTATAATATTCTTAATTATTTACTATATACATTTTACTTTTTTTCTCTCTATATATAATAATTACCTAGAGTTAATTTTGACAAAAGTGCGGTTAAAACTACCTTAAACTTTGCAAGTGACAATTAAAAAGGAATAATTTTTTTTAAAAAAAATGACACTTAAAAAAGAACTAAGGGAGAAGTAGTTTTGAGATCTCATTAAAAAAATTAGCTCAAGAAAGTATAATATTAATCCAACAATATTAATTGAAAGTATAATATTAATCCAACAATATTAATTGAAAGTATAATCGATGGACAAGAAAAATAAAAATCATTTTCTTTGATGATTGGATTGCTGTTTCGTTTCAAATCTTTTTTAAATTTGTATATTTTGATTAAATATTTTATTCATTTTAATTCAAATAAATTAATATCAAGACAATTTAATTCAATAAATTTTCTATATAAAAAAACATGTAAAATGAGATGAGTCAATAGGAAGTGTACATATCACTCAAAAATGTGCAACAAATTAAAGAAAATTAGACATCTACATGTTTTTTTACTAGAAATGATATTTTTGGTAAGAATATAAAGATAATTAATATAAAATAGAGTAAATTTGATATTAATATGATTATTTGAGTATCCACCCCACATATATTAAAAAAACATTCTAAAAATATATCATAAATTTTACATTTAAATTTAATATGATAAATATTATACTATAAATATTTTGAACTATATCTAGATTAAAATAAAATATATTGAAAAATCATTATAAAATTGAAATACAAATAATATAAATTTCATTTTAAAAATATATTTTAAAAATACATCTATCAAACAAGTTTTTTCATTTTCTCATCTCTAAAACAGTTTTCAACAATAAGATTGCCAAATAGATTTTATTTTATTTTATTCTTTAAAACAATTTTTTAAAATTGATTTCAAAAATAGTTTTTAAAAACTAAAAACAAAAAGTCATTCAAACAAGCCCTTAGTGTTTCGAATTCAAAGTTGTAAACTTTATCGACAAAGAATGCTTCATAAAATAATTTTTGAATGGATTTTAGAATTAACATTTTAAAAATACTCAGACGTTCCTAAAAAAATCGATTAGTTTCTTAATTTAATTTAATATTTTATTTTAATTTTTTAATTAAAAAGTATTATAAGTTAATCTTTTGACTTCACTTCAGTTATTTTATTTAATCACTTCCGTTAATTTTTGGTAAACAAATATTAAGTTCTGATGATATAGTATGACAACAAGGTCATATATACAAATTTGAATCAGACTACATAATTAAAAACTGATATCTTGTCTAAATTAAAGGTGTTTTGTTTTCGAAAGTTAAAAACCTTCAAAAACAAAATCCCCTTAATTTAAACCGTATATCGATTTTTAACTATATATGATGATTCAGATTTTTACTAATGACATTGTTGTTATGGCAAATCAGCAAAATTTAACGTTTTTTATCAAAGGAAACAAATAAAGTAAATGTGTCATATTTATGAAATTTAATTTCATATTATTAGTTTATTTAATAAACGGTTCGACCAAAGATTTAATCGATTGAACCAATTGAACCTTAATTCAAATGTTTCACCCGTTCAATCTTTGGTCTAATTTTTAAAATATTGGTTTTAGTGCTTGCAAAATTTATTTATATTGATCTTTCTAATACATAGAATACTTGACTTTAATTATTATGCCACAAATATTGAAAGAACTAAAATCAAATATTCTACCTATTACAATGATCATTTTTAATATCAACTAATTTTGTAAGGAGTAAAACAAAAGAACAAATATCGAAAACAAAGTAAAAATACTTGCGAGAACCAAAATTAAACAAAAAAAATTACAGGGATTAAAACAAAAAAAGTGATATATTTGCATAAACTAATTACATATTTAAATTTTCTTTTTATATTAATTCAAAATTCATTTGCCCTTTCATTTTGCTGAACTTTTTTAGCTATATTTCTCGCAAGCTACCATTTTTTGTGTTTTCTTCCTTCCAAAGTTTCCTTTATTACCATACACTGTATGTCTTCTTCTAGTGTGTCTTCAATGTCATTTCAAAATTTTAAATTCGTCTTAAAAATTTATATGATATATTTACCTTATCTTAATTATCAAGATGAAGCTAAATAAACTATTTGGAGATCTCAAGTACTCATCCCTTTCACGAGCAACATAACTTAACATTTTTGGTTCCTCCCTCGTCTATAAACTTCTTGAAAAATAGAGTTAATTTTTCTACATCATACTATTTATCATATATTTGCCTTCAAAGTTCATGCATATAAGTCATCATTTCCCTTAACTTCCCTTAACGATCTCTAATGTCTTTAGGTCTATGCTTAATTTTGATCCATCGAAGAATAATAAAAACACCTATTGTCAAGTCTTTGTGTATAACATGTTTAGCTTTAGTGAAAGAGAATAAATGATGGGTTTGGAAGCAGAAATGTATTCATGATACCCTTGCGTTAAGTAAAAACATGATATTTTATAAACGTCCGTAAATCTTCAGTGACCCTTATCACATATATTTCTAATTGTAGTTTTCAAATCCATTATGGCATGTTGACGGTCTCCTTGTTTGACATATAAGTTATTATTGGTCTTAAACCCACTAGAAAGTACATAACCCCTAATGTGATTCTTGAATCCACCATTGTATCTAATATGACCTCTTCTAGCGGTTGGTATAAGTTCTATAGGCCAATAATTTTATTAGAAGTTGATACTTAGTTTGTATTAAACTATATATTAATAATAATAAGACATTTCTTTATTATATTTTTTTTCCAAAATAATAAAGTTTCTAGAATAACTAGTCCACTTAATGAAATATTAAGTGTGACTTAATCGTGAGACCTCATTAAACATAAGGACGTTATTCTTAAAGTATATGTAGTGAACCTTTATTTTGAAGTGAGATAACATTAAAGCATTGAGACTACTATGTAGATAGACTGATGATCAAATCTCATAAATCATTAATAAAGAGTTATCAAGTCTTCACATAAGTATAAATATGAGAAGTAATATTTATATTAAATTGACCTACTGTGAGAATACTATATAGAATTTTATGCAAGTGTCATACGTAATTCTCACGCTGATAGTGATGTATATCACCCTTCGATTTAAAATCACTACAAACACTATATGTGGAGTTGAGACATTTATTGTTGTTCAAACATTATTCGTAACAAGATGACTATAAAGATTGTTGATGGATACTCTAGAAATCATGTTGATGAACATGAGCGGTCCAGATAGAATTTACTCATTATGTATAACATGATAAATGTCTAAAGGGTGATACAATATATCCTTGTGTTCAATATAGACATGATGGAAAATGGTAATTGTACACATAAATATTATCACAGAAAGTTTTCATCATGTCACATGATATTTTCATGATTATGTAGTTGTGATGTGTTTATAGATACTGCTCATTGTTTATTATAATAAATTTGTGATTTAATATAACTATCAACATTGCAAGAACCTATAGGGTCACACATATAAGACAAATTTATAAGAGATAAAATAAATAAGTAGAGCTTATATGGTTGTGAGTTCTTGCAATGCACTAGCATTAATTAGAGACATATGATACATTGTAAGGTATGATGTACTTAAGTGCATACATAACACCATAAGGTATGACATATTAAGTGAAATAAAGAACATTGTAAAGTATGATATACTTAAGTAGAAAACAGAGCACCATAAGGTACAACGTAGTTAAATAAAATATAGAACACTTTAAGATACGGTGCATTTAAGTGAAATACGGTACAACGTAAAGTACAATGTGCTTAAGTAATATTTTTCACCTTTCATCCCACATAAGCGTTCTATAAATAAAACCCTTGTGCTGAAGTATTCACGTTGGACCAGATTTTGTTTGTGAAACTCTCTCTCTCTCTCTCTCTCTCTCTCTCTCTCTCTCTCTCTCTCTCTCTCTCTCTCTCTCTCTCTCTCTCTCTCTCTCTCTCTCTCTCTCTCTCTCTCTCTCTCTCTCTCTCTCTCTCTCTCTCTCTCTCTCTCTCTCTCTCTATATATATATATATATATATATATATATATATATATATATATATATATATATATATATATATATATATATATATATATATATCACACAAATTTAGAATAGCTAGCACTGAGATTGAAGATACTATATTCGTGTAGAATGATTAGAGGTGTTGTTTTTTGTTCAATGCTCAAGACCATTCTCTGGATTTTGCATCAATAATTAATCACCACAAGAAGTAACCATCATAGCATTGATCATGTCCGTTTGTAAGAATCAACTTTAGGGAAATTTTTGTTTTCCAATGCGTATTTTAATCACAATTTCCATTCAATGGTATTTGAGCCACTTAAAAAACCATGAGTCAGATAGTTGTTTGTTTTGTGTACCTTCTGCTATAATTGGTTTAAACATACATAATGAATTAAATAATAATAGAGAAATTAAATATTGGATTCATGATTTATATAATTTGGATGTTCAATATATGCTTTGCAATGTACATTTGTATGGTGAAACAACAATATTTTGATCATCCATAGTGATACAAATATGTTGATCAATTTATATATGATATGATTAATTTTGGTGCGACATCCATGTATTTAACATATTGGTTTATTTCGCCCATTTGATTAGTATAATGATTGTTATACATTTGAATGATCAATGTATATTCTAATTCACGGACGACATTTGTATGGTGAACCAACGACATTTCGACCAATCATGTTGAATTATCGATCATTATGTTTTTTGATGGTATGAACATGTTGCATTAGGGTATATGATAATGCAAGAGTTATGCTCTCATGAATCATATGTTTACGATTTGTTAAATGAAGCCTGATTTATGCGATTAATATTTGTAAATGTATCAAGTGTTGATGTGAAATACATTGCCGGTTCAAAATGAATTTTTAATTAAGAATTAGCTTATGGGGTGATGCCCCCTTGTCCGCTGACCAATCATCAAAACCACCCCGATTAACTCTTCATAATGTGATCAATCATCAAGATTTAATTTAATTTATTTAATTAATAAATTTTAATAATAGTAAAAGTGTGTTTATTATTTATATCTTGTGGTTAACGATTATGTCCTTAGTTTTTTATTTTGTTTTGATATTTTTTTAATACGGTATGCATGACATGTCTTTCTCTCAATTTATATGATAAATAAGTCAATAAGATCAAATTAATTATAAATCCTCTCAAAATAAATATTAAGTATAAGTTTTCCAATATTTAACACTCATTAAAACTAGCATTGAATAAAGAAGGTTTTGCCCACGCGAGGTACATGTTGTATATTAATAAGGTGTTATGGGATAAATATAATATTCAATTGCTAAAATTTGGGTTTAAGTTAACTAAACTAATTGCAATACGATTATATATGTTTAGAAACAAGAGTTGAGAACAATCTATTTGGTGGATTAAAATAAAGAGTTATTCACCCAACTGATAAAACTCGAGTTGTGTCTTAGATACAATTAGAAAGAGTTCCTATTTAAATAATCGAGTTTTTAAAATCAACCTACTACTGAATTAAAAAAGGTGAAATATGGCTCTCGATCCAATAAAAAATCTTCCAAGGAGATTTTCCAAATCAAATGTTGAGAACCATTTGATTTGAGTAAAATAATGGGAGTATTTAATTAAGACCTAATTGAATATGTTTTAATGGTACATATATCTTCACAATTTTTGAAATGTAAATCACCATGTCATCAAACACTTCAAACAATATTTTATGATCAACCCTTGATAAGAAAAATTTGTTTGAGACAAATTTTTTAGATTAACATCAAAACTTGAGGATTATCCTCAAACATAAGAAAAAGTTGTATGTCTTAGAGACAATTGTTATTGAAGATGAGCCTCGTAGTTCTTCTCCCAAGGGTGAAATATATTCTTATAATAAAATTTTTGTTGATGCCTTATAATTGTTTGTCGCATGTTGGCTACCATTAATTATGAATTGCAAAATCAACATGAGAACATGGGAGTGTTCGATATGATCGAACACATGAAGATGTTTTATCAAAAGAGTGTTAGGAATAAGATGTTTGAAATTTTCAAAGCCCTTTTTCAAGGAAAGATAAATGAGGGAACCCCTATAGGTCCCTGTGTACTCAAGATAACTAGTTATGCAGAGAACAATGATTTGATCCTACAGTCGTTATTGGAGAGATTTAGTCAGTTTGTCCTAAATTCTATATGAATGATATGGACAAAAATCTGCCAGAGTTGTTACGTATGTTGAAAAATGATGATCAAAATCTGAAATCAAAGAAAAGATCATTCTCATGATAAATATGGGTATTTTCAAGAAGCAAAATAAAAGGTCCAATAAGCAAGGTAGTAAATGGAAAAGAAATGAAGTCCTAAACCTACTTATCATGCTTTGAAGCCTAATGGAGGTATAACTTCTATTATGGTAAGACCATACATTAAAAGAGAAACTGCATAAAATACTTAGAAGATAAAAAAATTGGAGTTATGATTTCAAGTTTAGGTATTTTTGTTATAGAAATAAATGTATCAACATATGCATCATGAGTATTGGATAATGTATTTGGTCATTCCTTATCAACCACCTCCTTTACTTTGGATGTCTGGCCATTATCAGATATTGGTTCTCTCTTAGGACCTATGTCATTCACTCTTTCAAGGTCTTTTTCTATACTCTTTCCCACGGTCTGAGTATCGAGCATTTTGTTATGAGTAGCCATGGCATCTACCTTATTGGCTAACTTCTTATTAAGCTCATTGGTATGAACATTTTGGTTCATAAACTCTTTATTCTGTTGAGTTTGAGACGAGACGAAGTTTTCCATCATTAGTTCCAAATTAGATTTTTTGGATGCAGGAGGAGAAATTGGGGCTCCTTTATGGTTTTGGAAACTAGGTGGAGTAATGGGTGTACGGTTAGGTGTGAATAGAGTATTATTATTCTTGTAGGAGAAACTTGGATGATTTTTCCATCCAGGATTATACATGTTTGAATAGGAATTTCCTTGTGCAAAATTAACTTGGACATGGGTAGGCTCGACTAATAACTGGTAGTCAGTAGTGATATGTCCTTGGACTCCACATATTTCACAATTGGGAGTCACAAAAGCAACTGTAGCTATAGTGGTGATGGTAAAGTTGTTGATCTTTTGAGTGAGAGCATCTACTTTAGCATTCATGTGATCAAAACTTCTCACCTCATGCATACCATCTTTAGGTTGTGACTTTTCAACAGGAGTGCGCTCACTTACCCATGCCATACCCTCAAATTTAACTTATCTTCCTCACCCTACCTGCATAAACATTGCATCCCTCACACATTATTTCATAAGCATTCAAACCTAATGATCCACAATGTTCCATAAACTTAAGGCATGGGGTTCAATCATGAAGCCTCAATACCCTTTGATCATGTTGAGGAGGGCCCAAGCCACCTCAACCCTATATTCATCCTCAAGAACCCCACAAGCTTGTAGGATTATTCAAGACATCTTAGTTACTCTCTAAAACCCTAATTGGGTGGCGAGTCCCCATTGAAGATACATGAAGATTCATCTGGTCACCCAACGACCTCAACCCTAGTTTTTTACCCTCTTTGGCTTATACAAGTCATGGTTCACCTTGAGCCTTGATCATGCAATTGAGGACCCCTAAAATCCAAACTTTGTTCATACCCTAACCCTTGGAATCACCTCAATACATCCCTTACTTTTCAAAACTCTAATTTGTCTGGCCATGGTTCTTTATGAAAACGTGTGATTCAAGAAACCCTAGTTTGTGCATCTTTTGGTTCATGGCCTTGCTTCATTTGATCATCTTGGAATACCATCATTCATTTACCACCAGTTCATGTCAATTTCAACCATAATTCACCAATTAAATATCCATTTCATTTATGTACTTAGTTTGGTCATGGTTTTTGAACTTTCAAGGCATTGAATTCACCCATGGTCATGACCTAAAATTATATCACAAAGCTCCAAGCCTCATTTTACATCATGATATGATCATATGAGGTCTAAACATCCATCATTGCACCTTAAAAATCAAGAGATCACAAAGTGAAATTTTTAGGTCATGTTGGTTGGTCACATTTTAGCAAGAATGGCTTATGATTTTGTCCAAAGTCCAAAACATTTTCACCTTGCAATCTTTTCAAGGTCTTCTTTGTGCCAAGTGTCGTAATTGAGTCCCTCTTCAACTTTGTTTCAAGGTCCAAGACCTAATTCATTGAGCAAGGACCTCAATTTTTGCATTAGCCAAGTTGGTCCAAGTGCCTAACATGACCTAGAAACATGGCCAATACCACCACTTTACCACATTTCCATTTCCAAACCATAACTCCTTCTAACCTGGTTCTTTTTTCATTTGATCAAGGACATGGCAAAGAACATTTGGCACAAATTTCATGCAAAATGAGCGAGCCAATTTTATTTGGACCTAGTTCAAAGTTTGGAAATTATCATGATGCACAAACCAAACCAAGCCAGCCAGAACTTGCATTTTTTAGAACCAAGTCATTTAATCACTTCAATCTGACTCCATTTGACCTCTAACATATTGCATATGGTAGTGTGGTGTGTTTGGAAGTCAACTTTGGTGTGGAAAGCTCACAAATCAGAAAACCTGTGCCATGAGCAAAGTTCAAAATTTCCCAAAATGGACAATAGACAAAACTGTATCAGCTTGTGTTGGGGCCACCTTGGTCTCACCAAAATAAGGTCAACTGCAAAACAAAGATAAAATGAATGGAATTGCAGACCAAAAGTGAACAACTCTTAGCAAGCAAGTTTCATTTTTTTATCTCATTTCGAGCCTCACCATTTTCTGGACAAATCACCTTATCTCTCCCTCCAAAACACTCCATCACCTTTCCTATAAATAGGGGAATGTGTTCCACTCTAAAACCAAGCTTGAACAGCCAAAAACACCCTGCTGCAAAACCATCTTGAACCTTCAAAAATAGAGATTCCATTTCTGAGCTCTAAAGCATTTTAACTCAAACCAACCACCCAAAATCCTTCCATAAACATCAGTCAAGATTTTACAAACCCTAACTCACTTTTCCAACACCTCACTTGAGCTACTCCAACTCATCGGAGTTCACTTCTGAAATCGATTTCGATCAGGTAGCTACACTCACCCCCTTCACTCAAATAAGTTACCATTCAACTCGAAATCATCCATTGAAACTTAACCTTATGGTTTGAGTGTTGATTGTCCATTTTCAAGCATTTAATTTTTTTAGGTTAAGTTGTTCTTCTGAAACTTTGTAAAATACTCCACACTCAGAGCCAATCAGTGACTCATAAGTGTGGAGGTTAGATTGTTGATGTGCATATAAGTTGTTTCCATAAGTGTCTTGAGGTTTTGATTTTGGGGTGGTTGAAGGTTGAAGACGACACATGCACACGTTTTTGAATTTGAAAAACTTGGTTGTCTCATTCTGATTGGTCAGCTTGCGCGTGTATTTCATTTTGGCACTTGTTTTATTATTTATTCATTGGAAGCGCTTCTAAATGACCAAGAGCGCTTGGCTCAGTTGGTGAAGGGGGTTGACCCCATGGCCCCAAGATTAGGGGTTCAACCCCTAGCACTCCCACTTTATGTTATTTTATTTCTTTTTTTTATCTTTTTATTATTTTTCACCCATTTATTTCTCTTTTCATTTTATTTTTTTCTCCACTTATTTTTATTCTACTAAAAATATTTTCAACACAAACCCTTATTATTTTTTCCTCTTCTATTTTATTATGCTTTGTTTTATTTCATTTGAGAAATTTTTTATTGACTTGTGATGTCTTGAACATTGGTAGCTAATTAAGTCTATTAAGTCATGAATATGGATTGATTAGGGTTGATTGAACCTTCTATGCTTCAAATCTATTAATGAATGGTCAATGGATCATTCATGATACTTTGAGGCATAGATATGTTGCCTCTTTATCAACCAAACTTGGATCAATTTACATATAGATGATGCTTTGATTGTATATATCTTAACTTGTGATTCCATTTGATTCATTTTGTTTCCATTGTTTATACTAACCCTCTAACCATTATGCTAACTTGTTTACCTTGTACATTAATCATTTTATAACTTGTCTAACTTAACCTTTGAATCAACTCATTAATCTTTAATCCTGGAGTGATAGAATCTTCCTTTTGTCAAGCTATTGATAAATGGACTTGAGGTTTGCATAACTTTAATTGTTACAAATCTATTATAAGTTGATCATTGATCATCTTCAATAGTTTACATCAGTGATAAGTTATCCCTTGATGCGCCATATTTTGAATCTTTTGACCTAAGGATAGATAACCCTCAAGATTTTGACTTGTATATACTACTAACCACTAACTTGCTTTATTAACTTTGCTCATCACTAACCATTATTTTGACCTTGTTATTGCTACCTTGTGATTTATTTTTATGTTATTACTTTGTAATTTACATTCAAGTATCCATTATTATCATCATCATCATTTTATATACTCCTCATGCATGATTATTATTGCTATTTACTTTATTGTCATCATACGATTAAAAACAACAAAAACATGATAAAATGATAAGACCAAAAGATACATTCCACTTGTAATCAACCATTGGACTTAGAGGATTTCACTTAGGACCTTTGCTTGGAGGACATTTCCCTTATATTGTGCTACTTTGTCTCAACCTTGGATTTCATTTGTAACTTACATACATGTTGTAAGAATGGCATTGTCATACGGTGAACTGACTTTGTGTTTTTGCTTTGGAAAGCAAATGTCGCGGATAGCAAGAGTCACCACCGACTTTTCTTTTATCCAATAAGGAAAGGCGGAAAAGAACAGGAAAAACCTTGATTAGATTTTGGGTTCGGGAGGTACATTATACAAAGGGAAGGTGTTAGCACCCTTTGTATCCATGGTTATCCATGGGCTCTTAATTGCTTGATTACTTATGTTTTTCTTGTCCGAAAAAGTGTGTGAGAGCTGTTTAGAAAATGTTTTGAAAAGAGAGTTTAACTTTGTAATGATTCTTGTACGAATGTATACAAAGTATTTATCTCGTTTAATTTTGAAAGCTGTTTAGAAAAATATAACTTGGTAATGATTCTAGTATGAATGTATACCAAGTGGTGATTTTCTAATAGATGTTTTGCAAAGTGTGAGGTGTGAAAAGTATTGTAAGTTGTGAGTCAGCATTTAAGAGTTGTACCTAACCAAGGTTTTTATAGGTATTTCCTATCCTTAGGAGGGTAAGACTGTCCTTACTATTGAGAAATAAGTAGTCTTATCCTTTGGATGTAAAGGGACATCGTAGGGTCATGGATTGGTCATTGGAGGCCACATTTGTAAGGATACCTTAGCATTCGAAGGGACAATCATCATTAACTCGTAGGCTACAACGAAGGGTCATCGAGGGACAAAATCATATATTCGCAGGCGACATCCGAGGGACTATGATTTATCTTATAGGGACATGATGATTTAACCGAAGGGTCTTTGCTAAGTGTATCCCCACATTCGCGGGACATGACCGTAATACCGTAAGGCAACAATGAGAGGGCCAAGATCATATATTCAAAGGCAACAATTTATAATCAGTTAGGTAATTAGGATGAATCTCCACAAGGGTATCCCACAAATAAAGTGGAATACCTAGCAAGCTACCTTCTCCGGGAATATGTGAATCCTTACAAAATTCAGCAAACATGTCAAAATACCAAATCAGGGTGCAATCAAGAGTTGCACCAAACAAAAGGAATCACAACAGTAATAGTGTCAGGTAAACCATGCATGGTTACAATAAAACATGTCAGATGAGCAAAAATCAGAACAGGAAAATCAGCGACTGTCATGTTTGCTGCTGCCTCGCCTAGCGAGGGCCTGGCGAACGCTCGCTACATGTTCGCTTAGCGATGTGCTAGCGAACGGCTGCGGGTTTTGAATTTAAGAACAGTACGATTTTAGCAAGCTCCAAACCCTATGGCATCCATTACAAAAATTTTATGGTTAAACATTCAAAACATCCATGCATACTTAAATCCACGTGCAAAACCTAAGATATATTTATAAATTCAATCATAATGCCACATGTAAGTTGGGAGCATAAAGCGGTAACGGTAGTGCAAACCTGTTTGCAATTGAATTGCAACGTTGGATTGGCAGATCACTCTTAGGGTTGGTGTCGGATTGAGTTGGGCGGAGGTAACCTTTGTGCAGATGAGTTTACTTTAGGGTTTCCTTTAGGGTTGCTCTGAATTCTCTTGGTCAGCCTCCAGGGTTTGCTCGGTTGCTTTTGTTAGGGTTTCCTTGCTAGGGTTTCTGTCCGTCTTCTTCCGTCCCGTTTGTGAATGAAGCTCTGCTATTTATAATACATTTTGTGACCTGATGGGCGAAGAATGAAGCCCAAAATTTCTGGTATTCGCAAGCTTCGCTAGGCGAGTGGTGCAGCGAAGGATTCGCTAGGCGAATGATTTTGCTCGCCTAGCGAGCAAGCCATTTTAAGTCATTTTCTGGATTTGGCCACCTGTGTGTTGGGTCTTTGTTCCTTTAATATCCATGCCTTGAAAAATGAGTTGGAGTGCCTTGAAAGATGTCTTGCAAGATTAACGGGTAAATTTTGGGGTATGACAGTTGCCCCTGTTCAATATTCTTGAACCGAGAGAGTTAGAATGGTAGGTACGCCATTCGTGGTCTGGAGGTGGAAGGTTATTGAACACTTAGAATGCCCCAAAATTTTGCACTTGTTAATTAATCTTGACGGAGATGGGCTTAAAGATGCCATCCAGGAAGTTTGATGATGAGAGCTTCAGAGTGTGTCGTACATCAGACCAATTTGAAGACATGGGCGTCACACCGGGTCGTATGCTAGACCGTATAGTGAGTCATCTATTAGGCGATATTAGGGTGAGCTGAACCTGATGAGATAAGGATCCGAATGAGTCATACACTGCTGGGGATAAAGGATCAGAATGGATCATACGCTAGATCGTATTTGAATAGTAGAATGAGTTGTCCATTAGGCGGGTGACATCACTGGGGATGAAAGATCAGAATGGATCGTACGCTAGATCGTATCTGAGTTGCAGACTGAGCCGTCCATTAGGCTGTATCTGAGGATGAAAGGGTAGTCATACGCTAGACCACGTTTCAGAATGTACCGTACGCTAGGTAGTATCTGAGGAATAAAGATTAGAATGGATCGTACGCTAGATCGTATCTGAGTGGCAGAATGAGCCGTCCATTAGGCTGTATCTGATGATAAGGGATAGTCATACGCTAGACTATATTTCAGAATGTACCGTACGCTAGGTAGTATCTGAGGAATAAAGATCAGAATGGATTGTACGCTAGATCGTATCTGAGGGGATGAACATCCAAATGGGTCGTACGCTAGACCGTATTGGAACAGTTGAAGGAACCAGAATGAACCGTACGTTAGGCTATATCTGATAATGTTTGTATATGTTGTATTTGCAATAAATGTCTGGGATGGGCTTAAAGATGCCATCATTAGGAGGATATCAGAATGCTCGTCAGAATGAATATTCATATGGATTATATCTGAAAGATGCATCTGAATCTCGAAAGTAACCGTCGAGGGTGTCTGTCTGAATGAACCTTTATTTTGACTGTATCGGGAAGATAATTAACCTGGAAAAAAAAAGTTAGCCTCATGCCATGTCATGATGCATGAGATGTTTTATGCTTTTGAAAATGAATGCGAACATTGCATGCGTGTATATGATGTGAGATGATGCATGAATGAATTATGCGTCTAAAAATTTTGCCAGGGGAAAATAAATCCCCATATCCTGGTTGGAGACATTTGCATTGATGACCCTTTCTTAGCTGTGGATACTTGATTTCTGTCTGATGATAGAAATATTCAACAGAGCCTGGCTGGGGATAGAAGAGATGACCAGTCTGTCTGGTGATGCCCATTTCTTCTGGGGAATAACTGGTTTTTGCTGGGGAAAGGATTTGTAACCGGACTCGTTGGAAAGCATGGTTAGACCTTATCCTCGACCCTAAAGTCTTTTAGTAACTGCTATTGCTATTTTATGCATGTATTTTCGGTAAACATCAATCATGTTCAAACGCATATACTCATTCGAATCAAATCAATGGACGTTTAGGCAAACAAAACAGAGAAAGTAAAACAAAAGCATCTTTTTGGAAATAAAATTGTATTGATTTGGAAAGAGGGCCTATAAACAGGCAATTTGTGTACAGGGAGACAGAAATCCTAGTAAGAGGAGATTGTCAAGAAAACGAAGAAAAAGCTATGAAGAAAAAGTCCTATTGATTTTAATTCCACTACTGTCATTATGTCTTCAAGCCTCTCATCTCCTGCTGTCGGATAAAAGTGATTGGCTTGTTCAGTCCTTTGAACTTGGATGAAGCTGACTAAGAACGGGACATAGTCATACGCTTTTATCCTTAATTTTTGCCTGGACCGCCTTTTCAGGTTTTCAGTCCACCAGGATACCCTTTTTTGCCCAAGCTGCCTTTTCAGGTTTTCGACTTGCCGGGTGTACGTTTTTATATGTTAATCCCTAATTTTTGCCCGAACCCTTTTGATTCGCCGGGATGCCCTTACTTTTGCCTAGATACGTCGACCTAGCGGGTCTCTTTTATGCGTAGTATCTTTTAACTATGTCTGCGTTCACGGGATGTGGGAAGTCTTCGCCATCCATTGTAGCAAGTATCATGGCTCCACCAGAGAATACCTTCTTAACTACAAATGGCCCTTCGTATGTGGGAGTCCATTTGCCTCTGGGATCACCTTGTGGTAGAATGATACGCTTGATCACCAAGTCGCCAATTTGATACACCTGTCTCTTGACTCTTTTATTAAATGCCTGGGTCATGCGCTTCTGATATATCTGCCCATGACAAACAGCCGCAAGTCTCTTTTCATCAATCAAATTTATCTGATCGAGTCGAGTCTGAATCCATTCATCCTCGTCTAAACCTGCCTCTTTCATGATTCTTAGAGAGGGAATCTGAACTTCCACCGGTAAGACGGCTTCCATTCCGTAGACTAAAGAGAAAGGAGTTGCCCCTGTCGAAGTGCGCACTGAAGTGCGATAACCATGAAGAGCAAATGGTAACATCTCATGCCAGTCTTTGTATGTTACTGTCATCTTTTGTATAATCTTCTTAATATTCTTATTAGCAGCCTCCACGGCGCCGTTCATCTTTGGCCGGTACGGAGAAGAGTTATGGTGTTTTATTTTGAACTGCGTGCAGAGTTCAGTAATCATCTTGTTGTTCAAATTAGTACCATTATCAGTGATAACTCTTTCGGGGATGCCATACCGACAAATGAGACTATTCTTGATGAACCGTGCCACCACATTCTTGGTGACAGAAGCAAATGAGGCTGCCTCTACCCACTTCGTAAAGTAATCAATAGCAACCAGAATGAAACGATGTCCATTAGAAGCATTAGGTTTAATCTCTCCAATCATATCAATGCCCCACATTGCAAAGGGCCAGGGGGCTGTCAACATGTTTAATGGAGCAGGAGGCACATGTACTTTATCCGCATAGATCTGGCACTTGTGACAAGTTCTGGAATGATGGTGGCAATCAGCTTCCATGGTAGACCAATAATACCCTGATCTCAGAATCTTCTTGGCCATCGTATGTCCACTAGAATGAGTCCCAAAAATACCATCATGTATGTCTTCCATAATCTTTTCCGCTTCCTTTTTATCCACACAGCGAAGCAAGGTCGAATCATGATTACGTTTGTATAATACTCCATTACTCAAAAAGAATTTAGCGGAGAACTTCCTCAGAAATTTTCTGTCATTAATGGATGCCCCTTCAGGGTATTCCTGAGTTTCTAAATATCTTTTTACTTCGTGGAACCAAGGTTTCTCTTCTACTTTATCAGCGTTAAGTTCATAACAATATGCTGGTTCATCTAATCGTTCAATGGTGATCATGGGAGCTTCATTGCCCCATCTGACTCTGAACATAGATGACATGGTAGCTAATGCGTCTGCCAACTGATTCTCTTCTCGTGGGATATGTTCGAATGTAATCTCTTCAAAGTATGGGATTAATGTCAACACCCGCTCTCGATAAGGGATGAGATTCGGATGTTTAGTGTCCCATTCTCCTTTGATCTGACTGATTACTAAGGCTGAGTCTCCGTACACTCTCAAAAACTTGATTCTTAGGTCTATAGCAGCTCTGAGTCCCAAAATACATGCTTCATACTCAGCCATATTATTGGTACAATCAAAACATAGTCTAGCAGTGAAAGGCGTATGGCAACCCTTGGGGGAAATGATTACAACACCAACACCATTGCCCAATGCATTAGAAGATCCATCAAAAACCATAGTCCATCGGGATCCCAGTTCGGGTCCTTCATCCGGTCCAGGTTCTTCATAATCAGTAACAAGCATGACATCCTCATCTGGGAACTCAAAATTCATAGATTGGTAATCATCAACTGCTTGATGAGCCAAATGATCGGCTAACACGCTTCCTTTGATTGCTTTCTGAGTAGTGTATTGGATATCATACTCTGTTAAAATCATCTGCCACCTTGCTATTCTTCCGGAGAGGGCAGGTTTCTCAAATATATATTTGATAGGATCCATCTTAGAAATCAATAAAGTGGTATGATTCAACATATACTATCTTAGTCGGCGAGCAGCCCAAGCCAAAGCACAACAAGTTTTCTCAAGCAGTGAGTATCTTGTTTCACAGTCGGTAAACTTTTTGCTAAGGTAGTATATGGCGTGCTCTTTTCGACCAGACTCGTCATGTTGCCCCAACACACACCCCATTGAACTTTCTAACACGGTCAAATACATGATTAGAGGTCTTCCTTCAACTGGGGGCATCAAAATCGGAGGTTCTTGGAGATACTTCTTGATTTTGTCAAAAGCTTCTTGACATTCATCATTCCATATCATCTCTTGATTCTTTCTCAGCAATTTGAAGATGGGTTTGCAGGTAGCAGTCAAATGGGAGATAAATCGGGCAATGTAATTCAAACGTCCCAAGAAACCTCTGACTTCTTTATCTGTACGAGGAACTGGCATTTCTTGAATAGCTCTCACGTTAGCCGGGTCAACCTCAATTCCTTTACTACTGACAACAAAGCCCAAGAGTTTACCGGATCTTACTCCAAAGGTGCATTTGTTCGGGTTCAATCTCAACTTGTATTTCTTCAACCTCTCAAACAGTTTGTATAAATGATCGAGATGTTCTTCTTCAGTATGAGATCTGGCTATCATGTCATCCACATATACCTCTATTTCATGATGGATCATATCATGGAACAAAACCACCATAGCACGCTGGTATGTTGCCCCTGCATTCTTTAAACCGAATGGCATTACTTTATAACAGAAAGTGCCCCATTGCGTCACAAACGTAGTTTTCTCCATGTCCTCAGGTGCCATCTTAATCTGGTTATAACCCGAGAATCCATCCATGAATGAGAATACCTTGTGTTGAGCGGTGTTATCCACCAGAACATCAATGTGCGGAAGTGGGAAGTCATCTTTGGGACTCGCTTTATTCAAGTCTCTGTAATCTACACACATTCGCACCTTACCATCCTTCTTTGGCACTGGTACCACATTAGCAACCCATTGAGGATAAGAAGTAACAGCCAGAAAACCTGCATCGAATTGTTTCACAACCTCGGCTTTGATTTTCTCAGACATTTCAGGACGCATGCGACGAACCTTTTGCTTAACAGGACGACAATCTTCCTTCATCGGCAAACGATGCACTACTATATCAGTATCCAGTCCTGGCATGTCTTCATAAGACCAAGCAAAAACCTCTATATAGTCATGTAACATCTGAATCAATCTTTCTTTGACACTGTTTTCCAAGCCTGCTCCTATTTTGACTTCTTTCTTGTCCACTTCAGTACCCAGATTTACAGTCTCAATTGATTCCTCATGCGGCTGTATAGTCTTTTCCTCTTGCAGTAACAGTCTGGCAAGCTCTCCAGGTACTTCACAATCTTCCTCACTTCCATCCTCGGCTTGGTAGATCGGATTTTCAAAGTCATAATGAACAGTAGCAGAATTATTATCAACAGGATCCAGAGTGGATATGGATCTGCAATTTGTTACGTGAGTGTGTGTAAGAAAGCATAGCTTGTTTAAAAGATGACAGGAAAGATAAAGAGCGCAATATTTGAATGCAAAAAGTCCATTGATTTATTGAATGTGAATATGCTTATGAAAATGACAAAACCCTTAACAAATTAGCTATTTGTGCCCCGGGTATAGGCACAATGCTTTAAGAAGTTCAATCGGAAAAAAAAATTGCAATACTAAAACAGACAATAACAATTACTCCTGACTAAAGGAAATCGGGATAGTGTCTTCAGCCTTCCAATTATTGAGTCCGTCACCAATTGTTGGGAAAATCCAGCTATCCAGGTCGCAATCGCTATCAGCATCTTCTACAGCATTAATTTGATTTTTGACTGCCTCTTCAAGACTAAACCCCAGGCCAAATTTATCAGACTTGTACGGTACATCGATCAGGCGACCCCATCCAGTACGACCACCATCTTCAACCACGGCTTGAGCATCTTTCAGAGAAATCATAGCAGGAGGAGCACGAATAACCTTGGGCACACGGGAAGTTGGCTTAAGGACAGGACTAGTCGGAGGAACTACTTCAAATGACTGAGAAGGAGTCTCAACGAATTCACCATCCATATCGATGTATCTGAAGGTATGCACATTACTGACAATATACTCTTCTTCTCCACACACAGTGACAATCTTACCCTCTATTGGATACCTCAGCTTTTGATGGAGAGACGAAGCTACAGCACTTGCCCCATGAATCCAAGGGCGTCCCAACAAGCAGGAATAGGCAGGACGAATGTTCATTACGTGAAAGGTAGTGTTGAAGACTTGAGGTCCTATCTTGATAGGGAGAACCACTTCACCATGGACAACACTCTTCGCACCATCGTAAGCACGCACCACAACGTCACTAGGCTTCAGTTCAATGCTTTTACAGTCAAGCTTATCGAGTACAGCTTTCGGTAGCACATTCAAAGAAGAGCCATTATCGATCAACATATGAGACAAAGTGATCCCCTTACACTCAATGGAGATATGCAGAGCTTTATTGTGATTCTTTCCTGCTGGTGTCAGGTCAGCATCGGAGAAGCCTAGGCCATTGTCAACAGTCGGGTTAGCAACATAGTTTTCGAACTGATCGACAGATGTCTCCTGAGGTACATGAGCGGTCTTCAGGAATTTTATCAATGCATTGGCATGAGACTCAAAAGATAACAACAAGGATAACATCGAAATTTTAGACGGAGTATGCCCCAACTGTTCTACCACATCAAAATCACTCTTGCGGATGATTTTCAGCACTTCTTCCATTTCTTGTTTGGCAACATCTTCGGTAGTAACCTCGACCGGTGTCTCTGACTGAGAAGGGTTGACTGGTTCCTTTCCTCGAGTTTCAGGGGCGGGAGGTGAGATTTCTGGAGAGAAGATCCTTCCACTTCGAGTAATTTTACTAGTCCCAACAATGCCATTAAGATTAGCAGAATTTTCAACTTGCTTTACGCCATGGATGTAAACATCACCTCCATAATTCCACGGAATGGCTTTGCTTGAGGAATATGGTACTGGGCCAGGTGCTGTAATAATTAGGGGAGCTACCTTGGGCTCAGCAGTAATCTTCACGGGCACTCTAGTAGCGGTAATCTTCACTGGAATTTTGGACCTAGCAATCACAGATATTTCTTCAACAGGGTTTTCCACCTTAGGAACCTTTTCGAAGAGAATTGTACGATCATCCATCAGCCGTTGAATACCATTTCTCAACTTCAAGCAATCATTGGGTCGGGGTATACAGAGATCGCAATCTTCAGCACAACCTGGAAATAAACCAGCTTGCAACAACTTCTTCTTGATGGTCAGGAGAGGAGATGCTAAGTCAGCTACATTGGTAATGTGAGAATTGTCATCCACAGCATTAACAGTCTTGTCATGATTAGGCATAGGAGCAGTGATGACATTAGGAGTCTCTGGAGGATCAAATTCAATTTTTCCAGCGTCGATCATATCCTGAATCTTATTCTTCAACAACCAACAATCGTTTGTATCATGCTCGTGGCTATCGGAGTGATATGCACACCTGGCATTGGGATTATAACGAGGAGAAGTAGTGTTGGGATTTGCAGGAGGATCTCTGAGGGTAATCAAATTTGCTTTTAGCATACCCTGCAGTGCTTGTGCTAAAGTCATATTGATCTTGGTAAACTGCCTTCTTGGCCTGTCTTGTCTGTGCTGGAAGTTTTGAGATGGCGGTGCTGCAATCGTAACTGCTCCAATAGCATGGTCACGATTTTTCTTGTTATGACCCCTCTGGTGGTACACAACATTTGATTCATTCCTCCCCTGATAGGACTTTTTGGTGCTTGCCGAGGTAGCCGCCTGTATCTTTCCACTTCGAATGCCGCTCTCAACACGTTCACCTGTCAATATAAGTTCAGTGAAACCCGATGAAGAACTTCCCAGTAGATGGCTATAGAACGGGCCAGTCAGTGTACCCATGAACATGTCCACTAATTCTCGATCAGTCATAGGGGGTTTGACTCGGCCAGCCAAATCTCTCCATTTTTGAGCATATTCTTTGAAGCCTTCTTTAGATCCCATAGTCATATTCTGCAACTGTAGCCGAGTAGGCGCTAGTTCAGAATTATACTGGTAGTGCTTGTAGAAAGTTGTCGCTAAATCAGTCCAGGTGCGGATGTTAGAGCTCTCGAGCTGATAATACCACTCTAACTGTGTGCCAGACAGACTCTCTTGGAAGAAATGGATCCATAGCTTCCTATCAGTGGTATATGGCTGAATCTTTCTCACATAAGCTCTCAGATGCATCTGAGGACAAGACGCACCATCATACTTAGTGAAAGCGGGGACCTTGAATTTGCGGGGAATGACCACATCAGAGACCAGACCTAAGCTTTCGAAATCCAGGTCGGGCGCCTTCTGACCCTCCATAGCTAACATGCGTTCTTCCAGCAACTTATACTTATCATCTTTTGGAGAGTATTGTTCATTTTCATAATCTTCATCGTCGTCCTCAAGGTTGAAGGGGTCAGCATTCTCATCTTCCGAATCATTTTCTGTCTCATCTTCTTTGTCCTTCGGAATTCCAATCTTGACTCCTGCGGCCTGTCCTTTAAGCCTTCTTCCCGGGTTAATGTAACTCACCGCTTTCTTGTCTTTCTTCTTCTCGAGCAAGAGAGCCTTCAGCTCCTCCTTCCCCTTGGATAAGTTCAAGATCATCTCCTGGAATTGAACATTCTGAGCCTGGAGATCTTTGACAGTTTGTTCGAGAGCCATCTTTCTGTTTAGAAGGAAGACCGTGAGAACATTGATCTTTTAGAGTACCTGTTATGCAATGTTATGTTATGCTATGCAATGTATGCAATGTTTTCAAGGACTTTTGGAATTTAACTTTGCGTAAACCACTAAAAGAGGAACTTTTATTAATAATTTCTTCAATCAATGTTCGTTACAAAAAATAATAACAATACAATGAAAGTTCAAGTCTCCCAGGGATGGCTTCTTTTTGGGCGGAGATATGCATTGAGTCTTCGTTCCTCATTAAGTTGGCTGGTGAGCTCTAATACTTTCTTCCTTTCTGCACCGAACTGGGCTTCAAAAGTATCCCTTTCCTCTCTCAACTGGATCCAGGATCTCTTCAATTCTTCAACATTGGTAGGCATAGGGTTATGAGTGAGAAATATCTTAATAGCATTCATGTCTATGAATTGGTCTGGATTAGGAAATAGCACCAAACCATAGATTAGTAATGCTAGAACATCTTCGAAAGCATGGACACTCATAGCTTTTAGGAATTCTCGGGCCTTATTCATTAGAAATTTGGCAAGTAAACCCTTAACTCCACTTCTTGTTACCCAATTAGTTTCAATGTCGGACTTTGTCATGTGTAAAGCCGCGGCAACTTCTTCAGACTTCGGAATCTTTTCTAAACCACTGAACGGTGTTTGATCAAGGATAGGTATCCCAATCAGCTTGGAAAACTCTTCTAATGTGGGTACCAACTGATAATCTGGGAAGGTGAAGCAATGATGTTTAGGATCGAAGAACTGGAATAGAACTCTCATCATATCTTCTTTGAAACCGGTAGTAACCATGTTTCTTGATGAACTGAGCATGATCGGGCAGTTCTGACACTAAGTTCTTAAGTTGAAGAGAGGTCGCTACAAAATTGATCCGGATGGTCTTCCTGGAAGCCATAGCCTCGCCAAACAGAGCAAAGTTAAATCCCTAAGTCCTTGAAATGGTTAGTACAATGCCATGATGTTATGATGTTATGATGTTATGATGTTAAGTAAATAACAAGCACAAGCAAGTCACACAACAATCATTCCTAAGTTTTAAGGCTTGCATGAGTTCCATAGGTAAGTACCCTCCCCACTGAAGTTTGGTTGGTTCAACCTGTCCTAGAATAGTAACCGGGTTCTAAAAGGATCTCCAATCATTGACCTTCCCTTAAGTCCACTTCAGTGCAACACCAAGTGGTTGACCAAAGCTTCCCTAAAGTCCAATCTCAAAGAGTGTAGTATCGAGTATCAACCAATCCCAGTCGAAACCGAAGTCAGTTATCTCACTACTTTCTAATGGCTAGGATGAGTCAATTAGGGTTCTAAAGGTCTGGTTAATGCTTTGATGACACCACGCAGACGCCAAATTTTTCCTCAAGTAAACATGAGGAACATCGGGACATCTAAAGTGTCACATTAACCTTAGCCATCATTTTAACCATTCCAGTATACGTCGGACAGTCGCGATGATCTCTTGCTACTTACCTAAGGTACACTAGATCCGGGTGTAGGATCTTTCACTCAAGCATAGAATACCCAAGCAATCCCTTAAAAGTAAATCAGACAATTCAAATAAGTGATCTTGTTTTTTTTTTTTAAGGCAACCTCTCTTTTTAAGGGTCCCCAGCAGAGTCGCCAGTTCTGTCATACGGTGAACTGACTTTGTGTTTTTGCTTTGGAAAGCAAATGTCGCGGATAGCAAGAGTCGCCACCGACTTTTCTTTTATCCAATAAGGAAAGGCGGAAAAGAACAGGAAAAACCTTGATTAGATTTTGGGTTCGGGAGGTACATTATACAAAGGGAAGGTGTTAGCACCCTTTGTATCCATGGTTATCCATGGGCTCTTAATTGCTTGATCACTTATGTTTTTCTTGTCCGAAAAAGTGTGTGAGAGCTGTTTAGAAAATGTTTTGAAAAGAGAGTTTAACTTTGTAATGATTCTTGTACGAATGTATACAAAGTATTTATCTCGTTTAATTTTGAAAGCTGTTTAGAAAAATATAACTTGGTAATGATTCTAGTATGAATGTATACCAAGTGGTGATTTTCTAATAGATGTTTTGCAAAGTGTGAGGTGTGAAAAGTATTGTAAGTTGTGAGTCAGCATTTAAGAGTTGTACCTAACCAAGGTTTTTATAGGTATTTCCTATCCTTAGGAGGGTAAGACTGTCCTTACTATTGAGAAATAAGTAGTCTTATCCTTTGGATGTAAAGGGACATCGTAGGGTCATCGATTGGTCATTGGAGGCCACATTTGTAAGGATACCTTAGCATTCGAAGGGACAATCATCATTAACTCGTAGGCTACAACGAAGGGTCATCGAGGGACAAAATCATATATTCGCAGGCGACATCCGAGGGACTATGATTTATCTTATAGGGACATGATGATTTAACCGAAGGGTCTTTGCTAAGTGTATCCCCACATTTGCGGGACATGACCGTAATACCGTAAGGCAACAATGAGAGGGCCAATATCATATATTCAAAGGCAACAATTTATAATCAGTTAGGTAATTAGGATGAATCTTCACAAGGGTATCCCACAAATAAAGTGGAATACCTAGCAAGCTACCTTCTCCGGGAATATGTGAATCCTTACAAAATTCAGCAAACAGGTCAGAATACCAAATCAGGGTGCAATCAAGAGTTGCACCAAACAAAAGGAATCACAACAGTAATAGTGTCAGGTAAACCATGCATGGTTACAATAAAACATGTCAGATGAGCAAAAATCAGAACAGGAAAATCAGCGACTGTCATGTTTGCTGCTGCCTCGCCTAGCGAGGGCCTGGCGAACGCTCGCTACATGTTCGCTTAGCGATGTGCTAGCGAACGGCTGCGGGTTTTGAATTTAAGAACAGTACGATTTCAGCAAGCTCCAAACCCTATGGCATCCATTACAGAAATTTTATGGTTAAACATTCAAAACATCCATGCATACTTAAATCCACGTGCAAAACCTAAGATATATTTATAAATTCAATCATAATGCCACATGTAAGTTGGGAGCATAAAGCGGTAACGGTAGTGCAAACCTGTTTGCAATTGAATTGCAACGTTGGATTGACAGATCACTCTTAGGGTTGGTGTCGGATTGAGTTGGGCGGAGGTAACCTTTGTGCAGATGAGTTTACTTCAGGGTTTCCTTTAGGGTTGCTCTGAATTCTCTTGGTCAGCCTCCAGGGTTTGCTCAGTTTCTTTTGTTAGGGTTTCCTTGCTAGGGTTTCTGTCCGTCTTCTTTCGTCCCGTTTGTGAATGAAGCTCTGATATTTATAATACATTTTGTGACCTGATGGGCTCAGAATGAAGCCCAAAATTTCTGGTATTCGCAAGCTTCGCTAGGCGAGTGGTGCAGCGAAGGATTCGCTAGGCGAATGATTTTGCTCGCCTAGCGAGCAAGCCATTTTAAGTCATTTTCTGGATTTGGCCACCTGTGTGTTGGGTCTTTGTTCCTTTAAGATCCATGCCTTGAAAAATGAGTTGGAGTGCCTTGAAAGATGTCTTGCAAGATTAACGGGCAAATTTTGGGGTATGACAGGCATCATGGCACTATCCTAAGGAGACATGACTGTAAAACCATTATCCTTTGCTATATTAGGTAACTTTTACACACACAAGGCTTTCTCTTGGGCTACCTTACAATGTGAACCTTTACTTTCTTGCTTGGTTACTCTATATTTTCATTATACGTCACCAATTTCATAATCAAATCAATAAACCCTTGATCCAACATCAAGTGGCATTTTCATAATCAAACTCAAAAAATAATAAAACTAAGATTAGTATTGTGTGCCACAAGCCTTAAGTGGTGGAGAATGAGTAAGAATGGAGTTTTCCTACCCTTACTCTGATTATTTTGTAAACAAGACGATTGACTTGTTTATCTAGAATATTCACCTCGTCCCCTAGAATTTGGTGTAATCTAATCACAAGCAATCTTTTCATAAACCCTTCTTCAAGGTAAAATCAACATAACCCATCAAACCTCATTTTTGCGCCTTTGGGAATCACAATGAAAACCCTTTACTCAAAGGTAAAATCAACCAAACACACAAACATTTTCTACTCCGAACTACGGAGCTCTGATTTTTATCACCCGATGAATGATACGTATGTATAAGGGCCACAATCCTTGGAGAGCATAATAATAAAAACCAAAAATCTCATTCTTTCACACTCTTTAGAAAATAAACACAATAAACAGATAAATACCCACATACGTTGACAACCTAGATGGTTTCCATGAAGTATCATGAACGTGAGGGGTGTTAATACCTTCCCCTTGTGTAACCAACTTCCGAACCCAAGTCTCAGTTGTGAGACCAATTCTTTGTCTTTATATTTTTGTGCTTCCCGTGAGAATTCTTTTTCTCTTGAGGGTTTTATTGACTATTTTCCCTCTCCTATCTCATAGAGGAAATCCAATAAAATTTGGTGGCGACTCTGTGTTTGCCTTTTCTCCGTAAGAGACACACTCTTCAGTCCCCGGTTTCATTATCGCACTCGACCCCGGTAGCAAAAACCCATTGACAGTGGTTCTGGGTCATATTCTATATGAGTTGGTAGGCTTCTTGGAAGGTTTTATCCATCAAAGCTCATCCCACCGCAGCATCAACAGTCATCCTTGTATTATAGAAAAAATGGTTATAGAAAGTATGGATTATCAACCATTTTTCTAAACTATGATGTGAGTAGAGTCTCAACATGTCTTTATATCTCTCTCAACCCTCAAAGAAAGAATCACCGTCGACCTGTCTAAAGTAGGTTATTCGTTTTCTTAACATCACTGTCTTGATTGGTGGGAAATATCTAGCTAAGAATGCTTTTTTAAGCTCATTCCATGTAGTTATGGAATTTGACGGTAGGGACTGTAGCCATGCTTGGGCTCTGCCCCTCGGGAAAAAGGAAAATAGGTGTGTTTAATAGCTTATGAATCTACGCCATTACTTTTCAATGTGTCAACATACTGTACAAACATTGAAAGGTGCAAATTAGGGTCCTCCGTAGGGCTACCGGAGAACTGGTTATGCTACACAATTTGTAGGATAAAGGGTTTCAGCTCAAAGTTGTTAGCCTGGTTTGTAGGGTTAACATTACTCGAGTGTGGCTCATCCTAAGATGGGACGGAAAAGTCCATAAGAGGACATGTATCATTTTCTGCTGCCATTTGTATATTGAATTGGGCGCGAACTTATTCTAATTGGTGTCTAATGTGAATAAAACACTTAATTTTGTCTATCGGTTGCTCTAATTCGTCCTCGGAGTTGCGGGTACTTGGCATACAACCGAAATAAAATTGTGCCTTAGTTTATAAGATGCAACAATAGAGTTATGATATTGTTACACTTGGATTTTCAGCTACTAGAAAGTCAACAAAGAATGTCAATAAAATACATTTACTGTGAGAAAGCATTAATAAAGTTTCCTTAAAAGAGCATTAATGATAAGTCTTTGATAGACCAACGAAGAAGGGTCGACCGAGTTGTCGACACAACGAGACGTGGTTTGGAGGACTCTCATGGATAAATCCCCCCAGACCTAGAAACATGTCCAGAATATCGAGAAGGACAGTCGACAAATATCTTTATTCCTTTAAGAGGACCAGTCGATTAAGCCAAGTGATGTAAAAGACTTAGTAAATTTATAAGAATTTAGTCTTTGATAGGTAGCGTCCATAACACATTGGAGCGGTTACCATTGAGGATCCGTGAAGAAGTGGGAAGCAGTTACCACTCAATATGGGTTTTAAACAGAGAGTGTCTTGGAAGACATGTAAACACACTATTGGGAACTTGAAGATTTAACATGGAGTAAATGCAGTAGTCCCTCAATAATCATAATTGTCATCTACGATCACTTTGTAAATAAAATAAATAGCAGACTCGTATATGGGATCAAGGGTCGTAAAATTTCATACATAGTCTCCATACCACTGGAGTACCCGAGTCAAAAAGCGAAACAGCTGAGTGAGAATGATGTATGTGTCTGCGTCCACTCTTTTTTAGTCTTTTTGCTCCCTTAAACGGAGCATATACTTTTACCTTTGTTTTGTCTAATGTCATTTATTACATTTTACCTTATCATTTATTACAACCTGACTTTATTTAAATTCTTTTTCTACGCTGCATTCAATTCACACGCACGTGTGTTGACACGAATTATTTGTACAAATTGCTTTGGAGATTTTTTGAGTTAATCTCAAAGACTTTCAAACTCGTGATTATTTACCAAAAACATTGGTAAATAGATATTGACTAAATTGATCTCCGATAATGGTACCAAAAACTTTATAGGTCTGAAAGTGCACGAAAATATCGGTTATAATATTAAAGAATATCGATCCCACATAGACCAATGTCAATTATCATTATCTATTATCACTTTGTGTATCTAAGGCGGCGCAAATATATTTTGTTTGCTAAAAAGGGAAAATAAGTTATTTTTGGAATTAATTAGAACAGGAGACTGGAATGAAATTTGTATGTACCTATTGAACTCATTTAAGTTGTGTTTTATAATTATAACAGGAAGGTATTTTCTTGTACAAAAGAATTAAATTAAGAGCGTCTCCCACTTTCGTGTGTAAGACATAGATTTTGATTTTGCACTCTATTCGACCGCTTTCGCGAGTGCGTATTAATGCTTTGAAATCCTTTTTGGAAGTTAATTAATTTTTACTTGAAAAGTTATTTTTAGTAGAAATTTTAATCTAAAGGTTTCGTCCGCTTTCGCGTGCCTGGAACCGTACATTAAACTCAAAGACGCTCGCTTTCGTGTATCCGTTTATAAATATAAAATGACTTTTTGAGAATTAGTAATTTCTAAATAAATTGAAAAAGCGCTTTCGTTGTATTTTAAAATAAATTTCTAAAATTCTACAGAAAGATACAGTTTCTCCTCTTTCGAGGAGAAATCGATATCGCATTGTTTCAACTTTCACTATAAATTTTTATTGTTAAAACTATAAAATTCAGACTTAAAAATAATTTATTTTATATTTATAAATTTTACAACTCAACAGAGCATCGTCAGTACGATGGTCCTCACATTTCGAACTCGACTGGTTTAGCCATACATGTTTATTACGTAAAACATAGAGTAATTAAATATCATGTTCATGCTTGCAAGAATAATAATAAGCAATAGCACGCAGTAAAGTAAATACTTGCAAATAAGTAAAGAGAAGAGAAAAAGTAACCTGAAAATGAATAAACTTTAATTAAATAATCAATTGCTTCAAACAGAGACTTCAATGTGGGTACAGAATGCGGGAAAATAAACTCTGATAAATATTTCGGCAGGATTAAATAAAACAACAGCAATAGTACTTTCAGTAAATAAATTTCAAGCTCCAAAACTTAAATGTAAAAGTGCAATTTTCCTCAATGTGAGACATTAATTTCTTTTACAATAAGTGATTTTCTGCTCAAAACAAGCCTGAATTGCTTAAACTATGCCAAAAGGGTATATTTATAGTGTTACTTTCATATTGGAACTCCTTTAGAACATGTGCAGGTAGTGAAGATAATGGAGGAAAGTGCAGGAAATGTTTCCTTTGAAGAGGGAGAAAATTATGGTCTGACCAAGCATGATGTGCCTCATGTTGGTGATGCTATGAACCTAGGAACAGTGATGGGCATCATGAATATGACGGCCTTCCCATCATCCTTTTGAACTCAGCTGACGACCGTCAGCAGCATGACGACCTGCATGTCATCCACCTCAAGCGTAAATTCTCTATTTTGTTGACTTTTTCATGATGGGTTGACCACCTGGGAGGGTGACGACCGTCATGACACCATGGAGGTCGTCATGACAGCAAAATACTTGCAATTTTCTCCAGTTTTCTTCATTTTACATCGTTTTACCGCACAAAAGCCTTCTCTTGACAATTACCTGAAATGGTCATACAATACCAACATAACACAACAAAAATATATAAAATCGAGATCAAAACACATGTGAGTCGAGTCAAAAATACGATATATTTTTTAGTCATCGCCCCCTAGGAATGTAATCGATTCAGTTTAGACCGGTTTTTGATTTTAAAAAATATTCAAATCGATCCATTTGTTTGGTTTGGTTCAGTTTTTAGGGTTTTTAAAAATTAGTCATAACCAAACTAACCGGTTTAGTTTGGTTTGGTTCAATTCAGTTGATCGATTTACAATGTTTTTTTTTCAAACATTATACTCATTTGTGTTTTCTCTATTGTCGTATTTTTCAGTGTATTTTATGCTATTATTTTTTCAAATAATACATTTTATATAATTTTAGTTCATGCTATACTTTTCAAACAACTTACAAGTTATTCTTAATTTATACAAAGCAGTGAAATGATTTTCATTGTATCATGAAATAAGCTCACTATCAAATACAAAAGTTGGCACTTGACATCACTAGGTTGGGAAGAGATTTGAAAGCTTAACAAGTAAAAAACAATAAAAGGTTTCAATACACATAAATTAACATGTTTCACACCTCAAACTCGCGTAAAAAAATATGTTGTAACAAGACTAGAAGGAACACAGTTGAAGAAGAAGAAGAAACAAAAAAAGTTTTAAAAAAATATATGAAAAATAACGAAGATAACTTGAATACGAAGAAGGCGACTAGAACATATCAAAACGAAAATGGCGAGAGCCACAGTGATGGTGACTGACGAGAGCACCAGTTCAGTGAGAGAAAGTTGTTGTGACTTGTGATTTCTACTTTCTATATTTGGTGTTTGGTTTTGGCTTTGTGTTTTGTTGAAAGAAAGAACACATAAAAAATATGGAGAAAGGTTAAACTGATACAAAATTTGGGCAAAAGATTAAGTGGATAACTATAGCCATTGGTTTGTTTTATCGGTTTCCAAAATCTAAATTCAAGAACCAAACTAAACCACATTGGTTCGGTTCAATTCGGTTTTTGAACCAAACTAGAAACAATCGAGTTTTTTTTTCAATTTGGTTTGTTTTGCATTATTTGTTTAACCGAATTTTTCTGATCCGCTTAAACCCCTACTCCTCCCCCCACCCCCCCCCCCCCCCCCCCCCCCCCCCCCCCCCCCCCCCACAATTGTTCGCCCTCGTCATGTGGTTAATATTTGCTTAAACCTATAATGAGTCTTCTTATATAACAACTATTGTATAAAATAGTTATGCACGATTTCTCTTTGTGTAATCTGCTCCGTCTGATTACAATCCCCTAATGTTTTGGGAGAATTTGCAACCGAGGAAGGTGTGATCAAATGTAAAATGCATAAACAGTCTCCCATCAATCTTTAATTCTAATAGAAAAATCTGCACTTAGTTTTCAATTGATATCTAGATCGATCTCCTCAATTCCATATACGAGTAAAAAATATTAAGTATAAAATATTATAGAATAACTATAAGAAATTCATCATTACAGAATGCAGATATACACTTATAATATGGTTCATATTATTGAAGGAAAAATTCATCTGATGAAACTTAATCTAAGGGAACTAGTCATTCATCATTAAGGGATTTGTGACCATTACACTAGAAAGAAAGCAATTACACCTTACAAGCGATTATGAATGAACCTATACTGATTTGTTGCCTTCTCCCTTACTCCAATGCTTTAGGGTGTTCCTATATGATGAAAAATTATAAACTCTAATGATTGAACCTGTTTAATAATTTATAGACAAATTTTGTTGTCGCATAAATGCATCGCTCTATGTTATAGGAGGGCCACAATTTTTGTGATGTTGACATGGTAGTATGTGAATTTAAGTTAATGCACCACTTTTGCTTTGTGTGGGCACCACATTTTTGGTGACGTTATTGATGTGGTAGTCTGTGAATTATAGTTATTTCGCCACTTTTGCTTTGTCTGAACACCGCGATTTTTCCAGTGATGAAATATTGTGCCGCTTAGTTGTGCTTATGTGACACCGCGATTTTTCCAGTGATGAAATATTGTGCCGCTTAGTTGTGCTTATGTGACATATTTTTGCTCCTTTATGCAATTTCTCTTTCTTTGTTTACTTATGTTTCTTGTGTACGAGTTCTCCCCTTAATTTATCATCATAAATTTCATAGTAAAATACTATAGAGTTTGTCTGATTAAGATGATTTTGACTTATATTGATCTTATTCAGACTTTTTTGAAATCTTTATTGAATCTCACAAAACATAAACAAATTAAAAAAAATACATTTAAAATGAATAAAAATTATGCTAAAAACATCTAAGGTCAACCGTGCATTGTAACACCTCAATTTTTAATTGTTGAAGTGCTTTTTTCTGATTTAAAACAACCCAAAGTGTTGGAAATTTTAGTCACAATCATCTCTTCATAAAATGAGTAAATTTTTTAAGGTTTGTTTGAATTGGTGGTATTTGATGGAATAGAAAGAAGTGATATATAATCAGATTTTATTGTTTGAATTTTCAAAGAATGGAGGGAGCAGAAAGATGATGAAATTCATTTTATCCTATTTCATCTAATCCTTCAATTTTAACTTTTCCCAATTCGAAGTGTATGCAATAGAATGAATTATTTGTTATGTTCCATCAAATTATTAAAAAAAATACACAAACAATAAAATAAAATCTCTTTTCATTTCACTTCACTGCATTCCATCGTATTTCATTTCAATATGTTCCATCATTCAAAACAGCATACAATTCGACTAAATTTTGTAAAACTAAATCTTAAATAAAAGAACACAGAATGAAACCCAATACTTAGCCAATCATGCTAACATATGCGGCTAGATTGGAAAATATTGGGACACGGAACACTGAAAATGTCAATGGACTAAATGTTCAAAATCCAATAGATATTGGCACAACATATCCACTTAAAATCTTAAGATAATGAGAATGTGAGTCATTTCTCTTATAAATCAAACATTTCCTCTATTTCTATTCGTGGTGGGACTTAATCACTCACACTTCAGTGCCAACAATGTCCTTTACAAGTGTAAATCACTCTCGTCACTATTCACTAGCCTTAATTCATACTAAGATCTCACTTTCACTCCCTCACCGAACCTAACCATGACTCTGATACCACATGTTGGAAAATCCGATGAGCATCATAAGTATCGATGCACAAAACGTGCAGTATTAAAGAGACATTGACACCATACATTCACCCAAAACCTTAAGACAATAGGAATATGAATCATTTCTCTTATGAATCCAACATTTCCTCTATTTCTACTCAAGATGAGACTTCGCATGAACATTCCACAAATTGCAACTTATTCATGCTGAAATAAGTGCTTTGATTAGAAAATATTGACACGTGACTGCCCTTTGAAATTATATGAATGATGAACACCGTGGTCGCAGATTCTAAGAGTGGAAAAGTTATACGCAAAATAATGATTCCTATCACAACAGTTCAATACCAACAAAACAAAAAAAGCAATGATTCCTAGCATTTCAACCGGCATTTTTTCAATGATCTCAATGATTTATACTTAAATAATAATAATATAATAAAAGTAGTAACAAAATATGCATTGTATGAAATCTTCTAATATACTTGGGTACATCTAAAAACTATTTGGCTGTGAAAAAATATATTCTCCGAGGATGTAACAAAAGATGCCTCTAATATGGATTAATAAAAGGCAGTCTAAAACTGAACTCTCTCTATTTTTAGTAAAATATCATATATCTTCCTCTTCTAATTATTTATAAAATCCACTGTTTTACTAAAAAATGCCTGGTTCAGCTTGGGACCCTTTTGAAGTCCATATTAAAGGCACCCAAGAAGATCAAATGACTACTTTTCTAAACTTTGCTACAAAGAGTCCACTAGTTTGTGATGTTAATGGGTCAAATCGCCAGGTTTTTTGTATGCGGCCACCCTTGCAAGGCCATTTTCTGGCAGCATCTATCTCTGTCAACTCTGTAGATTGAAATAAGTGTTGCAAAAACATTAGAGGATTGAGACATTAAACTATGCAGAAACAAGGTAACACTTCAGACATTATCATACAGACATGATCATAGAGTTCAATATGAATGTCCTAAAAATAGGGCATTAAACTGATTATGCAAGCTAAAAAATATTAGCCCCTCACTATCCAACATTTCCCCTCCAAAAAGAAGAGGGTTGGGTAAAAAACAAGGTTCTAGAAGCATCAGGAATCCAAGAGTGAGGATTTTCAACAAGGAAAAACATAATACCATTTGACAACAAAACAAACTGAACCTGCTAATCATATTAATGATATGAGTAAAAAAGATAATTAAATAAAATTTTAGTCCATAAAAATCAGGAACGTTCAATCTTAATCCCTGTAAAAACTTGTCCATTTTTAGTCTCTGAAAAATACAAAACTGTATGTTTTTAATTCCCATAGAGGACTAAAAACACAGTTTTGATACACACATGGACAAAAAATGAAAAAAAATTGTATAAACTAAAGTTGAAAGATCATAATTATATAGAGACTACAAATATATTTAACTCAAACAAAAAAATATTAAACACAGATTATCGGAAATAGGTGAAGCTTCAGACATATTTCAATAGGAAAGAAAATGAAGCATGAAAATCCTACCGGCGGTTATATTTTCCTTCAAGAACTGTTCTACCACATCTTCATTTTGTGCAACAGTCAAACTAATGAACAACAAGGCATTTGTTAGAATAAAATCGCGTGATATAAATTGTGGTGTCTTTGTGTGCATGTATTTAATTGCTTGTAAAAGAGCAAGAAGCTACAGAACAAAAGGCACCTGCAAGTGCTATAGACGAGTGATCCTCCAACTTTTAGTAGTCTGAAACCGTTGGTGAGAAGATTCAGCTGTAGTGAGATAAAAAAGGTATATGTGTGGGTTACAAACAAAATGATATTTAAGACTAAAGGTATGCATGTAAATTACAGATCAAGAGAATAACAAGTCTTTGCCTGAAGAGCATGTAAATTATCCATCCTCTCAGCATCCAGCACACGACGTTGAAGAGTTACCCAGCCCCAATGTTCAAACTTTTGAATATGTTTAACTGAACCATCATGAGTACATTCTGCATCCACAAGGACCTGAATCAAATCCCAACAAATGATAATTTTTTAAGGGTAAATGACAATGAAGAACTGTGCAAAATGAATTCAAAGTAATAAAGTAGTTACTTTGTCATAGCCATAGCCTGCAATCTCATTTTCAGCTACAGTCTTATATAATTCTCCTTTAGTAAGACCAATAACTCCAGAATGCTGTCCATAATATATGAGTTCAGGAGGGTGAGACTTAGACACCACTTGTGGAGTGGGACACTTCTTTGCTTTTTTCCTTTCTTTCCATGGTCTTCTAGATGTCCACTCCTTGAACACGTCCATTCTTTCTTCCGATCTAGACTCATCTGTTTAATACTTGATAGAATGAAAACATTTCAAAATTGGGTAATAATGATTAATGAATAAGCATGATACTAAAATTTCAATATTACATTCCAAGATTAAACATCACTAACATGATTCAGAATCAGAACGAAACCCCTCAGGAATAACTGAAAATGTTGTTCCATCAGCAACAAAAAGCCGGCATCTATCACCCAGTTTATACTTCTGCAGCATTGTTCTACACGCTGCCAACCGATGCCTTGCAGCATCAACTCCAGTTACAGAGCCCGAATCACCAAGAAGGTCTAATATCATACAAAGTTTAGCACCTAAACATCACATTTGAAAGAAACCCATTATAATCATGCGATTTGTTTAGCAAAGTGAAATAATTATATAGAAAGTTGCTCTTTGAATTAAAAGCCTCCCCGAAAAATGTTCTTATTTAGAATAAAAAGTCTTCTACATGTTTTCCCTGAAATAAATCAAGTCTTAATCTGAAAAACAATTCTTATAACATCATTATAAACAATAACAGGACAGACTATGAAGCATGCATACTTCAAATATGTCAAAGTATCAGTGTCCAACATGTATCCAAAACTGATGTGTTTGATACTTTCCCTTTACGTACCCAAAAAGTTATCCAATAAATTTTATTAACTCACTTTAAAAAAAATTCCACCAATACTTCTAAGATACGACCTTGATAATTCCTCCCAACAATAGACACATGTCGTCTGGATACGATACATCTTTACAATATGTATATCTTGGTTACTTCATATTAACTACAAACACAAAATTGTGTTTTTCATGTCACATTCATAGTAGAAAGAATAATGTTTATATAGGCGAGGTAACTATAAGTATGTTTGGAACCGTATCCAATAGGACTTTGAACACGCAGCCATTGTGAAAGTACTACTTGAAGCATCATGTTAACAACATGTAGTGAAATTGAAAAGGTCGCAAACTTGAAAACAAATACAAACTATCCCAACTTGTATGATCACAAATACCTTTTTGTAGATTATGATCATCATATGTTGACTAATGATATGTTTATTTATGTACTTGTAAAGAAATTAACAATGTGAACGTCTCTTCACAGACTTGTTAACCTATCTTGGCCATATCGAATCTTAATTTCTTAAAATTACTAGAATTCATGTATTTGAATCATACTATCATCTGCGTGCTATGTATCCGAGCTTCTTAGAGGACAGATACTATAAACATGATTAAGCAAAGAAATATCTACCAGGTGCGGCACATAGGTCCAACACATGATCCCCCGGTGATATGCCTAAAGCCATAACAGCAGCTCCAGAAGATGCATCAATACCATATATCTGATACAAAACAATCAACCATAATCAATAACACAAAAAAATCCAAAATATCAAAGCAAAAATTAACGGAAATATAAAAAGAATTCAAATTCCAATGCAAAGAAACTCACTAACCTTTCCTTCTCGGTATGCATTAGTACTAGCAATTTGAATATGAGGTGGAAGAGTGTAAAACCCTAGCAACCATTCCAATTTTTTGGGTTTACATTTAATTTCTGATTCAACGTCTTCAATACAATCTTCAAAACCGGGTTTCAACCTTTCACCCCCAATTCAAAAATAAAATAAAATTAAAAACAGTATTAAAAAGTAAAGTAGTGAAAGAAGATGAAGGAGTAAGGAGTGGAAAGAGGAATTTACCGAATGTATCGTGGAGTGGAATCAATTGACGTGTAAATGGATGGGTCGATTCCATTGGATTCTAAGAAGTGGAGAAAAGCGTCTGGTAGTGGCGCCGTTGCAGCGCCGTGTTCCATGGTTGCTTGAGGGCGATCGGGTTATTCGGTGAGAGCAACGTGTTTTTGTTTTGTCGTTCCGGGAGATTATACGCAGTAAACGACAGCATTCAAATCCTTTCGTTTTACAGCGAAGGCCAACAGAATAGTAACTTTGTAAATAATCAACGTGAGTTAAAAATACTGTGAAGACTCATTATTCACACAAATTGCAACGTAAAAAGAATTATATTTAATTTGTTAATAGGTTATATTAGTTTCTCTTTTTTATTTTTTATTTTTAAAAAATTTAAAAAAAAAATTTACTTGTGACTGAAACATGTGGGTTATTTATGTCCGGTGTATTATTTGCAAACTAGTGAGTACACTCCTGCAATGCACATATTTATTTGACTAAAATCGATAATAAATAAGTTATATTTAATTAAGTTTTAACTATTTTTTTTGGTTTGTAATACATATTTTATCTTTTTAGTTAATTTAATTAATTATAAAAATTGAAGTGATGGAATTATTTAGATTAGTGCGAGAGAAATTATTTGGAACCTTTGAAGAGAGTCGTTGAAAGTGATTTTCGGTGAACCCTAACCTAGCTCTGATCACCATGTCCTCTTTCAAAATTCCATGGTCTTGCTTAGAATCTCCTGTTGACATAGAATCAAACCACAATGGTGATTAGGATAAATCTTCGGAAACACTATAGCCAACAAAAACCTTCGTTGAGGTGCTCTCTAATGTTTGCGACATACCTCTTTCTCAGCTACCTCAACCTTGCCTCAAGGGGACAGGTTAGCCATTGTAATACCGAAAGAGGAATACATTGCAGGAGTCGAAGCCTGCAAACACAACCTCCACAGGCGCATCATTTGGCCTAAAGGCACGGGTTAGGCTATATGGCCTCTCATAAGAGTATTGGAGATCTTTTCTGGAAATGACTATCAATGGAGAAGGGATACTGTGAGTTTTCCTTCTCGTCTCTTGAATATGTTATGAGGGTTAGGTGTTCGCCCTCTTGGAACCTTGACCTTGGCTACCTCAAGCTTTTTTCTTGGACAGGGGACTTTAATCAATGGAGAAGGGATACTGTGAGTTTTCCTTCTCGTCTCTTGAATATGTTATGAGGGTTAGGTGTTCGCCCTCTTGGAACCTTGACCTTGGCTACCTCAAGCTTTTTTCTTGGACAGGGGACTTTAATCCTAACTTGCAGAAGAATACTTTTACTCAGGTATGGGTTAGGCTATATGGCCTTTCACAAAAGTACTGAAGACCCCAGATTCTATTTACTATAGTTAGTATTGTTGGTACTCCAATCTGTACATATGTCACTGCAACCAAACCAATGTTCGATAGAACCTTTGGCCACTTTGTAAGAGTGTTAGTTGAAATAGATCTCACACAAATCCTAAGGCACAGAGTGTTAGTTGGAAGGAAGAATTTTGCTTTTTTTGTTGAATTGGATTATGAGAACTTACTAGCCTTCTGCACTCATTGTATGATGGTTGACCATGATATTGATTCCTGCTACAAGCTTAATACAAAAAAGGAAACAAAATAACCCCAAAAAAGAAACCTAAAAAAAGACCAACCCAAGAATTTTGTTCCAGTTTGGGATGGAAGGCTTGAGAACACTCATGTGGAGCAAAAAGTTCGGGATCAAAATACGTTGAACTCTGCATAATTAGAGAAAGATCAAGAGCAAGCTTATGACATAGATATTACGGCTATAAATGAACATGTTGTGGGAATTAATACAACAGTTCATGGGAACATTGATCAGCTGAACTCCAATGATATTGGGATCAGTTAACACAATAGCTTTGAGGCCCTAATGTCTCAAGATATTGACGAGGAAGATGATGTTAGCTCTTAGTAAAGTGAGTTTGTTGATGCAACTCAGTTTAATCCTGAGGATGACATAGTTAATAAAGCTACATTTGGAAATCAAACAACAACAAGTAATAAAAAGAACATGGAATTGTTACCACGAAATATTTCTAAGGCAGGCTGAGAGCACAATTAAGGAAAGAGTCTTGTGAATGTGGGGGTCATACCCTACCAGAAGATAAAGAGATGTTGGAAGAAAGCAAGAAGAAAAAACAAACCAAGGGACGAAGCCGATGGGGAAAGTTGGCCTCGTCGACAGGCCATTCTGTCGACCGACGCAAGGTTTTGGACTTAAAGAATTATGGTCAAATGTACAGAAGACAGCTTCGCCCTAACGTCTGGGCGGGAGAAATTTGAAATTCAGAATAAATAGTAGTTCCAAAAGGAATAAGAGCGCCATAATATGGATCAGTTAGCAAGACATGGGTGTGGCGGTTATGCAGATCGTGTGACATAACATCTGCTAGTTTCTAGGAGTTTAGCTTATGAGTAGTTTCCTCTAGTTTAGTATAAATAGAAGTATCCCACAAAGGGCTCAGGGTGTTCACTTTGTACTGAAAATCACTTGTAAGAAAACTCCCCATTCCCAGCGCGAGGAAGCAAGAGTTTTTGAGAGTGCTATGTACGTGAATCACCATATTTATTTCAATGCAACTTCCTTACTTTTCAATTGTTCTCGTTGAACATTTTATCTTAATTTCATTTACTTTTGAATTGTCATTTTACGTTGTTGTTTACGCTGTCGACACTGATTCTATTACGATAATAGAGTTTACCAAAAGCGTGTTCGTCGTGTACATCTTTTGAATGCTATAGCATTGTCGGTCACGAGTCACCTATAGGTTGTAGCATCGTCTAAACCGTTCGTGTGGAAAATTCTACGCTTGTTCGACACTTTGTTGGGAGCCGTTCCTCACAAAGTTATTTCGTCGAGTTGGACAAGCCTCACTTGTACTAGCACATGTCCTAGGATCAACTGGTCGATCCTGCAAGTAACCCTTTGATTTAAGGCCTAGGGAGGACCAGCGGTTGTTTACCAATTTCCACAGTAAACAAAATGGCACGCCCAGTGGGACTGTGCTAGAGCAGTTGTGAAATTGCATGAAACTTAGAAGTGGCAAGCTATATAGTAAGCCACGAAGTAGTGTGAAAATGTCAGAAACTAACACTGATGAGGTTCCACGAGGAACTTTATCCAATACGGAAACAGTAGTCTCACAGGTTGCCACTTTGCCACCGATGACAAGTGCGGCCCTAACCATGTCGACTACGGGTGCGGTTGGAACATCAATTCCTCAGCCTCCACCGGGGGGTTCAGGATCAACGATAACGACGTTCAGACCTTATGTGCCTCGCTTTGGCACCACAGATTCGCTTTATGGAATGTCGTATTCCTTAATGCCAGGATATCAGTCGACATCCAGTGCAACACTATTTTCATATACAAATTCCTTAATGTCGTTGTCGAACACTTCAGTAGCGGTGTTGAGACAGCAAATGGACGATAGTAACCATGAATTGGTTAACATGTTGACCAACCAGATGGGCACAGTCTTCAATCCACTAATACAAGAATCTGCTGAAACAAACAGACAGGTGGCGAACCAATTGACACGCTTATGCAATTTTCTGGGGGCACCGGCCCGACAGATGACGCCAATGATTAGACCGACTGTTCCTGTGCAGATAGAGATAGGGGCAGCGGAGGAGGAGACAGTCCACGAAGGACAAATCATTAGACCCCTTCAACATCAAGGCGTCGAATCAGGAGTTGCGGGACGTAACCAGATGGTAATGGTTAACCGACACCAGGATGCTGATCAAATCATCGACCAACATCGACAAGAAGACTTGGCGGTGGAAAATAACTTGACAACTATTGTCGAAAGGATTATGGCTAGAAATGGCATGGGTGCTACATTACAAAGGCCATTATACGTTTCCCCGTTAGCTGAATTTGTTCTCCAAGTCGAGGCGCCTAGGGGGATGAAAGTGCCTAAGTACACTAAATTTGGGGGAGAGTCTGGTGAATCGACAATAGAGCACGTCGCCAGATACTTAACAGAGTCAGGGGATCTAGCTCATAATGAATGTTTAAGAGTAAAAAACTTCCCCTCCTCTCTGACCAAGGTTGCCTTCACATGGTTTACTTCGTTGGCCCCAGGTTCAATCGACTCATGGGCCAAATTAGAAAAGAAGTTCCATGAACAGTTTTACGAAGGACACTCCAAAATTAGTTTGGCAGAATTGTCTAGTATTAAGAGAAGGTTTGCTAAAAGTATAGATGATTATCTGAATCGTTTCAGATCCTTAAAAGCTAGGTGCTTTATGCAAGTGCCAGAACATGAACTAGTTCAAATGGTCGCAGAAGGTTTAGATTATTCCATTAGGAAGAAGATAGATCTAACTTTTGTGAAAAACATGTCACAATTGGCTGACAGAGTCCGACATCTAAAATGATTAAGGCTAGAAAAAGTTAGGCACAATAAGTCTAAGAAAGAAAAGGTAGCGTTTGTCGAATATGACGCGACATACCCAATACGTGAGGCCGATTATGCTTCATCGACCGAATTAGAAATCGACGTGGCTGAACTAAAGCCAGAGTCTGCCTATGAGTGTCGCTCATTGCTGCCTGCACAAGGAAAGAATTCTGTCGAAAACAACCCAAAATTCCCTTCGAAAACTTATACTTTCGACGTGTCGAAGTGTGAGGAAATTTTTGACGTATTGGTCAAAGATGGGCAGATGGTGGTACCTCCTGGTACTAAAATACCACCGTTAGAACAAAGACAGAAAATGGGGTTTTGTAAATATCATAACTATCTTGGTCATAACACCTCTAATTGTTACCTTTTCAGGGATTTGGTTCAGAAAGCGATTCAAGAAGGCATGCTGAAATTCGCTGGCCGCAGAATGAAGATCGACGCTGATCCTCTTCACTAGGAGGAAGCCCTGTTCGTAGAGCCAGTCGAGATCAATATGGTCGAGATCAGCGAATATGATGAGGCCAGCATGCTGGAGCAAACTGGGAAAGCTCAGATGTCGATATAGCTGAAGTTTACCCAAGGGCTGATGAAGACTTGGTGGATTTTCTGTATCGCTGCAAGAACAAGGGTTCACAGGTGTGCCTGTGCCCAAGGTGTGGTGTTGTCACCGACAAAATAGCAACAGAGAATTTCCAGAAGCTGCAACTGGGTAAGAGCAAAAGGAATGTGCCAACAAGGGGTTACCAGAATGAAAGAGGCTCAAAAAGGGCTATGGGAAATAACCCAACAAGGCCTAAAAGCGTCGTGTCGTCGGCAAGTGCTCCTAGAGGTACTTGGATCAAGCCTCGGGAAAGAAAAGACACCCCACAAGGGGTTGTTGCTGATGCTAGATGAGGTCTAGCAGTGAACTACAGGCATGAATTCAAGTCTGAAAAGAGGACTCATATCTCTGAAAACTATTTGGGAAAGAACCCCATGTCGAGGACTCAATGGAGACGTTTTCAGAGGCGTAAACAGGCCGAAAGAGACGCTGCAAGAGGCATGACCAGCGAGGCGGATACTGGGAAGAAAATTGTTGTGAAAGTCGACAAAGCGGCGAAGGAACGGATAAGAGAGTACGTCCGTCGACCAGCTGAAAAATGTTCTGATGAAGTGACTGATGACTTCAATTCAGAATCTGAAGCAAGCCTCGACATCCTGGTCAACGTGGTATCAATCCTACCACAAGAATACAAGTGTGTGACTGAAGTCGAAGGGTCGGTGGACAATGATGACGCTGAAGAAATGGCTTTGCACCAACCAAGATGCTATTTTATCCTGAACGATGGTGCTACTGAAAGTCAAGAGGCAGTGTTCGAAAGACCAACGATGAACATGAAAAACCATTTGAAACCACTGCTGATCAGGGCAAAAGTGGAAGGCGTAACCGTCAACAAAATTTTCGTTGATTGTGGTGCCACGGTCAACATCATGCCACACCATATTCTGAGGAAGATTGGCAAATATGATACCGACATTAGGTCTAATAATGTGGTCTTGTCAGACTATGGAGGAAAGACGAAAAGCACCATGGGAGTGATTATGGTGAATGTCGCAGTAGGTTCAGTGACCAGACCGACATTATTCATGGTGATAGACGCTAGGCCAAGTTACAACTTGCTACTTGGCAGAGAGTGGATACATGGCGTTGGAGTTGTACCATCTTCAGCACACCAAAGGCTGGTGATTTGGAGAGAGGATGGGTGGCTGAAAATATCGAGGCTGACCAAGGATATTTTATGGCCGATGTGAATAATGTCGGCAAGAAGGAGTTTGAAAGAAAGCTGGCCAACATCTCTCCTTGCTTCCCAGCTGAGGATGTATATGCTAATCTAAGTGAAGCTTTCGTCTCTCTAACTCTACATGAGACTCACGGCTTCATTTGGGATGTGGAACGCCTAAATGATCCATCATACACAGGTATCTGGCTGACAGGCTGGAGGGACATCAATGATGATGTCTGAGTTGGAAGCTCTAAGAAAGATTCCGGCATACGTTGCCGAGAACAAAATAAAGTCGGCCTTAGAGGCTGAAGAAAACATGGCTGTCGAAGCCTATGTAATGAATAAAGGAGGGCATATGGCTATTGGGACAAAATCCCCAGAAAACCAACTTTGGCCAAAAGGGACGTCGACATGCGCGTCTGGACTGCATTTACGACAGTGAACTTTTAGGGTTCGAAAAAGACCCAAAGGCACTGATCCGCTGTCGCACGCGGATCAAAACGAGTAGTTTTTCAAAAATGTAGTTTAATGACAAATTGACTCAAATATCGTTCTCAAGGATTCTTGTTTAATTAATCTACCGATAGAACAAAAGGGGGGGGGGGGGGGTTGGTTGGTTTAGATTCGAAAAAGTGATTTTTAAAAGTGATTATAAAATAAGCTGACACGAATCAACCTACTGCATCATCTTCCGACTTATCATTGATTCTTATAAAATTCCAAATCCCTAACGGGTCTGCTCCTATTCGATTACAATTACCATTAACAAGCGTAAAGGAAATTATGCGAGTAATATTCCCAAATTCCGAATTAAGCAAACGGATTAAAAACTATTGTGAATTAAGCACACACAACTTGATCATTCGTGATAAAATAAAAGCTATGTTAACACGAAATTGATTCGGGATCATCATTCATCAATCGAATTTAAGGATTCTATCCTATAGCAACAATTAGATTAAGCAAATAATTGGAATTATAAGAAGAATTCAAAGGAAACAAATTGGAATTAATAAAAACCTCAAAGCGGATTCTGAATTACAGCAGGTTGATTCAAAAGGGATTAGTTCTCCATAGTCATCTTGCTAGCTCTCAAAAAATCGTACATGAACAGCAAAACGTAACCCTGTTTTTGGCTGCCTAACCTAGGTAAAAACACCCAAACCCGTTTCACAACTCAACCGGGTCAAATGTACGATCCAGGCCCAATACAACTAACCCAAACAAAATATAAAAATAATGCAGCAGCTTCAACGAAATTTCTGGCCCTGCTACAGTCTGATTCAGCTCTCGACTTCTGAACAAAAGTTGTAGATATTTTTCTTATCTTTCCATCGACTGGTAGCACGTCTCAATCCGATACTCCTAGCTCAAGATATTATTTTTCTCACGAAAGCTGCTAATACTGAAAATTAAATACGAAAATTAAATAAGTGCAAAAATAAAATAAATTATGAAAACACATTAAAACATAAAAATAATCAAAGCAAACCGAAGAAATGATTAAGTATAAATATGGAAGAATGTGCATCAAAATGCACTAATCAAATTCCCTCACACTTGAACTTTTGCACTCCGAGCAAAATGAAAAACAAAACAAAACACAGACACATCAACGGTTACTCATTCTAGGCTACAAGTCATCTTCGGTTAAGTTTGCTTCGATAGGTACTAATCTTGCACACTAAGGACATTGTAAGAACACTAATCCACAGTTATGCAGACATAAACCTCCTGAATACACAAATCAACTCGAATCATGTTATTATATTAAAGCCTAACTTACTCATCCTTCTTTGACTTTTTTTCATTCAGGCGCAATCACATTAAGCCCGTTATCTCCACACACTCATAGCAAGGCGACCGGTTAGTGACTCTGATCCTTTTTTGTACGGGGTTCTGGTACTTAAGTGGCATAACCCTTTGCTTACTCAATTGTAGTTGCGGGGGATCGGACCGTAATCCACCTTACCAAGTTCAGCACCAGAACCCGCTGAACCAACTACAAAAGAGTCTTATTTCCAACTTTTTTTGAAGGTTCCACAACCGTTGGGTTAAGTGACCGGGTGAGGGTCACCAAACTTAGAAGGTGCATTCATTTATTTTTTTCTCTTTTTTTTTCCGGAACACTCACTTATATTCATCGGCTTCCCTGCGTAGAGTGTGTGTGAGATGGTGCTGACTGCTGAAATAAACTACTCAAGAGCTGTCAGAGGATGAGAATGTAAGGCTAAAACATAATAAAAATTCAACTCAATTTCCATATGCAGGAGACTTACGGTGTTAAAACAATACCGATCTTGTGAATTTTCCCAAGTCTCCGCAAACTAATCTCAAATTAGTCAGTCTATAGCCTAAAACTTTCAAGAAGATGCATTTTTTTAATTTTAAATTTGAACCAAAAACAGAGAAAAATAAAACAAAGAAAACAAACAAATAAATGGTTCCCTCCCCCACACTTAAAACATACATTGTCCTCAATGAAAGAGCATAAATATAAAATAAGAGTGAGAGAAAGGAAAGAACACACCTGAGGAGTCAAGGCGGATAAGTGATTGCATAAGCAGCCTTTCCCAAAGAGATCTCTTCTACAGTCTCTTCTTCCAAAGTCGGGTTCTCATGGAGTAGCTTTGGGGAGTGTCCATTGACCTTGAAATTTTGATTAATGCATTTGTCTTGTATTCCAGGATCAAAGAAGTATCTTTGATAAGTAAAAGTGTTGAATGGACACGTGAAAGTGATCTCCTTTTTTACAACATCAAGAATTAAAGGATTATGGGGCTGCCTCACTACTTTTGTTTCATCTTTAAGTGAGATTCTATGCATACATATGGATGAGCTAATATCACGAGTGCCAGCCAAGGTCCATCCAATTCCCTTCTTATATTTCTGATTAAGTTGAAGCTTTGATGAATAATATGAATCCTTGAGAAGTGGTTTAGGCTCTAAAGAATGTGGTTGTTCAATGCATGGTATGTTTGGGGCAGCCAGAATGTCAAGAGCTTCATCCAAATAAACAACTTCGTTTATACTATCACCCTGCAAGGCAGCATCAATCTCAGCACAAACAACACAAAGGTTAGTGTTAGTACAATCATCACATGAATAAACATCATCAAACTCAGATAGAGATGGAAAATCAAGTGAAAATAATTCAGAAAAGGTGTCATCAACCAACTCAGAGATCAATTCAATATGAAAAATAGAATTCTCCTCCAAGGGATGTTTCATGGCATCGAAAACGTTAAATTTTGCGACAATGTCACCAAATTCCATGGACATGGTTCCATCGTCGACATCAATTTTTGTTTTCCCCGTTTTCATGAACGGTCTGCCTAAAATGATGGGCGATTTGCTTGAATTTGTTTCTCCATTCATGTCCAGAATGTAGAAATATGCAGGAAAAATCAAGTCATTAACTTGAACAAGCACATCTTCCACTACTCCAATGGGGCGAGCATTACTTCTGTTCGCTAGTTGAATGATTAAACTTGTATGTTGTAAAGGACCAAGATCAAGATTATTATAAATAGAAGTAGGCATAACATTAATGCATGCTCCCAAATCAAGCATGCAATTGTCGAATTTACTATCTCCAATGGTACATGGAATATAAAAAGTTCCTGAATCCTTGCACTTTTGGGGTATGGCCTGATTGAGGGATGAAACAGTAGCTTTTTCAGGTGAATGTTTAGGCTGGATAAGGGCTGAAATGTTTCGTTCCAAATTTACTCTCTCATTGCCCTTCAACCTTTTCTTACTTGTGCACAAGTCTTTTAGAAATTTTGCATACTTTAGAACCTGTTTAATAACATCAAGTAGCGGAATGTTTACCGCAACCTTTCGGAAAACATCCAGTATCTCTCTTTCTTTGTCTCCCTCCTCAATTCTTTTATTTTTCAGAACTCAATGTGGGAAGGGGACTGGTGGCCCATACTCCTTTTCTTTAATTTTTTCAGTTTCGACCACAACAGAAGAAGGAGAAGAAAGTTCAGCTGGGTGAGGCTCAGAAGGAGAAAGTTCAGAAGTTACCTCAATGATTTTTTTTTTATTTTTTTCAGGGTCTGGTTCTGTAACTTTTCCGGATCTCAAAGAAATTGCGCTCACATTAGCATTAGGACCATTCGGATTGACAATTGTCTGGGCTGGAAGTTGGTTCGAACCTTGAGCTTGCATGTTATTTATTTGAGTAGCAAGTTGTCCCATCTGTGTGTTCAAGGTCTGAATGCTAGCATCGGTCCTTTGTTGGAACTGGAGGTTGTTCACGGCCATTTGCTTAACAAGATCCTCCAAGGATGGTCCGGAAGGTGCAGGGGCAGCCACTTGAGGTGAGTTCTGTTGTTGGCTGGTTTGCGGGTTTCCATATCGAAGGTTGGGATGGTTCCTCCAATTGGGATGGTATTTGTTGGTGGACAGGTCAGGAGTGTTGTTGTACCTGTTTTGATTGTAAAGGTTGGCTGCATAAGCTTGTGGCAGCTCAGTAATGGACTCGTCTCTCAGAATATGACAAGTATCGGTCGGGTGCTCAGGAGAAGTACAAATGCCACACAAAGTTGTTGTTTGAGGTTTTGCTACTGCCAGCTGTTTGACTAAGGCAGTGAGTTCGTCAATTATGGTATCTAAGGCTTTGTTGGAAGAAACTTGAATTTGACTCACGCCTTTGCTTTGCACAGAATTGTCTCTAGTGGTGAACTGTTGAGAATTAAGAGATATATTTTCAATAAGGGCTTTGGCAGCAGCTGGAGTTTTATCGACTAATGCTCCACCATTAGCAGCATCAAGAATGTTCATGTCCATCGGTAACAACCCTTCATAAAAGTATTGGATGAGGAGTTGCTCAGTGATCTGGTGTTGAGGGCAGCTAGATACCAAGTGCTTGAATCTCTCCCAATACTCGGTCAGCGTCTCATTGCCTTGTCTAATACCACAAATCTCCTTTCTTATTGAGGCAGCTCTGGAGGCAGGAAAATATCTTTCCAAGAACACTTTTTTCAGGGCTGTCCAACTTGCAATTGAGTTTGGCTCGAGATAATAAATCCAATCCTTTGCTGCACCCTGCAATGGAAAAGGAAAAGCTTGAAGTTTGATGTGGTCTTCAGTTATTCCTTCAGGCCTCAACGGTGTAGAGCACACAACCTGGAATTCTTTGAGATGTTTATGTGGATTCTCACCTGCAAGACCATTAAACTTTGGCAACAAGTGTATCAAACCGGATTTTAGTTCAAAAGGAGTGTCAGCTTCAGGATATTCAATACACATGTCATTATAATTCACATCAGGGACAGCTAACTGCCTTAAAGTTCTTTGGTCGGCCATAGTCAAAAACAAACACAATGAAGGAAAACGATTAAAATAAATTTAGAAAAATAAACTAACACCGAAATTAATCTAATTACGTCAATTAAAATTTTTGAGAATTTTTTCGGAATTTTCTAAAACTATCAAAACAGAAAAAAAAATCATAAAAAATAGAAAAATAAGGAATTTCGGGTTTTTAGGATCACTTCCACTATTTAGTTCATAAATAGAGGCTTTTGATCCTTGATTTTTTTCCTAGTTAATCGACAAATAATCGGAATAATTTGAAACAATTTTCTTTAAAAAAACAGATTTTTTTTATCCTAAAACACAAAAACACCAAAACACAAGAAAATTAGGGTAAAAAAATATGTTAAAACACAACACCTATGACTATAATAATAGTTAAACTATAATAATGGTTAAAATCTACAAGAATCCCCGGCAACGGCGCCAATTTGATCCCCTGTCGCACGCGGATCAAAACGAGTAGTTTTTCAAAAATGTAGTTTAATGACAAATTGACTCAAATATCATTCTCAAGGATTCTTGTTTAATTAATCTACCGATAGAACAAAAAGGGGGGGGGGTGGTTGGTTTAGATTCGAAAAAGTGATTTTTAAAAGTGATTATAAAATAAGCTGACACGAACCAACCTATTGCATCATCTTCCGACTTATCATTGATTCTTATAAAATTCCAAATCCCTAATGGGTCTGGTCCTATTCGATTACAATTACCATTAACAAGCGTAAAGGAAATTATGCGAGTAATATTCCCAAATTCCGAATTAAGCAAACAGATTAAAAACTATTGCGAATTAAGCACACACAACTTGATCGTTCGTGATAAAATAAAAGCTATGTTAACACGAAATTGATTCGGGATCATCATTCATCAATCGAATTTAAGGATTCTATCCTATAGCAACAATTAGATTAAGCAAATAATTGGAATTATAAGAAGAATTCAAAGGAAACAAATTGGAATTAATAAAAACCTCAAAGCGGATTCTGAACTACAGCAGGTTGATTCAAAAGGGATTAGTTCTCCATAGTCATCTTGCTAGCTCTCAAAAAATCGTACATGAACAGCAAAACGTAACCTTGTTTTTGGCTGCCTAACCTAGGTAAAAACACCCAAACCCGTTTCACAACTCAACCGGGTCAAATGTACGATCCAGGCCTAATACAACTAACCCAAACAAAATATAAAAATAATGCAGCAACTTCAACGAAATTTCTGGCCCTGCTACAGTCTGATTCAGCTCTCAACTTCTGAACAAAAGTTGTAGATCTTTTTCTTAGCTTTCCATCAACTTGTAGCACGTCTCAATCCGATACTCCTAGCTCAAGATATGATTTTTCTCGCGAAAGCTGCTAATGCTGAAAATTAAATACGAAAATTAAATAAGTGCAAAAATAAAATAAATTATGAAAACACATTAAAACATAAAAATAATCAAAGCAAACCAAAGAAATGCTTAAGTACAAACATGGAAGAACGTGCATCAAAATGCACTGATCAGGCACCAGAGAAAATCCGACCAAAAGACCCCTTAAAAGAAGTCGACCTTGGCGAGAATGGCGAGAAAAGGCCAACATATATAAGCGCCAACATCGACAACGAACTAAAGTCTGAGGTAATATCCATACTTAAAGAATTTAGAGATTGTTTTGCTTGGGATTATAATGAAATGCCTGGTTTAAGTAGAGATTTGGTCGAGTTAAAGTTGTCCATAAAAGCTGGAAGAAAGCCAGTGAAGCAGACGCCCAGGCGTTTCGCCCCAGAGATTATGGCAAAGATAAAAACAGAAGTAGAAAGACTCCTGAAAAGCAAGTTTATTCAAACTGCAAGGTATGTCGAATGGTTGGCCAATATTGTGCCAGTCATAAAGAAAAATGGATCTTTAAGAGTATGCATTGATTTTAGAGATCTAAATGCTGCCACCCCAAAAGATGAATATGCCTTGCCCGTGGCTGAGATGCTGGTCGATTCGGCCGTTGGTTTTGAATATTTAAGCATGTTAGATGGGTATGCTGGATATAACCAAATTTTTATTGCAGAAGAAGACGTGCCGAAGACGACTTTTCGATGTCTAGGAGCCTTAGGGACATATGAGTGGGTTGTCATGCCATTCGGTTTGAAAAATGTCGGAGAAACATACCAGAGGGTAATGAACTCAATGTTCCATGACTTTATTGAAGATTTCATGTAAGTCTACATTGATGACATTGTGATAAAATCCAATGGTCAGCATACTCACGTCGACCATCTCCGAAAAGCCTTCCTGAGGATGAGGAAATGTGGATTAAAAATGAATCCATTAAAATGCGCTTTTTGTGTGCAGGCAGACGACTTCCTTGGTTTTGTGGTGCATAAAAAGGGTATTGAAGTAAACCAAAGCAAAACAAAAGCCATTATGGACGTCAAGCCTCCGTCGACCAAAAAGGAGCTGCAATCCTTTTTGGGAAAAATAAATTTTCTTAGAAGATTCATATCAAATCTAAGTGGCAAAACAAAAGCGTTCTCCCCACTACTTCGACTGAAGAACGAAGAGTTCAAATGGCAGGATGCACACCAAGAGGCTTTCGACAAAATCAAAGAGTATTTGACTAGGCCTCCAGTATTGGCCCCTCATGTTAGGCATAGGCCAATGAGACTGTATATTGCAGCCTCAGAATCGACTATAGGAAGTATGTTAGTCCAAGAGGATGAAAAATGCATCGAAAGACCTGTGTATTACCTTAGTCGAATGCTTAATGATCCTGAAACTAGGTATAGTGATATAGAAAAACTATGTTTATGCCTATATTTCTCTTGTACGAAATTAAAGCAATATATCAAGCCTGTTGATGTGTACATATCTTCCCACTTTGATATTATTAAACACATGTTGTCTAAACCAATTTTGCATAGTCGAATTGGAAAATAGGCTTTAGCGTTAACAGAATACTCCCTGACATACGTACCCTTGAAAGCGATGAAAGGGCGTGTAGTAACAGACTTTCTTGTTGACCATTCAATGGTCGAAATGGCGCAGAATTACGTAGATTTAGCACCATGGAGGCTATACTTCGATGGGTCAAGACATAAGCATGGATCTGGGATAGGAAGAGTCATAATTTCTCCAGATGGAATTCCAGCAGAGTTTAAATACAAAATCGAAGGGATATGCACCAATAATGAAGCAGAGTATGAGTCATTGATCATCGGACTTGAACTACTGCTGGAATTGGGGGCAAGGAATGTCGAAATTATGGGAGATTTGGAGTTAGTGATTAAACAAGCATCGAAAGAGTATAGGTGTGTTAAAGAAAATTTGATCATGTACTTCGTGGTCACCATCAGACTACTCAAAAGGTTTGAGCAAGTCAATCTCCAACACATACCACGGCAAGAAAACCAAAGAGAAAATGATTTGGCGCAGGAGGCTTCAGGGTATAAAACGTCGAAAGACCAGGACAAAGAGATCCAAGTAAGAGAGAAAGTACGGGCGACAGTATTGTCACCGTCAGATCTGGCGATCGTGAAGTTGGGGGCAGTAGATAAAAATCATTTTGAAATTCTGGATGTCGACGACGAGGGAGGGAGTGATTAGCGTAAACCGCTAGTCGATTACTTACGTAATCCCGTGGGGTCGACAGATCGAAAGATAAAGTATAAGGCCCTTAGCTACGTCTTGGTAAATGATGAATTATTCAAAAAGACAGTCGAAGGAGTGTTATTAAAATGCCTGGGGGGAAGTGAGGCATACGTGGCTGTGTCGAGCATAGATAGCGGGGCGTGTGGGGCACATCAAGCAGGTTTGAAGATGAAGTGGCTCTTGATGCGTTCAGGAGTTTATTGGCCTTCAATGCTGAAAGATTACATTGGATTTGCTAAAGGCTGTCAAGAATGCCAATTGCATGGGGGCATACAACATGTGCCTTCAAGCGAGCTACACACAATTGTGAAACCCTGGCCATTTCGAGGATGGGCTTTGGATGTTATAGGAGAAATAAAGCCAGCCTCGTCAAAACAACAAAGGTATGTGTTAGTCGGTATCGACTATTTCACAAAATGGGTCGAAGCCGTGGCATTACCAAATGTGAACCAAGAAGCTGTGATAGACTTTGTCCAGAGTTACATCATTTGCAGATTTGGCATCCCAGAAACTATCACAACCGACCAGGGGTCAGTTTTCACTGGTCGAAAAGTGCAAGAATTTGCAAAAGAAATGAGAATCAAGTTACTGACATCTACCCCCTATTACGCACAGGCGAATGGCCAAGTCGAAGCTGCTAATAAAGTGATCATCAACCTAATAAAGAAACACATAGGAAAGAAGCCAAGGAATTGGCATAAGACGTTAGACCAAGCCTTGTGGGCATGTCGAACGTCACCAAAAGAAGCAACTGGAACAACCCCATTTCGACTGGCTTATGGGCATGACGCAGTATTGCCAGTAGAAATTCAGGTTCAGGCGGTCAGGACCCAAAGGCAGTATGGAATACCTTCTGAAGATTACTGGAGTATGATGACAGATGAATTAGTCGACGTAGACGAAGAAAGAATGCTAGCATTAGACTCTCTACAAATATAGAAAGAGAAAGTCGCTCGAGCCTACAACAAAAGGGTGAAAGGGAAAGCGTTTGATGTCGACGACCTGGTTTGGAGGGTCATCCTGCCTATGGACAGAAATGATAGAATTTTGGGTAAGTGATCCCCAAATTGGGAAGGACCGTTTAAGGTTTTGCAGGCCTTTTCTAATAACGCATACAAGGTCGAAGAGTTGGCACCAGACAGACAGATTTTAAGAGTGAATGGAAAGTACTTGAAAAAATATAGGCCTCTCCTCCAAGAGGTCAAAATTTTGGCAGACTAAAATAAATGTCGAAAAAATAAAGTTGGAGATAATTATGTTAGATACCAGCTGCAAAAGCATAGAAAATAAGTATACAATGCTAAAGGCAAGAAAGATAACATTAATGTGGCAAGAAGCCATTGTTAAATATTACAAAAACTGGTACAATCAATAAAAATGGTCAAAGCTGGCCGAATTTGGATTGGAAAGATTTAAGTTCAAAATTATAGTGCAAAGACACAGGCTCCAAGGTGTCGGCATGGGCTTTGAGCTCTTCAAGCTTCCCTTCGACGGCCATAATCTCTTCAGCAACCACTAAAGCATCACTGGTGGTCTGCTCCACGGTGGCATGGGCAGGTTTTAACACTTCGTCGACAAAATGTAACTCCTCCTGGGTAATCGACTCCAATTCACCGTCCAAAGTGGCAATTTGACGCCGAAGGGCATCAATTTGTTGACGTATCTCAGTGGCCCGTGTTTGTTTGGAGGTCAATTCTGTCTTTCGCTCCTCCATAGCCCTCAACATACTGGTGACTTCCGCGTCGACATGCGTCACCAACTCCCATTTCTCCTTCACAGAGGCCTCAGTAGCAGCAATTTGGCGCTCAGTGTCCCGGACGTTGTCGATGTGGCGCAGCATAGGCACCAAGATTTGTTCTAGAGCCGCCATTGCACGTTTGGCATAATCAGAGAGTTGGAGATCCTTTAGTTGGGCAAGTACGCTCAGGATCTCTGGACCGATAGCAGGTTCATGCATGAGCACGAAAGGAAGGTCAGAGTTCAAGGCGTGCACGCGGATTTTGTCCATGAGAGCGTTAGTTTTCGTCGCCTCAGGGCCCATTTTGCCAGAATGGAATTGCTCAGAGTCTGAAGAAACATCACGCGATTTCACCAGATTGTGGAGTCTGGCAATTGCCTCTAAAGCAGAAGGCTTGATCGCCAACCCCGGGAAGGTCGAAGGAGAAGCTGCTGACGGAGAAGTAACCTGAGGAGAAGCAGTCGACAACGGAGTAGCCTGGGAGGACTGTTGTTTGTTGGTGTCGACACCGACTAGCTCCCGTGGATCCTGCAAGGAAGCTGAAGAGAGACTCGAGTCAGAACTAGTCGAACTGGAGTCCAGATGCGTCATATGACTAGTGACCGAATTAGAGTCACTGTCACTAATCTGGAGAGGAAATTCAATGGACTCACCAGCGGTGTCGACAGATTGAAAGGGGCGAGTTGGAGAAGAAATCGGCGACGCGAGAGTATAGTCAGCGACAGGTTGAGTCGGCTCAGTAGAAGCATCAACCTGCAGAAAGAAAAATGTGTAAGAGAAGTGTAACAAAAATCCAAAAGAATAAATAGGAAAATGGGTAAATACATGTGTCGATGCAGGAGAGACTGCATCATGATTTGTGTTCCCCAAGGCAGTAGCAGGGGAGGGACCAATCGACGGTGAAGCTCCCACGGTTGGAGCAGGGACCGCATCAAGGGTGGAAGTATCGACCACAAGAGTGTCGACATCTTCGACAGGAACCTCTGAAGGAGGCATTGTATGGTGCCTCTTCTTTTTGTTTTCGCCACTCTTGGAAGGAGAGTCATGTTTCTTCCTTTTGTGGCCATGGTGGCTTTTGGATTTATGTTGGGAGGTGTGCTGGAGACACGAAGAGAGGTTATAAGCAAATAGTCTAGCCAAAAGAGCAGATGAGCCGACAAGAAATACCTCAGTGCCCGCGGGAGCAGAGCGTTTGTGTTTTTTGGATTTGTTGGAGGCAGAAGAGACAGTAGGTTCTGTCGAACGTGGTTGACTCTGCACATAAGTGAAACATTAGCAACCACGTAATGTTCCCCTTTAGAAGACAAGAGCGAATAGAAATGCTTCAGAGAGGGGCATACAGAAGAACTGGGTTTCCTCAAGACTTGAGAAATGGGGCGCCCATCATCGTCAGAAGATTTCTCAGAAGCAGCCTGCAAGAAGACAAAAGATGGCTAAGGATAAAAGTAAGGGTCAAAGGAAATAGTATTTCAGCCAGAGTCGAACCTGAGCCTTTTGTGTCGAAGGAGTAGGTTGGTCAGCAGATGCAGAACCTGCAGGATTTAGAGGGAGCGCTGCAAATAAATACAAGAAACGCAAGTGAGCGACGAAGTCCAGTTAGAAGGGAGTGTTAAAATTTCCAGAAAAGCGTTACCAAGTTGCGTGGTTTCAAACACGCTAACATATTGAGGATCAATATGAAGCGGCCCTGAGTATTCAGGCAGATAATACTTCGTTGGGACCACTCTGTCGGCTTTTCTCTTTTTAGAGGCGTTCTGTATGTACGAAATAGGACAATAAAACCACACCGGAACCAAATGACCAAAGGCCAAGGCCAATAGACTAGATGGCAGGGGAGGGAATTTGAGTTTTCCGAAGTGAAGGGCGTAAAGATATTTGTCTTTCACGTAACCAGGGATTTTGAGTTTCGAAAGTTGGTCGGTTACTTTCGTTTTTAGTTGACCGTAGCCTCCCAGATGGTCCCACGAGGATTATCTGGTCGATACACAACTTGGAAATAATTCTGAAAAGCACGAATCTGTTTGACATGGAGAGCCTTGCATTTGGTCGACTTTGCCTGCAAACAAACAAAAGCCTCAGTTAATTCAGAAAGTTTCGCATCAGGATCGCCAACATAAAGGGTAAAATAGGACTGCCACCAATCATGGAATTCTTTGGTACAGTAGTAGGTTGGCCGAAAAGAAAGAGAAGGAAGACGTGGTCGGTTTTTCCAAATGTTTTCAAGTTCTTCTTCAACCTCACTCCAAGGTTGACCGTAGAGGATATTGGCAAGTAGCTCCTGAGAGGAGAACAGAGGCTTGGGAATGAACTGGCAAAGGCCAAATTGCCTGGCCACACGGTTAGGCTGATAAGCCACTAGGCCAGGATTGCTGCTGGAAGTCTCCGCCGACAAGAAGCGAGGGACTAAAAAATGCCTCCAAATGAGGAAGGATTCATTCCTATGTTCCCCGTCAGCCGGAGGGAAAGGTCTGGTGAGCCACTCAGGACCCTCAGTTCGACGGCTAAAAGGGGCCATAGAGGGTAGGAAATCGACACGAGTTAACATGATGTTGAAGATGAGTCGAAACACTTGAAGGTCGGGGAAATTCTTGTCGATGGGTGTCAAAGGGATCAACCGTTTCCAGATAAGATGTCGTTCCTCTGGGGGACACGCAATAGGGGGCTACGTCTTTGGAGAAAGTGGCATTGAGCCACAATTGCAGAAACCAGAAAGGGCCATGGACCAATACATTCTTCTTCCTGGAGTTCTCAGGGTCGAAGAGTCTGATCTGGCAGACAACCTCAAATAGAGACTCGTAGAGAGAGGCTAATATCAGTTAGCCCAAGGCAACGTCATGCTCTTGGTGCAATTGGGTTGCCAGGAGAGCAAAATGTTTGGCTACCTGCATAGACCTTGAGCAGAAAACAAAGTGGGACAGCCAAAGGGTCAAGAAAGCCACATGTTCCTCGTCGGTCACGGGGCCTGCAGAAGTGGCGTGATGATCAATAAAGTTGTTGTATGTTGGTTTGTGAGAGTCACCAACGTCGAACCTCAAGGAAACTGGCGCTACAGCTTCGCAGTCGAAGACTTCGCTAGTCGATCTCAAGCCAGTGATGGCAACAATATCTAGAAGTGTCGGCGTGATCATGCCACACCTAGTATGGAAAGAGTTGGTCGAACTTTCCCAGAATTGAAGGGCAGCTAATAACATGCCACAAGACTGGGGAGGGCCACAGCGGGCAATCTGTAAAAGGGTATAGATGCATGTCCTTTTCCAGTGGTTGATTTTCTTCGTTTCCAACCGGTTCATCCAAGCACAAAACTTAGGACAATTCCTGAGAGGAGCGGTCCTGAAGTTCCTATCGACGTATCGAAGGGAGAAGGGTTGTTGAGCGGAAATCACAGGTTCAGAAATGTGACTGGCGGGAAAAAGGGAAGAGTCGTTTTTGGTAACCTCTGGGTGTCGGTTTTCTGGGAGAGGACCTAGGAACGCTAAGGGTTCATTAGCCAGAGAGAGAGAGAGGAATCAATACCTGAGAACGCCAGATCTTCTCCTTTTCTTCTACCAATGGAGGGTCAGGGACATACTCCCTGCCATCAATGTTGATGGGGCGCGTGAGTTCAGCAACAGAAGGTTTGGTAGAGTTGGCCATGGAAAGAACAGAAGGTTTCTTCGTTGTGGAGTGGAAGAGTTTCGCAAAAAAAGGCAGAAGGCAAGTGAATGTTGAATCAAGAGAGCAAAAAAGAGAAGAAGAAGAAAGAATGAGGGTTTTATAGCCCTTAAACCCTGAGCAAAGAAGAGGGAGTGGTTAAACTTCCATGGCTGACACGTATACCCATGTTCCCATGCCTACAGACACGTGGAGGGGAAAGGGCAAGCGAAAAGGCAAACACGTTCAGTCATGAAGACGTGAAATGACGTAGATTTGATTTTGTGCGGCTCGAGGAGAAAAAGAAATGTTCGTCATGATTGTATGACGTCACCCACGTGGGGTGAACAGAGGGCCCACTAAGTAGGAGCGGAAACTGTAAGGGGTAAATCGACAGTTTCAGAGATGCCATCATCTCATCAACGTCGATAGTTGAAAATGGCATCTCTGGGGGGCATTTTGTTACCACGAAATATTTCTAAGGCAGGTTGAGAGCACAATTAATGAAAGAGTCATGTGAATGTGGGGGTCATACCCTACCAGAAGATAAAGAGATGTTGGAAGAAAGCAAGAAGAAAAAACAAACTAAAGGACGAAGCCGACGGGGAAAGTTGGCCTCGTCGACAGGCCATTCTGTCGACCAACGCAAGGTTTTGGACTTAAAGAATTATAGTCAAATGTACAGAAGACAGCTTCGCCCTAACGTCTGGGCGGGAGAAATTTGAAATTCAGAATAAATAGCAGTTCCAAAAGGAATAAGAGCGCCATAATATGGATCAGTTAGCAAGACATGGGTGCGGCGGTTATGCAGATCGTGTGACATAACATCTGCTAGTTTCTAGGAGTTTAGCTTATGAGTAGTTTCCTCTAGTTTAGTATAAATAGAAGTATCCCACAAAGGGCTCAGGGTGTTCACTTTGTACTGAAAATCACTTGTAAGAAAACTCCCCATTCCCAGCGCGAGGAAGCATGAGTTTTTGAGAGTGCTATGTACGTGAATCACCACATTTATTTCAATGCAACTTCCTTACTTTTCAATTGTTCCTGTTGAACATTTTATCTTAATTTCATTTACTTTTGAGTTGTCATTTTACGTTGTCGTTTACGCTGTCGACACTGATTCTATTACGATAATAGAGTTTACCAAAAGCGTGTTCGTCGTGTACATATTTTGAATGCTATAGCGATGTCGGTCACGAGTCACCTATAGGCTGTAGCATCGTCTAAACTGTTCGTGTGGAAAATTCTAGGCTTGTTCGACACTTTGTTGGGAGCCGTTCCTCACAAAGTTATTTCGTCGAGTTGGACAAGCCTCACTTGCACTAGCACATGCCCTAGGATCAACTGGTCGATCCTGCAAGTAACCCTTTGTTTTAAGGCCTAGGGAGGACCAGCGGTTGTTTACCAATTTCCACAGTAAACAGGAATTCTTAAAGGATTAATGGGAAAACTTAACATATAATGACGAAGATGAGGATTTCATTGAGACTTCCTCACCTGAGACCTCTAAGAGAGCTTCTAAAAGGAAAGCTTTCTCTACTACGACTCACAAATCAAGTTATAAAACCAGGTCCAAGACTGGTAACTCTAAACATTCTAGATGAAGTACTTATGTGGAACATTAGGGGTTTGGCTAATCAACCCTCAAAATTGCCTCTAAATTTTTTTATTATTTCTGATATACCTGATATTGTTATTGTTGTTAAACCTTATATGCACCTTTTAGGATTTCCTAAGTAGATGGCTAGAGAGATTGGGCCTCAAACTGTTTGCCCTAAACATTGTGGAAAGTTTGAATACCAATATCTAGATTTTATGTAACATTAACTTAAACCCAATTTAATTCATACTGATGATCAAATGATTGTTTTTACTGTTCATAATGGCAATTCTTTGTTTGGTATTGCTGCAGTTTATGCTTCTACTAACTATAGAGTTAGAAGAAACTTATGCTCTAAGTTATCTGATATTACTGAGATGCATAACATCCCTTAGTGCTACATTGGTGACTTTAATGTTATCTTGGGAGCTAATGAATATAGGGGTAGCCATACTCCTTCTAGGAAGCCTATGGTGGATTTTTAATAGTGGACTTATTCCAATGATTTACATCAAATTCCTACAAGAGGTGCTTGGTTCACTTGGCATAATGGTATAAAGGGAAAATGTATAGCATTCATGTGACCAAATTTGCTCACCTCATACATACCATCTTTAGGTTGTGACTTTTCAACGGGAGCGCGCTCACTTACCCATTGATAGTGGTTTTAGGCCATATTCTCTATGAGTTGGTAGGCTTCTTGGAAGGGTTTATCCATCAAAGCTCATCCCACCGCAGCATCAATAGTCATCCTCATATTATAGAGAAAACTGTTATAGAAAGTGTGGATTATCAACCACTTTTCTAAACCATGATGTGGCCAGAGTCTCATCATGTCCTTATATCTCTCCCAACCCTCAAAGAAAGATTCACAAATGACCTGTTTAAAGTAGGTTATCTATTTTCTTAACATCATTGTCTTGCTTGACGGGAAATATCTAGTTAAGAACGCCTTTTTAAGCTCATTCCATGTAGTTATGGAATTCGACGGTAGGGATTGTAGCCATGCATGGGCTTTGTCCCTCGGGGGAAAGGGAAAATAAGTGCATTTTAATAGCTTGTGGAACGACTCCATTACTTTTCAATGTGTCAACATACTGTACAAACACGGAAAGGTGCAAATTAGGGTCCTCCGTAAGGCTACTAGAGAACTGGTTCTGCTGCACAATTTGCATGAGAGGGGGTTTCAACTCAAAGTTGTTAGCCTGGATCGCAGGGTTAACATTACTCGAGTGTGGCTCGTCCTAAGATGGGACGGAAAAGTACTTAAGAGGACTGGTATAATTGGGTGCGAAGTTGTTCTAATCAGCATCTAATGTGAATAAAACACTCGATTTCGTCTATCGGTTGCTCTAATTTGTCCTCGGAGTTACGGGTACTTGGCATACAACCGAAAGAAAATTGTGCCTTAGTCTATGTGATACAACAACAGAGTTACGATATTGTTACACTTGGATTTTCAGCTACTAGAAAGTCAACAAAGAATGTCAATAAAAGACATTTATCATGAGAAAGCATTAATGAAGTGTCCTTAAAATAACGTTAATGATAAGTCGCCGATAGACCAATAAATAAGGGTCAATCGAGCTTTCGACACAGCTAGATGTGGTTTGGAGGACTCTCGAGGATAAATCCTCCCAGACCTAGAAACATGTCCAGAATCTCGAGAAGGATGCTCCACAAATATCTTTATTCCTTTAAGAGGGTCATTCAATTAAGCCACGTGATGTAAAAGAATTAGTAAATTTATAAGTCTTTAGTTCTTTATAGGCAACGTCGACAGCACATTGGAGCGGTTACCATCGAGGATTCATGAAGAAGTGGGAAGAAGTTACCACTCAACATAGGTTTTGAACAAAGACTGTCTTAGAAGACATGTAAGCACATTAGTGGGAACTTGAAGATTTAACCTGGAGTAAACGCAGTAGTCCCGCAGTAATCATAATCGTCGTTGACGATTATTTTGTAAATAGAATAAATAGCAGACTCATACATAGGACCAAGGGTCTTAAAATTTCATATATAGTCTCCATACCACTGGAGTACCCGAGTCAATGAGCGAAATAGTTGAGCGAGAAGGATGTATGTGTCTGCGTCCACTCTTTTTTAGTCTTTTTGCTTCCTTAAACGGAACATATACTTTTACCTTTGTTTTGTTTAATTTCATTTATTGCATTTTACTTTATCATTTATTACAACCCGATTTCATTTAAAGTCTTTTTCTATGTTGCATTTAATTCACACGGAACCGTATTTTAAACTCAAAGACACTCGTTTTTGTCCGCTTTTGTGTGCCTAAAATCGTATTTTAAACTCAAAGACGCTCGCTTTCGCGTATCTGTTTATAAATTTAAAATGACTTTTTGAAAATTGGTAATTTTTAAATTAATTGGAAAAACGCTTTCGCTGTATTTTAAAATCATTTTCTGAATTTTCTACAGATAGATACAGCTTATCCTCTTTCGAGGAGAAATCGATATCACACTATTTCAACTTTCACTATAAATTTTTATTGTTAAAACTAGAAAATTTAGACTTAAAAATAATTTATTTTATATTTATAAATTTTACAACTCAACAGAGCATCGTCGGTAAGATGGTCATCGGATTCTGAACTCGACTAATTTAGCCATACATGTTTATTACGTAAAACATAGAGTAATTAAATTTCACGTTCGTGCTTTGAAGAATAATAATAAACAATAGCATGCAGTAAAGTAAATGCTTGCAAATAAGTAAAGAGAAGAGAAAAAGTAACCTGAAAATGAATAAACTCTAATTAAATAATCAGTTGCTCCAAACAGACACTTCAATGCGGGTAGAGAATGCGAGAAAATAAACTCTGATAAATATTTTGGCAGGATTAAATAAAACAACAACAATAATACTTTCAGTAAATAAAATCCAAAATCCAAAATTAAATCTAAAAGTGCAATATTCCTTAATGTGAAACAATAATTGCTTTTACAATAAGTGATTTTTTGCCCAAAATAAGCATGAATGCCTTAAACTATGCCAATAGGGTCTATTTATAGTGTTACTTTCGTACTGGAACTCCTTTAGAACGTGTGCAAGTAGTGGAGATAATGGAGGAAAGTGCAGAAAATGTTTCTTTTGAATAGGGCAAAAATTATGGTCTAATCAAGCATGATGTGCGTCATGCTGGTGACGACATGGATCTAAGAACAGTGACGGGCGTTATGAGTATGACGGGCTTCCTGTCATCCTTTTGAACTCAGCTAACGACCGTTACCAGCATGACGAATTCTTTGTCATCCACCTCAAGCGTAAATTCTCTATTTTGTTGACTTTTCCATGATGGGTTGACCACATGGGAGGGTGACGACCGTCATAACACCAGAGAGGTCGTCGTGACAGCAAAATACTTGCAATTTCTCCCATTTTCTCCATTTTACATTGTTTTACCGCGTGAAAGTCTTCTTTTGACAATTACCTGAAACGGTCATACAATCCCAGCATAACATGACAAAAATATATAAAATTGAGATCAAAACGCATGTGAGTCGAGTCAAAAACACGATATATTTATGAGTCATCACTCTCTAGGGGTGTAATTGATTTGACTTAGATCGATTTTTGATAAAAAAAATATTCAAATCGATTATATCTCAATCGGTTTGGTTTAGTTCGGTTTTTAGTGTTTCTAAAAATGGAATCAAACCAAACTAACCGATTTAGTTTGGTTTGGTTCAATTCGGTCAATCGATTTACAACATTTTTTTAAACATTATATTCATTTGTGTTTTCTCTACTGTCATATTTTTTGGTGTATTTTATGCTATTATTTTTTCAAATAATACATTTTATATAATCTATTTCATATTATACTTTTCAAACAAATTACAAGTTGTTCTTAATCTATACAAAGCAGTGAAATGATTTTCATTGTATCATGAAATAAGCTCATTATCAAATACAAAAGTTGACATTTGACATCACTAGGCTGGGAAGAGATTTGAAACCTTAACAAATAAAATACAATAAAAGGTTTCAATACACATAAATTAACATGTTTCACACCTCAAACACACGTAAAAAAAATATTGTAACAAGACTAGAAGGAACTCAATTGAAGAAGAAGAAGAAACAAAAAAAGTTTTAAAAAAATGAAAACTAACGAAGAGAACTTGAATACGAAGAAGGCGACTAGAACATATCAAAACGAAATGGCGAGAGCAACCGTGGTGGCGGTCGATGAGAGCACCGGTTCAGTGAGAGCAAGTTGTTGTGACTTGTGATTTCTACATTCTATGTTTGGAGTTTGGTTTTGGCTTTGTGTTTTATTGAAAGAAAGAAAACATAAACAAATATGGAGAATGATTGAATTGATACAAAATTTAGGCAAAAGATTAAGTGGATAACTATAGCCATTGGTTTGGTTTATCAGTTTGTCGGTTTCCAAAATCTAAATTCAAGAACCAAACTAAACCACATTGATTTTCATTGATTCGGAACTAGAAACAATCGGGTTTTTTTTTCAATTTAGTTTTGTTTGGATTGTCAGTTTAACCGGATTTTTCTGATTCGCTTAAACCCCTACTCCCCCCTGAATTGTTCGCCCTTTTCATGTGGTTAATATTTTATTAAACCTATAATGACTCTTTCTATATAACGACTATTTTATAAAATAGTTATGCACGATTTCTCTTTGTGTAACCTGCTTCATCTGATTACAATCCCCTAATATCTTGGGTGAAGTTGCAACCGACGAAAGTGTAATCAAATGTAAAATACCTATTTCATGACTAAAATGCCTATGTCTTGTGATCGTAAACAGTCTCCCAACAATCTTTAATTCTAATAGCGAAATATATGCTTAATTTTCAATTGTTATCTAGATCGATCTCCTCAATTCCATATATAAGTAAAAAATATTAAGTATACAATATTATAGAATAACTATAAAAAATTATCATTACAGGAAGCAGATATGCACCTATCATATGGTTCATTTTATTGAAGAAAAAATTCATCTAATGACACTTAATCTAAGGGAACTAGTGATTCAGCCTTAAAAGATTGATGACCATTACACTAGAATGAAAGCAATTACACCTTACAAGCGATTAAGGATGAATATATATTGATTAGCAGCCTTCTCCCTTGCTCTAACACTTTAGGGTGTTCCTCTATGATAATAAATTATAAACTCTAATGATTGAACTTGTTTTATGATTTATAGATAAGTTATGTTATCGCATAAATGCATCGCTCTGCGTTATAGGAGCGCCACAATTTTTGTGATGTTGACATGGTAGCCTGTGAATTTTAGTCAATGCATCACTTTTGCTTTGTGTCAGCACCATATTTTTGGTGATGTTGTTGATGTGGTAGTTTGTGAATTGTAGTTAATTCTCCATTTTTGCTTTGTCCGAGCACCGCGATTTTTCTAGTGATGAAATATCGCGTCGTTTAGCTCTGCTTATGTGGCACAGTTTTGCTCCTTTATGCAATTTATATTTCTTTATTCACTTTTGCTTCTTGTGTACGAATTCTCCCCTTAACTTATCATCATAAATTTCATAGTAAAATACCATAGAATTTGTCTAATTAAGATGATTTTGACTTAGATTGATCTTTTTGAGACTTTTTTTTAAATCTTTATTAAATCTCACAAAACATCAAACAAATTAAAAGTAAAAAACATTTAAAATGAATAAAAGTTATGCTAAAAACATCTAAGATCAACCGTGCATTCTAACACCTCAATTGTAACACCTCAATTTTTTATTGTTGAAGTGCTTTTTTTTTTATTTAAAACAACCCAAAGTGTTGGAAATTTTAGGCACAATCATGTCTTTATAAAATGAGTGAATTTTTTAAGATATGCTTGAGTTGGTGGTATGTGATGGAATAGAAAGAAATGATATATAATCAGATTTTATTGTTTGAATTTTCAAAGAATAGTTGGAGCAGAAACATGATGAAATTCATTTATCTTATTCCATCTAGTCCTTCAATTTTAATATTCCACAATTTGAAATGTATGCAATAAAATGTATTAATTTGTTATGTTCTGTCAAATTATAAAAAATACACAAACAATAAAATGAAATCTCTTTTCATTCTACTTCATTACATTCCATCATATTTCATATCACTATGTTTCATCATTCAAAAGATAGCATACAATTTGACTAAATTTTGTAAAACTAAATCTTAAATAAAAGAACACACAATGAAACCCATTACTTACCAATTCATGCTAACATATGTGGCTAGATTGGAAAATATTGGGACAAGGAGCACTGAAAGTGTCAATGAACTAAATTTTCAAAATTCAATAGATCTTGACACCACATATCCACTCAAAATCTTAAGATAATGAGAGTATGAGTCATTTCTCTTATAAATCCAATATTTCCTCCATTTATACTCGTGGTAGGACTTAATCACTCACATTTGAGTTCCAACAATGTCTCTTACAAATGTAAATCACCCACGTCACTACTCACTAGCCTTGATTCATACTAAGATCTCACTTCCACTCCCTCACTAAGCCTAACCATGGCTTTGATACCACGTGTTAGAGAGTCTGATATACATCAGAAGTGTCGATGCACTAAACATTCAGTATCAAAGAGACATTGACACCATACATTCACCCAAAATCTCAAGACAATGAGAGTATGAGTCATTTCTCTTATGAATCCAACATTTCCTCTATTTCTACTAGAGATGAGACTTAATAACTCACACGAATATTCCCCATATTACAACTTATTCATGCTGATATATTATCTTTGATTAGAATCCATAATTTTAAATCAAATAAATGCAAACGAGATGACGATAAAAATCAACAAAGTCAACCTTTAAACCTCTGGAAAAATGTAATAAAATGAACGATGCATTGTATCATAAAATGGAATATATGCCATGCTCGTACAAATGGAACAAATGAACCTTTGACCTAACATGTCACATATAATGCAGATGCAATGAATGCGAATGTTCTATAAATGAATGATCAAGAGAAACGTGCTTGGAAATAAACAAAGTTATAAGTCAAATAAAAAATAAAAGGGGTAGGGCAAAATTTGGGGTATGACATCATTGCATCGGAAATTTATCAAATATGCATGCTTCACAATCATATAAGTCTCATAACAATATTTTATTAAAACTAAATTCTGAAATTTGATTAATTTATTTAATAAAATTATTTGTGCTTTTATTTAATTAATTAGTATGTGGTGTGCTTTTAATTAAAAATATATACTTAGTTGTATGTGTATGTGGTGTATGGTGGGGTGTAGAGAGAGTCTTGGTGGGTATAATAATTAATTAATTGGAAATAATTAGAATTGATAATCATTTTTAATCAATTAACTAATATATATATATATATATATATATATATATATATATATATATATATATATATATATATATATATATATATATTTGAGCCTTAGTGTAATTAACAAAAGAGTAAATTAAGTTTTTAAAGATAAAAAGGGTTAGTGGGACTTTTGAGGAGTCAGTATGTAAAATTGGAGTTTTGAGAGAAAATGAGGATAGGGCTTGAAAAGGGAAGAACACCAACCATCAACCTCAATCAATTCATAATTTTTGCAAGGAATCTGAGGTAAGGGGGGAGGGGGAGGGCTTTCAGTATGGGTGTTTAGCATGAAAGAGTATAGAAGAGAGACTCTTACTCTCATAAAGATTGTGTAAATTATGTTTTGTTGTGTTGTTGTTGTATGATTTTCGTACTCTATTGAGTGATCTGTGTGCATTCTTGTATTTTGATTCGATACATATGTTGATGTCTTTGATAAGGCAAGGTTAATGTGATAACCCTGTTCATATCTTTTGATAAGATAAGGTTAATATGATAACCTTGTTGATGCCATAAGGCAAAAATATAAAATTGGAACAATTATACCTTGATTGTTATGGTTGTTTGTCTCTAATGTTTGTTTATTTATGTTATCCATGGTTAATCTGTGTGAATTGAATTGATAATATATTCTGTTAACGCCTTGCGATAAGGTGAAGGGTGAATTTGACTTTCTCCTTATTTATGCCTTATGATAAGGTGAGAATTAGAGTTATCATCCTTAAATGATTGAATTCATGATGTTGTTACGATAACATGATAGATATATGATGTTTGAGTCATATAGATCAGGTGTTGTATTTATCGGTGTGTCTTTGAAGTGGTTAGAACTCAAATAGGTGAAATAGACGAGTTTTGAATTTGTTCAAAAGGGAGAAAATACAGAAAATCGCATATAGATATAGAAGGGTATTAATCGTCTTATTTCAGACGTAACTTGAGTTTCATAAGTCGGTTTGAGGTTGCTTTGGAAAGATAGCGCAATAAAATTTCTTTTGAAGGGCAGAAATTGGGTCTATGAGCGCTACAATAGTAGCAGTTCACTGGTGTTTTTTTACCATGGCATAGTCAATTTCTGTCATACGTTGGTCAGCATGTTTCACACATAACTTGAGTTTCGTAAGTTCTTTTAGGACACCATAAATTGCGTTAGAAAAGGGGTTTGGTGTTATTTCAAGATGGAGGGTTTCATAATTTTTTCATGAGTATATAATTTTTTGTGCTATTTTGAAGTCATACATTTTGTTTTAGAGTTTATGCATAAATGATTGTGATAAAGCTGAACTGAAACGAATAGAACTGGAGTTTCATAACACGGTTAGAGGTGCGGTTAAGTGCGTTTGAAAGGAGAGTTTAAATATATTTTAGACTTAAGAGTTTCATAATTTTATCAAAAATCTAATATTTGATGCTATTTTGAAGTGAGACAATTTTAGAGTTAGGTCCATAGTTTTGAGTAATTTTGAGAGTGGTGACCTGTCGTTACCTTTTTTATGAGCTTAAGAGTCCCATTTTATTTGGTTAAAGTTGTTATAGAGTTGTCAGAGTTTCTTTTAAGTTATTTAGAGTTGGAGATCATAATATAAGATACACTTGACTTGTGTTTGGATCACTATTGACATTATAAAGTTACCTTTGAGTAATATTTGTATGGCTTAAATAGTCTTTTAGTTTCTGTAAGTTAGCAAATTTTGGAATTTGGTCCCTGTATCTTTTTTTTTGTCTGAGTCCCTATATCTCACTTTTGTGTCGGTTTTAGTCCCTAAATATTAAATCCGCAGGAAAATTCAAAGAAAAATTTGTAGGAAACCTGCGGATTTTCCTACGGATTTCGAATTTAGGTACTAAAACCAACACAAAAAGTGAGATATAGGGACTCATCAAAAAAAATTACAGGGACCAAAATTAAAAACTCGCTAACTTACAAGGACCAACAGACTATTTTAACCTATTTTTATTTATTTAAGTCTGTTAAGGCAAAAAGAGTTAAAATTAAGTTGTTGAGTAATTGATAATAATATTATTGAGTCGAGTTGGTATCTGAGTAATTTAACTCTTCCGATTTATTTTGATAAGGCTAGAATTACCTTGAATAATTATTGTCTTACCCTGTTGGTGGTTTAACATATGTAATAATATAAATTACTATGTTAGTGAGTGGTATTGTGATAATAAGTTAATGTTTTATACTATTGATGAGTATGTGTCAATATATGATGTGAAGTGTGTGTATAATTGTGTGAATTATTGTGTTTAATTAATGATGAATTGATGTTATAATTAATTAACATGATTGAATGCTTGTGAATATGCATTTGATGAGGTGTTGTTAATTGGTGTTGTTTGCTAATTGTCATAACAATGATTAATTATTGCGTGTTGAGAATGATGTTGTGCATAATGGTGATAAATGCATGTGATAAGTTTGGTGATTATATTGGTGATAATGCACATTATTAAGAGTCATGTATCATGGTATACGGACTTCGGTCCAGTTTTGATGTGCTATGGTCCAATGGTATGGATTCAGGAGCAAGTAGCTGATTCCAAAAGGGAATCGGTTAAGCGTTACTTATGGTGATAGTAACGATTTTGGTGTGCTCTGGTCCTATGGCGGGGATTCAGAATCGAGTAGCTGGTTCCATATGAGAATCAGTGAAGCATTACTTTATTTATGAAGTTGCTATGAAATGTTTTTCCGTTGTGTAGTTTCAATCGGTTGATATGTTTTCGAAGGATTGTCGTTGGTGAATTATTAAATTGTTGTGTAAATCTTTTAAAAATAAGTTTTTGGGTTTAGGGTGTTACATGATGCATCTTAAAATAGAGGTGTTGGTTTTGGACTAGTGTTGCTAATCTCTGGTAGGGTGGACCCAGGTGGGGGTGCCTGCATCATTAACACTCTAATGCCCAAGCCAGTTTAGGGTTCAAGATAATCATAATGAAAGTGGAGATTAGAGATTGTGTATCTGAAACCCTCTTTTAATTGTATTTATACATTGGACTCAATGGAGTGGGTGAGATGAGTGGACCGCATCTTATTAGGCCTTTGGCTGGCCTAGAACAAATATCAATCTTGTGAAGTTCTTGTTTAGATGGGTGTAAATTGTTGGTATATGATTCAATCATTAAAGTAAATTATTTTTATTTATTTATTAATGTAAACAAGTTGTTAATATTTAAAATCAACAATTTAAAAAAAATATGACTTATAAATTAGGGGTGTTTGCGGCGTGGTTTGTGTGGCTTTGACGCTAAAAATCAATTGAACCGTAAGAGAAAAAAATGTGCAATTTGGTTTGATTCGGTTGAAATTTAGAAATAAAATCAAACCAAACCAAACCAATGCAGTTTGATTCGGTTCAGTTTGTTTTGTTTTTTACAAAAAAAATATTCAGTCATACATACACATATAGAGGACAACATCACTTTGTGTTTAGTCATTCATCGATTACTAAATAACAACAAAACTCATCATATTTGGACAACAACTTCCCATTTAATATATAAAAATCATATTAGACAAAAGTGAAATAATAAACATAAAAGAATAGCATCAAAAACATTATAATGAAACAAAAGAAAAAGAGGAGATGAAGGATTAGTGAAGATAAAAAAGAAAGAATAACGAGATGAGAGATTAAATAAGAAGAGGTGCAATAAAAAGGAAATTGGAAGGGGAACAATAACATAAAAATGAGAAGATGAAAAAGAAAGAATATAAGAGAGTGGTGATTAGAGAAAAAGTGGCGAGATGTACCAGTCGAAGAACGCACGATACTGCTATGAGAGATTTGGGAAGACTGAAACTGAAATCTTAAGAGTGAGGAAGAGAAAATTGTTCCTAATCGTAAGGCTAAGGCATAATAGATTTGAATGTGGGTTAAGTGAAGTGTGGGTTCTAATATAATGCGGTTTGATTCGGTTTGCAAAATACAAACCACAAATTGAACCAAACTACGCGGTTTTGTTAATAAACTACCCAAACACATCCGATCCAAATGTGGTTTTTTACGGTTTTCGGTTTGGTCTTGTTCGGTTAGCGATTTTCGATTTTAGAAGCTATTTTGGGGCTATATATACTTTGTGGCACGTTTATTGCTATCTTTTTCTATGTCTTATTTAATAATGTTAATTGTTATATGTTAAAGGTTCAAACTGTGGCTAGAACTATTTTGAGTGGGTTGAAAAGAGTGCAATGGTGAAGGGCAAACAGAAATCAACACACAAAGGAAATGTTCAAAATGCGAGGAAAAGGATGCATAAATCAACATGTTTAAGAATATGATGAAGATCCATGGAGATGACTACTATACAAAGAAGATGATTGAAAACATGTTGAAGATGTCAGTCTTTGTCATAATGTTTTTATTTATGATTTTTGTAATGTATGACGTGTATTTTGATCAATAAGTGGTGATTATGGTTTATGTTAATGTTAGTTTTGTAAGACAATTTTTTAATGCTATGTTGTAATGAATTTCTTCAATGATGATGTTTATTTTATGCCCATATTTGATGTTGAAGTAAGCACTTTTAAAGGATATGTTTGTGTCTAATTTGATGTTGTTAGATTCTGTCAAAATTTATGTTGCAGTAAGGACATAGTTTGTGCCCATATTTGTTACACCATAGAAGACTTAAAGGACATATTTGTTACACAAAAATATACTTCAATGACCTGTGTTTTACAACTCAGTTTATTGTAAAGACAATGGACCTGAAAATTGGACAGAATATCACAAGGTTCCTTGATTAAACATAAAAGGCCAATTAAACTAAACAGTGATAATGCCTTAATATCCTCCACTAAACCAAACAAAATACATATACTATCCATCCAAAATACATAGTAACCACACACTGAGCATTTATTTGGCAGTCCTTTCCCGCTAACAGTTGTTGTATCTTTTCTCTTTTTATCAGCATCTTTGTTTCTTCTTCTCTTAGGCCTCACCGGTGCTCTTCTTGATGATGGTGGTAGTATGTTAGGGTATGATGTCTCTTCCCATAAGTTTTCACCATTAGTTGGATATATGATATGTTTATAGAAAGTCTGGTAAGTCTCTTTTCTATACATGGGAAGAATGTAATCTATAGGGTCTTCAGCTCTACTTTGGAGACATGTAATTGCATGGTAGCATGTAATGCCAGTGAGCATCCAACTCCTACAAAGAACTGCATCTATTTGAGATCAACTGTGAATTTATCTCCTGTCATATTTATGTGCCTTACTTCCTAAATCATCTCACCAACAAGCCTTGTTGACAAATAAAATGCAATGAGTTAGTTAGCATACATAAAATAGAATTCTAAGATTTCAATAAGTGCAATAATTATTGAATTACCTAGCCATAAAGAACATTGAGATTTCAATTTGTCTTTCCAAAACCTTTTTAGTTCTTGGAAGTACAAAACCAATATAAGCTTTAATCTTGGTTCTACTTGTTTCCTATTTATCCATAAGGTACCTCTTATATCCTCTAGCATTGTTACAATAAGCTTTTGTCTTGGTCCAATTATAACAATATTAAATGTTCCTGACATATTGTTTACCATCACATCACATTTATTGTTATAATTGAACCTAAACTTACTCCAAAGTCTAGGAGGAATCTTCAACAAGTATTTGTAGGCCTCTTCATTAACCTTCACCATTTCCTTCATTTCCCTTTCACATGCTTGAGGATATGTTACCTTGGCTTCCCTCCACATGATTTCCATCAACTTCTTGCCAGGAAATCTTTTTATGAAGTTGTTGTACAAGTGTCTTACACAGAATCTTCGGTTAACTCCTGGAAACAACTCTTCTAATGCACGTAATGGCCCCTACATATAGAAACCAAGTTAAATATAGAGTCCAAGTTAGTAAAATGCTAATGAGTCAAGGAAAGTGAATTGTACCTTTTGCTGATCTGATATGAAAGTGATTTGTTTACAAACTTCTTGTCCACCTAAATCTTGAACTAGAAAATCAATAAACCAAGCCCATGGGTCCTTAGTCTTTGCTTCAACCAGAGCCATTGCAATGGGCATCATTTGATCATTAGGGTCTTTACATATTGTTGTAAGAATATTTCCTTCATAATGACCCCTGAAAAATATCCACCAACTTCAATGATTGGACTACAATCTTGAAAACTTCTCTCACAAGCATCGAGGCACATATATAGTCGCTGAAAACTTGGCAATAATGGTTTTCTGGCATAGTTCTCATGTTGTTGCTTATTTTCCTCAATTTGTGGTTCAGTTGGTTGGACTTCCAACTTAATTGTGTTGTTTGGATTTGATCTCAGCAACTCGTATGTGTAGTCATATAATCTAAGATATTGTTCATTGAATGACCCTTCAACATAATTAAGTGTTGCCTTCCTTGCCCTATAAGCCTTCATCCTACCCATACCAGTATTATATTTCTCATTCACTTTCTCACATATTGTAGTAAGTTTCACAACTAAATTAACTTTAACAGTTGAATACAACTTTTTCCCAAGCCATTTAGTGTTAAACACCCTTACATTAAACTCCGTATTGCATGTGTGAGTATCGTTCCATTTTCTCAGTTGCCATGAATCCTCATTTGGCAATTTGGAACATAATGCAACCCATCCACACCCTTCCTTGCATCCCACTCTAACCCTTGTCTTATAATTCTTTATAAAGCGTAACTCTCTACTAATAATAATAGCATAGTTTGCAATTACCATTTTAAACTCCTCAATTATTGAGAACATGGTATCCAAAACCCACTTATAAGCCACAAACTTCTTAGGAATTACAAATGATGGGTATTTTTCTTAGTACCTTCATCTGAATAATCACTACTCATATCCTCATTAGTTTCCAATTATTTAGATAAATAATTTGAATCTAACAAACCCGTATTTACCATTTTACCTTTACTCCTTTCAACAAACCCAAAATAAAGTGTATCTTCCTCACTTGATGGTTAATTATCTACAAAAATGGCTTCATCCACCCTTTATTTATTGGGTCTTCCTGTTTTCTTGTTGGAGCTTCCTTTGGCCTTCTTTTTATTTACTCTACCACCCTTCCTTTTTTTCCTTGAGTTGAATCATCCACTTTTAATTCATCCACCTGTTGATCATTTTGTCCATCAACAAACCCTTTTACTCCTACCAAGACTTCATTACTTTCATCATTTAATACCACATCATCAAAGTCATCAACTTGCACCATAATGCATTATCATCACTTTGTTCATTAAGTTAACTTTCAACATTTTTTGCATTTTGTTCAAGTATCTGAGGTAGTGTCTTAGTGTCAGGTATCTCAAGCAGGGTCTCAGTGTCAAGTATCTCAGGCAGGGTCTCAAGTATCTCAGGTTGGCCCTCAGTTTGTTGTTCAATGGATTGGACATAAGTTAGTACAAATTGGACATCAACTACTTCTACTACATCAGGTTGAGAAATAGGATAAATTATGTATATGTATACCTTTCCATTAGTCTTATACCAATTTAGCAGTTCTATTGCACTAAAGAGCTCCTTTAATGTACCAGAAAAATTGTACCATGTTTCAAGCACCCCGGGATACCCCATTTCTTTAACAACACCCAAAATTTCAAAATAACTCCATCCATCACCATCACACTTCCAGTTTGACACTACCCCTCATACATATGTACCCATATCATCAAATTGTTCCCCATGATGAAAGTCAACATAAAAAACATCCATTTTGGGAAGAGAGTTGTATAATGTAGAAATCAGTATAGCTATAAGGGACCACATATAAAACCCTAGACTTTAATAAAGCAAATACATGTTCGATATGGAAAATGATACACGCCTCAATGTTCAATTCTTCTCTTCTACGTTCGTCTCCCTCGAATCCTTCTTCTCCCTTCTTCGTTTGTAGCTCTCCTCATTAAATTCAGGGTTTCGTCTCCCTTCTTCATTTGCAGCTCCTTCCCTTTCTCAGTTTGGAATTTAGGGATTAAGTTTAGGGATGTTGCTTAATAATTAAGTGATTTTGTCTAATTACTTAAATTACTTAAAGTTAAATTAAAATAATTACATCGTAGCAACATTACATCCATCTTTGCAACATTACAACCACATAAGCACCATCAATGACAACTATGCATTTTTAGAACAGATTCATAAAAAATGGCCAACAGTGTAGACATTATGTAACTTAAAGGACTAACTTGTAGCCAGTTCAATTTTTATTTTTTTTAATTCATATATATTAAATTACTAAAACATCCTTATTTTAAATTAAAATTAATTTTTATTTTTTCTTTTTCATTCAAAGTTAGGTTAAAATACAGATAAGGTAAAAAGATCCTACCTTTCTTTTCTTTCTCATATGGGTTTGCTACCGGCACCGGAATCGAAACAGATTAAAGTGATCGACATCTAACAGGTAAAAAACTTTATTCAATCTTCTTTTATAAAAAGTAACAAATTAAAGTAATTGCTTGATTTGTGTTTTTGAGATTTTTAGGGTTCTTCTTTCTTGATGTGTTAAAATAATCTATATGAAGTTTATTAAGCCAATTCATAACACTGTAATTTACAAATATAGTTATACACTGTAATAAGGTTTATTTAATCATTGTTGATGCTAATTTCTAATAGTGAAGTTACCAGTATTTGAAAACGGATTAAAGTTGATTAATTTTTTTCTCTTTTAATTTTTATGTTCTCTAAATTGATTTTTGGATCTGATATGATATTATAGGAAGAGTAAAGATGACTAATAGGAAAATTGATTCTTTTTTCAAAAGGAAAGCATGTGAAGTTGAAAGAGAAGAGAGAGATGAAGAAATTATAATCCCGACATCCGAATCTGAAACAGTTCTTGAGAATCCAACAATTGAAGAACATCATGGTTTTGAAAATTCTTTGGAACACGATCCTGGAAAGCGTCCTCCGATTTGGCAATATCCACCAAATCAAGTGGATGCAATACGAAGAGCTTATCTAAAATGGGGTCCATATCAAATTCATTTAGAAAACTATCCTTTGTCCGGTAACGAGGATCATCCGAGAAGGTTTCAACATACTTGGTTTAGCATATTTCCATCATGGTTAGAATATTCACCATCTGAAGATGCCGCATATTGCTTACCATGTTACCTTTTTAGCTAAAAACTAAGTGGACGTCCCGGATCACTTGTCTTTATTTCTATGGGTTTTAGAGATTGGAAGAAAGTTAGGAATGGAAAACATTGTTCCTTTCTTAAAAACATAGGGAAGGATCCTTGCTCACCACACAACAATGCAATAAAAGCTTGTCAAGACTTGTTGAATCAAGACGGTCATATTAGAAATGTTATTCAAGTGCAAAGTTCAAGTCAAAGAATGAATAATCGGTTACGACTCAAGACTTCAATTGACACTGTTCGTTGGTTAACACTACAAGCTTGTGCTTTTAGGGTCACGACGAAAGTAGCAAATCAAGAAATCAAGGTAACTTTCTTGAGTTATTGAAACTTTTAGCATCCTACAATGATGAAGTTGCAAAAGTTGTGTTGGAAAATGCTCCACAAAATTGCAAGTATACTTCACATCAAATTCAAAAAGAGCTCTTGCAAATTCTTTCTAGTAGGGTGAAAAAGAGTATTCGTGAGGAAATTGGTGATTCCAAATTTTGTATCGTTGTTGATGAAGCTCGTGATGAGTCAAAAAAGGAACAAATGGATCTTGTATTAAGATTTGTTGATAAAGTTGGTTTAATACAAGAGAGATTTTTTGATGTGGCACATGTTAAAGACACCACATCTTTAACTCTTAAGGAAGCAAAATGTGATATACTTTCTCGACATAACCTTGATGTTTCTAACATTCATGGCCAAGGGTATGATGGTGCTAGCAATATGAGAGGAGAATGGAATGGTTTACAAGCCCTCTTTATGAAGGATTGTCCTTATGCATACTATGTTCATTGTTTTGCTCATCGATTGCAACTTGCATTAGTTACATCATCAAGAGAAGTCAAACTTGTTCATAAATTTTTTGAGAAGCTGATCTTTGTTGTGAATGTTGTTTGTTCTTCTACAAAGCGTCATGATGAGTTACAAGCTGCCCAATTAGAAGAAATTGCTTATTTGTTAGAGATTGATGAGATTGTAACTGGTAAAGGTGCAAATCAAGTTGGTACATTGAAACGAGATGGAGATACTCGTTGGGGATCACATTACGATTCAATTTCTAGCTTGATAAACGTGTATGAAGCAACTTGTTTAGTTTTTAAAAAAATTGCAAAAGATAGAGGGAGTTATGCTACACGTGGGGATGCAGATAGTTGTTACCATTACTTGAAGGCATTTGATTTTATATTTATTTTGCACTTGATGAAAGAAATCATGGGAATAACAGAAATGCTTTGTCAAGCCTTACAAAAAAAAATCAAGATGTAGTTAATGCTATGAACTTGGTTCGTTCAACAAAACATCTTATTCAAGGTTTGAGAGAAAATGGTTGGGATATATTGTTTACTAAAGTGGTATCTTTTTGTGAAAAGCATGATATTGAGATTCCTGATCTTAATGATGTTCATTCAACAACAAGATTTGGACGCTCCCGTCTTGAAGAGAATCAAGTCACAATTCAACATTACTTTAAAGTTGAAATCTTTTTCACTACCATTGACAAACAGTTACAAGAGTTGAATAGCAGATTCAGTGAGCATGCAATGGATTTGTTAACTCTTTCTTGTTCTTTATCTCCTAAGGATGGATATAAAGCTTTTAGCATTGATATTATTTGTTCTTTAGTTGAAAAATATTATCCTATGGATTTTAGTGATCAAGAGAAGAATAATTTGCAATTTCAACTCCAACATTTTCTATTTGTTGCTCTTCAAGCATCAAACTTGAATAATTTATCAATTATTCAAGAACTATGTTCATGTTTGGTTGCACCTGGACAGGCTGAAACTTACTTCTTGATTGATAGACTACTTCGTCTTATCATGACTCTTCCCGTTTCTACGGTCACAACTGAAAGGTCTTTTTTAGCAATGAAAATTATTAAGACTAAGTTGAGAAACAAGATGGATGATGGGTTTCTTGGAGATAGCATGACAGTATATATTGAAAGGGAGATTAGTGCAAGCATTAGTTCGGAGTCAATTATTGACGATTTCAAGCCACTCGAAACGCGTAAAGCATTACTTTAAGGTAGTTTTAAGTCATGTAATTTAAATTTTTAGTAATTAACTTTGTATTTATTTTAACTTCAATGTTTTATTTAAAATACTATTTACATTTTATTTATAATCTTTATTTTATGTTAGCGGTCATCCCAAATTTTTTTATCTGGCTCCGCCACTGCTTATAGCAAAAAAAAAACTTAAAGGACCAACATGTTACAATTAAGTAACTTAAAGGACCTCTTGTGTAATTTTTCATAATAACTAATAAGTTAATCATCATAATAAGCTAAACATCATAATAACTTATTATTACATGCATGAACTAATAAGCTAATCATCATATTTTTCAAGTTGATGAATATTAAGTCGAGTTGCCATCATAATAAGTTGCCATTATTATAAATTTAAACACTAGGTGGTTGTTCTATTAAAGCCTAAACAATGAAAAAAATTATACATGAACTACATTTGTAAATAACATGGCAAGCCAACACTCGTTTGAAAAGTTTACAACATTGGCACCGTTGTCAAACAGAACATCACTCATCACTCTCTTTATTGCTAAAATTTCTTTACCTATCTACTTCACTTTGAAACAAAATGCTTTAAAATAGTTACAACACTATTTTTCATGGAATGGCTGCTAAATTTAGCACATAAGAGCTATAATTAAGTAAAAAAGCTATAATTTGAAGACGGTGTTGTAACTATTGCCATACCCCAACATTCGCCATCATTTTTTTTTCATCTAACTTTTGGTTTGGGATTTCATCTGCATATTTATTAGCATCGTAGTACATTCATTTGCATTAATAAACAAAATCATGGATTCAAAGGTCTTGATCACATAAAGCATTTAATGGAGTCTGATTCCTAAGCCAGGGTTCTTCCATGATGTGTTTATATTTGTGAATCCTTCATCTTGGTTTTCTTGATCATAAAGCAGAGCCTGAAACCCTAATTCTTGGACCATGGTTTTTGGTCATAAGATCTGTATCATGTCATTAGTGATTTGATTTTGGATTGAAAGTATCATTATGATCAACAAAGTCCCGACAACCCTAATTTCTGATTTTAGCATTATTGATCCTTATGTGTTGCATTTAGGGTTGAGAGTTCATCAATATCATTTGGCCAATCATGGGATTCATTTGCTTGATCAAGTTCATTTATGGGGTGATCATCTTGGTCATTAAATTTATTTGATTTGGATTGAGATTCATTCATTCAAGTCAATGGTCCAAATTGCATGGTTCATAAACCTTTCATTCCATTACAAGGTTGAATTCATTTGATTCAAATTCATTTAAATGTCATCATTCATTTTTTCCTTCATTCTTAGGCATTATGGTTCACTCCATTACAAGGTGCATTTCAATGACATATGTGCAAGTTCATCATTCAAATTCAAAATCCTTGTTTTGGAGGAAAGTACGTTACTTAGAATATAAGTCACATTTTTAAGTCATTTGCATTCAAAGTCATTTTCATTTCAAAATCCAACAATACATCACAAAGTCTTTACATCAAAACAAACCATGCAAAAGTATAAGCCTTTTGACCTAAGTTGACTTTTTGTCAACTATTGACTTTTTGGTCAACCAGTTGACCAAAGTCAACTAACTAAGTCTAACTATCCTAACCCTAATTCTTTCCATGCTTCTCCCTAGGGCTAGACAACGGGCCGGGTTGGGCAGTTTCGGGCCCAAAAGCCTCACTCATCCCAACCCGCGGTTAAGCCATATAAGCCCATTTTCGCCCATTTTTGTAATCGATTTGGACGGGTTGGGTTAGGACGGGTTGCGGTTTATGCAATCGATTTAATCGGTTTTATTGGGTTGATATTATTTTGAGCCCAATAATACATTTTGATAATATTTTAAGCTACAAATTACTACAATTTAGATTCAAAATAAATTCAAAGTATCAAAAACTCCAATCCAAAATAACAACTGTTATGCTACTTCCACACAGACCTTAAAAAGAAATTAATAAATTATAACCACTGTATCATATACAAAAACTCAAAATACATGAGAAACAAGAGAACTTTTGAAAGTATATCAAACAGTTGCAAATTGTTGGTCTTTGGATGATAGGACTCAAAATATCTGTGTCAAGTTTTGGTTCTTGAATTACAAGTGCTTCCACTTCCACCTAAGCCACTTCCACCTAAGCCAGACCATAACATTATCAATAAGGCAGACCATAACATTATCTATGGGAGTATGGAGAATATCATACCTTCATCTTCAAGAGCTTTTACAGACAACCTGGAATTATGAACAACTTTTAGTTTAAATCATAAGCAAATGCTTATCATACCCATAACAAGACAATATAAAAATAAGAGAACTGACTTGATCCTATCCAATAATAACTTGAGCTCTCTTTCTAGTTCTTCAACATGCATTCCTCTCTCACCTAACCTACAATTCAAAACCAATTTCAACATATCTCAGCATAAGGTAAAAACTCATAAAACATACCCAAATCAAAACTACAATATCAGCCTTAATTAATAAATATAAATTTTGATTAACACTGGTAGAAGTTAAATCATTAGAGTCAATCTACCATTTAGCTTTAGTGAAATAGCATTGTAATTATTCTAAGCATCACTAATTGAGTTTAACTTGTTTTATAACCAATCATGTCACAATAGCAACAATTCTTAATCAAATTAATAACATGATTTAACTTGTTTTATAGCCAAGCTCTTCAAGAAATGGGAAACAATAAATTACCACTATCATATGGCTATCATGAAGAGATAGACAATTCTTAATCAAATCAAAACTGTTAATTCTACACATGTAAAGGCATACCGATATAAAGTAAACACACATCAATTTTGAAGGTCTTGGTCAACTGCATCATTTTCAGCCCGTAAGAGAAAATTAAGAAATAATGAAAAAAATAATAACATGACACTATTTTTTAACCAATAACATAACACTGTTAATTAACATAACGTATGTTGCTGCTCATTTGCCAAGATGTTACAAAATGTATCAATTGATCCTGGCTATATAGCATATCGTCACAGTTTTACCAAGCTGTTCCTGCATGGCCTCAAAATGTTCTATTGGACAACCTACCATGACATTACCAACTTCAGTTCAAAAGTAATTAGTATTAAATCCAACTAATAAACCACTAATGATAATTAACACAATAATATATTGTTTGATGCATATCAAAATTTGGCTAGCTTGAATATCTTCAAAATCCACGGGACAAAATATATATTGTTTGGCCATTGAGTAGTCACAAAACATAAGTCACATATGACTTCAAAAAAAATAGTTGAACTGAAAAATTAAACAAGAAAAATATTAAGCTTTAAAAAGGAATAAAGTAATAAGTAAATAAAATTAATAAAGTAAATATACCTCCATATTTTTCAAGCACAACCAAAAGGTTGTGGCTGAGACGGTAAAGATCCTCTTCTTGCTGCTGAAGAAATTTCTTCAAATTCTGAAATAATGAAATAAACATTTTTTTAGAAAGATATAACAATTATGAAATAAATATATAATAATTTTACCTGCTATAATATCTTCAGAAAGCTCAAAATCTTCCATGAGGTTCAAGTCTTTGAAATAGGTAAAAGACGACTTTAACCAATTCTGGGTGCAAATTAATGCCTCTGCCATTTCAGGTTTTAGGGAGCTCCTATAAGTTTCCAAGACTCTCCCTCATGTACTGAAGGCACTTTCTGATGCAACCGTAGACACTGGTGTGGCAAAAATATCTTTAGCTATTGTAGATAAAATAGGATATTGTGTTGAATTCTGTTTCCACCATACAAGAAGGTCAAATTTAGGATCCCTTTTGACACACTTACTAGAGTAAAAACCCTTAAGCTCATTTTGTTGATCAATCGAGTCTTGTTCCTCTAAATGTTGCTCAAAAGCATCGGCTCTAGCCATCAGTGAAGGATGACCAACTATTGTTTCATCATTGGAAACATTGTTTTCACCACTACCAAGAGGTTGTCTATTATGATTTTGGTCATAAGCTTGCTTATACCAATCATACAATTTTTGTAAGCTCTCTTTTATAGATTTGATCAACCCGGTAGCAAACACAGATCCAACTCCATACATATCCTTAAAAGTCCACTCAATATAACTCAACTTGTATCTTGGATCCAAAATAATTCCAAAATAAATCAACTTGTTCATCTTACTAGCACACCCCCAATATCTCTTATATTTTTCCATCGTGTCCCCACCCACACTTGCAAATACACCATTCAAGTTCATGGTAGCTTGCTTTAGCTCACAATAGATCGCAGACACTTGGTGAAAAATACTATGCAAACTCACACTTTGAGAGGTGGAAAAAACATTAGTTGCTTCATAGAATAACTTTAAAAAAGAGATAAAAGCTCTAACAATGTCTCAATCATCACTACTAGGAGGACTACCTTTTCCAAAGAACTCCCTATAGCTCGACTCTTCATACTCAAGCTTATCAAAAGCAGCTTGAAACTTCTCTGTAGCTGTCGCAACCTAAAAAAATATAGCGTGCGGAAAAAAAACCGGCGAAAAAGAAATGACAGAAGAGTCGCCACCGTGCGTTATTTATCCCAAATGAGGGAAAGGAAACGCTCGAAGTAAATCTAAAGAAAGGAAAGGAAAAGACAAGGTCTCGCAACCAAATCTTGGGTTCGGGAGTCGATTATGCGAAGGGAAGGTATTAGCACCCCTACGCATTCGTAGTACTCTACGGGATCCACTCTTGTTGTTCTTGTCTAAAGGGTGTGTGTTTATCTAATGTATTATTTACTAAAAGGAAGGGTCAAAAGAAAATGACTCGCACGGATGTCGCATCCACTACATACGTATCTCATATGAACATGATAATCAGAGTCTTCGTAGGTCGGCTACCTATGGGTTAAAGAGGAGTGTGCTCGCTAAGACGTTACGTCTTATGCCTACGTATCTCATCTGGAATGAGAATCAGAGCAAAACGTAGTTCAGCTAAACTACGGGAACAACGGGTCTCGATTGCAACTAGGGCAAGAGAAAGGGAAGGTCTCGGTCGCAACGAGGGCGAGAGAAAAGAATCGCAACAAGGGTGAAAGCAAACAAGGATTAGTTGTTAGTTGTCAGTCAAAAAGGAACTCGGCAAGACATCGCATCTTGTGCCTACGTATCTCATCTGAACATGAGAATCAGAGTTGTCGTAGTTCGGCTACATAGGGAAATAAGGATTGTCATCTGAACATGGACTTACAAAGGAGGACACTAGTTGTGTCAAAGGAAAGTGGGCAATGTGTTCGCGTCCTAACAGCAGGTGTCGCAACTCGCTGAATCGAGTCTTAGGCAGTTACCTCTTTGCAATAGAACGGAGTGACACTCCACAGGATCGGAGACGCACGAAAGGTCTAAAAGTGGGGAAGATCTTCCCTAGAGTTGTCATGCAATGTGGACCTATGTGTTAGGATTTACAAATGGGAACATCTACCTAATGTTAGTATGCAAAGAATAAGGGAATTCTACATATATTATCATACAAAAGAATGAGGGAATGCTACCTATGTTATCATACAAAAGAATAAGGGAATTCTACCTATGTTATCATACAAAATAATATGGGAATTCTACCTATGTTATCATACAAAAGAATATGGGAATTCTACCTATGTTATCATACAAAGGGTTCTACCTAATGGGTGCTACCTAAACGGAACAAGAATCGACGAATGGAGCAAGGAGAAGATAAGGGTAGATGGCGATGCACGAAGCAATCGACTAACAGGTGGTAGATGGCGATGCATGAAGCAATCAACTTACAAGAGAAATGGTGATGCATGAAGCAATCGACTTACAAAAGGATGGATGAACACGTGCTGGTTCTGTTAAGTTTTGAAAATGATTACTCGATGTTGGATCGAGGTTTTGATCTTGTTTTGAAATGGTTATCGGATGTTCGTTTTAGTTCTTATATTAACAGATGAGTAAAGAATGAAAGAATAAACATTATACACTTCATGATAGAGGGGTACATTTGTTATGAATGGGGATTGTTCATGGCAATCAAACAATAAATATATGCCTCATACACCATACAAGTAGGCAACAGTTAATCAAACAATAAGATATATAAACAAGTATATGATCAAGTCAAATGAATCAAAGAATGATATAATGAAGCATTAAACAATGTATGGAAAGTATAAACATGTTAAATAATCAAACAATAGAAGCATGGATGAAAGAAACAAGTATAAAAAATATCAGATGAATCAGACAGGTGAAACTATGCACACAAAGGATCACTGAAAAATTTAATCGGGAAATGATGCAAGGATCAAATAAAATCAAGATGAAAGGCCTCTAATACATGGCACATGATATGAACAAGGGAGGATCAAAAGATCTCTTCAATTGCCCTAAGCAATCCCTAAGTCAAACATCAATCATGGAAAAGTCAACTGAAAAGTCAAGTCAACTTAAAAATTATCAAATATATAGTAAATTAATCAAGAAAATTATGAAAAATTAAACTAACTAAGGTGGGGTGAGGACATCATCATCCCCCAAAAATATTTCAAAAATAATGAAAATTGGTTATTGAATTGATTAAATCAAAACAAAGGTCAAACCAAAAGTCAAACAACAAGACTAGGTTAGAAATAAATCAAGAATAAATAGTAAATTAATCACAAAAATTATGAAAAATTAAACTAACTAAGGTGGGGTCAGGACATCATCATCCCCCAAAAAGATTTCAAAAATAATGAAAATTGATGTATAAATTAATTGAAATAAAACAGAAGTCAAATGAAAAGTTAACCAAGCAAACTAGGTCAAAAATAAATTGAAAATGGGAAATAAAATTCCAATAAAAGGTCAAGTTGACCATGAGACATTGGTCAACCCTCATCCTAAAAATCAGAAGTTAAAAATAATTCTAAGTCATGAAAATAAAATAAATGAAAAAAGTATGCTTAAAAGAACCACTTGAAATAAATAATTGAAATAAAATATTAACATTAAATAAATATGAAAATAAAAATTAAATAAATTAAATAAAACATTAAGGAATGTGAAAAATATTTTTTGGTATTTTTATGAACAAATAAAATATTTTTATTAATTAAAAAGCAAAACAGAAAATAAAATAAATAAAAGAATGGAAATAGAAATAAAAATGAAGTGGAATTGGTAATGGGCCATGGAGGGGGTGCAGGTAGCGCGTGCAAGCCAGGCCCGGTCCAGGATTTATTTAAGTGTGACAGCATAAAATAAAATGTGCATTTAAAAAACTCATGTGAACATATCAATTGGTCATGCTGTTGTTTAAGTCATATAAGACAAAAAATGTGTGGATGGACAAGATTAAACATGCAGGCGCGATCCAAGGGGCTGCCATGTGACACGTGGCGTCTGCATGAAGAGCAAACTCTATTCTCATGCAAAAATGCAGAAAAACGCAAAAACGCAGCCCATTTTCTCAATCTTTCACACAACATATCTCACTCTATGGTTCATGAAATGGGATGGTATAAAAAACAAAATTCAAGTTTGAAACGAGTAGAACACAATGGTGCTTTGTTTCATTAAAAATAATGGCCCTAGCATGTAGAAAAGCGAACAACAAGGGGGCTTCATGCACCCGGATTCAACAAAAAATAATGTCACAAATTTAAAGTTAAAAGCAATGCCTTATGTTGAGGGCTTTGTAAGCATGCATAGCATATTATTTACATGGAAAATAAGCATGAATCAAGCATGGCATAAATGAAAAATAACATGAAACAAGCATGGTAGGCATGACAAATAGTTGTGAACAAGCATGAAATGAAATGAACAAAGCCATGGAAGAGAGTGAGTAAAGGTTTACCTAGTGGATGCAAGGTCCACTGCCCCTTGAAGATGGAGAAAATGAGGAGAAAGATGCTACTTTGTGCTTTGAGAATTTTTAGAACTTGTGAAAATGGAAATGGATCTCTTGCTTGCCTTGCCTCTTTTGAAAATAGCAGCCATCACTACTTCAGATTAGGTTTTTTTGTGTTTAAATATGTAAGGTTTAATGATGGCTAATGGGCTTGGAATGTTTGTTTGAGTTTATGTGCAAAAGGTGCAAAAATGAGTTGTGAAAAGAAATGGCTAAATGTAGCAAAACTTAAGTGAATGATCATAAAGCAAATGGCCAAATGAGGTAAAAAGTGTGTTGGTTGGTTTTGTGGTCTGATTTGGTTTGGCTTGTGCAGCACAAAAATAGTCCAACAGTGTGACTTTAAGACCTTGTAACTTGATGAGATGTAACCAAATGGCAAGGCAATGCAAACAGTAGAAAGAGGGCATGGAGCTTAACATTTTTCATGTTGAACACAAGTTGAAATGATGAGTGGAAAGAGGTGAAAATGGCCATAAGGTTCAGGTTCCATAGCTGCAAAATGGTTGGGCCAGTTTGGCCTAAATGCTGTCAAAAAATTTAGTCTATGATACCAACTTTAGATGAGTGTATCTTTCAAACCAATGATCTAAATGGGATGATTCCAAAAGGATGTGAAAGAGGACATAGCAAGGTAAAACTGTCATGAAGAAAGTATTTTCAAAAGATGCCTTGAAGTGCAAGAAATATGGCCCATAAGTCTTGACAAATTTTGAAGATTTTGGACTTAGAAAATTTTCTAAGTGTTCTAAAATAATGTCTTACTTTGACCAAGCCTAACTTTCTAAATTTTAATCCAAATGAAACAAACTTTATATATCTAGAAATCTTGGAACAAGAGGAACAACTTTCGTGTTGGAGAAATTTTCAAATGGAGCTTGCATCTTGGTGGAAAATGGGCTTAAAGTGGGTGCAAAAACCATAAAACCTTTCCCTAAATGGAAACTCAACTATTTCCAAATTTGGTAACTTTTTCAATTCCTGATTAAATGATGAATCCATGATCCAACCTTGACCAAATTTCACATGTAGGCTCCCTTAGGCATGAATTTTGAGATTCCACTTTCAAAATGTCAGGAGTTGACTTTTCTGGCCCCATAGTTGACTTTTCCCAAACTGTCTGATTCTCGATTCCATTGATCAATTGAAGCACCTCCGGCTCAAATAAAGAGCCGATTTTTTGTATGTAGACCCTTGTGGACATATGGAGGGCCATGGAAATGAGTTTCACCCAAGGAATCAGAAATAAACTGATTTTATACCAAACCCTAGTTTAGGGCAAAAATGCTCAAGCACTGGCTGCCAATGGATCTTTATGAGATAACTGTGGATATTCTTAGGCCAAGATGCCTCTATAATCATGACGTGAATGAGCCCCTTTACTTCCAACCAAACATTGCCTGTTGCAGATAGCCATGAAACCCTAGTTTCCTGATTAAACCCAGATGCGCACTCTAAGAGCTTTGAATCTTCCACTGATGAACTGGGGACCATAATAAGACATATGGAACCCCTTGAGACTTGTATATTTAGGAAATTAAGTCCAATTCTCAATCTTGCTTTGTGTGGGGTCCTTCTGGTAAGGAGTGATCAATCAAACCCTGATTTCCAAGTCACTAATGCAGTATGCAATGAGTATGACCTAGTATAATGCTAATGCAATGTGAAACACAATCTCATGTTTCCAAGAAAAATGAAGGATAAATTTTTGGGTATTACAGCAGCCTCAAGTATCAAATATGTCGCGTTCCAACGAGTTTAAACATCGAGACATACTAGTTTTTTACAAGTTATTCCAGCAAATTCAATGCATTCTTTAAACTTGGCTGCCCTATGAGGTGAGGACTTGACAAATCTAACAGCATCCCTAACACTAGTAATAGACAAATGCTTATCTTTTAAACCCTCATTTACCACCAAATTCAATATGTGAGCAGCACACCTCATATGAAAACATTTTCCATCCCTCATCATCCCATTCATAGTTGATATTTTTCTATGCAAATATGCTACAACTACATCATTTGAAGTTGCATTATCAACAGTTATGGTAGACACATTCCTAATTCCCCAATCCCTTAACACCTCTTCAATCTTCCTACCTACCGTGTCACCCTTGTGGTTTGGAATAACCGTGAAGCTTATAATTCTTTTTTGATAGTTCCATTCGTTATCCACAAAGTGTGTCGTAAGGGTTAAGTAGTTTTGATTTTGAATAGAAGTCCAACAATCAGTAGTAAGTGCTACTCTATTACAGTCGGACTTAAAGAAGGCTTTTAGTTTTTGTTTCTCATCTAAGTGTAGCTGAAAACAGTCTCTAGCTACTGTACGCCTAGATGGGAGAGTAAATTGGGGTTGCATTACTTTAGAATAGTACTTAAAACCTTCCCCCTCAACTGCACTAAATGGTTGTTCATCTAGAACCACAAAAATTGACAAAGCTTTTCTACAAGCTTGCTTGTCAAATTTGGAGCTAACATGACCCAAACTAGATCCTTCTACAGAGGGGTATGTAAGAATAGTTTGGGTGGGATCAGTGGTTCTAGGCTTCTTTGCACATTTTAAAATGTGATGGTTCATGTTGGTGGTGCCATGAGTCCTAGGGTCACATAGGTATTTTTTGTGGCAGTGTTTACAAGTTGCAGTTGGTGTATCAACTAAATCTAATAAAGTGCTCCCAACAAGCAGATGATTGCCTAGAACCACTTGCACTAGCTTTCCTCTTCTTTGTAGGTTGGGTATTAACTAATTCTGGTCTAACAACTTCAGTTGTTGTTGCTGAACCAACTTCATTCATGACATATTGAGTAGGTATAGTTTGATTAGGTTGATCCATCACTGAAAAATGAAGAAGCCATAATCAACAAACCATCACAAAAAGATAATTAAATAGCTGATAATGACACATTTTACTACTTGACTAATGCTGACAGTATCCTCACAATATACATTAAATAGCAGAATTAACATGATCCATTAAAACTAATATGCAGTGAGAATAATCAAAGCCATGTTGTAAAATGAGTACTGAAGACCAAAATAATAATAAATCAAGTCTTATCCTATGGAATTAGTTGCATGAATTTTATCAATATATCAATATTTAAAAAGTCAATGAAATAGGAATTAATGAATTTTATATATAATGTAAAATATAGACTGCACCAACCAAATATTAAAATAGTGCAATAACATAACCCTTCTAGTAATGAATTTTATAAATATGGACTATTTTATAAATATGGACTTAAAATTCTTAATATGGATTATTTATAAACAATAATAGTACAACTAGTTTATACTGCACTATTACTGCACTAAATATCAATATACAACTTAATGAATTTTATAAATATGGACTATTTTATAAATATGGACTATTAAAATTCCTAATATGGATTATTTATAAACAATAATAGTACAATTAGTTTATACTGCACTATTACTGCACTAAATATCAATATATAATGTAAAATTTATAAACAATTAATGAAAGGGTTATAATACTTCACTATTTTAAAACCTATTTTGCATACAATTCAGTTTCAAACGGTATTCAGAAAAATTCAATTTCAAGATGATATTAGAGGACAATGTAATAGAGAGACAAAAGGTAGCATTAAAAGTGTCATCATTTGATAGCACTAAACTAGCACATAAGCAACAACAATATACCATACATTTGGTATGCACTAAACTAGAACATAAGCAACAACAACATACCATGCTAAAAAACTTATGATTCTCTATTATACCAAATTTTGTTTTAACTGCAATGTGTTGGACTTGTTACAATAATACATGGCACACCTCCTTTCTCATGGACAACTTAATGAATTTTATAAATATGGACTATTAAAATTCCTAATATGGATTATTTATAAACAATAATAGTACAATTAGTTTATACTGCACTATTTCTGCACTATTACTGCACTAAATATCAATATATAATGTAAAATTTATAAACAATTAATGGAAGGGTTATAATACTGCACTATTTTAAAACCTATTTTGCACACAATAATACATGGCACACCTCTTTTCTCATGGACAGTGGGTAACCAATACACCATATGAAGTAATGAGTAAGACTTAAATTATTTTCAATCATATGAGTTTATTAAGAATTAAAAAGAAACATGTAAGACTTTTGGTAGAAACATGTAAGACTATGATACCTTATTTGTTTAATTTTCCAAGGCAAGACTAGCCACTGATATGAGAACTGAAATATCACTTGCAACTACAACCAGTTTAATTGTTATTAATAGCGGATCACAGAAAACCAGATACATGAAATATCAGATAACATAGCAGGAAAAAAAACTGACATAAAACTCAATATTTCTAACATAAACCAAAAAAGAAACCGACATAAAACTCAATATTTCAAACAACTAATAAAGCATAATGTATAGTAGCTTATGTTGCGGGAAAGAGATGAAGGAACAGAGTGAAAACAGAGCAAAATCATGAGTTGTGTCTTTACCTAAGTTCCAAAAATCACGGTTCATGTAGGGGTAGCAAAAGTCACATTCCAGTTTCCAAATATCAACCCAAAGTAATCAAATATTATGCACAAATCAAGTTTTTAAGTTAGAGAGAACAAAGAGATTCATCGAAACAACAACAATATAAGAAAAAAAAATACAAACTCTAAGCACCCGTAGAGTGAGACAACTGGTCCAAAGCCTTTAATCACTTGTAACAACAACAATCATCATAAACCCTAAATTAAAAACCTTAGATTCAGAAACCCTAATTAAAAAATCCTAACTAAGAGTGATTTAACGGAGAGTGTGTGAAAACATTAGAGAATATGGGAAGGAAACAATTAATCACATTATAACTGGAATGAAAGAGTGAAAGATCTGGGAACGAGTGGAGTGAGGGAACGAGAGAGTGAGAGAATATGGGAAGGAAAAACGAGAGTGAGAGAAGTGAGAACAAGAGGAATCTATGACAAAACACCGTGTTTCGTAGATGGGCGGGTTTGGGTACCCGTGGGTCCATTTTTGGTACCCGACCCGTTCTTTTGAACCCCCTGTAACCCAGTTTGGTAACCCGTTTGACCCGTTGGCCCGATCCGACTCGCCCAAATTCTTTTTTTTTTTCCGGGTTTCACCGGGTTGGGCCGGGTGGGCGGTTTATGTCCACCCATACTTCTCCCATAAGCCACCCATTCCGTTGCTTGAGTCTTCAAAGCTTCCACTTTTTGATCTTTGATGTTGCCTTCACCATGTTACTTCAAATGAATTCACTTTGTATGCCTTTGTTCAAACCCTCCCTGTTGCTAAATATCCTACAAAATAGTCCAAACCAAGTTCACTAACATAACATACATACATCCACCATGCAATACACATACATTGATGCAAACATTCCTAACTTCACAAGTGTTGAATTTATGTCACTTACATAGCATAATAGAGTAATTCAGCCATACTAACACAACAACATTACTAGCAGAACTTCAACCAATTTGCAATTTTAACCTCATGTTAACAATAACAATTCAAACTACTTTCCATAATAGTTCACTATAAAAGTTCAAATCAACTGCAATCCCTAACAATACCTTAACTCCATTAACCTAACTATTTTCCTAACTGTTATTAACAGTTAATTAGCATCAATTGATATTTCCAAAACTATGACTAACTTAATAGTTCCTTAATAGATCATTAACAATTCAACATAATTCCACTAGCTGACTAACAATCATCTAACAATCCAATAACAAATTAATTAACTTTCATAAACCTACATTACTAACTTACTAACAACCTACTAATCAAGACAATTTCTTAACAAACTAATTCAACTAGTTTCTAAACTTCAATTCATTTAAAATTTCACTAACAAATAACATAATTCTTCTAGTTAGCAGGGCATTACAATTAACAACTCAGTTCATCAACTGTTATAACAATCTACTAAATTCCTAACACCGAACTAACTTTGTACTAACAAAAACCTAACTTTAGCACATCATAACTAACTTCATCATATAGCAGTCATTAATAATACTAATTATGCTAACTAGTATTTGAATCAACTAACAATGGACTAGTATTTAACATTAACACAAAGCAAATTCATTTAATAGATTCAATCAAAACATAACTAATCTAACAGTTTTGAATCTCACATAACTAACTCTCTCAGTCCCTAGGTTCATAACCAATTATCACACATCCCTAAAACCAACATAGTGTTAACTCCAAACTAACTTGAATTGGCTCATATTAACAAAGTTAGTCTTTGTTAATCTTCAACCTATATAAATTTCATCATTCCTGAATCATTGCTCTTCTTTCCAATCATTTTTGTCTCACTAAAAATCATTCTCCTCAATCACTAAACCACTCACACTCTCTCAGAATCACTCACTCGCAATCTCTGAACCAAAATCTCCCCAACACTCTCAATCAATCATGCAGAATAACAACTCTTAGAATAAATAAGAAAAGAGAAGAAGCAGAACATCGTGAAAGGAAGAAAGAGAGAAGAATTGGACATTACCTATGATTTCATCTTCGTCGTCGTATTCGTCTCCATCTTCTCTAGCAGGTAGGTCAAGTCCCCTTCCTCATTTCACTTCGAATCAGATACCATGATGTAGCTTAGGGCTTGGAGAATCAAAGTCTCAACCATTTGGACTTTGATTCCCACGTGGGAGGATTTAATTTGAAGATTTATGATTAGGGTTCTTAAGGTAATTGGTTTGGTTATGGTGATTTATTTAAGATTAGAAGAAATTATGAATGGATTTAGGAAGAGGATGAGGAGATGAGGAGATTGATGTAAGGTTTCAGTGGTTTCACCCCCCGCCACCGCCGGAGGCGATTTCCGACACGGCGGAGGTAAGTTTTTCTCAGGCCAGAAATTTGAGAGGAGTTTTAAAACCGAGAGGAGTTTGAGAGGAGTTTTGAACCTGAAACTCTTCCCCCCTCTCATGTGTGGGTTTGGGCTCAATCTCCCCTGGGCCCATAATTTTCACTTTCAACGCCCCTGAGAACGTTATACACCCCCCATATGTTAACCCAAAGCCAACTTGGGCTTAGTTTGATGGGGCAACGCCCTGATATGCTTTTCACACACTATTTTCATATTCATACCCTTGATCCAAACGATAAAAAGAACTTTTTCAAAATACAAAAATACACTTGATCCAACGTCAAGTGCTTTTCCAAATCAAATTCACTTGAAAGCAACGCGAGTGCTTGATCCAATGTCAAGTATCTCATACACTCCATTACATTCTCACACTTCTATCTCTATTCCATTCACACCTTTCACAAGACAAAATTCCAAACGCTTGATCCAACGTCAAGTGATCTTTCAAACATTTTCACAATAAACTGGACAGAAAAATATGGGGTGTACGTACTTGTGCACAACATTTTCAAGTACTTGGGTTGTCGGTTGTACCTAGCTTGTGGATCGATACTTGACTTCCATTAAAAACACTTAAACAATAAAATGAGTTTAATGTGATTCTCTGAGAGTGAAAATAGTGGTTAGGATGCCACTGTCCTTTCAACTCTCGAGTATTCTTATTGTCGGACGTACTTAGCCGGTGGTTAGATGATTTTCTCTCTCTAAGTATAAATGATTAAACTCACCAAACAAATTTCATAAACAAAAACTCTTTGGATGAAAAAGAGAGGTTAGGATGCAACTGTTCTCTCAACTCCCAAGTACTCAGATTGTCGGTTGTACCTAGCTTGTGGTCTGACACTTGTCTCAAATTCTAAAATCAACCACAACTCATCAAATCCATTTTTCCGCCTTAGGGCATCCAAAACCTTTTCACAAAGGACATGTTACTTCTGTTCTACCGCGGTGTGAATAACGATTAAGCCTCCCATGCGCGAGAATACAAGTCATGTTTAACTGCTAGAATGCGATCCAAGCGCATCCATTCTACCGCAAACAAAAAAATGCTTAAGTATCCCATGTGTGAGCATACAAGAAATATTAACTGCTAGAACATGAACGTTAATAATGTCTACTAAAAACAACCAACACACACTCATTTTCTACTCGGAACTACAAAGCTCTGATTTCCTTATTGCACTATAAGGATACGTAGGCACAAGATTGCGAGATCTTGGCGAGCACACTAATTATAAACATTATTTTTTTTCTCCATTAACCAATAGCAAGTAACCTTCAGATAACAACACTCATACGCACATAGAATAAGAAAAGTGGTTCTCGTTGATTACAACAGATGTGAGGGATTCTAATACCTTCCCCTTGTATAACCAATTCCCGAATCCACTCTTGGTTGCAATGACCATTCTTTTGGGGTTTTATCGATATTTTCCTTTTCCTTTGGAATAACTAAAATCTGGTGGCGACTCTGTATTTTTCATGGCGCGACACCTGGCGACTCTGCTGGGGACTTCAATAAGCGAGTCAAGCCAACTTTGATTGTATCCTTTTGTGTTTTGGTGTTTATATTTATATTACTTGCTTTCACTTATCTATTGTTGTTATGCTTCATATGTTCTGTAAATTTTGTATTCTACTTTTGTGGGACGGGTTACTGATACTATTGAGTGATAAGCCCAATACCCAGGCTGGGAGAATACACCTAAGATAGGATGGTGGTTGCATAGTAACTGACTTGTCGGACGTAGTTGTATTGATGGGAAGGTGCGAGAACCTCGCCTAGAGTAGATTCTTTATGAAGTATCTCTGTCTCATAAGTTAGTTTGGATTGACAGGCGTACTTCAGAAGGGAATTCATGACTCTAGGGACCTTTGTCAAACCTATGGCTTTTGAAGTTGAGAGTGATCTCACTTATAGTAGATCCCTTTTAGGGTATTGTTGGCTCGCAAGTCTTTTTATGACAATCATAGTATTCTCATTCAAGGATCCATGACTCTAAGCATCTTCATAAAGATTTAGAACTCACATGTAAGGGGATATGGTTTTTTTTTTGCAGGAAAACTAAAACTCCAACCTACCTTGAATCATCTGCAATTTAGTCTGGAATACGTTGAACCTTTGAATTTGTGATGATGCATCTCATTTCATCACATTATAAAAAAAACTAATTCAGCATATGCATTCCCCTGGGAACTAAAAATGCTTTTTGCATACATTCATGCATCATCTTGCATTTCATAAGACAAAACTAAGAGAACTCACTGTCACTTGGCCTTTTGTTCAGAATCTGCTACCGTCAAACTGACTTCCCGACATCCTTACAACACTCGCAATAACCAAAAGTTGATAATGCATTAACTAGAGCAGAACTAGACTGGAATGAGGGAAGATATGCTCATTGTGAGGGCTCATATGGGGTACCGGTATACCAATTGTGACCCAACCACCTCTTGAGGGAGGTCCCGTGAATCAAAATGCTAGTTTTACATTCAACATCCATGTCAATAGGGGGCTCAACCTGAGATAGATGATCATGATGCTTTTTTCACTCAAAAAGTTGATTCAGTTCATGACGCCTTTGTACCATTGACTGATGAGATAGAGAAGGAATTATGTGTTTTGGAGGAAAAGTTGAAATCTATTCAAGGATCCAATGCCTTAGGGTTGGACGCTGTTGACATGTACTTGGTGCTTGGTGTGAAAATTCATGCTAACTTCAAGGTCCCGGACTTTGAAAAGTACAAAGGGGTTAGTTATCCAAGGACCCACATCCGATCTTATTGAAGGAAGATGGTTGCTTATTATGATGACGAGAAACTGTTGATGCACTTCTTTCAAGACAACCTCAATGGAGCTTCTCGTGAGTGGTATATGCATCTTGAGTGCATGCATATTCGAACATGGAGAGAGATAATTGAAGCATTTCTCAAGCATTATTAGTATAACCCAGACATGGCTCCTAACTAGACTCAACTTCAAAGCCTCACTCATAAACCTGATGAATTGTTCAAAGAATATGCACAAAGGTGGAGAGAGTTGGTTGTCACGGTTCAACCTCATCTTCTGGAAAGAGAGCTTGTAGGGATGTTCACGAGTACCCTTAAGAGGCCTTATATTGACAAGATGGTTGAAAGTGCTTCTTCAGGTTTTTCAAACTTGGTCGTTGCTGGTGAACGAATTGAAAAGTGTTTGAAGAATGGTAAAATCCAAGATACAATCGTTGTGGCTAATGGAGCAAAAAACCCCAACAATGGATTCATGAAGAAGAAGGAAGGGGAGACCCATGTTGTCACGATAGTAAAGGGGAGGCTAGGGCCTACCAAGTGTCGTACTATCAAGGGGAAACAGTAGCACCAAACCAATATCAGCAGCAAACGTACGCAATTCCCATTGGTCCACATCCGATACAACATAAACCACCAATGCAATATCAATAGCCTTATGCTCCTCAACGATAGAATTACCATCAATGGTGGAAATAGAGGCTAAGAAGGCCTAAGAGAAAGTTTGACCTTATTCTTATTCCTCATGGTCAGCTGCTTACTCATTTGCTCAATAACTCACTCGTTCAGCTAAGGGAGGCTAAGCCTCCTCCAACACTTGATTCCCCCATGCTATGATATGAACGTCGGGTGTGAGTTCTACTCTGGAACACCAGGACACGCGATTGAGAATTGCAATGTTTTCAAGCATAAGGTACAATACCTAATCGACTTAAAGGTTATCTCGTTCACGCCAAATGGCCCAAACATATTGAACAACCCCACATCGCCATAGGAAGGAACATCTGCAATGCCATAACCAGTGCAACTGGAAGCAATGATAGATCTGAAGAGGTTGCATTTGTGGGAAGAGTCTGAAAAGGAACCCTTTGAGGAACATCACATCAATTTCTGCAAGCACAGTGACCCCAAACTATGGGAGGATTAAGGCTAATCACGCCAACAATCTTTAGAACGTTCAATCATTTCCATTTGTAATTTTCTTGTTTCTCATTGTAATATTCACTTGTAAGACTCGTTTATTTACAAATGATTTTAATAATGAAATGAATATACATGTTTTGAATCAATCAAATCGTGTTCACTCATATTTTATTCATCGGTATCAAACTTTTGTTTAAGCAAAATCAAAAGGAGAATGATGAAATCCAAATACACGAAACTACTGGTTGTATGCTTTTGAATAAAACCATGCTGACGATGTAAGACAATGTTTCAAATCCCCAACCACCAGAGTTATAAGGAAGATAATCCCTAGTCAACCCCTTTGAGCCAAGGAGTAGGAGTTTCTTTCTAAACAAAAAAAAAACCTCAATCTTAACCAGGGGTAGGGCATTCTTCAGTTAATTTGACCATGCGCTCAAATTTTAAAAAGGGAGTGTCATATCTGAGGATCAACCATATCTTATTCCTCACAAGAGGTCGAAAACCACAAACCCACAACGATTGTCCCTCACCAACAAAAGAAATGAGGCAATCACAACCCCTTAAACCCAAATGAACAAATGTCACATGATTTATTCCAACAAAAGAAAAAGAAATGAGAAATCCAAAATCGAAAAAAAAAATCCTGCTAAGTCGAAAACTCGAAAATGAGTGACTTAGACAAAAATTAGGGCATCTCGATGGACTGCAAACTCAAAAAATCAGTCTACACAAAAATTAGGGAAAGTAAAACAAAGAAAAATCCTTAGCAAAAAAAAAATCGCATGGCTACAAACCAAACAAAAGGTGGGTGAATGCCACTCCAAAAACCTCATTGGTTCCTTAACCATCACTTCCACCATTCAAAATCTCTTTTGGAAAATGAGCGCCTTTGTTGAATTAACTGGACGTAGGACTGAAGAACATCAAGGAGAATGGATGGATTAGAACAATTTTTGAGCCATAAATCCTTTTTCTTGAAACCGTGAATCAAGCCACGTTACAACCCTCAAAAGACCTAATCAAAGCATGGTTTATTTTGAAAGCATACTACGGTAAGATCGCGGCAAAGCTGACTCCTAACGATTTTCTTATCATTTGTGTTGGTACTGATATGGCATTCTAGCTAGTGGACCATTCACCATATGTCATAATTTCAATGAACAAACTTGGATTTCAAAACTGACATAAACATAGCATTAGCGTTATCATTTTCAAAATGAACATTTTTACCTGCGAATAAGCACTTGACATCAAGAAAGTTTCAACAATGAGCATGAATTAAGGAACTCGATCCCACCAAGGGCAGAATGCCTAAGAACTCCGTTAAGTAGTGGAAATTCACTTTAGTTGAACCCACCAAGGGGAAAAACGCCTGAAAAGTTTGTTGAGCAAAAAGACAAGCCACTTCAAGATTCAGTTAATCTGGGGTAATCACGTCGAGTTTCGATAAATCTCTCTAAGATCAGTTAGCCAGGGGCATCCCCTTAAAGATCATCCAGCCAAGGGAAAAATTACTTCAAGGCTCGTACTTGGGCAGGCCACCTCAAGAGCACAAGAAGTCAACCGATCCAAGGGATGGTTAATTAGGGGCATAAAGTTTCAAAACACTAGGGTAGGTTAGATCGAGATCTTCTATGACAAAGTTGCTTCATAACTTGTGACTGGGGCAACCCATGTAGACACCCAACAGATTAGGGCAGGACTGACTACAAAAAGGAAGATCGTCTCCATACTTTCAGAGCCGCTCAAGTAAGACTTGTCGTGCATACGCAATTGTTGAGTTCAAAACGAATGTCGGGAAGTCATGTTAAACACATCCCATAACCTTTAAACGAGAAGCCTGGTAACCAAGCAAAATACCTACTAATGTCAACCATATATTACCCACCTCAGGGGTGCTTGTTAAACTTCCAAAACCATTACATAAATCATCATGGATTAATCATGTCATGCATATCATTCATCTAGCATATCATGAAGCCTCTCCCTAACAAGAAAATCTAAATCCTAATTTTTACCTGGCATCTAAAGCTAGCCAGAATATACCCAAACGCGTCGCACGACCAAACATACAACAGAGTCGCCACCGAACTATATTTATTCCAAAAGAGGAAAAGGAAAATATCGATAAAAACTAAGGGAAAAGAGAAATGGGTAAGTAAGTTAGTTATACAAGGGGAAGGTATTAGCACTCATCACATCCATGGTATTCCATGGGAACCATTTTGATTGCTCTTGCTTGGATGGGTGTTGTTATCTTCATGAACCTGCAAAATAGAAAATGAGTTAGAAAAAGAGTGCTCGAGGAGGATCGGGGCCCTCATGCCTACGTATTCTCATAGTGCAATGAGAAAGTCATAGCCTCGTAGTTCATGGAACCATATAAAGAAAGGGGGAAAAGGAAATAAAAGTGCTCTCCAAACATTCGCATCCTCGTGCCTACGTATCCTCATAGTGAAATAAGGAAGTCAGAGCTCCATAATTCGGAGGACTAAGACGGAACAAGAGAGTTTATTGATTTGAGTGCAAAAGTGTGTGACATTAACCAAGATATGGTGATTATCTAAATAAGGAAATAAATGTGTGGTGTTAACCAATAGATGGTGCGTCCAAAGAGAAAAAGAGTTTTGTTTGAATAGTGTTCAAATTGAAAGAACGTTGCTTTCCTAAGCAATGAGACTAAAATGGAAAGGGAGGTATGTCTAGGAAATGGGACTAACAAGACAGACTATGAATGGTCTTACCAAAGTAATAAGACTAACAAGGTAAGAACTTCCCAAAGCAGTAAGACTAACAAGGTAAGAACTTACCAAAGCAATGAGACTAACATGGTAAACAAGGGGTTGTTTGTCTAAGCAAGTGAGGCTAAAAGAAAGACAAAATGATTTTGAGGTTTTCCAAGGAACTGAGACTAACATGGCAAACAGATGTACAAAGGACCTGTCAAGGCAATGAGACTAACATGACAGGGACTTACCAAAGTAATGAGACTAACATGGTAAGTCATTGAGAATTTGTCTAAGCAAGGAGACTAATAAGATAGACCAAAGGAAATGATCCAAGAATGGGGTATTAACCATAGGAAGATGCCTGACCCAAAGGACAATAGGGAAGTCCAAAGGTGTCGGTGCTTTGTGCAAGAGTGCTTTGCCAATGCTTCCTGCTGGAGAAGGCTTGTCAAGCAATTTACTTGAATTACACTAAAGTCTATGAATAGAGGTGAATACTCTTAGAAACCGGGTCATTCGTCTCGTACCCAAAATATTAAGAATAAGGATAAAAATTCTCCCTTTCACCCCTTCTCTATTGCTTAAGCCACATGACATGCAATCCTTGTCAATGTCTGATAATTTATTGAAATAGGTTCTCAGATATGCTCTGTAGGGATGAGGCAGATGGTTGATGCCTTGACTTGAGCTTGAGGTTTTGTACTTGTTGGGAAGCTTGAGCCCCAAAGTAACAAAGACAAGTCTCATCAAGTGACCAAGAGACTTATGGTCACTTTACAAAGACAAATGGAATATATGCAAAGTCAAAGGATCTAGTTGATTAAATGGAATTTGATCAAGCTAAATCAATGGGAGGGAGATGGATAAAACACAATGCATGATCATAAAAAGACTAGCCTAAGGTCTTATTGTTAGGTAGCCCAAGAGTAAGCCATGTGGGTGCAAAAGTGTACTAAGCTTAGGTCTCATTGTTAGGTAGCCCAAGAGTAAGCCATGTGTGTGCTAATGTGTGCTAACCTAAACAAAACAATGTGATAAGAAGAGGTATAGAACAATGAACAAAAAAAATATGATAAGGTCACAAGTTCAAAAGTTCAATAGGTGAACAAGGTGTAAATGATCAAGAGTTCAATGAGTCCAAGGTCACTCTCAATCAGTCATAGGTCTAAGTCCTAAGTCCAAAGTCTTCAACATCACTCCAAGTCAAGCATGGGTCTTAAGGATCAAGTCTATCAATTTTATCATGTTTTGATCCATTGAGATTGTCAAGCAAACAAAACACAAGATAAGAATCATAAGATGAATAATGTATGAAGTGAGATGATGAATAATGAGACATAAAAGTAAATTGCATAAAGTAAAGGCACAAAAGTAAATGCATAAGGGAAATGTTAGAAGGTTAGATGTAACAAGTTAGTGATCATGAGGAAAGCAACCTATGTGGCAATCATGTTAGAGTGTTGATACAAAATAAAACTCTCAAGGCATGAAGCACAATTTTTCAAAACTCCAAAAAAGAAAGAAGAGAACAAAAGGCACAATGGAAGCAAGCTCAGGTGTTTAACTTAGGATCCACTATCAAACAAGTCAAGGGACCCAAACATATGACACAACTTAGGGATGACCTATCACTAACTCAAAGTGTCAAAAATATGATCAAATGATCACCTATCAACATATTTAATTAGAGAAAATTGAATCAACCTAAGATATCCTCTATGAATGACTTAAAATGTAGAAGCATTGATCAACCAAGTCAAAAACTCAAGCTCAAACATCAAGTTGCACAAAAATAATAAAAAAAGGATTTAGAATTGATTAAAAGGGGAAATTAAAGATAAAATTCCAAACCATAAGCAAAATAATGAATAAATGGCCAAGAAAAATACACAAAGTCCCAAATATTACTCAATGGGTTTTCCAAAGTTGGATGCAAAAAGGTTTTAAAATGATTAAAAATAAATTAAAAAGAAAAATGAAATAAAAATAACCAAAATGCAAAAATGATTTAAAAATGGGAGAAAAATGTGTGTGATGCAAAATATTTTTAGAGACTTTGTGTAAAAAAAATTGGATCAAATTGAATTAAAAATGAGTGAGAAATTAATTGGAAAAGAAATGAAATAAAATAAAAATAAAATAAAAATAGAATTAGGGCGCCAACGATTAGGAGATTCAAAAAAATGCGCTTGCGCAATGTGGTTGGTTAAGATTTAAGTTTGGCACCACAATGTGCGCGTCTTCAACTTCATCTTCAATCTTCAGCTTGATTTTGCAAATCCATGAACTCGTGTTTTTAGCAAGGCTCAAGCATGGAGTCAGCTTCGCAACACATCATTGTTCATGTCTCCCTGTATCAGAGTCATTGATTGGCTCTGAGCAGGGAGAATTTTGTTCAAGAACACGAAGAACCCTAAGTGTTCAAAGTAAAATTAAATGACTAATACAAAAGATAAATGAATGGTAATTAAGGGCTTTTGATTAGTGGAACAATACATAGAGAGTGGTAACTTGTTTGCTCAAGGATTTAACTCGTAGATACCTTTCCAGTTGGAGCTTCAAAGGTTAACAATGACATAAATGGGAAGCACAATGCAAGAGTTTCCAAGGAAAAGTGATGATGTAGTTAGATTCAAATGATGTCAATGAAGCTTTATGGGAAAAGATTTGAGGTTGAAAGAGCTTGAATTGAAGAAACCACAAACTGGTTTTGGAGTGATATCGGGTTCAAGTGAGGCTTTTTTTTACTATTCAAGCTTGCAAATGGAGGAAAGTCACTCCTCTATTTATAGGAAATGAAAAGGGAAGCTCACACATGCCAAACAGGTATGGAATTCGTGTGAGCTAGGGTTGACATTTGCAAAATGAAACTCGTGTGAGATGAGGAGTGAAAAGCATGAATTGATGATAAAATCTGGTTGTTTTATGTTGGGTTGCATGTGTTATAGCATTAGAAACAAGTTAGACATGTGCAAGTTGTCCCAAAATGAACATGAACAATGACATGTAATTTCAAAATCTACACTTCGTGAAAAACAGAGTCCATGACACCATGTTTGAACCTAGGCCAAATGAAACTCATTCGTGCGTTTTGTGATTTTCTTTGTGCCTTTTGTTCATCTCATTTCAATGAATCCAATGCAAAAAGAACCACATCAAAAGTAGTCCTAAGGTGAAAATGGCAAGTGTTGAAAGTTGAGGTGATGACATGCCTTCTAGGTTAAGCATTTAGTCAAACAGTCTTGGCATGTTTTGGGCATCTTGAGACTCCAAGTTCATGACACCATAACTTTTGATTCCCTCTTGCATTTTGAGCCAAACTTTGGCCAAATGAACTTTTACATAATCTTAACAAAAGGCAAAAGGAATGAGGTCAAAAGGATGCTTGAGATGAATGGAATGGCTGCTAAGTGGGGGGCATGACAAGGGTTTGATCCGTTTTGGAAACTTAGCTCTTTCCAAAATTGAGGTCCTTAAGGGTTGAATTGATGTTTGAGCCTTGAAGAAAAGTTGTAAAGGAACTCATTAGGATAATTTGGCTCAAAGAATCTTGTCAATTGGTTGAAAATTAAAGAAGTTAAGGGGTTTAGACCAAAAGTAAGCCACACTTGCAAATTAGGTCAACCAAACTTGTGCCAACTTATGAAAACTTGAAATTCTCTTGCATCTCAAGCCAAAATGATGATAGAAAGAGCATCCCTTGAGAAAAACTTGATTAATGCTTGAATGATCTTGATGATGGCTTGAAGATTGGATGAAATGTCATGGAAATAAACACATGAACCATACTTGAATCAATGAACCACACTTGCATCTTTCTTGACCAACATGACCTTTGTTTTGTCGTGAATTGAGGCATAGTCACTTACATGAACAAGGGAATAAACAAGTATCATATCTTATTGATGCTTTAGTTAGTTGATAAGTAAACTAAAGTAAAAAAGAACCCTAATGTTAAGATTAAACCAAGAATGTGGTCATGCTTGTGATCTAATTACCTAATGCAAAGGTCATGCTAAATTTATGATGTTGCATGATATGATTCCATGCATGCAAATGAAGGTGCGAAAGGTAGGAAAGGGAGGGTAAATTTTGGGGTATGACAACTTCCTATATTTAATCATCTTAAACCTGAAGGTGCGAATTGTGTTAGCTTTTTGGGTGTTCGAGGTAGAAGAGGATTAAATACATAAATATCCGAAAATTTTCCCGTTGAAAAGGAGTTGTGATAAAGGTAAGTGTAAGGAATAACAGGTAAACTTGTGGTTTGATCTACTGGGGATTGATTGAAGTATTCTGTTAGGGAGATATATCAGCTGCAAAAGGAAATGCTTGATATACATGATGTATGGTTGTTTGTTCATGATGTATATACGATGTGAATTATTGGGTAGCAAGGTGAGGATTTTCCGGTGAAAGGTAGACTTCATCTCATTAGTATCCACACTAGAGAGCTTGCAATGAAGATCTTATTGTTACTAGTGCTGCTAGGAAATTCCAATTGGCTGAGGACTCCCATCTGGCTCTATTGGGGAAGATGGATGCATGATCTAACCGAGCAGTTATATGTTTGTGCGCAGGTGTTTAATGTAGACTACTGATCATCCACTGTGGAACTTTCAATAATCAAAGCAATCCATAAAGTCTTTCTCTTAATTAGCCTTTATTATTCTAAAAGTTTTATAGCATTATGTAATCAAGATTGATAGTTATTTTGCAAACAAAATATGAAAAATAATAAGTAATTGAATAACGACTGAATTTCATTGATTGTGAAAGTTTTGTACATATGAGGTGTGTAGAAGGATGCAAAAATCCTTAAATAGGAGATTGCAAAATTGAAAAATAAGGTAAATGGCAATGGGAAATTTGTTTGATTTTCCACTGATTACAATGTTGACTGTTATTCACTGTAGCATTGGACTCTAACACTTTTCTTTGGTTGACGATGATTGGACTAATCTGATATTATCTAAGGTCAAGATGATGGTGAGATAGGCTCAAGAGATGCAGTCAAATGCCTTTATCCCTAACTTTTGCGTGGAATTTTTATTTTTGTCCATCGGGATACCCGTTTTTTCCTAAGTCGCCCTTTCGAATTTTCAACTTAGCGGGCTTGTACATATATTTTTTTGTTTTATCCCTAACTTTTGTATGGACATTTTTTTTGGGTCCATCGGGATAACCATTTTTGCCTAGATTGGTTCTTGCAGATGCCAATCTAGCGGGTTTTTTATTCATCATTTTTCTAGGCATAGTATTTTTGGATTGTATCTTAATTCACCGGCATCGACAAGTCATCCCCATCCATTGTGGTAAGAATAAGATCCTCTCATAATAAGGTCTTTTTGACAATGAAGGGTCTTTCATAGTTGGAAGTCCACTTGCCTCGAGGATTCGAGTGTATAAGAGAGTATCTCTTGAGCACGAGTTCACTTGCTTGGTACACGCGAGAGTGAACCTTATTATCAAAAGCTCTTTTGAGGCGTCTTTGGTATAACTGACTATGGCAGACGACCGTCAAACACTTCTCTCCAATGAGATTCATCTGATCATATATAGATTGCACCCATTCAGCTTCATCAAGATCTGCTTCCATTTAGGATTAAGGTTCTTGAGGTAATTAGTTCGGTTAGGGAGATTTCTTTAAGATTAGAAGAAATTACGCATGGATTTTGGAAGAGGATGAGGGAACAAGGAGATTGATGCAATGTTTTAGTGGTTTCACCCTCCGCTTCCGCCGGAGGCGATTTTCAGCGCAACGGATGTGGGTTTTTCTCAGGCCAGAAGTTTGAGAGGAGTTTTGAATATGAGCACGTGTTTGAGTTTGAACCTGAAACTCTTCCACCCTCTCATGTATGGATTTTGGCTCACTCTCCCCTGGCCCCATAGTTTTTACTTTCCACACCCCTGAGAACACTATACACCCCCCATATGTTAAGCCAAAGCCAACTTGGACTTAGTCTGATATGCCGACGCCTTGAGATGCTTTTCACACACTATTTTCAAATTCATACCCCCTCTCTTATTTTCTTTTTAATGTTTTGTTTTTTTACCTCATTTTATTTTTGCTTGATATTTTTAGCATATTTTACACTTCCAAAAATAAAAAGATCATTTTATTTTTCTTAGAGAATTAATATTTGATTAGTGATTAAAACTTCAATCAAATTTTAATTGGATTTTATTACTTTGAAAAATACTTTAAAAATAAAAATGGTTAATCTTATAAGTTAATTAGGTTAATTAGTTTTAGCTTCATTGATTCATTTCAAAAAGCATTGTTTCATCATGTTAGAATTTAACCACCTGTATGTCACTTTTAAATTAAGTCTTGTGGTTAATATGCATTTAATTTCCCATTAGATCTTAATTTATTTCTTGGATGAAAATCATTTGGTCATATGATTCCATTTATATCCTTTTGCCTTACTTTGATCATGATTAACTTTAGACTTATCCCTAATTTGCATTCTTGTTGTATTCATTCATTTTGCATCGCATAGTTGAATGTGCTTAATTCTATCATTGCCACTTGATTGATTTAGGGCATGGTATTATTGTAAGATTGTATGAATCTTTGTCATGTCATGTATGGTTTGTAATTCATCCCCTTTTTATGGGTAAAATGTCCCACATTTCCATGAACATGTAATAGCTTATGATTTACCTTTCCTTTATTAGTTCCTTTGCATGTTAATTAACAAGATAAAATCAAAAATATAAAAAGAACTTTTTCAAAAGACAAAAACACACTTGATCCAACGTCAAGTGTTTTTCCAAATCAAATTCACTTAAAAGCAACGTGAGTGCTTGATCCAACATTAAGTATCTCATCCATTCCATTCCATTCTCACACTTCTATCTATATTCCATTCACACCTTTCACAAGACAAAATTTCAAACGCTTGATCCAACGTCAAGTGATCTTTCAAACATTTTCACAATAAACTGGAAGGAAAAGATGGGGTGTACGTACTTGTGCATAGCATTTTCAAGTACTTGGATTGTCGGTCGTACCTAGCTTGTGGTCCGATACTTGACTTCCATTCAAAATACTTAAAAATAAAACGATTTTAATCCGATGCTCTGAGAGTGAAAAATAGTGGTTAGGATGCCATTGTCCTCTCAACTCCCGAGTATTCTAATTGTCGGTTGTGCTTAGTCGGTGGTTAGATACTTGTCTCCATCTAAGTACCAATGATTAAACTCGCTAAAAAAATTTCATAAAAAAAAAACTCTTTGGATGAAAAAGAGAGGTTAGGATGCAATTGTCCTTTCCACTCTCAAGTACTCAGATTGTCGGTCATACCTAGCTTGTCGTCTGACACTTGTCTTAAATTCTAAAATCAACCACAACTCATCAAATCCAATTTTATTCCTTAAGGCATCCTAAACTTTTTCGCAAAGGACATGTTACTTCCATTCTACCGCGGTGCGAAGGACGCTTAAGCCTCAGATGCGCGAGCATAAGTCATGTTTAACTCCTAAAATGTGATCCAAACACATCCATTCTACCACAAATAAGCAAATGCTTAAGTCTCTCATACGCGAGCATACAAGCAATGTTAACTGCTAGAACGTGAACATTAACGTTGTCTACTAAAAACAATCAACACACACTTATTTTCTACTCAGAACTACAGAGCTCTGATTTCCTTATTGCACTATAAGGATATGTAGGCACAAGATTGCGAGATCTTGGAGAGCACACTAATTATAAACCTTATTTTTTTCTCCATTAACCAATAGCAAGTAACCTTCAGATAACAACACACATACACACATAGAACAAGCAAAGTGTTTCCCGTTGAGCACAACGGATGTGAGGGGTGCTAATACCTCCCCCTTGTATAACTGACTCTTAAATCCGCTCTTGGTTGCGACGACTTCTTTTGTGGTTTTATCTATATTTTCACTTTCCTTTGGAAAAAATAAAATCTGGTGGCGACTCTGTATTTTTCGCGGCGCGACAACTATTTTCCCTGATACAAAGGATGAAATACATACAATAAGAAGTCCTTAATTTATTGGTCTTGAACCAATTTAAACCAACAACAGAAGCCAAAAATATTGCAAAGAAACTCAAGGTAGTCTTGTGATTTCAATGGCCTCATCAACCACTTTACAACCATCACTCTCACTCACAATGCCAACCCCTTCGCCTCAATCTCCAACACAACCCAACTCAACCCCGGTTCAAACCGGCTCCAACCTAACTTCCTTTGAACGCGCTTTCATCGGCACAACAGACGACTGAATCAACAACGTATTCACTTGCAAAAACACATCCACACAACAAATTTACAAAAGTACCATCAGTACAATTGCATCCAGACATAGGAAACACAATAACAACCATAATAAACACTTCTAATATTTTGAAAACTTCCAAGCAAACACTTGATCATCTCATAAGCAAGAAGATGATAAGAGTTTGCTTAAGAACTTTTATATTTGCGGAAAATAAATGCCGCGTGAGGGAAGTTCCGGTAGTATAATGTATAAAACATTTGCAGATATCTCGAGGATCAACTTTTTCTTATTCAATCGGTGAAAAAGACGAAGAACTTTTTCTTTATGTCGGTTCTTTTTCTGAATTTGATTAGGGTTTGTTGTTGTTCTATTGGTGCGGTGGTGGCAACGGAGGTCTGAGGGAGAAATGAAGAGTGGAGAAGAACAAATCTGAAATATTTGGAATGAGAGAAGCTGAGGAGGTTAGGTTTGGGGATAAATGAGTAATGAGAAAGAAAAGTGAAGAGAAAGTTTGTTGAAATAAATAATTACTACCCCTGGTCCTATTTATAAGAGAAAATTTATTTTTTAGGTTCATTGAATAATCAATGCATCTAAATTGGGTAATGGACTAGATACATTATTCAATGAATCTAAAAAGTCAATTTTCTCTTATAAATAGACCAAAGGGAGTATGTTTTAATCAAATTAAATCCAAGTAAATCCACCTTGCCAACTCCAAAAACGACCAACATAGCAAAAATATATGTACATGTACTACCATGTCACATTTTGTTGGATAGATCTAACGTTAGAGATCAAAAGTGTAAACAATAAATATTATGAGGATGATTCTTTAACGAAACTTTTTTGATGGACTAAAAGTGAAAATGCTTATATTTAGAGGGGCTAGAAACATATTTAACTCAATAATAGAGGATTCGATAAACAAAAATATTATTTTGACACTAAAAATTACACTTACACCGTATTTCACTGTTCATCAATATGGTGAAGAGTGAAATATTATAAATAATATTTTTTTTTTAAAAAGTATATAATTTTTTTATTTTTTTTAAATTAAGGAGTAAAGATATAAAATTTTATAATTAACAAACTTTATAACTTTATTGACCAATATTTTACCTTTCATTAACCAACTTTGTTTTACTATTAAATTATTGTTAATATTTGGATGTTTATTAACCAATTTGATCACTTTTTAACTAACTTTTTATTTTTTATTAATCAACTTTATTTTACTACTGAAAACTATTTTTAATATATGAGCGCTTATTAACAAATTTGATTAATCAACTTTGTTTCGCTACTAAAAATATTGTGCATGCACTGGTCATGGGACACTGTTTATGTTACAGCTAATAAATATATATATTTTTAAAAAAAATATTGTTCACCGTACAAATACTATGAACAGTGCATAAAATATCAAATTTTGATGTCAACCTAACACACTTGTTTGATAAATAAATTTAGTGAGTTCAAAAGAACCTTACACTAATCATAAAATTTATTGCAATCTTTTAGACTTAAATCCTATTACATTCCAAATTTAAGGCACTAATTTAATATTGTTACAACTTCCTCTTTATCACAAATATTTCCTTTAAACAATATTGTTCAAATCTGCATGCTGATACGCAAATCATTTTGGAGTTCTTATAAAAACCCTATTCTCTTAAAAGAAATATTTAGCGAGGGGTTTGAATTGACAAATCTTTGATAATGTTAAGAAATGTGGTTGAGTCTTACTCAAGCTTACAAAATCGGTCTGTAGAGTGAGATTTGTCTCCACTTATAAGTACAATTACATGCTCAAGTCATATATTGTTTGATATGAGACTCTTAACACACACTCTTACGTCTAGGACTGAACATCTACAACCTAATAATATGTGGCTTAGTGGATCTTAAATGAGATTCTTGATACCATGTTAAAAAATATGGTTGGGCTTAACTCAACTTTACAAAATCAATTTGTAGAGAATTTAACTTGTCACCCTCCACTTGAATCTGATACCCCCACGTATTTTCATAATTTCTAAACTATCCATGAAAAAATTTGAGTTAAAAGTGCGAATGAAATTTCCGATAATTCATTCAAAATTTCTGGTAACAATTTGAATTTCCGGTAGTTCATTTTTAAGAATCTAGTACAAAAATTTTATGTAGTTTCCTAGAAATTTTGAAATTTTTTGAAAAGTGTTGTAATTTATCGAAAATTTCAAAAAGTGCTGAAGTTTATCGAAAATTTTGAAATTTTCGATAGCGTAAATTTTTTTTTAGTGTTGTAATTTACCAGAAATTTTGAAAAGTGTTGTAGTTTATCAAATATTTTGAAATTTTCGATAGTGTAAAAGAATTTTTTTTTAATTTAAAAAAAAATCAAATTTTTATCGGAAATTTCAGGAAAATCTAGTATTTTTTTGAGATTTCCGATATTATTTTGAAATTTCTTGTAAGAGCAATAGAAAATCTCAAAAAAAATATTAGTGAAGACATAAAATGTGGGTGTCATGTTCAAATGGAGGGATGGGTGAGTTTGATGAGTTAAATTCTTCCAAGATGAATATTGACCACTTATAAAAATATTCATAAAACTACAACTTCGAATTTTACACGTATCATATTAATTTTGTTAACCTATCTATCAATTCAAACATAATCTAATTTAATTGTAAAAATTAAATTTGAAAACAAAATGACATTGAACTCATTTTTTAATTTAATTTAAAACAAAAATAGGCTTCATACTTTGATTTTTAAAAACAAAAATCCAGAAACCCTCTTGAATCACCTAAACGACCTTCTTAATTTTTTAATGACAAATGCTAACTATACCCATATAACATTTGTTAATGATAAAATACAGAAATATTTGTCTTAAACTCTTGTCTTCAAACAAAAGTTAACATTTTTAAATTAATCGTGACTATAATGGATTTTATTTTAGTGTATAATAATAACATAAGAGGTGGTTGATTAGTGTACTTCCTCCCATGTAACTGGAATCAGATTCACTCCGCAAACAATCTGACTCGTCACGCAATTCACAACTTATCCTCTAAATTATTGTACCATAACCCCATTACCAGTCTAGGTACACCACTATATTTTCTTCCTCTCTTTTATTATATAGTAATATATATCCGTATTCACATACATAATATTACATAACCACTCCTCTTTCTCATGGGTTCTATTGAAATTCAAAGGTTTCATTCATCTCATACTCATCTAAACCATTCAATATCTTTGTATTTTTAATTAATTTCATTTTCTTAATATTCTTTTTGCACTTGCAGCTCAGAGCCTGAGGTTGTCACCGTTGATGTTCTTGCAGCCAGGTCTCTCATCCAGACCACACATGTTTATCTTGATGTCAGGTAACAGTTTTTTTTTTTTTTTGGATTTTTGTCAACACTGAATTAATTTTTTCTTATGCTAATTTATTTTTTAGAACGGTGGAAGAGTTTCAGAAAGGGCATGTGGATTCTGAGAAGATCGTTAACATTGCATACATGTTTAATACACCTGAGGGTATGATGTTTTATTTACTATATATGTTATAGGCTTTATAATTACAAAATTCAATTTTTAGTATGAAAATCACATGATTTTGGGAAACAGGGAGGGTGAAGAACCCAGATTTTCTGAAGGAGGTTTTGTCTCTTTTCAAGAAAGAAGATCATCTCATAGTGGTACGATGATTAATCAAAATCTAGTATAATTTCAACCTTGCACATTCACATATGCAACTCCTATGTATTTGCATGAAATCTGAATTTCAGGGTTGCCAAAGTGGAGTGAGATCTGTGTATGCAACTGTTGACCTTCTGGCTGAAGTAAGTCAATTCATCTCAACTTCAATACACTCTTCATGTAATCATTTTAACTCCTAGATATGAATTGGCAGGGGTTTAAGGATGTCTCCAACATGGGTGGAGGTTATCTGGATTGGGTTAAAAAGGGATTTCCTGTCAAGATACTTGTTACCAAATAGGAGTTTTACTCACTGTTTAGTTACATGTGATTGTTCCCTATTGTATCTTTCAATGGACGACCCTTTAGTATTTGCTACTTTAATTTCAGTGGGTTCATAAAGTTTGTTTTTTTAGATGCTTAAGTGTAATCATACTGAAGGCAAGGCAAACTATGTTTACAATTGTAACTATTTGATAGATGGAAAATATTACTAGTTTGTGGGTAAATCAAGTTACTTGAAATTGTATGTGTTACGATTACCAAAGGTTTTAAAATAAAATTCTATTAACATATAGTAAATGAAATTGAATTAAGACAGGTGATAGGTTTCTATATGGTGTGGTTTTATTGAAATAGACTTTTAATTTTTTTTCGTACCGGAAGTATAATTGATTAAAAAGAGTGGATTCACGTTCTATTACGGTGGAGAGAAAGTTTATCTGCAGGATTGACATTCAAATGTAGGTTAGTAAGAGAATGAAAAATAGAGTTTGACTGAGAAATGATTTAAATACTTGTGATGTGACACACTTTCCTCTTTAATCAGGGGAGATGGTTGATAATAGCACGCATGTGAAACAACGTGTAATGTGGTCAGTCGTTGGATTGATCTGGGATGTTAGCATGTCATTCTCGTGAGAGATTACCTGCGATTCACGGGAATAGGAGTACATTTGTTCCACATTTAGTAACTTACTACCTCGTAATTTGGCCTTCGTCTTTTGGGCTTTGCAGACGACCCAAAATATTGTTCCCTTAACCCTTGTCTCTATTTTACATAGTGGGGGTTTGTAACACGCATCATTACTCAGCCACAAAATTCGTGGACGTAGAAGTCTCAAATGGGATGTTGCCTTCCTTGGGAATGGACACATTAAACGCCCTTATTGGGTTCCTTATTGGGAGTCGTAATGTAACATTGTGAATAACTGGCACGCATTTATTCGCTAGCTAGCAATGATGTTTCTCCTTCTTTAGAGTATTCAAGTGTTTTCAAGTCATTTCTGAAAGGATCTCAACCGTTGGTGTTAGGGGTAGATCGTATGATCCTTAATGCTTGAACAAAGTATAAATACCTTTTGAAGTGTTACTTTAACTTTTTTGCTATTAGTGATCTGCGAAGAGAGTGCTTTGTTTCCTTTATTGTTCTTCCGGGAGAGCGTTTATTTTGTTGTTGAATGAGGTTCATACGATTTCGACATTGGTTTTGCATGTTGGATTGATGCTCTTTTTGAGTCCTGAAGCCCATGTTTCCTTTTTTGCTCTCCCCCCCCCCCCCCCCCCCCGGGCCTTTCAAGATAGTAATCACTCAATATTTTCTATTTCATTGATGTGTTATCGATCTGTCAGAATATTATGTGGATTACGTATAGTCTGGGTTATTTGAGAGATGTGGCGATGATGTGGTTGTCCTAGCATATTCTATTCTTACCGAGGCACAAAATATTTATTGGGTCATCATGAGGAGCATTCATATTGGGTCAAGAGTGTTGTACCCCTAAATTTGCCCTCCTTTTTTTGCTCCTCATCTGAATTATGGCTTGAGACTCATTCATATCTCACTCATGTCCATCATTCATTCATGATTAATATTTTCTAACAAGCATCAGAGATTCAAGGTTTGTGGCTAACAAAAATCAGGATTGGCTTGAAAAGTGTGGTATTGCTCATTATGAGGATTGAGACCCTATTTGCTTGGTTCTTTGGGACCTAGACTCTTGAAATTTATTAGGACACCCATCTGAGCATCCCAATCCTAATTCTTGGCTTTGTTTCTATAGGATCTTGTGCTTGACCTTCTGTGTGTCTGATTTGACTTCTGAACCCTAATTGTGGGCCCATGATCTGAGGTGTAGCTGGTGGAGCTCTGTGTTGTTTTTGAAACCCTAATCAGGGATAGTTGGTGTTCAAGTGCATTATTTGGTTGACTTTTGATCTAGGATTCATCAAAACCCTAGATTGGTTCATGGCATGGATAAATTATTTGTGTTGACTACTTTTTGGTTTGAGACCTTGGTTGTTACTTGACTTTGAACTTTGACTACTGAACCCTAGTCTATGGTTTATTTCAATTGGTTTTTGATTCATCCTTTCATTTAGTGTATTGGTCTTTTGGTCTTTGGTTTGCCTTGGGTCCATTTAGATTCTTAACCCATTTTAGGTCATCCATTAATAGTTGATCCATGCATTGTCGGCCTTTGATTCCTTATTCATCCATTCATGTCCTTCAACCATGGGTCAGTTTAATTCATAAGTCTTGTCATCATTTGGATTTATTAATCCACGGCATGTTGTTATTACATACATCATTGTGATTTCAAATTGATTTTAATTCCAAATCAATTTTAATTTCTAATTAGTTATGAAATTTTAAATTGATTTTAATTTCAAATTGATTTTAATTTCAAATTAATTTTGGAAACTCAAATCAATTTTGTTGAAATTGATTTTTGTTCAAATTGATTTTTGGAGGTTCAAGTTGATTAGTTTTAGAAATTATTTTGTCAGCTTTTATTTCAAATTAATTTTAGAATTTTTAATTGTGTTTAGACATTAAATCCATTAGCCCATGTCTATAATTCATTCCAATAACAAATCCACTCAATTTCCTTAAGCCCGTTTCAATTACCATCCACACATTAAACTATTCCAAATATCCATTAAACCATTAACTCCATTAAAGACCAAAATGCATTCATTCAAGAATCATTGAAACCAAAATACATTCATTATCATCATCTTTTCATTTTTATACACATATTGCATTAGAGTTGGTTCATGCTTAATTGAGAATTCACTTTGAACTTTCTAATCCCGTCCACATTCATTCATCTACTTCCTTATGGCATGTTTAAAGGGGTGCATCCAAATCTTTGAACTTACTAATCCATTCCCACCATTATTTAACATACATAGATCCATAGTCCATCTTACTTTCATACATGAAGTTTTACAAACACATATATTGCATAAATTGAATATGGAGAAAATTGTTTGAAGTGGTATTAAAGTTCATGTTGAATACATAATTCTCAATGGTTATTACACTTCAAATAAAACAAGCTACACAAGTTCTAAATGACTATAAGTATTAACTTCCATCTTCAAAACATCACCATCTGTCCCAACCTATGGCCCCTATTTGTGTTACTCCCTGCCAAAGCCATCTGCACATGACCGCAACTTTAAACTCGCCATGGTACCTAGCCATACCCACTTGCAAGTTGATGCATCCATAAGCTAACATTGCAATGAAGCCACCCTGCAGCACAATCATAATGCAGCTCCTGCAGATTAAATTAGAATATGCATACCACACAAAACTTGAAAGCTGAACATATCAATAATTTTCAATCAAACCTTCCAACTTGCGAAGCATAAGCCATGAACCATTTACCTCTTGCAGCAATGGTCATGCAAACTACAAAACCTGCAACATTCCAAACACATAGCAGTAGCATCGCATACACAATAACAGCTAACTCATTTCGTCTATAACAGTCTCCTAACTCAACTTAAATTCACTAACATTCATCACTAATATAAATAACATTGAACCAACTAACATAACTATAAATTAACTAACAAATGTTTCTCCAATTCGAAATAACTACCTAACAAACTTTCTAACAGAATTTTTAACTAACCAAAACTAACTCTAGCTAACCTAACCGTTTCTGGCGACTTCATAAACTGATTTCCATCAACTCTTTCTTTGCCCAACTGACTTCAACAGAGAAGCCTAACGGCATTAACAGTTGTTAAGAGATGCAACTGAATTCATAACAGAATGGGGAAAAAGCTATATAAAAGGAACTTACTGTGATTGAAGATGGAGAAAATCACTTCTTTTTTTGTCCAAACAGAACTCTTCACTCTCCAAATTCACGCTTCAATCTTCAAAATAAATTATGCAACTAAATGAACTCTGCAACCTGAGCAGCTTTTCAATATTCATCCTCATTCGACCATCTCCTTCAACTCCATCATAATCGCATTCGTCTGCAAACAGTTGTCCAACACAATCATTACATCAGAATGATTCAAGCTATGAAGATGAAGAAGAAACGATTCTGCAAACATTGTTAATCACATACAACCAGACCATCTTCATTCACTCTCTGGAGAACCACCTTCCAAAACTTTCTTCGATCCTGTAAAAACCGGATTAAGAATCGAAAACTCTTCACTCCGATCGAGCTCGACCTCCATCGCGATCTTCCCAGCAACCTTCCATAGCCTAGCTAACAGAAGAAGAGGTACAAGACAGAGAAGATCAGAAAGAATCGAAACGCAAAGTTCATGATTGAAAGGTGAAGAAGCAACCTTCCATAGCCTTCAATATCATATTTTGTGAATTGCCCATTTAACCCTTTAGGAGTTTATTTTACCATTTTTAACATAGAATTTTAATCAAGTTTGAACCACATATTACATGTTCCCTTAGGATAGTTTGATTAATTCTAACCATTAGATTAGGTGTGTAAGACTCTAATTTTGACCATAAGACCCCTCATGGTATCATATCATTGCTCATTGCATTGTCTCAAGGATCATAGCATGTGTGATTCCTTAACCCTTGGGTTGGGACTTGTGTGAGTTGATTTGAGACCACCAAGCATGTTTGCATTGTATATTATTGCTTTTCTTATTTTGTATACTAATCAAAAGCACAAAAATATGTCCCTAACTCTTTTGTTTTTGAAGCTCAAGTGATCACATGTGCCATTGCTCCTAGGAGGCTCCTATGCTCAATGAAGTGGCTAGATGAAGATGAAAGCAAGCATGACAATGGTCCACAAAGCTCTCAATAATCATATATGTCTCCCAAGTATCTCAATTTGTCAATTTGATCAAGATAAACCAAAGGGCTTGAGGATTGTTTCCCAAGGAAACCCTAATTCAACTGTGCATTGACTATGCCTTGCTCATGAATCAACCTCAACTTATGATCAAATTTAATCAAGGGAAGTTATTTCATTCATTATTTTATGCATATATGAGCTTATGTGAGTATCTTCAATCATTCATTCATCAAGATTTGAAGTTTGGACTTGAAAAGTTGACCAGTCAAGTCATCCGACTATCTGAGATCCACTGAGACCTAACTTTTGATGTGTTTGTCAAATGACACTACGCCAAACAAGACCTTAGACAGCGCTTTTTTTGGCCTTAGACAGCGCTTTAAAGCGCTGTCTAAACCTCCGCTGCTAAAGGTTTAGACAGCGCTTTTTGAAATCTTAAAAGCGTTGTCTTAGCCCCCCCCTTAGACAGCGCTTTGGCCAAAAGCGCTTTCTAAGACCCTCCTATTTTAATTTTTTTAGGTATACCTTAGACAGCGCTTTTGCCTAAAGCGCTTTCTAATCCCCCTTTAGACAGCGCTTTTTCCAAAAGCGCTGTCTAATGTATACGAAAATTTTTGAAGCTTTTGTTTTAAACCACATTTTTTCCAGGTTTATAAACCAGAATTTCTACCTGTTTTCAACCAGATTTTGACAGACAGTTATCACATTTTATACATGCCATTTTGGCCTTTTTTCTAACAATTTTTGGCTAACAAATATATATATATACCAATTCAAACCAATTTTGCCTTAAATGTATCAAAATATATACAAATTTATGTACACATTTACAAGTCATTACATATACTACAAATGTACACATTAATTACACAAATTTATGAAAAAACTTTGAGCTCTATCATGAATTGACACCACTCCTCTTTGATTTCGTCCACTTGATCCTTTGTATAAAATGCACACTTGAATTCCTCAAAGTACTACATAATAATATAACATATTTTGAATTAATTCCAACTATTTAATTATATGAGATATGTGTAAATATAAAAATAACTCATAAGTTAGAAATACATACATCGGTGGGAATCACTAATCGGCCCAAAGCAAGAGTATCCCGCATAAACCTCAACACGAAATACCCGCAATCTATTTGATTACGTTGTTGAGGACACTACATGAAAAAAAAATATGGATTATAAATCCTAAGTTTTATCAAGTGTCATCACTAATATAATAAAAAATGTGGTAATTAAAAATATACCGCCACTTTAATCCATGTAATGCGGTTGGCGCTCCTCCTTGAGGTTTGGATATCTCGTTGGGCCCGAAAAGCTTGTAGGACGCTAATAAAATAAAAATGAAGCAATTAGAACAATTCACATAAACTAAGAAAAATTTTGAACATTCTCACTTACGTGTCAATTAGGTCCTTCATATCCGGGTATGTTGTCCAATCATTTCCTAACGAGTCAAGATAATACACAATTTCTCGGATAGGATTGATTGCGAGCAACAACCAATGTCCACTGTAATGATTAGGCAAATGTTAGATGGTAACTTGGAAAATAATTATAATAGATGAATTTAGAATGAAATGCTAACCCGGTATTAAACGGTATAAAAAACAACTTCTCCGCATCTTTATTGTCCATGAGGATCCGAAGAACATACTCCGTCACGGTATGCGGTCTACTTAAGATTAAACCTAAGTTGACGCTCGCGGGTGCTAAGAATCCGAATGACTCGTCCAAATCATTGGGGCGCATCAATTTGTCATACAAAAACCTAATATAAAAACATCATTAACACCTCTTTTGAAACATAAAGTAAACCGGATTAACATAAAGTAAACATCATTAACATAAGTTGTTTAATTAATAAAACAAAGTAGACCGGATTTACCTAATATATGTATTGACAACGTTGACGCCGATTTCTTCATGACCAAAAACTTGCATGAAGTCTTCATTACCAATCATTTGGTCGTGATCAAAGCCGAAAATCCCTTCCTCCATATGTATAGTCCGAACACCTCCGGCCGGTATATCGGTCATCTCTAGAAATGTCCTGAGGCACGACCTATACTTGGTGGTAGGTTTTTTCCTAGCTACGGTCTTCTTAGCACCAGAACTTTTTACCCGTGCGGAGGCGTTGCTAACCTCTTTTTTTTTGTTGTGCGGAGGCATTGCTAACCTCATTTTCTTTTGATTTGGATTTTGTGGGAGTCTATTTAACATAACCAAGGAAAATATGTAAGTAAAATTTTAAGCATAAATTTTAAACTTTGAATATACACATTAAAGTTAACATAAGTTTTAAGCATACCTCATATCCTACGCATATGAGGTTTGTCGGCCATGCAACAAACGAACCTACTGCTTCGTGCACCGTTGTTGCATCCGAATCATCGCTAGGATATGGTAATGCTGCATTCGGCTCAACTGCAATATCAACTGATACCTTCAAACATCCAGCAGGGAGCTCTCTAGTGTGGAGTAATACTCCGCTAACGTTATGCACTTTTCCCTTGCCAACCATCCGATAGTATGGTGACGCCAAATACAGCTGACAATGGGAAATGCCCTAAAACCAATAATAACAAGAAATCGTTAATGTGTATATATGTCAAATACATAATTTAAGCAAATATTTCATTTTAAGACAATTATATGTAATTACCTCTGGAATGTTCGGCTGAAAGGTACAGTTGATACTGTTTTTGTCCGAAGCATCTCTGTATACCGTTGAGGCGCTAGCCTCTCTTTCTCTCCTCAATGCATCAAGCTCAGCTTGCATGGCTTCCAATCTTGCATGAAGCTCCCGATTACTAGGAGCCTTTCCTTTTTTAACACTGAGGGAGGTCGGAGTGACTCCAAATCCCTTACCCCTCACCCGACCAGAATACTCAGGGACATCTAATGCCCGACTAAGTATGCTCTTAGTATCATCGGGAGATAGAGACTGAGATAGCTCCTCCTGAAAAATCAGATGAATACCGTATACTTGTCAAATATTTGTGTATAAAAATGTTATTCAATTAATGAAAAAATGTTATACTTACACATTTCTGGTATACGTTTAAAACTTCTTCTTGAGGAACTCCAGATTTGCCCACACGGGCTTCCTTCCACAAAACATGTGCAGGAAGAGATGTTTCTGAACTTTCCTCCTTCTGCAGCTACACATTAAGTCATACAATTTGATCAGATAAAACTAATATATGATGAACAAATTTGTTTTCGCAATTTATAAATACTTACCATGGATTGTTCTAAGCGTCCATATCCGACACGTCCTTTTCGGTACGGATATGCGGGACTTGATGCTCTTTCCCGATTTGTAGCACTTATTCTTTGAAAAGTCGGGTCTTGTCTTTTGGATTTGAAAGCTTCCCATTCTTCAGCCGATATCAAACTTTCATATTTTCTAGGAAGCTCCGCATCCACAAAATTACCATCCGCATCCTTAAGGAACTTGGATGATAAAAATGTCCGAAACCCTCTAAGAAGCTTTCCGGCCAATTTCATACAAAACCCTCTTCTTTCTTCTTCGATGTTAAAACATCGCTAAGAAAAACATACAGATTGATAGTTAGTATCGGTAATTGAAAAAACATAATTGATACCGTATAATTAAGGGCCAAATGATTGTACCTTTATCTCACTCCAAATTTTTTCTTTGGAGTCTTTCAACTCTTTATTTCTCCAATCATCACATGTAATGGGAATTTCATTCCTTACTAGTGCACCGATGAAACTAGTTAAGGTATGCCCATTAGGTTCTATAAGTTGTCCCTGGTTGTTCCAAGAGACATCTAGTATGATGCCTCGAGATCTTCCTTGGACCACCCTTCGCATTACTGTGATGCCTCTTCGAATTTCTTCTTCCGCGGATACTTTACTAACTTCCTCATGTTGGTCATCAGCCATGTCTAACCTGTAATAAACCAAGGAAACCATCAAATATCAAATATAACTTATAATCAAAGCAATTGAAAACAAAAAAATAAAGAAATCATGCATTATCAGATATAACTTATAATCAAAGCAATTGAAAACAAAAATATAATGAAATCATGCATTATCACATATAACTTATAATCAAAACAAATGAAAATAAATAAATAAAGAAACCATGGATAATTTACCTAAGTCACTAACATCTCTTTCTTTTCTTTGTTGGAATATTAATCACTTATTTCTTAGCAATGCGTACGGATGAATTGATCCAAATTCCCTCATTATGATCGTTTCTTATATATGACTCATCCGGTATAAGATCCTCAACTTCATCATTTCTATTCAACTCATTCCGTCTAATGCATGACTCATTCTCAACATCAATATCACATTGATCGACACCGCTATCATCAGTCACTTTGTTAGAGAAAAGCACTATAGACCATTTTGTACTCTTCGGGTCATTCACATAGAACACTTGTTTAGCTTGAGATGCTAGAATAAAAGGTTCATCTTTGTACCCCACCCTAGTAAGATCAACTTGCAAAAATCCAGACTTATCCATTCGTATGCCACTACTATTCACCCACTTGCAACCAAAGATGGGAATCTGAAACTTCTCGTAATCAAACACCCAAATGTGCTCAATAACTCCAAAATATGACAAATTTGCATATTTGGGGTTTAAGTCCTTCATACTTGATATATGCATTGCTTCAGCTAGCACGGTGACACCACTATTTTGCATAGTACTCTTATCATCTTGTTCTTTGGTATAAAATGTGTATCCATTAATTGAATACGCACTATGAGAAAACACATGCAAACTTGGACCATATGCCAAACATCTCAACCTTTCTGTTACCGAAGAAGGATCTGAAGAGCGCTTCAAATAAATATGATCCTTCAACCATTGTATGAAACTTTGATTGTGCTCTATAACTATCCAATTTTCATTTCTGTTCGGATTTAACCTTCGGAGTACATCCTTGTGCATTTCAACATATGGCTCAACCTCATTATTATTGTGCAGAACATACAAATGAACTTGATCCCGTTCATCCCTTGATATTGTCACAATTTTATTCCCAATTAATTTTTTACCTTCCATTTTGTCGAAAATCTGAGCTCTGGGGAGTCCAATCGATTGAACGTTAGACAAATATTCAGTACAAAACTCAACAGCTTCTTCAACAATGTATCGTTCAACAATACAACCCTCTGGTCGACTTCGGGATTTCACGTACCCTTTTAATATTTTCATATACCATTCAGCAGGGTACATCCATCTCATATAAGCTGGTCCACACAACTGTGTCTCTTTCACAAGATGAACAACTAAATGAACCATTATGTCAAAAAAAGACGGAGGAAAATACATTTCAAGCTCACACAAGGTAATTACAATCTCTTTTTGTAGTGTTGGTAAGATCTCGGGATCGATCACTTTACTACAAATTGACCTAAAGAAAAAACACAATTTAGTTATGGCACTTCTTACTTTTTCTGGCAAAATAGAACGTATACCTATCGGTAGAAAATGTTCCATTATAACATGGCAATCATGTGTCTTCAAATTCTTCAACTTGAGGTCTTTCATAGAAACAAGTCTTCTGATATCAGATGAGTATCCTTCTGGAACCTTAACTTCACTCAGAGACTTACACAAATTTTTTTTCTCCTTTCTAGATAAAGTAAAAGCAGCAGGTGGTAGATATGTTCGTCTTCCTTTCTTCACGGGTGCTAATTCAGTTCTCATTCCCATTTTTAACATGTCCTCCCTTGCTTTAAGGCCATCCTTAGACTTGCCTTTTATATTGAGTAATGTACCGATAACACTTTCAAATACGTTTTTTTCAATATGCATAACATCGAGAAAATGTCTCACGTACAAAGACTTCCAATATGGCAATTCAAAAAATATCGACCTTTTCTTCCACCCACCTTTCACAATCTTATGTGCAAAAGGCTTGCCAAACTCAGTACGCACATCTTTCACCTTTTCAAAAACTTGTTCACCTGACAATGCGGGTGGAGCTCTACGATGTTCGGTGTCTCCATTGAATGCTTTTCTCCACCCACGGTAGTGATGTTTAGAATGTAAGAATCTACGATGACCGAGAAACACATTCTTCTGGCAAAGTTCTAATCGAATCGTATCGGTTCCGTCTTCACAAACAGGACACGCACGTTGACCTTTAATGCTATACCCAGATAGATTCCCGTATGCTGGAAAATCATTAATTGTGCCAAATAACATCGCCCTCAAATTGAAACTTTCTTTCCTATATCCATCATAAACCTCCACACCGTTCTCCCACAAAATCTTTAAATCTTCGATCAGAGGTGTCAAGTATACGTCTATGTCATTCCCTGGTTGTTTAGGACCAGAGATTAACAGAGATAACATCATGTACTTACGCTTCATACATAGCCACGGAGGTAGGTTATAAATCATAAGAATCACAGGCCATGTGGTATGTGAGATACTTTGAAGACCATGTGGGTTCATTCCATCAGTAGATAATGCCAATCGAAGGTTTCTTGCTTCTGATCCAAACTCAGGATAATCATTATCAATCTTCGACCACTGTGGTGAATCAGCCGGATGCCGATACTTTCCATCAATAATTCTTTCATCTGCATGCCAAGTAAGATGTCTTGCATCGGTTTCACTACGAAACATGCGCCTAAATCTCGGAATTATCGGAAAATACCATAAGAATTTTGCGGGAGATAATCTTTTCTTATATCGAGACAAACCGCATTTAGGGCACTCAGTTAACATTGCATATTCGTTACGAAACAAAATGCAATCGTTAGGACAAGCATGTATCTTATCATAGCTCATGCCAATAGAGCACAACATTTTTTTTGCCTCATAGGTTCGATTAGGAAGAACATTATCATCCGGTAGCATTTCTCTCATAAGGGCCAACAACTCTGTGAAACTTTTATCCGACCATCCATTGCCCGCCTTTAAGTTGTACAACTTTAATACCGCAGAAAGTCTTGAGAATTTAGTGCAACCGTTGTACAACGGTTTCTCTGCATCGCTTACCATCCTCTCAAACATTTCAGGACAATCATGAAGGTCTTCTTCCAGTGCTTCTACAATCTCTTCAACTCGATCACAATCGTATGTTTCCGTGTCTTTGTCGTATGAAGCATAGGTCGTATTACTTTTTCCACTCGATTCAACATTCTCATTAATTTTCTCACCATGAAATATCCAGCACCGATAACTTTGATCAATTCCATGCCTCAGCAAATGCGATTTCAATCCATGTGCGTCAACCTTACCAATATAACAACAACGCAAGCAAGGACAATGCATTCGTCTGGGGTTTTCAGCGTGTTGAACAGCATACTTAACGAATTCCAAAACCCCACTCTCGTACTCTTTGGTCATTCGATCGGCACAGATCCATGTTTTATCCATGGTTTTCCTACTTATTAAAGTAAACAATTAATCCATACAATTATAAGCTAAGGTAGTATCTTTGAATATCCTAACAATTATAAGCTTTAATTCATTTTAAACTTCAAAAACCTATACATAACCAATGTTAATATAAACTTCAATAACGTATCCGATACGCCAATATACCAACTTTAATACTTAATACATAATTCAAAAGTAGAGATTTTATTTAAAACATTATATCTAAATTGAATAATTATTATTTTTGACTGTTATATTTTGTTTTGTTAACTGCAGTCAATCAAGGTCCATTCAATAATAAGCAACTTACTTATAAAAATATTTTATTGTAAAATAAAATACTAACTGATCTTCTTTACTCTTAACTAAATTTCCATATATTTTCAATCTTTATAAATAAATCATTTAATATTTGACACATGGAGTACTACTTCTACCCAGAACAATCCCTAGTTAGTCCCTGTCCCCACATGAGCAACAACAAACAACCATTATATTTTGGAGTGTATTACCGACAAATCATGATTTACAAGCAAAAACCTAAGACTATAACTATTAATTTGTCTGTTTTAGTTGAATTTTTTGGTGCTATTATTACTCTCTCAAACTCTTCTAATAATGCATGAACATAGGTACAAATCCCCTAAGTTTTGAACGGGTGCAAGAGTTACTAGTATGATGCAACAATTCTGAGCAAACAGTAACATATTCTTACAAATTCATGTGTTTTTGAGTCATTTTTTCCTGTAAAGAGTAATCATACGTGTTGTAGTAGGCATTGGTGAGTATATAAATATATATAGTACAGACAAAGAAAAACATCTTATATGCCACCTGAGTACATGCATTTTATATGCTCAGAAAAAACACACAAACACAAGAAAAACAATAAAAAATAAAAAGAAGTATCTTGAAACATACCAGTTCTGTTCGCTTGGAATCGATGCCCGGTTTTATATGTGCTTCAACAGTTTCGTTAAACTTTGCCTTGGCGTTGGCCTGAACAATATATAATGATATTAAAACATACAGTAAACAATGGAACATTGCAGGTAAAACAGGAACAGTGTAAAACAATGGAATACAGTACACACAAAATAGGGTTGAGATTGTTGAGATTGTTGAGATTGTTGAGATGAGGAGTGCGGTGGCGGAAACGGTGGCGGAAACGGCGGCGGTCGCTTGTTTGGGTGACGGCGGAGGTGAATAGGGTTTTCGAACGTTGCGCTGAAAAAATGTGTTTTGGGTGTCTGAGAGGTGAGTGAAGAAGAGGGAAAACAAAAATACGTACTGAGAACGAAAATACAATCCTGAAATTTTATTTTAATTAGACCTTAGACAGCGCTTTTGTGGAAAGCGCTTTCTAAGGTATGCCTTAGACAGCGCTTTCCAAAAGCGCTTTCTAAACCCCCCCTTAGACAGCGCTTTTGGTTTTAATTTTTTTTTAAAATTTAAAGACTTTAGACAGCGCTTTATCAAAAGCGCTGTCTAAGGTCTATATTTAAAAGCGCTTTCATTATTTTCTTGGAACATTTTCAGCGCTTTATTTTAATTTTAACCTTAGACAGCGCTTTCTTTTAAAAGCGCTGTCTAAGATGCGCTGTTAAAAGTCATTTTTGCCATAGTGTGAAGATGACCCCAAGAGAAAAAATGTTCTTAAGAACCATATGAATAACTTTCATCTTCATCAAAAATTAATTTGAAACTTGTAAGGTCATTATTCATTTCAAAACATTATAGGTCATTTTGACTGAAACTCTAATTTTGGGTCAACTTCCCAAGGACCTAACTTCTTCATTTTTTATGATTTTGATGTGAGACCAATTTAATTGGAAAGTTTAAGATGTATACTTAAAATGTTATGTTGGAAAAAAATTTATAATCCTAAAATAAACACATGTGATAATACAAAACATTATAGGTCACTTTGGACCAAAACCATTGAATCTTGAAAATGTCCAACTTCAAGTGCCCGTAACTTTCTCATCAAAAATCCAAATGATGTAACATTTAAGTCCAAATTGATCATCTCGAAAATATCTACAACTTTTATGTTGAAGGTTTTTTTATTTGAGGTTTGCATCATTGAAACAGAAGGGCTTGAAGTTGGTCACTTTTTGGAAAAATCTTCAAAGGGAACTTATACATGTTTTGTACCTCATACTTCAAGGCCAGTTTTCATAAATTTCCAAACTCCAAATGGATTTTTGTCCAAAATAGTTTTTGTTCCTTATGTCAAGACCTATCCAACCATTACTCACACGCCTATGTTTGGTTTTTCTATATGGGACTTTCGAAGAGGGGAACATTTATGACCAAATATGCAATTCAATTTGAATCTTCATGCACAAGCTATTACAGTTACAATTTCACGTCCAAACCTTCTTCAAATGAGCCCAACATTCATTTCCAATTGATTTTGGGTCTCACATGCGCCTGTGCATGCCTATGCATGGAGGACCCAATGATCATGCACACAAGTTCTTCACCTCATTGCTTGCATCCCAGCTATAAATACATGCCTTGCCTCATTCAAATTTCAACCTAAAGGCTACATGAAGCTCTGCTGAAATCCATACCCAACCTCACTTAAAGGAATTCTGATTTTTTTCTCTCAATTTCAAACTTGAATTTCAACATAATCAGTTGATCTTCAAGTTCCAATTCCTAAGCCTTGCATCATCACCATCTCCTGATCAAAGTGGAAGCAAGAATTGGAGCAGATCGTGCTGTTTAAAGTTGCATTTCAAAGGTTTATGATCCAATTGTTTTGATCTATATCTCACCATATAATGTGAATTGCTTGTGTTCAATTGGTTTTCTGAAGTCCTCGTGCAAGAGACAAGCCAGTGGTGGCTTTGATTTCATGTTTTAGAGCATCTCAGTTTGCACACCTGGAAATTCAAGCTCAGATTTCTCATTCCATAGAGATCTTGAGGACAATCCAAGGTTATAGGGATGATGTACATCACCCCAGCTTCATTTTGGTATAAGGCTCATGCATTTTGGTTGAGGTTTAAAAACCTGCAACTGGTGGCCAAAATCAGTTGGTCCACCGGAGAAGACGGTGGTTTCCACCACCGTCCCCACGTGGATGATACCAGGCCCTTGGATCCCACTCCTCCGTTCTAATCGTGGCCATGCTTTCTATTTACTTTTTTTAATTCAGCGTGTAACGCGTTTGACTGATGCCTACCATGGAAACGCGCTTCTGAGCCCTTGGATATTGCCGCGTCAATTAATGAAGTCCATCCAAGGGGCCCTGATTTTCCTATTTTCTATTTTTCTGTTTTATTTTCTTTTAATTCCATTTTATTTCAAAAATTCATAACTATTTTATTTGGAATCACAAAAATATGAGACCAACACTAAAATTTTTTTTGAAAAATCTAGTTTCATAATCTGATTTTTAATTATTTTTGTGATTCCATTTAATATTTTTTGTGAATTATTTTGTTTTTTAATAGTTTTTAATTCATTTTAATTACTTTTTGATATTCAAAAATTCCAAAAATATTTTCTTAACACATATGGATCATGATAAGTCTATGAAAAATATTCTCATCAATTTCTTAATTGATTTGAGATTTATTTGAGATTTTAGTTCATTTGTGTTATTTTTCATTGTTTTTTAATTGTTTTAAAATAGTTTCTGTTTTCAAAAAATGTTGAGAAAATTTGTCAAACCTTGTTTGACCATGTTAGACTTATGATAATTCAATTGGACTTATCCAAGTTGATTTGAATTGAATTTGAAGTTTGACCATATTTTGTTCATTTTATTTTATGTTTTATTTTAATTTCAAAAATACCAAAAAATATGTTTGACCTTGTTGACTTCTAATCTTGATTTCTCTTCTGTTTTAGATTGGTTGATGATGATTTTGATTCACATTTAACCATTGTGTTTTGATTATGTCATTTGATTTCTCCTTTATCCATTCCATTTCTTCTTCATCTTCTTCTTTTGATTTTGGCCAATGAGTTAATGATTTGTGGTTAGCCTTGACATATGGGAGGCTTAACCTTCTTTGATCCAAATCAAACTCAAATTGATCAAAGACCAAGTGAGTTGCTTTGTGTCCAAGATAGGTTGCTTCTTGGTCAAGCAAAAAACCTAAAATCCATACAAGGTCTTTCTTCTTTTCTTTTGGCATGGCAAGTTGTAGGAGCTTGGCTTACTAGTCATGATCTCTAACTTGTGTTTATTTGCCTATAATTTTATTGATCGGCCTCAGATAGGTGTGACTACTACATTCCTCCACTTACGATTGCTTAACATAGCACTAAATTGTCTTATGACACACTAACATTGACTACTAATTACTAACTTTAATTCAAGCCTTTAATTCTTGCAATTTACTTTAATGCAATTTAATTTCTTGCTCATTTATTCATATTGCTTTTTACTTTGCTCACTTGAGCTCATATTTTATGTTTATGTTATTTGCCTTTTGCTCACTTAAGCTCATTATTGTATATAAATATATTGTTGCTTTGTGTTTGTTTTGTTTGTGTTTGTGTGAATCCAGTGCAAAAAGGAGAAAGGACTTAGAATTAGGACTTTACCTATGCTTAAAGGAGTTCAAGAGCAACTAGGTCTCATGCCTTTAGAATGCTAAATTTGTTGAAGAGCAACTAGGCCTCATGCCTTTAGAATGCTAAATCAAAGTTGACTTCAAAGGACCCCTAATCTAAACTCATTCTTTGTCCATTTCTCTTATTGTGTTGTGAACTTTTTAATTGTTTGTTCTTGTGTGATAGGGATTCCAAACTTGAGATAGTAAGAAGGACCATTGTCATGAATAGCCAAGTTAAGAGATGACAAGCCCAAATGGAGATCTTAGGAGTTTGAATGAATATTTGTTTGATTGCTTGAGTGATTGCTAAGTCCAAAGGAAAGGAGCATCTTGAATCATCTTTATGATCTCAAGAAAGGGAACTCCAAGGGTTTTATCTCTTCTCTCATCTTTGCATGTTTAGGACTAGCCCTTCTCTTATTCTCTCCACTCTAACCCAAGCCAAACTCATTTTGTGCAAACATTGACATTGTTTTCAAAATTAGAAACCTAGGCCATATGCCTTTGATTTTTCAAACTCTTTTCATTAATACTTATTTTGAATGAACCTTAAGTTAACTTTGACTTCATTTTTGTGAATACTTCTAATTTGTAAATACAACTCACTTCAAGTGATTTTTGTGGTTCCAATGGCCACCTTTATTAAAAAATTTCATAAACATTAGTCCCTAGGTTTGAGTTATCATAATGGTTGATGTAAACCTCACCTTATCCTTAGTGATTGGACTATAAGTCTTCCATACTTATTATAGGGTGGATCCCTCACTAGTATGTTGAAGCTCTCCTCACATGGTGGATTGTTGGTTTAGGTTGAGTTTTCTCCCTTTGATAACAAAAAAATCTTAAGGCTTTTGGACAAATCAATTCACCAATCTTTAAGATTTTTACCCAGAACTACGAGGTTTTGATCTTACCTTTGTGCTGGTACGTAGGCAATGGGTTTATCCATTCAAACAACATAATTGTAAATATGTATACTCTTTTCTCATCTCCTCAATCTTGTTTGCACAAATCTTTTCACAAATACCAACCTACAATACACATTTGCAAAAAGGGCTCCCTTAGAGTACTAAGGATGTTTTGGGTGCTTAAAACCTTCCCATTTCATAACCAACCCCCTTACCCAGATCTCTGACATTTTTATTAGTTTTTGATTTGATAAAACTTCTTACTTGGTTTTTGTTCGCTTTCTAACCTTTCCTTTGGATAAATAGAAGTGCGGTGGCGACTCGAATTATATGCTTACTTTTGATTTAGTCAATAAATCTAAGGTAACGAATACCCCGCTACAGAAAAGTGGCGACTCTGCTGGGGAGAAGCCCTCCTAGTGGGTTTAGCCTACTTTTTGCCTTTGTTGTATTGTATGTTTATATTTATTTGTGACATATTTTTTATGCAAATTTGGGATGACTGTATTGTTTGTAATGTATGAATTGCTTGATATATCAATTGCTTGTGTGCTTGGTGGTCTCTTGTGAGATGAGTTCTATACCCGAACTACGAGGTTTTGATCCTACCTTTGTGCTGGTACGTAGGCAATGGGTTTATCCATTCAAACAACATAATTGTAAATATGTGTACTCTTTTCTCATCTCCCCAATCTTGTTTGCACAAACCTTTTCACAAATACCAACCTACAATACACATTTGCACAAATCTTTTCACAAATACCAACCTACAATACACATTTGCAAAAAGGGCTCCCTTAGAGTACTAAGGATGTTTTGGGTGCTTAAAACCTTCCCATTTCATAACCAACCCCCTTACCCAGATCTCTGACATTTTTATTAGTTTTTGATTTGATAAAACTTCTTACTTGATTTTTGTTTGCTTTCTAACCTTTCCTTTGGATAAACAGGAGTGCGGTGGCGACTCGAATTGTATGCTTACTTTTGATTTAGTCAATAAATCTAAAGGTAACGAATACCCCACTACAAAAAAGTGGCGACTCTGCTGGGGACACTTATTTCTCTTTGCATATGAGGAATGCAAAGGGTGGTGATACCATTGTGTGTTGTTTGCCTCTTTTGTACAAGTGGTTTGTTTCACACTTGCCATAAACGCTCGCCTTCAAGGAGAACAAGGGATGTCTACGGTGGTCCACGAGACTTATGTCTCTCACTAATGATGATATCTTTTGGTATAACCGTGTGTATGATGGTGTCCAGATTATTGATTCTTGTGGTGAATTCTCCAATGTGCCTCTTCTTGGTACATGTGGTGGAATTAACTACAACCCAATTTTGGCCCGTCGTCAGCTTGGGTTCCCCTTAAAGGATAAACCTAACAACATTATGTTGGAAGGTGTGTTCTTTCAAGAGGGTAAAGATCCCCAGAACTTGAAGGGTAGGATGGTCCGCGCCTGACGCAAGATTTATATGAAGGGAAGGAAAGAGCTTGGTCCGAAGAATTGTATTGCTTTGGAACCCTACACCTATTGGGTGAGGAGGAGAGCGCTTGAGTACCGCATGCCGTACGATTATCCGAGACCTACCCCTATGGTTATGGTTGGGCCTTCAACCCTCCCTAACCAAGAAGTACAGGAGTTGAGAGATGAAGACTGTTCACGTGCTTGGGTTCGTGAGCGAGAGGGACTATTTCAGCAACTCAGAGATAAGGATGTTGTGATAGAATTTCTGGAGCATCAAGTTATTGATGAGCCTGATGATATGGTTACTTCTCTTCTTCCTCAGTCATCCAAGTTTTGGAAGAGGAAGTATGATCGACTCGCCAAGGAGAAGGCGGATATGGAAGCAGCTTATGAGAAAGAGGTGAAGAGGCTTCGTGCAGCTTATCTTCCGGTCTCAAGAGCTTTGGACGATTGTTTCTAGGGTTCCATAGGATATTTATTCCCCTTTCCTCTTGTATTGTATTTGGTTACCAAAATTGTACTTCTTCATTGGTGTAAAAATTTTTCCAAATATTATTGATATGAATATTCCATATATGTTTTAAAAGATTAATATTTCCAAATATTTGCAAATAGATCTCTATAAAGTTCCTCTGATAAAAAATAAAAATCATATGCACAAACATTGCATGCATCATATGCATAAGCAGGTTTTGTTCAGTTCTGATCAGTGGTCTAACTCTTTGCTCTTCATTTATTTTGAAGACAAGCTAACGCACTGGTATAACATCATGGCGAATCTTCCAAAGCTGATGGATCATCTGGAGCAAGAGAACCATAAACTAAAAGAGGAAGTAGCTAGGCTGACTGCCATGATGGAGTCAGTGCTGGCTGCTCAAACCCAACCATCTCCAACTCCTGCAACTCCTCCCGCGAGGACGATTATTTCTGAGGTAGCTTCCTCAACTGTGCCTGCCGCCACAACTCACTTTGCGCCTACCATGCCAGCCGGGTTCCTCTGGGGAATGCCCGCAAATTTTGTGCTAGAAGGTCTTGCTCCTACCTTCGCTTCTCTGCCGGCATCTAGCCCGGTCCTTGCTGTGCCACCTGCCGTTGTGCACACGTTACCAAGAGTCGAAGACACCACCTACCATTCTGAGCCATTTGAGGGCCTAGATGTTTATGAGAAGATGGACGTTATGAACGACCAATTCCTTGAGATGCGCAAGGAACTAAAGACTCTAAGGGGTAAAGACCTCTTTGGTAAATCTGCTGCTGAGTTGTGCCTTGTGCCCAACGTCAAAATCCCTATCAAATTCAAAGTATCTGACTTTGAAAAATATAAGGGAAACACTTGCCCACTCATCCATCTTGTGATGTACGCTCGCAAGATGTCAACACAGACAGAGAATGATCAGCTTCTCATCCACTATTTCCAGGACAGCCTGTCCGGTGCTGCACTCAGATGGTACATGGGTCTGGATAGTGCGAACATCCGCTCCTTCAATGATCTTGTCGAAGCTTTCGTCAAGCAATACAAGTATAATGTTGATATGGCTCCCGATAGGGACCAGCTGAGGGCAATGTCCCAGAAAGAGAAGGAGACTTTCAAGGAGTACGCCCAGAGATGGCGTGAGTTGGCCGCTCAAATTGTGCCACCCCTCGAGGAGAAAGAAATGACCAAGATCTTCTTGAAGATCATGAGTTCTTTTTATTATGAGAGGATGATAGCTAGTGCTCCCTCGGACTTCATCGAAATGGTGAATATGGGGATGAGACTAGAGGAAGGAGTCCAGGAAGGACGTCTCTCCAGAGATGAAGGCTCTTCTGCAAAGAGGTATGGGAGCCTTGCAAAGAAGAAAGAGGGAGAGGCACATGTTGTGTCTTCCCATATCAAGCGAAGACCCTCTATGAAGAGGAAGAACGTGCGTCCTGCCGTTAACCAGCACCAGGTAGCTCATATAGCACCTGCCTTTAGGGAAGTTCATCATCAACAACAACAACAACATCAACAATATCAACAACATCATCGTCCACAACAGCAGGCCTACCAGCCTCGAAACAACAGTAACACTAGCACCATCTATGATAGGAAGAGGGTCACTTTTGATCCAATTCTAATGACCTATGCTGAGCTCTATCCTTCATTGATAGACAGAAAGCTGATTACTCCACGTGATCCTCCTGCTGTGCCGACCAATCCTCAGTGGTGGTGCAAGCCTGAATTACATTGTGTATATGATTCTGGTGCTCCCGGACATGATGTGGAGAATTGTTATCCCCTGAAGACCAAGGTGCAAGACCTTGTTAGAATTGGGATTTTGTTTTTCGAGGACATAGGTCCTAATGTCAAGAAGAACCCATTGCCCGAGCATGGGAAAGCTGTTGTGATCATGGTCCAGGGTTGCCCTGGCAAGTATAAAGTCCTGTATGTCAGTCATATCAGGCAATCGTTGGTCGAGATGCACAGACTGTTATGTGGATACAATCATTATGAGCATGACCATGACAGGTGCCAGGTGTGCACTGTCAACGAAAGAGGATGCCGCTAAGTCAGGAAGCACATCCCAGAGATGCTGGATTAGGGTATGATTGAGATACTTCAGAATCGAAATGAGGATGAAGTGGATGTTATTTCGCCTGTATTCAGAATACCAGAGCCTGTTGTTGTCAAATATGATGGCAGCAAGAAGAAGGTTTCTCCCACTCTCGTGATAAAGCCAGCGGGCCCTGTCCCATATTCTTCAAATAAAGTAGTGCCTTACAGGCACAATGCAGTAATGGTAGAAGATGGGAAGGAGGTGTCGTTTCCCTCCACCTCTGTTGTGAGTATTTCCGACGTTAATGGTGTGACCCGCAGTGGTCGTGTTTTCTCGGTGTCGTCGAAACCCCATGAAGACGTATTGAGGAGAACTGCTGTTGATAATTCTGCCAGTCCTGTGGGGACTTCTTTTTCTTCGAATCTGACACTTGTTGTGAAGGGTGTTGACCCTGCTGTTGTTGATAAATCTGTAAAAGCTCCTGTCCCTGTTGGCCAACATGGCATTTTGAAAGAGGACTGTGATGAGATGCTGAGGCTCATCAAGAGGAGCAAATACAATGTTGTTGATCAGCTGCTTCAAACTCCATCAAAGATATCTGTCATATCTCTGCTGATGAATTCTGAGCCACGTCGCGAAGCTTTGCAGAGGGTGTTGGACGTGGCATACGTGGATCACGATGTCACAATTGAAAAGTTTGATAGCATTATTGCAAACATAACTGCTTGTAATAATTTGAGCTTTTGCGATGCTGATCTTCCCAAGGAGGGAAAAGACCACAATTTGGCTCTACACATTTCTATGAATTGCAAGGATGATGCCTTGTCTAATGTGTTGGTAGACACAGGATCATCGCTTAATGTGTTGCCAAAATCCACTCTGGCCAAACTTTCTTATCAGGGGCCTCCCATGAGGCAGAGTGGAGTGGTAGTTAAAGCTTTTGATGGATCGAGGAAAACTGTGATTGGCGAAGTTGAACTCCCGATCAAGATTGGACCTAGTGATTTCCATATCACTTTCCAGGTCATGGATATCCACCCATCATATAGCTATTTGCTTGGCAGACCATGGATTCACGAGGCAGGCGCCGTGACATCCACCCTACACCAGAAGTTGAAGTTCGTCAAGAACAAAAAGTTGGTGGTGATAGGGGGAGAGAAGGCTTTCTTGGTTATCCATTTATCGTCCTTTTCCTACATAGATGCTGAGGATGAGGTTGGGACGCTGTTCCAAGCCTTATCTATTGCTGAGCCTTCAAGGAAATAACCTTCTTCATTTGCTTCCTACGATGATGCTAAGTTGGCCATTGAGCATGGTGCAACTACTGGTTTAGGACAAATGATCAAGCTGGAAGATAATAAATCCCAGGCTGGCATAGGATATTCTTCAAGCATTTCCAACGAGCGTGGGCTGTTTCAGAGTGGAGGTTTCATCTACACTGTTGAAGATCAAGAGGCTGCTGCCATAGTGGAAGATGATTAAGAGGAAGATTCTGGCAACTTTGTCATCCCTGGTGGAATCTGTAATAATTGGGTCGTTGTTGATGTTCCAACAGTTATCCATAAGTCCACGTAATATGTTCATTTTGTTTAAAAACCCTTCTCCCATGCCAAAGGGAGAAGTGATGACATTGTTGGCACATATTAATACAATGATATTCATTCAAAAATTACATGTTAAATGTTTGTTTTTCCAAATTATTTTCCATTTTTATTTTTTTGCATGAAATTGGTGATCACCATAAAGCCCTAAAAAAGAGTATAAAATCAATCTTTTCATCTGCATAATGATTTTCCTTGTTTGAATTCTGAAATCTCTTTTATACTCAAAACCATTATGCAGGTTGATCAAACCCATTGAACATAATGATCCAACACCATCTCCCAACTTTGAGTTCCCTGGATTTGAGGCCAAAGAAGATGATGTTGAAGAGATTCCTGATGAGATTACCCGTCTACTTGAGCACGAAGAGAAGATCATTCAGCTACATCTTGAGAATCTGGAAACAGTCAACTTGGAGTCTGAAGATTGTGTTCGTGAACTGAAGATTGGGGCACTCCTGGAAGAGTCTGTCAAGAAGGGGTTTATTGAGTTGCTACGAGAATACGTCGACGTCTTTGCCTGGTCGTATGAGGACATGCCTGGTCTAGATACTGATATTGTGCAACATTTCCTGCCTTTGAAGCCTGAGTGTGTGCCTGTGAAGCAGAAGCTCAGAAGAACTCATCCTGATATGGCAGTGAAGATCAAAGAAGAAGTTCAGAAGCAAATTGATGCGGGGTTTCTGGTGACTTCTACATATCCTCAATGGGTGGCCAATATTGTGCTCGTGCCTAAGAAAGATAGAAAAGTCTGAATGTGTGTGGACTATCGAGACTTGAATAAAGCTAGTCCGAAAGATGATTTTCCTCTACCACATATTGATATGTTGGTAGACAATACAACTAAATTCAATGTCTTCTCATTTATGGACGGATTTTCCGATTCTAACCAGATTAAAATGGCACCCGAGGATACGGAGGAGACAACATTCATCACACCTTGGGGAACATTCTGTTATCGAGTGATGCCCTTCGGTTTGAAGAACGTCGGGGCCACGTATCAATGCGCTATGATTACCTTGTTTCATGATATGATGCACAAGGAGATCGAGGTGTATGTTGATGATATGATTGTGAAGTCGAAAACGGAAGTTGAACATGTTGAGCACTTGTTGAAGTTTTTTTAGCGTTTGAGGAAGTACAAACTCCACTTGAATTCGAACAAGTGTACATTTGGAGTCTGTTCCGGCAAGTTATTGGGCTTTATTATCAGTGAAAGAGGTATTGAAGTTGATCCTGCCAAGGTCAAAGCAATACAAGAGATACCTGCGCCCAAAACTGAGAAGCAAGTCCGAGGTTTTCTTGGCCGCTTGAATTACATTTCTAGATTTATATCCCACATGACTGCCACATGCGCGCCTATATTCAAGCTCCTCCAGAAAGATCAGCGTCATGATTGGATCGAGGATTGCTAAAAGGCCTTTGACAGTATCAAAGCGTATCTGTCCGAGCCTCCGATTCTGTCTCCGCCTGTTGAAGGGAGACTATTGATTATGTACTTAACCGTACTTGATGACTCTATGGGTTGTGTATTGGGTCAGCAAGATGAATCAGGGAAGAAAGAATATGCAATATACTACTTGAGTAAGAAGTTCACTGATTGTGAGTCTCGATACTCAATGCTTGAGAAGACATCCTGTGCTTTGGCTTGGGCCGCTAAGCCTTTGCGCCCGTATATGTTGAATCATACGACTTGGTTGATATCCAAAATGGATCCAATCAAGTATATCTTTGAGAAGTCTGCTTTAACTGGGAGGATTTCCCGTTGGCAGATGCTGTTATCTGAGTACGATATTGAGTATCGAGCTCAGAAAGCTATTAAAGGTAGTATCTTGGCTGACCACTTGGCACATCAACCAATTGAGGATTATCAGTCTGTTCAGTATGACTTCCCTGATGAGGAGATTCTGTATTTGAAGATGAAAGATTGTGATGAGCCTATGCTCGATGAAGGGCCAGAGCCTGGTTCCCGATGGGGTATGGTATTCGATGGCGCTGTTAATCAATATGGAAATGGTATTGGGGCAGTGATTATTACTCCTCAGGGCACACATTTTCCTTTTACAACAAGGCTAACTTTCAAATGCACGAATAATATGGTGGAGTATGAGGCATGTATTATGGGTTTAGAAGAGTGTATTGATCTTAGGATCAAACATCTTGATGTTTATGGTGATTCGGCCCTTGTTGTTAATCAGATTAAGGGTGAATGAGAGACGAATCAGCCTGGCCTCATCCCATACAGAGATTATGCGAGGAGGATTTCAACTTTCTTTATTGAGGTTGACTTCCATCATATTCCTCGAGATGAGAATCGGATGGCCGATGCTCTTGCTACGCTTGTTTCGATGATTGTGGTGAAATATTAGAATGAAGTCCCCAATATCACTGTGATGCGCTTGGATAGACCAGCTCATGTATTTGCAGTTGAAGAAGTGAAAGATGATAAGCCATGGTATTTTGATATCAAATGCTTTCTCCAAAGTCAGATTTACCCACCTAGGGCATTTGTTAAAGATAAGAAGACTTTGAGGAGACTATCTGGCAGTTTCTACCTCAATGGTGATGTGCTTTATAAGAGGAATTTTGACATGGTTTTGCTCAGATGCGTGGATAGACACGAAGCAGACCTGTTGATGACTGAAGTTCATAAGGGTTAATTTGGTACTCATTCTAATGGACATGCCATGGCAAAGAAGATGTTGAGAGCATGCTACTATTGGCTGACAATGGAGTCTGACTGCTGCAAATATGTGAAGAAATGCCACAAGTGTCAGATTTATGCGGATAAGATTCATATTCCCCCGACACTTCTGAATGTTATTTCATCACCATGGCCTTTCTCCATGTGGGGAATTGACATGATTGGCATGATAGAGCCAAAGGCGTCGAACGGTCATCGTTTTATTCTCGTAGCAATTGATTACTACACCAAGTGGGTTGAAGCGGAATCGTATGCAAATGTGACCAGGCAGGTGGTTGTGAAGTTTATCAAGAACCAACTTATATGTTGTTATGGTGTACCAGACAAGATCATTACTGATAATGGATCTAACTTGAACAACAAGATGATGACAGAGTTGTGTAGCGAGTTCAAGATTGCACATCATAATTCTTCTCCTTATAGAACCAAGATGAATGGGGCTGTTGAAGCTGCTAATAAGAACATCAAGAAGATTATCCAAAAGATGGTTGTTATGTACAAAGATTGGCATGAGATGCTGCCATTCGCTTTGCATGGTTATCGTACATCTGTCCGCACTTCAACAGGGGCAACCCCTTTTTCTCTTGTATATGGCATGAAGGTTGTGCTTCCCGTGGAGGCTGAGATCCCATCAATGAGAATTTTGATGGAAGCCAAGTTGACTGAGGCTGAATGGGTTCAGAGTCGTTATGACCCGTTGAACTTGATTGAAGAGAAGAGATTGACTGCCATGTGCCATGGTCAGTTGTATCAGCAAAGGATGAAGAAAGCCTTTGAAAACAAGGTCAAGCCTCATGTGTTCCGAGAAGACGACCTCGTGCTCAAGAAAGTTTTATCTTTCGCGCCCGATTCCAGGGGCAAGTGGACTCCAAACTATGAAGGTTCATATGTTGTTAAGAAAACCTTTTCAGGAGGTGCTTTGATACTTACAACTATGGATGGGGAGGATTTCACTCGTCCTGTGAATTCAGATGCAGTCAAGAAATACTTCGCCTAAAAATAAAAATAGAATAGCTCGCTAAGTTGAAAACCCGAAAGGGCGACTTGGGTAAAAAATGAGCGTCTCGGTGAATTGAAAACCCGAAAGAGCGGTCCAGGCAAAAGTTAGAGACATAAAAAATAAATATATATATCCCGCTAGATTGAGTACCTCACCCTGGGGAAATCTAGGCAAACATTAGGGATTTGGAAAGTAACTACATCCTGACAAGACTTTGATCTACAAGCTGTCATCTGTCAAAGATTCTCGCTCAGTCATCATCAACTGAAGCTTCAAATACATTGGATTCAGAGTTGGTGGAGTAATGGTCATTATGTTCAATGTAGCCCTTTTTCTAATATATATCACCAATTTCAAATTTGTAAAGATCCATGGAGTCTCGCCATTTGTGGACTACCATTCTATCAAATAAATTTGAGCCTTTATCCAATTCTTTGCACTCTTATTTGTTTCTGCTCAACAAATGTTTGCATGTTTAATTAATAAATATCATTGTTTTAAACAAATAAAGTTTTTATAAGTTGTTTTTAAACAAAGTGAACATTCACAAAAGACTGAAAGGATAAATGGAATATCTTCAGTGCTCTCCCAAGGATAGTATAATCTCCAAAAGGGTAAGACATTTGTTCATATTCCTGGCATATTTGTATCCTCTCCATCATCTTTTAGGTTGTCTCCCCAGCGAGTACAGAGAAGGATGATACATCATCACCCCTAGAGAGTCTAGAGTTTTGGCCTTGATCTTTTTAGAGATGTGTATACCTATATCTCAAACATCCTCAGCTCCCCAGAGAGTCTGAGTCTAGCATTTTTGTTTTATCAAATATATGGTTGTCATCCCTTGTGTGGCCTGACCTAAAATCCCTTATAGATTGATAAAAGTTGATATGCTATCTATTCCCGAGGAAGTTGGTCTTCCCCCCAGCATAAATGGAAATCTCCAGTAGAGTGAGCAGGAATTCCCAGCATGAATAGAAGTCCTCAGCAGAGTGAGCATGTATTCCCTACAAATTTATATTTCAGATACCTCCTCAGCAGTAATTGCTTAGAGCAGTTGGTGAAGGGTGTGTTCCCCTTTTCATCCCTAGCATGACGCATATTTATGGAGAATTCAACCAAGACAGTTCCTCCGGAGATACTTGTAGTCTCTCCCCAGCAAATTTGCTTAGAACTCACTCCCCAGTAGGGTTGATCACAACAGATTATCCCCGGTATGGTCACCTATTGTCTATCCTAGCGGAGTTGCCTGATCAGAGCCTGTTGATTTATTTTCCCCTCCTTATCGGGAAGTTTCCTATAAGATGAGTTGGTGGTGAAGATGTTGTGTCCTTCCCCAGCGGAGCATTGGTTCTCTCTCCCCTTAGCGGAGATGTCTCTCCAGCAGATGAGAAGGAAGTGTTTTGATTGTTAGAACTTCTGTTTGGCGGTTGTTCCTGTCGCAACGCGAAAAATAACCGGCGGAAAAAAAACTGTTTACAGAGCCGCCACCGACGCTATTCATCCTATGACGAAAAGGAAGCGCAGGACTAACCTAAGAAAGGGAAAGGAAAGGTCTTACGACCAGAGATTGCAAGGTACGGGAGTCGGTTACGCAAGGGGAAGGTATTAGCACCCCTCACGTCCGCCGTACTCCACGGGATCCACGCTCAAAAGAATATGAAAAGAATAGAATAAGGTTGCTAATAAACTGCTCAAAGAAATTGCACAAACTGGAATACGCAAACAGGTGAAAGAAGATGGAGGAAGTGGACTCGGCAGGATGTCGCATCCTGGCCCTACGTAGTTTGTCAGAAACAAACATCAGAGTCAACTTAGTTCGGGGAAATGGGGAACATGCTCGCTAGGATATCGCATCCTATGCCTACGTATCTTCTCTATCCAAAGAAGAATCAGAACACTCGTAGTTCGGCTAACGCACGCCGAAACAAAACACCGAAAAGAGACGCTGAGACGTCAAAAGAAACACTCAAAAGGAAACAGAATGCCAATACATGGACTTACATCCGACTCCTAACAACAACCAAACAAAAGGAAACAGAATGCCAATACATGGACTTACATCCGACTCCTAACAATAGCACACGCTAACCAGCGAACACCAAAGAAAAAGGTTATCAGATTGACAAACTAAAAGGGAGTCTGGAACTCGAGCCTAATAGTTGTCACACAAACACAAAGAGACGCTGAGACGTCAAAAGAAACAAAAAGGTTGAAAAAGAAAAAAGGGCGCTGAGACGTCAAAAGAAACACTCAAAAGGAAACAGAATACCAATACATGGACTTACATCCGACTCCTAACAACAACCAAACAAAAGGAAACAGAATGCCAATACATGGACTTACATCCGACTCCTAACAATAGCACACGCTAACCAGCGAACACCAAAGAAAAAGGTTATCAGATTGACAAACTAAAAGGGAGTCTGGAACTCGAGCCTAATAGTTGTCACACAAACACAAAGAGACGCTGAGACGTCAAAAGAAACAAAAAGGTTGAAAAAGAAAAAAGGGCGCTGAGACGCCAAAAGAAACAAAAAGCTTACCCGGAGAGATCTCGCTCGATCTCCTGCCTACGTATCTCATCTGGTATGAGAATCAGGGCGACGTAGTTCCCCTTAACAGAGGTACAACACTCTCCTAACCAGAGACCAAGGAAACAACAAACTAAAAGGGAGACTGACTCGAGCCTAATAGTTGTCATGCAATCCACAATCCCTAAGTTGAAGTCTCTAATCAGAACCTAACTCACACAGGAAGCAAGTCAGCTCAAAAACATCAACACCAGTGAACAAGTATCACACACTATATACATACAAGAGGCTCAAACAATGGGTAGGCTTTAGTCAAGAGGGGTCATATCAACCTCGACAAACAAGCCAAACTGTAAGGGTAAACAGGAGCTCTTAACCACTAACATTGAGAGTCGGGGTGAGCAGATCAAAATGGTAATAAGGATGAGACCTCATAGCTCTTAACCCTGGCCTGGGTGAGCTCAATGACAAAGAAAGCGTGGGGATCCAGAAAGAGGGACCCTATTCCACTTGACTGACTCTATACAGAGATCTTGGGTACATGTTCTAGAGCATCAGCACGTAGTGCGAGCATGAAGAACGACTCACCGAATAACAGGGGATTGATTGCTAATCCCTTCTATCTGTCAATTGCCTCTTCACTTAGGAGGACTTATCAAGTAACATGCCTCACTTGGAGGTCTTTGGCACAAATGTAAACAAACACAAACAGAGCCTCTTAAGGAGGACTTCAGCCAAAATGCCTACCAAAAAAGTGACAGGACTTCCAGACTACATGGAGTAAGAAGGCTAAACTACCTCAGTGGTGTATCAACCATAATCCAAAGCTTAAGCAAAAGCAAAGCTAGCAAGCAACTAATGTACTTGTACAAAAGCTTAAACAGTTAATATCTCAATCAGAAAACCAACAGACAAACAGTGGAACTTTCCAATATTTACAACTCAATGCAAGGCACAAATGCAAGCAATCAAATGAGTTCATCACATCAATTGACCTACAAAACAACAATAGTTAGTGCTCAAAGGTATTTGCATCTCACAAGGTGAGACCAAACCCAACCATCAATGCTAAATGTCCAAACCTGAAACGCAAAGCACAATTAGTTCATGTACAAAAACACTAGTGCAAAGACTAGGTCCAAAACCAAACCAAATGATCAAAACAGAAGTCAATCTTTCACATATTGCACATTCAATCAATCAATAAAATGTCCTCAAAAGGACCAAGATCAATTCACAAAGCAAGTAGCTCAAGTGATCCATGTAAAGCAAAGGCAAGACAATGTGCATAAATTGGACATCCAAATTAGAAAATCCAAATCAAAACAGAAATGCATCTAATGGCCTTGAGATTTTTTATCCAAGTTACTCATGTTATGAAAAAACATCATGCAAAAAATCAAATCCAAAAGATCTCAAATGATAGGTAAACAAAAATGCACAAATTGAATACCAAAATGTGACACAAATTGTCACACTACATCATCATGTGTCAAAAATAGTGATAGCATATGATAAAAATTCCAAACCAAAGCTCAAAAATCACATCACATGTGAGGATCAAGCATGCAAAATTTCAGATCAATTGGATTAACACATAGCATTTCACAAAGCAATGAATGTAACATGTGAATTTGGCATAAGGTACAATAAAAAATTCACAATTAAAAATCCAGAATCAAACAATTCATGAAATAGATGCTATAAAAAACTAGAGATCAAAACAAGAATGTGAAAAAAAATTGGGATCAATTTGAAGCATTTTTCTATTTTTTGTGATTTTTTAAAGTTGAAGAAATAAAATGGATTAAACATGAAAAGGAGGGAAATGTCAATTCAAATAAAATCCAGCAAAGACATGAACCAGGACTCGAACACGCACCCTAAGGATCCATGAGAAAATCAAATTAAATCAGCATGTGTACACAAGCCAGGATCGAACACACGCTACACAGGGCAAGAAGCGCTGGATATGAAACGCATCGTTTCATTTATTATGTGGCAAGCCACGCAAGCATTCAAACAATACATGGCAAAGTCAAAGCAAGCCTGGCCAATGAAACGGACACGCATGAGCAAACATGGATGCCACCTGGACAAAACCCTAGGCATTTACAGATGGCGGAGCAACCGTCTTCTCCGGTTGGATCCACGGCGGCGCTCAACAATTTTTTTCCAGAATTTCATGAAATGCACACCGTTCGAAAGCTCTCTCAATGCTGATTCTAAATATCATACTCACTAATCCTAAATCATCCTATAATTTCTGGATCGAGCACAAACATATTCAACATCAAAACTTCCATCTCATCATACATGCTCATTTCTCATCCATTTTCAAAACAAATCATATCAGCATGCTCAGTGTAACAAGATCTATACATTCATGGCAAGAAATTGGCAAAAGGAGATGGTCGAATTTCAGCTTACTTGAAATGGCAGTGGATGAATTCGCGTGTTCAAGCTTCCTCCAGCTCCATATCAACTTCCTGAATCCTCTAATGAAGCTTTAAGCCAAAATGCACGGTTGAAATCTCTCAGATCTTGTTCAATTTCAAGCTTCCATCAACATGTGATGCACTTGAATCTACTTGAAAACCAACTCAATTGTCCAATCCAATGGTTGAATCTTGCTTAATAGTACATGATAATCAAGAATATGCAAAGAAATTGAAGAGTTATATGAAGAAAAATGAAAATTGAAGAGAGAGAAAATTGGAGGGAAAATGGAAAATTCTAGATCTCAAATTCTGTTCTAAGCAAAATCAGTTAGGGTTTGGCTTTTATATGGTTCACTAATGATGTTGAAATTAGAATTAGGCAATGGTTAAACATGATTAGTGAAATATGAAGTAAATTCCAAAAAATGCAAAAGTGTGCTACATGGCCATGCAACAAGTGAACAGTACATGCAATGGCTTCAAATTCACTTAAAATCAGCCAATGGTCATGATGGAATGGTTAAATTGCTTGTAGCTTAAGCCAAATTTGAAATATGGGATTTCCCTCCAAAATGCACATGTGTGAACAAATGGTCATATGAGCTTCTTCCATGCATGGAAAGGCTTGATTTGGAAAGTATTGGTCACAAGGAGTATTTTGCAAAAAGAATGGACCAATTTGGGAATTTTGAATCAAAAGTTATGCCACTTTGAAATTCCAGGTATACTTTGTGATCATTTGGCCATAACTTCTCAACCAATCATCAGATGGACATGATATAGGACTTTTTGAAAAGGGGAAAGAAAGATATTCAACTTTCATGTTCACCAAAAATCCATTTGAAGCTTCTTTGATGTTGATAAGTCAAGTCGAATGTGGACCAAAAACTTGCCATTTTTGGAAACTTGAAATTACATGTCACTTTCCATTTTTGGAAACTTTTGCCATGACTTCAAAATCTTCAAGATAGATGTTTAAAAGGACAAATGAACCTCTTTTGAACATGATTGAGGTGTCTCAACTCATTTCCCCACCTCATAGTCCTCAGTTCTTGCACAATTGACTTTTTGTGGTCCTCAGATGACCTTGACATGCCCTGATCAGCTTGAACCTCCACCACTTGGGGAAATGGCTCAGAAATGAAACCCTAGCTCATATAAACCCAATATAACAATCATGTGATCCTCATCATCAGCAAATACCTCATTTCTTTGAGAAGCCTGGTTGAAAGAATGTCATTGATTAGGGTTGACCAGAGGTCAAAACCCTAATCCAAAGGAACTTGAGAATGAACAATGAAACCCTTGATGATGATAGAACCATGATGATGGTAATATATCCTTGCAAACAAGATTATGCTCAAGACCTTTGAAGGATCAGGAAACCCTAATTGAAGTGCAAACCCTCAGATGGTTGATCATCAATTCATAGAGACCCTCAGGCTTGAATCATGTAACTTCCCATCTTCTGAAAAGACTTTGGAGGATGACCTTCTTATTTCACACCTGATATGCAAAATGCAATGCCTAATGCTCTAAAATATGAAATTCAATGTGTTAAACTAGTCTCAAGAAAAGGAGGGAAAATTTTGAGGTGTTACAACTGCCACTATTCAATCCACTGTGAACCTGTCGATATGAACAACCTCGGCTTTCAGATGATCAGAGTGAAGAGTGGTTGAATACCAAGAACAGACGAACAATTTGCGCTCCGTTGGGAATTATTATCTTTTTTGCTTTTCTTGAACCCCAAAACTTTTTGATTTTTTTTTTTTTGATTTTCTTGAACCCCAAAACTTCTTTTGCGTGGATAATCCCTGATCACCGCATTTGAACCCCAGTCGCCTGACGCGTAACGTTATCCGGTCTTCATTTCCATCTCCGCCCGACGGAAACTCTTCCTCCAATATCGCGCTACTGGGGAGTGCTGTTGATCCAATGTCACGATGCTAAACTCCTCAGAGTAACATCTTCCAACTTCCATCTCTGCACGACGGAATTTTTCCTCCAATATCGCACTACTGGGGAATACTGTCGATTCAGAATCACGATGCCGAACTCCTCAGAGTAACATCTTCCAACTTCCATCTCCGCACGACGGAATTTTCCTCCAATATCGCACTATTGGGGAATACCGTTGATTCAGAATCAAGATGCCGAACTCCTCAGAGTAACATCTTCCAACTTCCATCTCCGCACGACGGAATTTTCCTCCAATATCGCACTACTGGGGAATACTGTTAATTCAGAATCAAGATGCCGAACTCCTCAGAGTAACATCTTCCAACTTCCATCTCCGCACGACGGAATTTTCCTCCAATATCGCACTACTGGGGAATACTGTTGATTCATAATCATGATGCCGAACTCCTCAGAGTAACATCTTCACCAACCAGCTAAACCAATTCTGAAACGGTAACCACGGCTTGAGACTAGTTTTATGCTTGCAATGCTGATGCATGATTTTTTTACAGCGTAATGCTCCATAACCATGGAAATGCTACGCAATGAGTTATGCAATATGCTATGCTTTTCTAAATGATGAATGTATAAGAAATATCCCCCTCAAGGGACGACACGAGCAACTCTGCTGAGGAACCCGATATCTCTTCAATCTCCAACCCTGCTTGGGATAACACCGCTGCTGGAGAAAGGACAACCCTTACTAAGGATGACCTCCACTGAACTCGATCCGCTTGGGGACTTCGCTGGGGAAACAGGTACCAACGCACACCTCCGCTGGGGAAACAGCAATCTTCAGACCTGCTGGGGAAATAACAATCTCAACCCTGCTAGGGGAAACAATAACCTTCAGGCCTGGCTGTCGAGGAAATACCGATCTCGAACCTGCTGGGGAGATACGACATATTTGATACGGAACGCCTGTCGACTCGTCGAACCCTGGCGTTCACCCTCTAACCATAGTGTCAACTTTCCACTTCTTCAGACTTTGAAGAGTCTTCTTGATTCATCACCTTGTATTCTCGACTTCTCCCTACTTCAGGAAGATCGACCTCCTTAGATTCGTGTCAACTCTAGTCCTCAGACTTTGAAGAGTCTTCTTGATTAACCCTCAAGGATCGTCGCCATTCTTTTGTCGTCTTTACATCATTCCTCAACTCCTTGCCCCTGATTGGACTCGAAGGAATCTTTTGTCAAAAAGCTTCACATCACAACCTGCAAGTGAGTGAAAATATCTAACAGCACCTGCAAAAGAGATCGTTAGATAAAAACCTGCCCCAGGCGTGCCAAAATTTCAACACCCAGGTCACTCAACCTTCCGAATAAGATTTCAAGTTCTCAATCCTATAAACATGCATTGGAAGAGACCCCTATGTCTTAAAATGCAAAGATTCTTTATTAAAATAAACGGATGTTTTTGCAATTAAAGCGGTAATGAAAACAAAAGCAAGATTATTTGACTGAATATGCATTTTATTGATTAAGAAAGGTGGCTCGTAACTGAGCAATACACAGGAAGCAATCCCTGAAAAGAGGTAATTGCGCTCAAAAGGAAAATCTATCCTAATGGCAATGTGAACCCGTGATCTCATCGAGTTCCAACCCAGTTACAACCCATATGTCCTCAAGACCCTCCGTGCTTTCTGCCTTCTGAACAAGACGCTTCCGACCGATCTCTGTCGGGGATTATCCATGTGTCATATCTAAAGTACAATGATCATGCTAGACGCAGTTGTTCGTTTCATTCCCTCTTTTGCCTGGACCGCCCTTTCGGGTTTTCAGTCCATCGGGATACCCTTTTTTGCCCAAGCCGCCTTTGTGGGGTTTTCGACTTGCCGGGTGTACAATTTTTTCTCTTTTTATCCCTAATTTTTGCCCGAACCTTTTTTCATTTTTTTCTTGGTTCGCCGGGATGCCCATTTTTGCCTGGACCATTTTATTCTTTTCGTCCAGCGGGTCTCTTATACGAAGTATTTTTAACTGTGTCCGCATTCACAGGGGATGGAAAATCCTCACCATCCATGGTCGTCAACAACAAGGCTCCGCCAGAGAAAACCTTCTTGACCACGAATGAACCTTCATAATTGGGTGTCCACTTGCCCCGACGATCATTCTGAGGAGGAAGGATCCTTTTCAACACCATATCTCCCACATGGTATACACGAGGTCGCACCTTTCGGTCAAAAGCACGCTTCATTCGCTGTTGGTACAACTGTCCATGACAAATGGCTGCCAGCCTCTTTTCCTCAATCAAGCTCAACTCTTCATACCGAGTCCTGACCCATTCAGCCTCTTCCAATTTCACGTCCATCAGGATTCTCAACGACGGAATCTGGACCTCAACCGGTAACACGGCTTCCATCCCATACACAAGCGAGAAAGGCGTTGCCCCAGTAGATGTACGCACCGAGGTTCGATACCCATGCAATGCAAACGGCAACATCTCGTGCCAATCCTTATAGGTCACGACAATCTTCTGCACAATCTTCTTAATATTCTTATTAGCCGCCTCGACCGCCCCATTCATCTTCGGACGATAAGGAGAAGAATTGTGATGCTCGATCTTGAACTCCCGGCACAGTTCTGCCATCATCTTGTTGTTGAGATTAGAACCATTATCAGTAATGATTCTTTCGGGAACCGCATATCTGGAAATGATGTCTCTCTTGAGGAACCTGGCAACGACCTGTTTCGTTACGTTTGCATAAGATGCCGCTTCCACCCACTTGGTGAAGTAATCAATAGCCACTAATATGAACCGGTGCCCATTCGAAGCCGTTGGCTCGATCTTTCCAATCATATCAATGCCCCACATAGCAAACGGCCATGGGGACGACATCAAACTCAACGGATTTGGAGGTACGTGCACCTTGTCAGCATAAATCTGGCATTTATGACATTTCCGCACGAAGTTGAAACATTGAGCCTCCATTGTCATCCAGTAATATCCAGCCCTTAACAACTTTTTCACCATCGTATTCCCACTGGCATGGGTACCAAACGACCCCTCGTGCACCTCTTTCATCAATTGGCTTGCTTCTTTGTCATCGACATATCTAAGCAATACCCAATCAAAATTCCGCTTGTACAAAACCCCATCTTTGTTCAGATAGAACACCATGGCCAACCTCCTCAGAGTCTTTCGGTCTTTTTTAGATGCTCCCTCGGGATACTCTTAGGTTTCCAGATAGCGCTTGATATCATAATACCACGGCTTTTCATCATTAGGCGTTATGTCGACAACAAACACATAAGCCGGTCTATCCAGTCGTCCTACCTCAACACTAGGGAATTGATTCCACCACTGCACCTTAATCAAGGCGGCCAGAGTAGCCAAAGCATCTGCCAAAGGATTTTCTTCTCGCGGCACATGGCGTAGTTCCACCTTGGTGAAAAACGTCAACAACCTCCTCGTATAATCCCTGTATGGAATTAAGTGAGATTGATGCGTATACCGTTTCCCGTTAACCTGGTTAACAACCAAAGCTGAATCTCCATAGATAACAAGATTTTTGATTCGTAAATCAATTGTCTCTTCGACCCCCAAGATACAAGCTTCGTATTCAACCATATTGTTGGTGCACTCAAATGTTAGCCGGGAAGCAAAAGGAATGTGGGATCCCTTCGGCGTAACCAAAACAGCACCAACTCCACTACCATTCACGTTAACGGCCCCATCAAACATCAGAATCCATTCGGATTCAGGGTCAGGCCCCTCCTCCGGGATCGGTTCCTCACAATCTTTCGATTTGAGAAACATGATGTCCTCATCAAGGAACTCAAACTTCATCGGTTGATAATCCTTAATAGGTTGCTGGGTGAGGTAATCAGACAATACACTCCCCTTTATTGCTTTCTGAGAGGTGTACTGTATATCGTATTCAGTCAAAATCATTTGCCATCTCGCAACCCGTCCGGTCAATGCTATACTTGATCGGATCCATCTTGGAAATCAACAAAGTGGTATGAACCAGCATATACTGTGTCAGTCGGCGAGCAACCCATACCAAAGCGCAATAAGTTTTCTCGAGCAGTGAATATCTTGGTTCACAGTCGGTAAACTTTTTGCTAAGGTAGTAAATTGCATGCTCTTTTCGACCAGACTCGTCATGCTGCCCCAATACACACCCATAGACCCCTCGAGGACTGTCAAGTACAGAATTAACGGTCGTCCCTCCACAGGAGGCATCAGAATCGGAGGCTCCTGCAAATATTCTTTTATCTCATTGCTTGCATCCCAGCTATAAATACATGCCTTGCCTCATTCAAATTTCAACCTAAAGGCTACCTGAAGCTCTGCTGAAATCCATACCCAACCTCACTTAAAGGAATTTTGATTTTTTTTCTCTCAATTTCAAACTTGAATTTCAACACAATCAGTTGATCTTCAAGTTCCAATTCCTAAGCCTTACATCATCACCATCTCCTGATCAAAGTGGAAGCAAGAATTGGAGCAGATCGTGCTATTTAAAGTTGCACTTCAAAGGGTTATGATCCAACTGTTTTGATCTATATCTCATCATATAATGTGAATTGCTTGTGTTCAATTGGTTTTCTGAAGTCCTCGTGCAAGAGGCAAGCCAAAGGTGGCTTTGATTTCATGTTTTAGAGCATCTCAGTTTGCACACCTGGAAATTCAAGCTCAGATTTCTCATTCCATAGAGATCTTGAGGACAATCCAAGGTTACAGGGGTGATGTACATCACCCCAGCTTCATTTTGGTATAAGGCTTATGCATTTTGGTTGAGGTTTAAAAACCTGCAACTGGTGGTCGGAATCAGTTGGTCCACCGGAGAAGACGGTGGTTTCCACCACCGTCCCCACATGGATGATACCAGACCCTTGGATCCCACTTCTCCGTTCTAATCGTGGCCATGCTTTCTGTTTACTTTTTTTAATTCAGCGTGTAACGCGTTTGACTAATGCCTACCATGGAAATGTGCTTCTGAGCCCTTGGATGTTGCCACGTCAATTAATGAAGTCCATCCAAGGGGCGCTGATTTTCCTATTTTCTATTTTTCTGTTTTATTTTCTTTTAGTTCCATTTTATTTCAAAAATTCAGAACTATTTTATTTGGAATCATAAAAATATGAGACCAACACTAAAATTTTTCTTGAAAAATCTAGTTTCATAATCTGATTTTTAATTATTTTTGTGATTCCATTTAATATTTTTTGTGAATTATTTTGTTTTTTAATAGTTTTTAGTTCATTTTAATTACTTTTTGATATTCAAAAATTCCAAAAATATTTTCTTAAAACATATGGATCATGATAAGTCTATGAAAAATATTCTCATCAATTTCTTAATTGATTTGAGATTTATTTGAGATTTTAGTTCATTTGTGTTATTTTTCATTGTTTTTTAATTGTTTTAAAATAGTTTCTGTTTTCAAAAAATGTTGAGAAAATTTGTCAAACCTTGTTTGACCATGTTAGACTTATGATAATTCAATTGGACTTATCCAAGTTGATTTGAATTGAATTTGAAGTTTGACCATATTTTGTTCATTTTATTTTATGTTTTACTTTAATTTCAAAAATACCAAAAAATATGTTTGACCTTGTTGACTTCTAATCTTGATTTCTCTTCTGTTTTACATTGGTTGATGATGATTTTGATTCACATATAACCATTGTGTTTTAATTATGTCATTTGATTTCTTCTTTATCCATTCCATTTCTTCTTCATCTTCTTCTTTTGATTTTGGCCAATGAGTTAATGATTTGTGGTTAGCCTTGACATATGGGAGGCTTAACCTTCTTTGATCCAAATCAAACTCAACTTGATCAAAGATCAAGTGAGTTGCTTTGTGTCCAAGATAGGTTACTTCTTGGTCAAGCAAAAAACCTAAAATCCATACAAGGTCTTTCTTCTTTTCTTTTGGCATGGCAAGTTGTAGGAGTTTGGCTTACTAGTCATGATCTCTAACTTGTGTTTATTTGCCTATAGTTTTATTGACCGGCCTCAGATAGGTGTGACTACTACATTAGTCCACTTATGATTGCTTAACATAGCGCTAAATTATCTTATGACACACTAACATTGACTACTAATTACTAACTTTAATTTAAGCCTTTAATTCTTGCAATTTACTTTAATGCAATTTAATTTCTTGCTCATTTATTCATATTGCTTTTTACTTTGCTCACTTGAGCTCATATTTTATGTTTATGTTATTTTCCTTTTTCTCACTTGAGCTCATTATTGTATATAAATATATTGTTGCTTTGTGTTTGTTTTGTTTTTATTTTGAACCCAATGCAAAAAGGAGAAAGGACTTAGAATTAGGACTTTACCTATGCTTAAAGGAGTTCAAGAGCAACTAGGCCTCATGCCTTTAGAATGCTAAATTTGTTGAAGAGCAACTAGGCCTCATGCCTTTAGAATGCCAAATCAAAGTTAACTTCAAAGGACTCCTAATCTAAACTCATTCTTTGTCCATTTCTCTTATTGTGTTGTGAACTTTTTAATTGTTTGTTCTTGTGTGATAGGGATTCCAAACTTGAGATAGTAATAAGGACCATTGTCATGAATAGCCAAGTTAAGAGATGACAAGCCCAAATGGAGATCTTAGGAGTTTGAATGAATATTTGTTTGATTGCTTGAGTGATTGCTAAGTCCAAAGGAAAGAAGCATCTTAAATCATCTTTATGATCTCAAGAAAGGGAACTCCAAGGGTTTTATCTCTTCTCTCATCTTTGCATGTTTAGGACTAGCCCTTCTCTTATTCTCTCCACTCTAACCCAAGCCAAACTCATTTTGTGCAAACATTGACATTGTTTTCAAAATTAGAAACCTAGGCCATATGCCTTTTATTTTTCAAACTCTTTTCATTAATACTTATTTTGAATGAACCTTAAGTTAACTTTGACTTCATTTTTGTGAATACTTCCAATTTGTAAATACAACTCACTTCAAGTGATTTTTGTGGTTCCAATGGCCACCTTTATTAAAACTTTTCATAAACATTAGTCCCTAGGTTTGAGTTATCATAGTGGTTGATGTAAACCTCACCTTATCCTTAGTGATTGGACTATAAGCCTTCCATACTTATTATAGGGTGGATCCCTCACTAGTATGTTGAAGCTCTCCTCGCATGGTGGATTGTTGGTTTAGGTTGAGTTTTCTCCCTTTGATAACAAAAAAACCTTAAGGCTTTTGGACAAATCAATTCACCAATCTTTGAGATTTTTACCCCATACTACGAGGTTTTGATCCTACCTTTGTGTTGGTACGTAGGGAATGGGTTTATCCATTCAAACAACATAATTGTAAATATGTATACTCTCTTCTCATCTCCCCGATCTTGTTTGCATAAATCTTTTCAAACATACCAACCTACAATACACATTTGCAAAAAGGGCTCCCTTAGAGTACTAAGGATTTTTTGGGTGCTTAAAACCTTCCCATTTCATAACCAACACCCTTACCCAGATCTCTGACATTTTTATTAGTTTTTAATTTGATAAAACTTCTTACTTGGTTTTTGTTCGCTTTCTAACCTTTCCTTTGGATAAATAAAAGTGCGGTGGCGACTCGAATTGTATGCTTACTTTTGATTTAGTCAATAAATCTAAAGGTAACGAATACCCCGCTACAAGGTGTTAATCCTAATTTTCTAATCAAATCAAACTCATGATTCAAATTGATCAAAAGCATCTTTGATTAATTAAATCCTTTGAACTTGTATAATCCCGCAATCTAGTTTGAGTGGCCAAAAGACCCTTGGTCACTTAATAAGACTTCTTTTTCTAAGCTGTGGAGCTCTAAGCCTCAAGTCAGATCTTCAGTCAAGGCATCCTCAGTCACATCAAGCAGCAGATTATACAAGATAAATCAAAGGTCAATACTTGGTAAATGCGATTCAAATTGTACGAAGCGAGCCTTAAGTAATAAGGAATGATGAGACATAATTTCTCATATCCTTTTCTAGAGTGACTTTGTGTATGGGACGTAGGCCCCATCTATTCAGAGAATTCACCCTTATTCGTAGACTTTACTGTAATACGAATCGAGTATACTACCAAGTCTTCTTCACACAAGAAAACATCAACACAAGGAGAAACAATGAAGATCATCCTCCAGCAACTTGTCAGTTAAGAGAAGTATCATGTGCCATGAGCCTTAAGTAGTAAGGAATGATGAGACGGAGTTTCTTCTATCCTTGCTAGAGTGACTCTGCATACGGGGCGTAGGCCCTAGCTATTTAGAGCGTTCACCCTTATTCATAGACTTTAGTGTGATTCCTATCAATCGACTGTCAAGACTCTCTTAATTTATCCTCCATTCTAATCATTTTATTTAATCATTCAATCATATTCTTTTGCCTTCTTAATCACCTTGATTTCAGCCCTAGTGGGCTGAACTACGAAAGCCTTATTTCCTTATTGCACTTTAAGGATACGTAGGCAGGAGAACCCAAATTTTTCGCGAGCTACCTTATGTATCAATCTACCTTATTTATTAATCCATCATTCTTTCATCAATCAATGCCATCTTTTTTAGATCGAATATCATTTTTCCTTGGATTCCATTCACATCCTTTTAGGACGCCTAATGAATAGTCCGCCTTGTGAACCAAGAGTTGTTTGGCTTGTACCCAGACATTTAATTCCTTTGTTTTTGGTTATTGCACTATAGTGATACCATGCCTTGGGCCCCTCACTTGTTGGTTTACCTTTGCTCTTTGGTTCAGAATTTATTCCTTCATGGATCCAAGACATTTTTCTCTTTGATCTCGAACCGTTTGTTCCATAGCAAGTGATATATTCTTTCCTTGTGCCAATCATTACTTTCTTGTGGGCCTCATACTCACCCTTTTAGGACATTTATCCATCTTGCAAACCAAGAGTCGTTTGGCTTGTACCCAAACATCTAATTCATTCTTTTGGTAAGACAATACAATGGGTATGCCTTTGTAACTCCGCATCTTAGTCTGTACCTTTTCACTTTTGGGTTCAAAGCCAGTTTACCTTATCAGTTCCCATGTTACCATTCTATTGGTACAAGGTACACTTTCTCCTCATTATTATCATACTCTAGAAGTTGTTTGTCTTGTTAATCCTAGTTGTTTTGACAAGTACTTCATTATATCTCCTTTTGTTCTCATGGTTCCACGAACTACGATTGCTCTGACTTTCTCATTGCATAGTGAGAATACGTAGGCACGAGGATGAGAATCCTTGGCGAGCATACTTCTAATTATTCCTTCTTCCGCCTTAGGGCACCACTCATATCTTTCACGATTCATTACATACCTTCAATCATTAAACCGTTCACCCAGTGACATATTATTCCTTTGAAATCAGATACACTTTCTTTGGATACCCATATATATCCTTTTAGGACGCCTAGTGAAAAGTTCGTGTTCATACCAAGAGTTGTTTGGATTGTCCCTAGACATTTAATTCCTACTTTTTGGCCAAGATGCTTGTTTCCCTCTATGGTACGAGTCCCATTTCTCCTATGGATCCCAATATACCCTAACCTTCGGTTTCAGCTATACATTCCCAGTCACTATTACCAAATCCTTCAATTCTGTGACTTAGGTCATTCACTCCATTCATCTCCATGATGCATTCATATTCTACCTTTATTCACTTCACGTGATAAACCCTATCTTTGAGTCAAATACAATATACCTTTGTATTCCATCTTATGTCAGTTTGTGAATCAAGAGTTGTTTAGCTTGTACCTGGACATTTAATTCATTATTTTTTGGTAAGACAATACAGTGGGTATGCCTAGTTTCCTCCATGTCTTAGTCTATACCAGTTTTACTCTTGGGTTCATAATTTCACCCTTGTTGGAGTTCAAACAACATTATCCTTTGGTTCAGACCATACCTTGATCACACTTCTTTTTATCTCCCACCACCAGTTCTTTGAACTACGGAGCTCTGAATTCCTCATTGCACTATGAGGACACGTAAGCATGAAGGCCCAAATCCTCATCGAGCACTTTATCTATTTATTTTCCTTTTCCGTATTCTTTTATGAGTAATCTTTAGATAACACCTATTCAAGCGAGAACAATCAAAACGGTTCCCATGGAGTACCATGGATGTTAGGGGTGTTAATACCTCCCCCTTGCATAACCGACTTCCTTACCTAACATATCTCTTTCCCCTGAGTTCTATCGATATTTTCCCTTTCCTTCGGGAATAAATAAAGTTCGATGGCTACTTTTTTGTATGTTCGAGCGTGCGATACGTTCGGGTATATTTTCGCTAGCTTCAGTTGGCGACTCTGTTGGGGAGTCCTCGCTTCGCCAGGTAGGAGTCGAGCCTAGTTTTGATTGCTCCTCCGTTTGTGTGGGTGTTTACCTTTACATTTACTCAATTTATTTATCGCATTTCTTATTGCTTTATATTATGGATATTGTCTGTTATACTCTCTGTTGGGTTGATGACACATGAAAAAGAAGCTCTATACCCGAGCTTGCGTACACACACAGGATAGTAACGTGACTAGAGTTGTGTTTGATCTCCGTGGAGTTATTTCGTGATTATGGTTGACACGAGATGTCACACCTATAGTAGATCCTTTTGGGAGCATCATTGTCTGACGAGTCATTTATCTAAGGCAATGGTATCTCAAAATGGGTCATTGACTCTAGGGACCTTTTAGGATCACCCTTTTGAGGATAGAACCTACCTGTGAGGGGGAATATGGGTTTTTTCTGTAGGAAACCATAGACTCTACATGCCCTTATTCTCGTGGACGTCGAACCTTTGATCCCACATCAGGAAATATACACAGACTATCCGGATTATTGGTGTTGTTAACCTATGTTATTGCATTGTTGTACATACGTCGGAGGCTCGAACCTGGATTGCTATGCCATTAAGGCTTTAAATCTATGGATGCAGCATAATTATTTGCATTTCAAGACTAACATATGCATTCATTCATTTGCATTTCATTCATGTTAACCAAAAAACTCACCCTATTCATTCCTCCGTCAGAAAGACAATGATTCACCGACACCAATCATCGAAGGATCATGAAAGAGAGTAAGAGCATTGATAGAGCTGACTTGGTTTCGGGGATACTCTTGGATAGCATGATAATGGATTGCCCGAATCAGGTTGTGATTGATAAGCAAGTTGAAGACAATCTGAAGGGAGATAACAAACAGAAGGTGGCTGCAAGCTTTCTGCCACATCTTCCTCAATAGCAGTGTTTGCTACCATATCAGAGGCCTGCTCAAAGCAACCAGAAATTGAAGCAGAAGCAAATCAGTCAGAAGAACAAAGATCAGGAAGTGAAACATCATCGTAATGATCCAATTCTTATGAGTTACGCACAACTGCTACCTATATTGGTTAATGTTGGGGCAATTGTGCCTAAACAAATCGAGCCTACTAGATTTCCCTAGAGTCGTAAGCATGACCCTTATGCCATATGTGGATGTCACGTTGGACATGTAGGGTGTTCTATAGAGAATCGTCACTTTAACAAGACCAAAGTTCAAGAACTCATAGATCGGAATTTGTTATGCTTTACACTCGTGACTGCTAAGGTGCCTACTGAGAAGGAGTTTGAATACAAGGGTCCTCCAATTCATGTGCCAGTTCATCCACCTGTGGTTCAGCCTGCTATACAACATACAAATCAAGGATACCTCGCTGGAATGTAGTTGGCCTATCCTGGGGCACCACCTTCTGTTGTTACTGCACCTCAGTGCGCCTATACTAGGGCACTTTATATCCCATTTGGAGATCATTATGGTCAGACTTCTCATAAGATAGTCAATCCTGACTTGATGCATTCTGATCAAATGTTCCAACCAATGGCTATTCCTCATATTCATTCTCAGTCGCGGGTACCTTTGGTGCCTATGCCATGATACTCATCTCCACATGGTGTTACGCCCCAAATGGGATGTTGCCGTTCTTGGGAATGGACATATTAAACACACTTATTAGGAGTCGTAATGTAACATTGTGAATGACTAGCATGTATTTATTTGCTAGCTAGCAATGATGTTTCTCCTTCTTTAGAGTATTCAAGTGCTTTCGAGTCATTTCTGAAAGGATCTCAACCATTGGTGTTGGGGATAGATCGTATGATCCTTAATGCTTGAACAAAGTATAAATAGCTTTTGAAGTATTACTTTAACTTTTTTGCTATTAGTGATCTGCGAAGAGAGTGCTTTGTTTTCTTTATTGTTCTTCTGGGATAGCGTTTATTTTGTTGTTGAATGAGGTTCAGACGATTTCGACATTGTTTTTGCATGTTGGATTGACGCTCTTCTTGAGTCCCGAAGCCCATGCTTCCTTTTTGCTCTTGTCCCCCCCCCCTCCCCCTCAAGACTTTCAAGATAGTAATCGCTCAATATTTCCTATTTCATTGATGTGTTATAGATCTGTCAGAATATTATGCGGATTATGTATAGTCTGGCCTATTTGAGATATGTGGCGATGATGTAGTTTTCCTAGTGTCGCACCTTGAAAACATAAGAACACGACTTAGCGAAGAGAAATCGCACGCTCGCATGATAGACTAAACAGAGTCGCCACCGAACTTTAGTTATTCCTAAAAAGGAAAGGGGAAATATCGATAAAACCCAAGAAAGAACGACAATGATTATGGTCGTCGCAACCAAATCAGGGTTCCGGAGTCGATTACGCAAGGGGAAGGTATTAGCACCCCTCACGTCCATTGTACTCAACGAGAACCATTAGGTTAATTGTGCGCGTTAGTGTTAGCTTGAAATGTTAGACTTCTCAAGATAGTAGGTGGGAAAGAAAGATAGGATCAAAAGAAAAGAGAAGATGTTTTTGGATTTTTGCAATAACGGGGACTAAACCTAAGTTTTTTATTAATGGGCCTGACAAGATTTTGCAATCCTGCTCCTACGTATCTCAATAGAGAACTCAAGGCTTACGTAGTTTTGGATAGAAAAATGTTTGTTTGTTGGTCAATTTTAGCGAAAGCTATATTGTATTAATCGATGAGAAACATTGTTTTACCCAAAACAGATGAAGAGCGGACGTATACTACACATCGAATGGATTTACAAATCAACTTTCGAAAAAACGTCAGTTATCTCAACTCAACAATTATGGACGAAGCATTGCTTTACATCACCTTAAGACAAGACGTCTTTCATTTATGAAAAGGTTTTCCTGATCAATCGCACGACGGCGAAAAAAGAGTTTGATTGGTTGAATGTATTTTTGGGCTTGAAAGACGAGTATTTATGACTTGCAAGCTCTTACAACTTGAGTCTAATACTCGGGATTACGTTTGGACCTTTCACCCAAGTAATCTTTTTATTTCAATTTTATTGAGAAAAGAAGTTTGAATATTTACAAGTGTTTTAAAGGGAAGACGAGTACTTAAGGCTTAGAAGCTCTTACAACTTGGGCCTAATATTCGGGATTACGTCTGGACCTTTCACCCAGGTAGTCTTTTTCTTCTAATCTTATTAAGAAAAGGTTTAAAGATATTGAAGGGTTTGAAAATGATTAAATGTAGAAGTGAAATTGAGTTGAAATGGTTGATGGTTTGACTTGAGAAAAATGGCTCGACATTGGATCGAGTTTATTTATCTTGAAAGAATTGATTCTAGAAGGTCAAGTTGCTTACTTAAGTCAATTTTGAATTAATCAAGAGAAAAGACTTTTAGTTAGTGAAATTAATCGATTAAAATTTAGTTAAATCAATTAATTAGACTAATTATAATTAGTTATCAAGAATAATTAATTTAAAATTAATCTAATCGATTAATCAAATTAATTAAATTTAATTAGCGAAATTAATTAATTAAACAAAAAACATAAATAGAAATAGAGGAAGAGGTGTAAACATAGAAAGTTAGAAGTGAATAACAACACAAATTTGAGCCCATTTTGTACATCCATTTTCATGTTTAAGTCATTAACATTGCATTGTCCACTGCATAGCATTGCATTGTTCATTGCCTAATACAAGTCATCAGACAAGACTGGTCAGGAGATCTAGTTGTGCAAGCAAGCAAGTGCAATTCCAATTGAAGCAAAGCCCTAAGGTTGGTTCATTGAGTTCATATGACCTAGGGATCATTTTGAAGTGGCTTGGCCAAAGGTTGGATGTTCAGAAGTCATCAGTCAAGATGCAATTCATCTGAAACCCTAGAAAGTCAACCAAAGTCAACTGTGCATTCAACCATGGATTTGAAGGTGGGATATGGTTAGAGAGGCCTCATTCATGTCCATACAAGTCTCATTTGGCATTTCAAACATCAACAATGAAGAATTTGAGGTCGGATGAAAAGTTTCCAAAAATAGTAAGTGACCTGTAATTTGAAATTGCCAAAAATGGAAAGGTCTTCTCCTCAACTTTACATCATCAATCAAGATTCAAATGAAATTTTGTCCAACATGAAAGTTGAAGATCTTGCTCTCACCTTTTCAAAAAGTCCAAGAACATGAATTTCTCATGTATGGTTGAGAAGTTATGGATCAATCATTGTCAAGCAAATTTGAACTTCACAAGTGCATAACTTTTGAACCAAAAAGCCAAATGGAGTGGTTCTTTTTTGTATATTCATATCTTGACATCTACTATCCAAATTATGCACCACAAGCCATGAATTCTCATCACATAAGTTTTTGATTTTTCACTTGATTTTTGGATGGAATTTTCAAAATTTAAAGTAATGCATTGTTTACACATTTCAACACTTCCATTGGCTTACAAACAGAATTTTGAGTGGATTCAGGCCCAAATTCGTGTACTGTTTCATTCATACCATGCATAGAGGTGGAAATATCAATTTGCATAAACACTTGTTTTCACTAATTCCACTTACCACATGGCTGAACATGATTAAGAACTTGATTAACAGATGATATATAAGTGAAACCCTAACAGATTTCAGCATTAACACTTCACAAATCTCAGATCTAGAAATTTTCTCCACTTTGCTCTCAAACTTTTTCTTCAATTTTCTGCATAAACATTGCCTGGTTCTTGGTTTGTTCATCATCTACAAGCATCATTGAAGGTTTTGGAAGCAAGATCCATCAGGTTTCGAGCTGAATTGTGGACTGTTGAAGCTTATGTTCATCAATGGCAGTTGGAATTTCTGGCCAAATCGTGCAAGGATAAACATCAAGCATTCATCTATTCCATCATATAGGAGCTGAGGAATATCTGTTTATGCATTTCAGGACCTGATTCCATTGATTCCACTTCTGTTTCTCCAACAAGGTTAGAATTCGAATGTCATGATTCTTAAAATTGATGTATGCATCTTGTAGATCTTCCAATGGTGATCATGCTGAGCTTTAGATCTTTGAATTTCATGCAATAATGAGTTAGTTATGATGCTTATAAGTTTGATAGATGAAAATGTTCTTGCTCGATTCTTTGAACCTGTGCTGAATTAGGTTAAAATAGTTATGGATCTATGATGTGTGATGTGAGATGAATCCAATGGTATGCTGTTTGTGAATTTTGGTGAACTTTTGTTCTTGACCTGATGAACACGAAGAACACATGATGAATGTTAGGGTTTTAATCTCCAGATCGTGTTTGATCCATTCCTTCGTGTGTTGCATGTAATTTCATGTTAAAGCTCATGCACTGGTCCAGCGTGTACACTGAGTGGCGTATTGATTGGCCAGGAGTGTTTTGCCATGCCACCTCAGTTAAGTGAAACGGTGCGTTTCACTTAACTGGCGCCTAATTTGAAATGGCGCACGGTTCGATTCTTGTTGATGGATGTTTCCAAAGTTGCCTTGCATTTTTTATTCCATTTCATCATTCATGTTCATATATGCTTCATACATGTTTTTTATTTTTTCGTCCACTTCCAAAATTCATATCTCCATGAATATTGATCCAAATCACATGAGATTTTTTGCATGATGTTCCTCAAGATGTCTACTATTTTATCACTATTTTTTCACAAATTGTGCACGGATGGAATTTGTTTTGGCTTAGGAATTGTTCATATGTATGCTATCTTGCACCTACCTTGCCATTTGCTTCATGAAATGATGAGTTTTGATCCTATAATTGTGAAATTTTGCATGCTTAAAATAGACATCTTGCTGGTCATTTTGATATAGAGTTTGCATTTTTCTCATGTTTGGTTGTTGAGATATGATCTGTTTAATGTAGGTGTGACAATGTGTGTCACACCATTGCTTGCTCAACTTGTGGATTTTATTTGCCATGCCAATTAAATGCCAATTGATGAGATTTTTTGCATGATGCTACTTCTGGATGTTAGGATTGCTTGTGAATTTTAGTCGAATTTTTGGAATGATTTATGATTTGTTTGGGATTTTCTTTGCTGGTTGACCATTTGTGGATATTTTGATAGTCATGAATTTAAATGATTTGTGAAATGCTTGATGTTTATCATATGAACCTGAAATTTTGCACATTGATTATAAACACTTTGAAGATTATTGTGGCTTTGATTGGATGTTTTTATCATGTGTGGATTCTGTTTTAGGCTTGTGCTAAGATGATGTATCATTTTGTTCCCTAATTGAGCTTGTTTTGCCTTGCCTTGCCTTATGGAATTTATTTTCCATGCTTATACTTGTCCAAATGCCTTGATTTTTGGTATGTTGATCATGTGATGTGTTCTGGTTAGCCATGATTTTTCTTGGAATTTATTTAATCATTTTTGAGTTGATGTGGATTGGTTCATTCTGTTTGCTTCTATGAGCTTTCAACTTGCATGCTTTGCCTTATTTGACTTGTGAAATGATTTTGGTGCATGATATGGATGTGGAACTTTTTGGATATTGTTCTTAATTGATTAAGCTTGATTCTTGCCAATTTTCATGTTCTGTTTTGAATTATTTCTCCTTCTTTGACCCTAGGCCTTGTCCTAGTGGTTTGCTTCTCATGTTTGAGCTTTGTTTTCAGGATAAGAAGCACATGGCCTTGAGGAGATTGATTCACATTGGTTTGTTTGGTTGATGTTGACTAACATTGATTTGTTTTGTAGGTGGCTTTCAGCTCATTTGAGTTGAGCTTGTGCATTGTGCAATGTTGCCTTGCTTGTTTGACTTTGTACAGTTGTCTGTTGACCATTGGTTATTAACTGTCTGTTTGACTTTGTTGAGTAGTGTACTGACTGAGTTGGATTGTTTTCAGGTACCTTAGTTGCTATAGTTCATTGTGAACTTGCTTTTTCTTTGCTTGATAGCTTGAGCATTGAGGTATAATTCCACTAACTCCATGTAGTCTGGAAGACCTGTCCTGTTACTTAGGCATGCACCTGTCTGAAGTCCTCCTTAAGAGGAAATGCTTGTGTTTGTTTATCTTTGTCCCCTGTACATATCAAAGACCTCCTAAGTAAAGAGGCATTGGCAGATACAAGAGATGTGTAGTCCATCTCCTGCTAATCAGTGAGTCATCCCTTTGCTCACACAACTGGTGTTGATGCATTGTGGATATTAACCTAAGATCTATGTTGAGTCAGTCATAAGTGTAGAAGGGTTCCAACTTTCTGAACCCACACTTTCATCTGTCTAAAAGCTCTCCCAGGCCAGGGATAAGAGCTGTGAGGTCTTACTCTCACTTCCTATTTCATCTGCTTCACCCTAACTCTCAATGTTAGGGTTAAGAGCTAACATCTCCCAATCCCATCTCTCTCTGGTCGCGAGACCATGTTCTTTCCAGGTTTACTTCGAGCGTTTCATTTCCCTCTGTTGGGATAAATAATGCACGGTGGCGGCTCTGTTGTTTTGTTTTCCCGCCGGTTTTTCGCGTAATGCGACAGCTGGCGACTCTGTTGGGGACAAAGTGAAGTTGACCTTTTGCTGGTCCATCTTCCCTGAGCGAGTCTCTCCTAGCGCTCTCTAGGATAGGGTTTGGTTGCTTTTGCTGTTTTATTTATTGCATTCATTTATTTATTGTTTGCATTTATTGTTTGCATTATGTTTGCATCCATTCATATTCATCTGTGTTGGCTGTGCTGTGTCTCTCTGTTTGGGGTGGGAGTTACTCGAGGTAAAAGGCCCAATACCCAGGCTATGAGTGAAATCTAGGATACTTAGGAATAGAGTGATTCATGGGAAGCGGGTGATATTGCGCCACTTAGCGGAACATTGATATCACGAGCAGTTCAGACCCTGATAGGATATTATCGTTACATACTTCGGGTGTGTATATGATGATATTCTGTGAAAGGTTATTTATGCTGTATTTCTCTCGACTTTACCCTGGCCTAGATGACAGCCGTGAGTGGGGAGGGATTGAATCATTTGCAGGTACTGATGGTGAGTTTGGTTCAGATGAACTTGTGGGTACTTACTTCTGTCACGCCGGAATTCTGTCCGAGATATCTATCAGCGGGTTCCGTTTATTTCGGATCCCCGGGTTGAATTTGAGAGTACTTGTTCAGAGGATCTGGTTGTCGTCCGTTCAGTGGATGTTCCTGTAATGATAGTGATGTAACCTCCGGTTCCGTTTATTTCGGAACTCCCCAAGTTGGATTTATGGTGACTTAGTCTCCCAAATGACGGTGACTGGTTCCGAGACTTAATGGGTCTTCAGATGACTTGGTGGCACAGTGGCCTGCCTGCATGCATTTGCATCATTCCCATTTCGCATTCATTTGCATTTAACTCATGTCTATCCATACTCAGGGTCCAATTTTTGATTGAGATTCTGGTCAAGAGACATCCGGATGTCAAAATGTTGTTGATGAAATATTATCCGTCTCAATGAAGCCAGAATCAAAGGACAGGACATTCCTCATACGGATAGACATTGCATGTGTGAGTCATACTAACCTATTTGCTGTTTTGTAGGTGTTAGTAGTCAACCGGTGCGCATAGCTCTTTCGCTTAGATATCCAGTCAAACTCAACAAATCCAGACTGATGGATCCGCCTAACGCCGATATTCTCGAACTGAAAGAGATGATGAGGGAGTTGTTCAGTGTTGTGCAAGGGCTTGCCTTGGGGCAGAAGGCGATTGCTGAGAGATTGGAAAGGATTGAAAGATGGATGATCAAGGAGAAATTTCAGGAAAAGATTCCGTCATCCGAAGTAAACAAATCCTCTGGCACTGTAGTAAAGAAACCCTCTGGTAGTGGTCAGCTCAAGAAGGAGGTTGAATCAGGTGGGTTGCAAGCTAAAAAAAGAACGCGGTAAGGATCGGTACCACCCTTATGCTGCCATTGTAACCACTCCTGTTGGTAATCCACCTGTACAACAGCAACAACCACCACCTCAACAGAAAGCACCGAAAGTTAAGAGCCAAGTGAAGAAGGGGAAGACGGATCGTCAGTTCGATAAGCCACCTGTGACTTATACTCTTCTGTTCAGGAGGTTGAGGGATCTGGGGTTAGTCCGGCCAAGGATATTGATTCCTGTAGAACCGCATCGGAGGCCTGCACATTACGATGAAAATGCTAGGTGCGAGTTCCATTCTGGGGCACCAGGACACAACATGGAGGGTTATAGAGCTTTCAAGCATGTCATCCAGGACATGGTGGATTCCAAGGCCATCAGCTTGGCACAGATAATGAATGAGGATGTTAACCCCGTACCCAGGCAGGGTCTTTTAAAGGTGAAAGTGGTGTCAAAGGACAAGAGAGGAACAAAGGTGACTGAGGGGGATCAGTTAAAAACCTCAGTGTCTGTGGTCTCAAAACATCTGATGAAGAGTGGAGCTTTCCCTAGTATTGATAACTGTTGTGCGGCTGTCGCCATAAGTGAATGTGCAATGATGAGGGAGACGACTCAGAAGATGTCGGAAGTAGAAATGGACGGTGAAAAATCTGAAACACCAAGTCAAGCAGTTGAAACCGCCAGGGTGGAGAACGCCATCTGTGCTGAGAAAGAGAAGAAGCTGTCCATTTCTTCTTACAAACAGGCCATGGAAGTGGTGAAGAACAGAGAAGCCCTAGGCTGGGGGAAGATCATAGACATCGTGGTGAAAGCGGATATGTTCGGGGTTGGCTATCAGCCAGATCAAGAGTCGTCTAGACAGAACAGAGGATGTCGTCCACCGTTCACATTCGTTAGTGCCGGAATGCTGGATCCCGGTCACGCCTGTACAGTGGGTGAAGAGATCGACGGTGACCGCGAGCTTGAGTCGTGGATAAAATCGTGCGTACCAGGGAACTGGAAGGCCTCAAAGATCGTCACTGTCACTCATCCTGAAGAGTAGTATTTCTGTTTTTTAATTCTGTCTGCATGAAAGCCATACGTTTTGCCCGAAACGTAATGGTCCATTGTAAGGGTCATCTCATGTGTTTCATTTTGCAACATTTTGCATCATTAATAAATGGATGTTTTGTGATTAAAAGCGGTGTTCCCTGTTTTTCATTTATTTTTGCAGTTTAAAGAATAAAAATGGCAATGTTTATTTTCATTTTTCTTTCCTTTTGATTCGTCTTGTTCCGACTTCAAAAGAGACTATTCTCCTGATCTCATTGATAACAATTAGGTTACACCTCTGTATGACTTCGACAATCCGATCTATCATGCCGAAGAATAAGGCGAAGAAGATTGTGATCTGCTGGAAGATTAGCCAGGTTGTTAAGACAAGAGGAGAGGGTGATTCAACCGCACGAGGAGCGATTCAAGATTGATATTCCGGGCACCGCCGAGGTCAGGAAGTGAAAATTGGGGCCGCTTTAGAGGCGAGTAAAGAGCAGAATGGTAGCATTGTTGAAAGAGCATGTGGATACCTTCGCCTGGTCGTGTCAGGATATGCCAGGGTCGGGTACCAAGGTCGTTATGCGCAAGCTACCATGGAGAGGAGATTGTCCTCTAGTGAAACAGAACACCGGTGCCACGTATCAGAGTGACTTTGTTTCATGATATGATTCATCGTGGAATCAAATGCTATGTTGATGACATGATAGCAAAGTCCCAAGCAGAAGAGGGGCATCTGGTGGATCTGGCCGAGTGGTTTGACCGGATCGAGACAACTCAGACTGAGGTTGAGTCCGAATCAGTGCACTTGTGGAGTGCTGTCCGGTAAACTGCTGAGGTTTATTGCGAACGAAAGAGGAATCGAGGTCGATCCTGCTAAAAAAAAAAAGAAAGAAAGAAAGAAAGAAAAGAAAAGAAAAGGAAAAAGCAATGCAAGAAACGCCTGAACCGAAAAAAAAGAGAAGAGCAAACGGTCAGGTGGATATTGCCAAAAGGGCATTGAAAAAAGAATAAGTTGCAGGAACCTCTGATTCTGATGCCTCCTGTGGAAAGGACAACTGTTAATCTGGTACTTGACAGCCCTCGAGGGGTCTATGAGGTGTGTACTGGGTCAACATGACGAGTCTTGTCGAAAAGAGCATGCAATTTGCCTTAGCAAAGAGTTTATCGACTGTGAAACAATACATTCACTGCTCGAGAAAACTTGTTGTACTTTGGCATAGGCTGCTCGCCGACTGAGACAATATATGCTGGTTCATACCACTTTGTGGATGTCCAAGATGGATCCAATCAAGTATGCGCTTGAGAAGCTAGCATTGACCGGACGGATTGCGAGATGGAAAATAATTCTGATGGATTCGGGGTATACAGTAAATCATTGAGGATTATCAACCAAGGAAGTTTGAGTTCCCTGATGAGGACATCTCGAGGTGCTCAAATCGAAAGATTGTGAGGAACCGATCTCGGAGGAGGGGCCTGACCCTGAATCCGAACGGATTCTGATGTCTGATGGGGGAGGTTAATGTGGATGAGTTAGTGCCGTGCTGGTTACGCCAAGAAGATCCCACATTCCTTTTGTGGCCCGGATAACATTTGAATGCACCAACAATGGTGACTGAGTACGAATCTTGTATCCTGGGTATCGATCTGCGGTGCGTACGTCTACTGGGGCAACGCCGCGCTCACCCGTGTATGGGATAGAAGTGGTATTACCTACTGAAGCCTAGATCCCATTGTGGAGAGTCCTGATGGATGAGAAATTAGTGAAGGCTGAGGTGATAAGGACTCGGTATGACGCGTTGAGCCTGACTGAGGAAAAGAGGCAGTTACTTGCCATGGGGCAGTTGTACCCAGTGAATGAAGCATGTTGTTAACCGAAAAGTGTGACCTCGTGCGTACTACGTGGGAGAGCTGGTATTGAAAAGGATCCTTCCTCCTCAAGACGATTGTGGGGCAAGTGGATATACAGTTATGAATGTCCATTCGTGGTCAAGAAGGTTTTCTCTGACAGAGCCTTGTTGTTAACGACCACGGATGACGAATTTTCCATCCCCTGTGAATGCGGACGCAGTTAAAAAATACTTCGTATAAAGAGACCCGCTGGACAAAAAGAATAAAAGAGTCCAGGCAAAAATGGGCATCCCGGCGAACCAAAAAAAAAAGAGAGAAAAGGTTCGGGCAAAAGTTAGGGATAAAGAAAGAAAAACTGTACACCCGGCAAGTCGAAAACCCCACAAGGGCGACTTGGGCAAAAAAGGGTATCCCGGTGGACTGAAAACCCGAAAGGGCGGTCCAGGCAAAAGAGGGAATGAAACGAACAACTGCGTCTAGCATGATCGTTTGTGCTTTGGATATGACTTGGATAATCCCCGACAGAGATCGATCGGAAGCGTCTTGATCAGAAGACAGAAAGTGCGGAAAGTCTTGAGGACATATGGGGTGTAACCGAGTTGGAACCCGATGAGATCACAGTTTCACATTGCCATTAGGATAGATTTTTCCTTTTGTGTGCAATTACCTCTTTTCAGGAATTGCTTCCTTTGTATTGCTCAGTTGCGAGCCACACCTTTTTCAGTCAATAAAATGCGTGTTCAGTCAAATAATTTTGTTTTTGTCTTCATTACCGCTTTGATTGCAAAAACATCTGTTTAGTTTGATGAAGAATATTTGCATTTTGTAACATAGAGGTCCCTTTCGATGCATGCTTATAAGATTGAAAGCGTGAAATCTTATTCGGAAGTTTGAGTGACCTAGGTGTTGAAACGATGGCACGCCTGGGGCACGCTTTTATCTAACGATCTCTTTTGCAGGTGCTGTTAGCTATGTTCACTCACTTGCAGGTTGTGATGTGAAATACTTCGACAAGAGACCCCCGCAGAGTCCAATCAGGGGCAAGGGATAGAAGAACGGTGAAAAGACGGCGAAAGAAGGATGACGATCCTAGGGGGTAATCAAGAAGACTCTTCAAAGTCTGAGGACTGGAAAGTTTGTATGAATCCCAGGAGTTCGATCTCCATGGAGTACGGAGAAGTCGGGAATACAAGGTGATGAATCAGAAAAGTCCAGATGAGTCTGGGAGTTCTCAAAAGTGGAAAGTCAACACTGTGGTGGGATGGCAAACGCCAGTGTTCGACGAGTTGAAGGGCGGTCCGTGTCCAATAGGTTGTATTTCCCCAATGGGTGTGAGAGTGTCATCTCCCTAGCAGATTTGAGATCAGTGTCTCCTCAGCAAGTCTGAAGGTTATTGTCTTCCCAGCAGAGGTTGTGTTGATGGTTTTTCCCCAGCGAGGTCCCCAAGCGGATCGGGTTCGACAAAGATTATCCCCAGTAGAGGTAAGCATTGGTTGCCTCCCTTAGCAGAGTAATCCCCAAGCAGTTCGGGTTCGATGGATATCATCCGCAGCAAGGGTTGTCTTTCCCCAGCAGGGTGGAAATTGACGTGCTATTGAAATCCTCAGCGCAGTTCCTGGAGCTCCCCGGTGTTGTCTCTAGAGGAGATGTGTTTTTATGCATTCATCATTTAGATAAGCATAGCATATTGCATCATTAGTGCGTAGCATTTCCATGATCATGGGGCATTGCGCTGAAAAGAAAAAAAAACTCATGCATCTGCATTGCAAACATATCCATTAGCCCCAGGCCGTGGTAACCATCCGAGATTGGGTTGTCGGAAAGAGTTTAGCGCCGTTGGATCGATTTCAGAATTGGGTTCCCCAGCAGGGTAGAGAGGTGTTTTCCCAACAAGTGACTTCTTAGTTGAGCGGGTATCCCCAACAGTGTTACTCCCCACAATTGATAGCATCTTGCAAGCTTGGATCTATTCCCCTAGCAGAGGTGGGTGTGTCTGATCTCTCCATATAGAGTCGACCCCTTTAAGCAGAAAATGTCTGTCATTTCCTTCTGCGCTCCCCACTGAGTTATATCCTCGTGGATGACGGTTGCTTCCGTTCCCTCCCTGCACACGTAACGGGATGGGTTTTCCCTATTGAGTTCTTTCCTCATTAGGGTGAGTCTTGATTCAGTCTGCCTTTTTGGATCGATCCTAAATTGGCTTCCTTGTGGCTGTCTCTTGTGCTTCCCTGTGGTATAAATGAATAGTTGCTCACTAACCGGCACTCATTCATCTTATCCTCAGCGGAATTTGTTGGCTTCTACCTATGAACCGGTAGCTGTAAGTCTTATCTTTGTGGTCTTCTACCTACTAACCGGTAGATGTGAATCCTCTTTTCTCCCCGTAGTGGAGTCAACCTTTGTGCTCATCCTAGTCGATGATGGTTGCTTTTCTGTGGTTTTCTGTCTACTAACCGGTAGATGTAATCCCCTCTTTTGGGTTATCATTATTCAGTTTCGGTATTGATATTCCTTTTCCCTTTTGGATGTTTGTTCCGATTAAGCAACTTTATCCCCAGCGGGTCTTCCCCTTCCTTTGGATATTTGCTCTGAGTAAGCATTTTTATCCTCGGTGGGTCCTTTTCCATTCACCGTTTGCCGGTAATGTTTGTGGTTTCCCCTTTGATTGGTCATCTTTGCATACCTAGTCCTGGTATCCCGATGCCTTTCTTTTTCGATCGATTTATCCATTTAACAACCTACAACCTGGTTATGGATAATCTTCCATGCGAGTGTATTATCTACGTTTTGACGGCTATAGATAATATATCTCATGCACTCTTTGGTTGAACCCTTTGTTTGTTTCCCCAACTGAGTAAGATTCGTATTCCTTGTGGAATCGAATGTCCATCCTTTAACAAGATTGCTTTTCTAGCCCTCTTCAGGATGATGAGTGTTTTGGAATACAAACCAATTCACGCTTCGGTCGGTCACCTGTTTCATGCCTACAACCCGGTATCCGTGGTGTTCCTTCCTGTCTGCTCCCTGTCGTGACCTTGATCCCCAGTGAGCTACCTCTCCGTTGGTTTCGATAAACGTCGAGTTTTTCCCGATCGTTCGTTGACGTTCGGTTGTGGTACCTTTCCCCTCAGAGTCTCCTCTCCGTTGGTGTCGATAAACGTTAAGTTTTTCCTAGTTGTCCGTCGATATCTAGATGTATTTCTTTCCCATTCATCCGTTGATGTCTGGTTACCTCTCCGTTGGTTTCGATAAACGTCGAGTTTTTCCTAGTTGTCCGTTGACATCTAGTTGTATTTTCCCCACAGGTCATCCGTTGATGTCTGCTCTCCTCTCCGTTGGTGTCGATAAACGTCGAGTTTTTCCTAGTTGTCCGATGACATCTAGATGTATTTCTTTCCCATTCATCCGTTGATGTCTGGTCACCTCTCCGTTGGTTTCGATAAACGTTGAGTTTTTCCCAGTCGTCCGTTGACGTCTGGTTGTATCCCTTTCTTTCCCAGTCATTCATTAATGTATGGTTACCTCTCCGTTGGTTTCGATAAACGTCGAGTTTTTCCTAGTCGTCCGTTGGCGTCTAGTTGTGATTTCTATTCCCGTTCATCGTTCTTTGACGTTTGGATGTGGTTCCTTTGTTCTGAGAAAAAATCAAAATCCCCAGTAATAAATCTCAGATCCCAGTGGAAGCTTTCGTTGGTGAACTTTCCTTTTTTGGATCCCCGCAGTGTGCAAATTTCTACGGTTCTTGGTATTCGATCCCTGTTTACCCTGAAAGTCTGACAGCTGTTACTCTCATCCATTCGGGTTCCCAGCTGATTGAATAGGGGCAGCTGTAGCACCTCAAATTTGCACCTCCCATTTTCTACATCCATTTTCATGTTTAAGTCATTAACATTGCATTGTCCACTGCATAGCATTGCATTGTCCATTGCCTAATACAAGTCATCAGACAAGACTGGTCAGGAGATCTAGTTGTGCAAGCAAGCAAGTGCAATTCCAATTGAAGCAAAGCCCTAGGGTTGGTTCATTGAGTTCATATGACCTAGGGATCATTTTGAAGTGGCTTGGCCAAAGGTTGGATGTTCAGAAGTCATCAGTCAAGATGCAATTCATCTGAAACCCTAGAAAGTCAACCAAAGTCAATTGTGCATTCAACCATGGATTTGAAGGTGGGAGATGGTTAGAGAGGCCTCATTCATGTCTATACAAGTCTCATTTGGCATTTCAAACATCAACAATGAAGAATTTGAGGTCGGATGAAAATTTTCCAAAAATAGTAAGTGACCTGTAATTTGAAATTGCCAAAAATGGAAAGGTCTTCTCCTCAACTTTACATCATCAAGAAAGCTTCAAATGAAATTTTGTCCAACATGAAAGTTGAAGATCTTGCTCTCACCTTTCCAAAAAGTCCAAGAACATGAATTTCTCATGTATGGTTGAGAAGTTATGGATCAATCATTGTCAAGTAAATTTGAACTTCACAAGTGCATAACTTTTGAACCAAAAAGCCAAATGGAGTGGTTCTTTTTTGTATATTCATATCTTGACATCTACTATCCAAATTATGCACCACAAGCCATGCATTCTCATCACATAATTTTTTGATTTTTCACTTGATTTTTGGATGGAATTTTCAAATTTTAAAGTAATGCATTGTTTACACATTTCAACACTTCCATTGGCTTACAAACAGAATTTTGAGTGGATTCAGGCCCAAATTCGTGTACTGTTTCATTCATACCATGCATAGAGGTGGAAATATCAATTTGCATAAACACTTGTTTTGACTAATTCCACTTACCACATGGCTGAACATGATTAAGAACTTGATTAACAGATGATATATAAGTGAAACCCTAACAGATTTCAGCATTAACACTTCACAAATCTCAGATCTAGAAATTTTCTCCACTTTGCTCTCAAACTTTTTCTTCAATTTTCTGCATAAACATTGCCTGGTTCTTTGTTTGTTCATCATCTACAAGCATCATTGAAGGTTTTGGAAGCAAGATCCATCAGGTTTCGAGCTGAATTGTGGACTGTTGAAGCTTATGTTCATCAATGGCAGTTGGAATTTCTGGCCAAATCGTGCAAGGATAAACATCAAGCATTCATCTATTCCATCATATAGGAGCTGAGGAATATCTGTTTATGCATTTCAGGACCTGATTCCATTGATTCCACTTCTGTTTCTCCAACAAGGTTAGAATTCGAATGTCATGATTCTTAAAATTGATGTATGCATCTTGTAGATCTTCCAATGGTGATCATGCTGAGCTTTAGATCTTTGAATTTCATGCAATAATGAGTTAGTTATGATGCTTATAAGTTTGATAGATGAAAATGTTCTTGCTCGATTCTTTGAACCTGTGCTGAATTAGGTTAAAATAGTTATGGATCTATGATGTGTGATGTGAGATGAATCCAATGGTATGCTGTTTGTGAATTTTGGTGAACTTTTGTTCTTGACCTGATGAACACGAAGAACACATGATGAATGTTAGGGTTTTAATCTCCAGATCGTGTTTGATCCATTCCTTCGTGTGTTGCATGTAATTTCATGTTAAAGCTCATGCACTGGTCCAGCGTGTACACTGAGTGGCGTATTGATTGGCCAGGATTGTTTTGCCATGCCACCTCAGTTAAGTGAAACGGTGCGTTTCACTTAACTGGCGCCTAATTTGAAATGGCGCACGGTTCGATTCTTGTTGATGGATGTTTCCAAAGTTGCCTTGCATTTTTTATTCCATTTCATCATTCATGTTCATATATGCTTCATACATGTTTTTTATTTTTTCGTCCACTTCCAAAATTCATATCTCCATGAATATTGATCCAAATCACATGAGATTTTTTGCATGATGTTCCTCAAGATGTCTACTATTTTATCACTATTTTTTCACAAATTGTGAACGGATGGAATTTGTTTTGGCTTAGGAATTGTTCATATGTATGCTATCTTGCACCTACCTTGCCATTTGCTTCATGAAATGATGAGTTTTGATCCTATAATTGTGAAATTTTGCATGCTTAAAATAGACATCTTGCTGGTCATTTTGATATAGAGTTTGCATTTTTCTCATGTTTGGTTGTTGAGATATGATCTGTTTAATGTAGGTGTGACAATGTGTGTCACACTATTGCTTGCTCAACTTGTGGATTTTATTTGCCATGCCAATTAAATGCCAATTGATGAGATTTTTTGCATGATGCTACTTCTGGATGTTAGGATTGCTTGTGAATTTTAGTCGAATTTTTGGAATGATTTATGATTTGTTTGGGATTTTCTTTGCTGGTTGACCATTTGTGGATTTTTTGATAGTCATGAATTTAAATGATTTGTGAAATGCTTGATGTTTATCATATGAACCTGAAATTTTGCACATTGATTCTAAACACTTTGAAGATTATTGTGGCTTTGATTGGATGTTTTTATCATGTGTGGATTCTGTTTTAGGCTTGTGCTAAGATGATGTATCATTTTGTGCCCTAATTGAGCTTGTTTTGCCTTGCCTTGCCTTATGGAATTTATTTGCCATGCTTATACTTGTCCAAATGCCTTGATTTTTGGTATGTTGATCATGTGATGTGTTCTGGTTAGCCATGATTTTTCTTGGAATTTATTTAATCATTTTTGAGTTGATGTGGATTGGTTCATTCTGTTTGCTTCTATGAGCTTTCAACTTGCATGCTTTGCCTTATTTGACTTGTGAAATGATTTTGGTGCATGATATGGATGTGGAACTTTTTGGATATTGTTCTTAATTGATTAAGCTTGATTCTTGCCAATTTTCATGTTCTGTTTTGAATTATTTCTCCTTCTTTGACCCTAGGCCTTGTCCTAGTGGTTTGCTTCTCATGTTTGAGCTTTGTTTTTAGGATAAGAAGCACATGGCCTTGAGGAGATTGATTCACATTGGTTTGTTTGGTTGATGTTGACTAACATTGATTTGTTTTGTAGGTGGCTTTCAGCTCATTTGAGTTGAGCTTATGCATTGTGCAATGTTGCCTTGCTTGTTTGACTTTGTACAGTTGTCTGTTGACCATTGGTTATTAACTGTCTGTTTGACTTTGTTGAGTAGTGTACTGACTGAGTTGGATTGTTTTCAGGTACCTTAGTTGCTATAGTTCATTGTGAACTTCCTTTTGCTTTGCTTGATAGCTTGAGCATTGAGGTATAATTCCACTAACTCCATGTAGTCTGGAAGACCTGTCCTGTTACTTGGGCAGGCACCTGTCTGAAGTCCTCCTTAAGAGGCAATGCTTGTGTTTGTTTATCTTTGTCCCCTGTACATATCAAAGACCTCCTAAGTGAAGAGGCATTGGCAGATACAAGAGATGTGTAGTCCATCTCCTGCTAATCAGTGAGTCATCCCTTTGCTCACACAACTGGTGTTGATGCATTGTGGATATTAACCCAAGATCTATATTGAGTCAGTCATAAGTGTAGAAGGGTTCCAACTTTCTGAACCCACACTTTCATCTGTCTAAAAGCTTTCCCAGGCCAGGGATACGAGCTGTGAGGTCTTACTCTCACTTCCTATTTCATCTGTTTCACCCTAACTCTCAATGTTAGGGTTAAGAGCTAACATCTCCCGATCCCATCTCTCTCTGGTCGCGAGACCATGTTCTTTCCAGGTTTACTTCGAGTGTTTCCTTTCCCTCTGTTGGGATAAATAACACACGGTGACGGCTCTGTTGTTTTGTTTTCCCGCCGGTTTTTCGCGTAATGCGACAGCTGGGAAAGCATGGTGTAGCGTTGCTCCTGTACTGGGTCACGAAAGATCACTGGCATAGTGTCGAAATTCTCCATCCTGAAAAGTTAGGTTAAAAACAAAGGACACCTGAAATCGCAAATATTGCAAATGTTAGTCTAAACATAAATATATATATATAAATATATATATATATATATATATATATATATATATATATATATATATATATATATATATATATATATATATATATATATATATATATAAACATATGAAAATATAAATTGAAATAGTATAAGTAAAGTAAAGGAAAAAGAAATCATGGGTTGCCTCTCATGCAGTGCTTGTTTAACGTCGTTAGCTTGACGATTTGAACTTTATATATCAGAGGTAGGAACCGAAGGGTCGATCAGAGTATGGCCGGGGTATTCTGTGGGGATGTCACCTCCTTGATATTGCTTCAGTCTTTGTCCATTTACCATAAACGGATTACATGAATTATTCTGGATTTCGACTGCTCCAGATTTGAGGATTTTGGAAACCTTAAAGGGGTTTGTCCATCTCGAACAAGCTTACCTGGAAAAAGTCATAATATGGAATTGAAAAGGAGAACAGAGTCGCCTATATTAAAGTCCATTTTCACAATCCTTTTGTCATGCCATGCTTTGGTTCTTTCTTTGTATATAATGGCATTCTCGTAAGCGTTCTGGCGGAGTTCCTTCAATTTGTGGATATCGAGGATTCATTTTTGGCCAGATGCTAGGTAATCCAAATTCAGGGTCTTCATGGCCCAATATGCTTTGTGCTTAAGTTCAAAAGGTAAGTGGCATGACTTCCCATAGACTAACTGGTATGGTGTAGTTCCAATAGGGGTTTTGTAAGCAGTTCTGTAAGCCCATAATGCTTCTGTTAGCTTTTCAGACCAATCTTTTCTGGATATTGAAACAGTTTTTTCCAAGATTTGCTTAATCTCTCTGTTTGATACTCCCACTTGACCATTAGTCTGGGGATGATATGGTGTTGCTACTCTGTCTTTTACTCCATACTCTCTTAAGAGTTTATCGAATATCCTGGATATAAAATGTGATCCACCATCACTTATGACAAGTCGTGGTACTCCAAATCTGGGGAAAATATTTTTTTTAAACAACTTGATGACTACTCTTGTGTCGTTAATGGGTGAGGCTATAACTTCTATCCATTTTGACACATAGTCGACGGGTACCAAAATATACTTGTTTCCCATCGAAGATGGAAAAGTCCCATGAAATCAATACCCCAAACATCAAATAATTCCACTTCTTGGATGTTCTTCAAAGGCATTTCGTCGCATCTAAAGATGTTTCCAGCGCGCTGGCACCGGTCACATTGGATAATATAAGTATGGACATCACGCCACAGTGTTGGCCAATAAAGACCAGCTTGAAGGATCTTAGCGTATGTCTTGGATGTGCTTGAATGTCCACCATAGGGTGAAGAGTGACAATGCTCTATGATATTTCTAACTTCCTCTTCGGGGATGCAACGTTGAAAAATGTTATATGTTCCTCTTTTAAAAAGGAGTGGTTCGTCCCAATAGAAATGTCTTACATCTTTAAAGAACTTCTTCTTTTGTTGATAATTGAGGTCAGGTGGTATGATATCAACGGCTAGATAATTCACAAAATCAGCGTACCATGGTACTTTGCTAATCTCTGAAATTGTTCCAAAGTTGTCTCTATCAGGTTCAAGGGGAACGGTCTCTAACTTAGCTATTAATCTGTCATAGGTGAAATCATCATTTATAAGTAAATGGTCTGGCTTCAAATGCTCTAGTCTGGAAAGATGGTCAGCAACTATGTTTTTCGTTCCTTTTTTGTCTCGGATATCTAAGTCGAACTCCTGTAGCAAAAGGATCCATCTGAGTAACCTAGGTTTTGCATCCTTTTTGCTTAGAAGGTAACGGATAGTTGCATGGTCTGTATAGATTAAAATCTTAGATCCGACAAGATAAGACCTAAATTTATCAATTGCGAAAACTACAACTAGGAGTTCCTTCTCTGTTGTCGTATAATTGAATTGAGCGGCATCTAGGGTTCTACTAGCGTAATATATCACATGTAATTTCTTATTTTTTTCTTTGTCCTAAAACAGCTCCTACAGCTAAATCGCTAGCATCACACATTATTTCAAAAAGTTGAGTCCAATCCGGAGTTTGTAAAATGGGTGCTGAAATTAGCGCTTGTTTTAAATGATTAAAGGCTTCGATACATTTTTCATCGAAAATGAATTCAACGTCTTTCATCAGAAGGCCGGTCAGGGGTTTTGCTATTTTAGAGAAATCTTTGATAAAGTGTCGGTAAAAACCGGCGTGTCTAAGAAAACTTCGGACTTCTCTAACAGTCTTATGAGGGTTAAGGTTTTCTATCACTTCTATCTTTGCTTTGTCGACCTCAATGCCTCTTTCATATATTATATGTCCCAACATTATGCCTTCTTTAACCATAAAGTGGCACTTCTCCCTGTTTAATACAAGGTTAACTTCTACGCATCTTTCTAGGATTTTCTCAAGATTAATGAGGCAATTCTCAAAGTCAAACCCACATATCGAGAAATCATCCATGAATACTTCCATAATTCCGTCGAGATAATCTGCAAAGATTGACATCATACAACATTGGAAAGTAGCTGGCGCATTGCAAAGTCCAAACGGTATTCGTCTGTAAGCAAATGTTCCATAAAGACAAGTGAATGTTGTTTTCTCTTGATCCTCGGGGTGTATGTGTATTTGGAAAACTCCAGAATATCCATCCAGATAACAAAAGTAAGAGTGTCTGGCAAGACGCTCAAGCATTTGATCAATGAATGGAAGGGGGAAATGGTCTTTCCTAGTTGCCTTATTGAGTTTCCTATAGTCTATGCACCTCCGCCATCTGCCTTCTATACGTTTAGCTACATGCTCGCCCTTTTCGTTCTGCACGACTTGATGCCTCCTTTTTTAGGTACCACATGTACAGGACTTACCCATTTACTATCGGAGGTCTGATAGATTATACCAGCTTCTAGCAGTTTAAGGACTTCCTTCTTTACCACCTCACTCATTACAGGGCTGATTCTTCTCTGATGTTCTCTGGAAGGTTTTGAATCTTCCTCTAGCGAGATCCTGCGCATACACACAAATGGGCTTATACCTTTTAAATCTGAGATGTTGTATCCTAAGGCAGAGAGGTATCTTCGTAAAACATTCAAGAGTTGGTTTGTCTCGTCTTGGTTTAAGGTGGCACTAACTATTACTGGGCGGTTCATTTCTTTATCCAAAAACTCGTATCTTAGGTTCTTGGGCAATTCCTTAAGTTCTTGAGCTGATTTTTGAGAGTTTGGTGAAAGGTCTGGAGTAAGGGCCAAACATTTGTTAGTGTGAGGTTCCGTTTCCTTTAGCTCGTCATCCTTTTCATTCGGGTTTGAAAATGGTTCAATTATAGGTTCTTCTTGATCAAATTCCCTTATGCATTCATCTATGATATCAATTGTAACACCCTTCTAAAATACCCCAAATATTTAATTAAAATAATAAACATATATCAGAGTAATTATGCAGTTAAGGGTGTCACACAATCATTCACACCATGTTCCAAAATAACTGTCATGCTCTTTATTTAATCAATTAAACACTTGCATAAATCGCAGCGGATATAAATCAAATTAATCAAAACATGTAACATACTACATGTAAACTGGTTCAACAATCATCAACAACACAATTAAAATGTTCCCTCCCGATGTTACATCTATCAGAGCATGACCCACTAGGGAGACTACACTAGACTCCAAGCATTCGCTTCTACTCAACTCATTTCTCGTTACCTGAAAAATGGTTGTAAGGGTGAGTTCCTCAATCAATATAATAAGCATTATAGAATATAATGTCATGTTAAGCAATTTAACACATTAATCACCCTAATCGCAACATACAATCAGTAACAGCACATCAGCTCAACCTCATACTCAACACCAACATAAACACAAGTATAATCTCAAATCATACTCCATAACAACACAACCACACGTATAATATTGGAATACATCCATTCATATTATACGCCATACATACATTATGCAATGAGACTCCACACATGCGGTACCGACTATTCTTGAACATATAGTTCAAGCTCACCGATCCCTCCAGATACGGCTACTAAGCTCACTAGTCCCACTCATTTGAGACCTAGTGACTCACTCACTAATTCCTCACCATGGGAATTAGCTACAGCCCCGAAGGCTAGACTATGCACACTAATCATCTAGCATGCAAACATCAACAACAAATCCACAATGATTCACTCACTAATTCCTCACCATGGGAATTAGCTACAGCCCCAAAGGCTATGCTATGCATGCTAATCATCTAGCAATGCAGCATCAACAACAATTCACAACAGACATATGCTCACACTCTAAGCCATACAACAGTCCATTCACACATACATGCATAATATATACATTCATAGCATTATGCATATCACCATACATCATCAATACATGTATCAACACATCATTATCATGTCAATCAATTAACCACAGTATTAGCACACTCTACTAATACCTATACTGCTCAAAACAGCGGGAAATAATCCCTATTACATCACATGCCAACATAGGCCAACTCTCGATTATGTACAACACATTAAATTAACAATTTTTCCACTCTGCAACAGTGTTAACCGGTTAACGCCCTGGGTTAACCGGTTAACGCAGGCAAAACACGCTTACTGCCCAAAACTTAACAGTGTTAACCGGTTAACGCCCTGGGTTAACCGGTTAACGCAGGCAAAACAGCACCAATTTCACAATTCATAACAGTGTTAACCGGTTAACACCCTGGGTTAACCGGTTAACGCAGACAAAACAGCAGTTCCTGCGCTAACACAAGGCAGAATGCAGAATTCTCCGCATTTTCCGCCGTTGGAGGACTTCCGGACCTCCGATTCCGATCCCGTAAGAAGCTATACGTTCGGAATTTCACAAATAACTCAAACACAGATCCAATTACAGTCTAAATACAATTTAATCCAATTCAATTCTTCAGCATCAACAATCCCAATTAGGGTCAAATTAACGGCTTATCACTACCCATCACATATTATCCCATAATACCCATTAATCGACGATAAACCCCCCTTACCTGATTAATTCGGCGAATCTTTGAGCTCCAAGCTTTTCTCTCTTCAACCTTCAGCCCTTGCTCTGTCTCTTTGCCCTTTTCCTCTTTCACGATCGCTTCTCTGTTTTTCACGTAAAAACCTTTTTACTCCAAAATGGGCTCTTTTCCTTATTTCCAACATATATATATTTTCCAATAATAATAATAATAATAAAATTTCCAATTATTTAATTAAATTAATAAATAAATTATTAACTCAATTTAAATAATTATTTTATTATTATCGGGGTGTTACAACTCTCCCCCACTAAAAGAGTTTTCGTCCTCGAAAACATACCTCAAGCGAACAACTCTGGGTAAGACTCCTTCATCTTACTCTCCAGTTCCCAAGTCACATTGCCACTTGCTGGTCCTCCCCAAGCTACCTTCACCAAGGCAATCTCTTTACCCCGCAACTGCTTCAACTCTCGATCCTCGATCCTCATAGGTGATGTTTCAACAGTCAGGTTATCTCTCACCTGTACATCATCTACTTGGACGACATGCGACGGATCATGAATGTACCTCCTCAACTGAGACACATGAAAAACCTCATGCAAATTCGCAAGCGACGGCGGTAAAGCGACACGATAGGCTACTTCCCCTATCCTCTCCAAAATCTGATAAGGACCAATAAATCGAGGTGTCAACTTTTTCGACTTCAAAGCTCGACCAACACCAGTTATCGGAGTAACGCGAAGAAACACATGATCTCCCTCTTGGAACTCAAGTGACTTCCTCCTCTTATCATGATAACTCTTCTGACGACTCTGAGCAATTCTCATCTTCTCCTGAATCATCTTAATCTTTTCTGTAGTCTGTTGAACAATCTCCGGTCCAACCACAGCACTCTCACCGGACTCATACCAACATAAAGGCGTCCGACATCTCCTACCATACAAAGCTTCAAACGGTGCCATACCAATGCTCGAATGAAAACTATTGTTGTAGGTAAACTCAATCAAAGGCAAATAACAATCCCAAGCGCCTCCCTTTTCCAAAACACAAGCTCTCAAAAGATCCTCTAATGACTGAATGGTCCTCTCAGTCTGACCATCAGTCTGCGGATGATATGCAGAACTCAATCTCAGCTTAGTTCCCAAAGCTCTCTGCAAACCTTCCCAAAACTTCGATGTAAATCTAGGATCTCGGTCCGAAACAATACTAGACGGAATACCATGCAAACTTACAATCTTCTCAATATACAACTCGGCTAGTCTCTCTAACGGATAATCCATTCTGATCGGAATGAAATGAGCCGATTTCGTCAATCTATCAACAATCACCCAAATAGCTTCAAAATTCCTACTTGTCCTCGGCAAACCAGAAACAAAATCCATACTGATACTATCCCACTTCCACTCTGGAATAGCCAACGGTTGCATTAGCCCAGACGGCTTCTGATGCTCAATCTTTGACTTCTGACAAGTCAAACAGGAATAAACAAAACTCGCAATTTCTTTCTTCATTCCCGGCCACCAAAATAACCTCTTCAAGTCATGATACACCTTCGTAGCTCCAGGATGAATACTCAGGCCACTACGATGTCCTTCTTCAAGAATACTCTTCTTAAGCTCAGTAACATCCGGAATACACACTCGACTACCAAATTTCAAAATACCATTCTCATCAACTCTGAATTCACCACCTTGACCTTGATTCACTAAAGTCAACTTATCAACCAAAAGCATATCGGATTTCTGACCCTCTCTGATCTCATCCAGAATACCACTGGTTAACTTCAACATTCCCAATTTAACACTATTGTGAGTACTCTCACACACCAAACTCAAATCTCTAAACTGCTCAATTAAATCCAATTCTTTAACCATTAACATAGACATATGCAATGATTTCCGACTCAATGCATCAGCTACTACGTTTGCTTTACCCGGATGGTAATTCAAACCAAAATCATAATCCTTCAGAAATTCTAACCATCTCCTCTGTCTCATATTCAACTCTTTCTGATCAAACAAATACTTTAAACTTTTATGGTCACTAAAAACCTCAAATCTTGAACCATACAAGTAATGCCTCCATAACTTCAGAACAAACACTACAGCTGCCAACTCTAAATCGTGCGTCGGATAGTTCCTCTCATGAATCCTCAGTTGTCTCGAAGCATAAGCTATAACCTGCTTATTCTGCATCAACACACCACCCAAACCCAACAATGAAGCATCACAGTAAACCTCAAATGATTCCGACGAACTCGGTAATATCAGAATAGGAGCACTAGTTAACCTTCTCTTTAACTCTTGGAAACCTTCTTCACATTTTGAGTCCCAAACAAACGCTTGCCCCTTTCTAGTCAACATCGTCAACGGTAACGCCAACTTAGAAAATCCCTCAATGAACTTCCTATAATAACCAGCCAAGCTAAGAAAACTTCGAATCTCAGCAACAGACTTCGGAGCTTCCCAATTAGATACCGCTTCTATCTTAGAAGGATCAACAGCAACACCACCTCTTGAAATCACATGACCAAGAAAACTAACTTCTTCTAACCAAAATTCACATTTGGATAGTTTAGCAAATAACTTCTTTTCTCGTAGAACTTCTAAAACCACTCTCAAATGCTCAGCATGCTCTTCTTCAGATTTCGAATACACCAAAATGTCATCAATAAATACCACAACAAACTGGTCTAGGTACGGATGGAAAATCCTATTCATATACTCCATGAATACTCCAGGCGCATTAGTCACACCAAAAGGCATTACAGAATACTCATAATGTCCATACCTTGTTCTGAAAGCAGTCTTCTGAATATCCTCAGTTTTCACACGGATCTGATGATACCCAGATCTCAAATCTATCTTGCTGAACACACTCGCACCAACCAATTGATCCATCAAATCATCAATCCTCGGCAAAGGATACCGATTCTTGATCATCACTTTATTCAGTTGCCTGTAGTCCACACACAACCTCATAGTACCTTCTTTCTTCTTAACCAACAACACTGGTGCACCCCACGGTGATACACTCGGACGAATAAACTTCTTATCCAACAGATCTTCCAACTGACTCTTCAATTCAGTTAACTCAACAGCAGACATACGGTACGGAGCCATCGATATCGGTCTAGTACCAGGTACCAAATCAATCGAGAACTCAACTTCACGTTCTGGCGGTAATTCATTCACCTCTTCCGGAAATACATCAGGAAAATCACACACCACGGCTAGATCGCCAATTACCAGTTTATCTTTAGCCTCCAAAGTCGCTAACAGCATAAACAACTCTGCCCCATCTGCGACTTCCTCATTCACCTGTCTGGCTGATAGAAACAAACTCTTTCCTTCCTCACTCTCAGGAAATATCACAGTCTTATCAAAACAATTGATAGAAACTCGGTTAAACACCAACCAGTTCATACCCAAGATAACGTCAATCTGCACTAGTGGAAGACACACAAGGTCTATCCCAAAATCTCTACCAAAAATACTCAAGGGACAATTCAAACAAACTGAAGTAGTAGTCACTGAACCCTTTGCAGGAGTATCAATCACCATACTACCATGCATCTCAGATATCTCTAACTTAAGTTTCACAGCACAATCCAAAGATATAAAGGAATGAGTAGCACCGGTGTCAATAATAGCTACAAGAGGAAAGCCATTAATATAACACGTACCTCGGATCAAACGATCATCTGCAGAAGTCTCAGAACCTGATAAAGCAAAGACCTTGCCTCCTGACTGATTCTCTTTCTTCGGCTTAGGACACTGTGGACTGATATGACCTACCTCTCCACAGTTGAAACAAGTTACAGTCTTCAACCGGCACTCTGCAGCCAAATGACCACCTTTGCCACACTTGAAACACTTCATCTCAGCACTGGTACACTCATGGACACGATGTCCGGCCCGACCACATCTATAACACTTAGCAGGGGCACTAGAGTCTCCCCCACTAGGCCTCTTCATCCCACTCTGCTTCTGGAAACCTTTGCCAACTGCATACGGTTTTCCACGATCATTCTGATTCTTGCCTTTCCTATCAACCCTTTTCTGATAGCTCTCTGCTCTGGCTTTGGAATCCTGTTCAAAAATCCTGCAACAGTCAACCAAGTCAGAAAACACTCTGATCCGTTGGTATCCAATAGCCTGCTTGATCTCGGGACGTAACCCGTTCTCAAACTTCACACATTTCGAAAATTCTCCAGCAGCCTCATTATAGGGAGTGTAATACTTCGACAGCTCTGTGAACTTAGCAGCATACTCCGTAACAGACCTGTTACCCTGCTTCAATTCCAAAAACTCTATCTCTTTCTTTCCTCTGACATCCTCTGGAAAATATTTCCTCAGAAATCTCTCTCTGAACACAGCCCAAGTGATCTCAGCATTTCCAGCAGATTCCAACTCAGTGCGGGTAGCAACCCACCAATCATCAGCTTCCTCTGACAGCATATGCGTACCGAACCTGACCTTCTGGTTATCGGCACATCAGTTACTCGGAAGATCCTCTCGATCTCCTTCAATCACTTCTGAGCACCATCTGGATCGTATGCTCCCTTGAACATTGGAGGATTGTTCTTCTGGAACTCACTCAGTTGACGAGCAGCTCCCATTCCCACAACATTCGGATTCCCTCCAAGTACTCCAGCTAGCATACCCAGAGCCTCAGCAATCGCAGCATCATCTCTACCTCTTCCAGCCATCTCTATTCTGAAAACCCAACAAACTAAAACAATAAGTACTGATAGGGTTACACAACACCTATCCCGTACAGGGGAAACAGAATAATTACGACTCGACTCGACCGACTATGCTCTGATACCACTAATGTAACACCCTTCTAAAATACCCCAAATATTTAATTAAAATAATAAACATATATTAGAGTAATTATGCAGTTAAGGGTGTCACACAATCATTCACACCATGTTCCAAAATAACTGTCATGCTCTTTATTTAATCAATTAAACACTTGCATAAATCGCAGCGGATATAAATCAAATTAATCAAAACATGTAACATACTACATGTAAACTGGTTCAACAATCATCAACAACACAATTAAAATGTTCCCTCCCGATGTTACATCTATCAGAGCATGACCCACTAGGGAGACTACACTAGACTCCAAGCATTCGCTTCTACTCAACTCATTTCTCGTTACCTGAAAAATGGTTGTAAGGGTGAGTTCCTCAATCAATATAATAAGCATTATAGAATATAATGTCATGTTAAGCAATTTAACACATTAATCACCCTAATCGCAACATACAATCAGTAACAGCACATCAGCTCAACCTCATACTCAACACCAACATAAACACAAGTATAATCTCAAATCATACTCCATAACAACACAACCACACGTATAATATTGGAATACATCCATTCATATTATACGCCATACATACATTATGCAATGAGACTCCACACATGCGGTACCGACTATTCTTGAACATATAGTTCAAGCTCACCGATCCCTCCAGATACGGCTACTAAGCTCACTAGTCCCACTCATTTGAGACCTAGTGACTCACTCACTAATTCCTCACCATGGGAATTAGCTACAGCCCCGAAGGCTAGACTATGCACACTAATCATCTAGCATGCAAACATCAACAACAAATCCACAATGATTCACTCACTAATTCCTCACCATGGGAATTAGCTACAGCCCCAAAGGCTATGCTATGCATGCTAATCATCTAGCAATGCAGCATCAACAACAATTCACAACAGACATATGCTCACACTCTAAGCCATACAACAGTCCATTCACACATACATGCATAATATATACATTCATAGCATTATGCATATCACCATACATCATCAATACATGTATCAACACATCATTATCATGTCAATCAATTAACCACAGTATTAGCACACTCTACTAATACCTATACTGCTCAAAACAGCGGGAAATAATCCCTATTACATCACATGCCAACATAGGCCAACTCTCGATTATGTACAACACATTAAATTAACAATTTTTCCACTCTGCAACAGTGTTAACCGGTTAACGCCCTGGGTTAACCGGTTAACGCAGGCAAAACACGCTTACTGCCCAAAACTTAACAGTGTTAACCGGTTAACGCCCTGGGTTAACCGGTTAACGCAGGCAAAACAGCACCAATTTCACAATTCATAACAGTGTTAACCGGTTAACACCCTGGGTTAACCGGTTAACGCAGACAAAACAGCAGTTCCTGCGCTAACACAAGGCAGAATGCAGAATTCTCCGCATTTTCCGCCGTTGGAGGACTTTCGGACCTCCGATTCCGATCCCGTAAGAAGCTATACGTTCGGAATTTCACAAATAACTCAAACACAGATCCAATTACAGTCTAAATACAATTTAATCCAATTCAATTCTTCAGCATCAACAATCCCAATTAGGGTCAAATTAACGGCTTATCACTACCCATCACATATTATCCCATAATACCCATTAATCGACGATAAACCCCCCTTACCTGATTAATTCGGCGAATCTTTGAGCTCCAAGCTTTTCTCTCTTCAACCTTCAGCCCTTGCTCTGTCTCTTTGCCCTTTTCCTCTTTCACGATCGCTTCTCTGTTTTTCACGTAAAAACCTTTTTACTCCAAAATGGGCTCTTTTCCTTATTTCCAACATATATATATTTTCCAATAATAATAATAATAATAAAATTTCCAATTATTTAATTAAATTAATAAATAAATTATTAACTCAATTTAAATAATTATTTTATTATTATCGGGGTGTTACATCAATCGCGTAACACGCGTCTCCTATGATTGGTGCCATCAGGAAATTTGAAAGAATAAACTCTATCTTTTCATCTCCTACTTCTAAAGTTAATTTTCCTCTTTTAACATGTATTATAGCTCCGGCTGTTGACAAAAATGGTCTACCTAAAAGGATAGGGATATCGTCGTCTTCCTTGATATCCATGACCACGAAGTCTGTTGGGATATAAAGTTGACCGATCCTAACGGGGATTGTCATACCCCAATTTTGTCCGGGCATATTTAAATTTTTGTAAAATCGATTTCATTTTCAATTTGCATCAGTTGTACCACATAACATGCATTTCATCATGAATAATACCTAAAATATCAGTCAGGATAAATTTATTGAAAACACAGACAAATTGGTTAATTCGTTTCTCAAGAACATGCAAAATCAGCGGGTAAAAAGTCTCAAAATTAAAATTACAGACGCTAGTATTATTAACCTACGGTTCACGTAGTTTAACCTGGTATACTCGTTATATTTTTCAGCGACTGTTTCGATTACATTTTGACCCGCCTGATCTTTTTAACCGGTGCGAATTTATTTCAGAATTTGAAGAAACGCTGTATTTTTTCAATAAATATATTTTATGCTGATCATTTTAATGTGCCCGATTTAATTTTTCGAGCAAATTTACATCCGGTCCCTATTTATAATTGGTCGCTATTTTTTTTGGTTTAGTTATTTAATTAAAGTAATTAGAATTTTTTAAAATCAAATATTGATTAGAAATTTTATAAGTATATTTCCTTAAATAAATAATAATTGTTTGCAAAAAATAAATAAATGAGTTCAACATTGAATTTCTATTTTTTTACAACCGGTGCATCTCCAACGGTAATATAAAAATGCCAGCTTGCATCTATCTTTCCCTACTTACCTACACGCCACCTACCACACGTCCCTTTCTCCTCTCACACACTCTTTCTCTGTTTTCACGTCTCCCTCACGTTTCCTCTTAACTACATCCACACTCCACCTCACCTATTACTTACACTCTCACTCAACGTTACCAAAAAAAAGAAAATAAAGGAAAGAAATCCGTCTCTCTTCCCTTACAGACTCTCCAAATCACAACTTCCACCACCACCGTTTTACCACCGTGAATGCGTCATAACAACGCTCAACCACCGTGACGCCACACCTACTACCACCGCGTAGAACCCTTCTTCCATCTCCGACCACCACCATAACAGCGATCTACCCAAATCCAAACCACCGCACACCTCTCTCTCCGTCCGTCTTCCGTTAACTCACCTTCATCCAAACCACCGCGCGTCTCTTCCTCTTCACGACCGCACAAACCCGCCGGCGACTTTTCTCATGCCTCACACATAAACCCTTTGTTGTACCCTCTCGATCTCGCACAGAACAACCACAACCTTCCTCTACGAAAATGACACCGCGTCCTTCTTCTTCGAAGAAACTCCAAATCGAACTCGCAATATGCTTAGATGTTGCAACCACACATCACTACACAATCTGAACCAAGTAGAGGATTAAAAATTCTCCTTTCGCTTTCAGCGTCGTGTTCCAAGCTCTAACGTTTGTGGATTTGTGTTTAGAAATCTGTCATCATCCTTGCATTTACAGCTCCTGAGCTTCATCATCCTCGCCGCGTTTTAGCGCAACATCACGTTCAAGCTTCATGGATTACGTTTCGGAGCAACATCGTGTTCAGGAGACGAGTTCGTGTTTTATCAATTCCATCGTCGGATTTTGGAAGTCGGCATCACATTTTCGTGTTTCACTGGATTGAAGCGACGCAGTGGTTCTTCGGCGATTGTTCAGGAAGAAGTTTTGATGCAGTTTCGTTTTCGGATGCCGTCTGTAGAGGCAACATGGAGATGAAAGTGAAATGGAATGAAGATGAAGGTGCAGAATCGATGCAATTCGGTTGCAGAGCCAAAGAATGATGAAGCCTTGAAATGAAGTGAGGTACTCTTCTTATAGCATTCAAAGTTGGTTAAAAATTCACCTCAAACTCATGTTGAAATTCACTCTTAATTTAAATAAAATGTCAAAAACAGTTAAAGATTAGTTGAGTTGGGTTGCAATGAAATGTGAAAGTTCAAAATAAATTCACTTGAAATTGAAAATGCAATGTAAATGTAATAATTGGCCTTCGGTTTCCTGCATTAAATCTTAATTTATATTGAATGTTAGGTTTGTTAGTTTGAGTTGGAAATGAAGATTAGTTAGTTAGAAAATATTAACTGTCAATTTTAATATAGTTATTGATTAGTTTGAAGTTGAAATGAAATTCACGTCTCAATGGAATGTTATGCAGTTAGCTTAAATTATTCTGTTAGTTTGTTTGTTTTGATGAGCTATTAATTATTGAACTTTGTTATGCATTAATTGTGATTAATATCGGTTTGATTAATATCGGTTTGAACATTTGCAGAGTGCTTGCTGTTTTGTTTTAATATTTTGAACTTTGGACATTGAAATGTGTGGCTGTGTAGTGAGATCTATTCCAAACATTGAATTTTGTTTTAGTATTTAGAAACATTGTATTGCAGTATGTGTTGGATATTGTAGTTTGTTTTTGCATTTTTATATTAAACTTTACTACTAATACACATTCATTCTTGAAATTGATATATAGTTTGTTAACTATGCATTCATACGTAAGATTGATGGACAAATTGTTTTGTTTTTTATATATAACATATAATATGTATAAATTGGTAATCGTATGGCACATATAGTACAGTGTGTTGGTTGGAAACCTTTTTGCTTTAGAATGGATTGATAAATTGTCATAAATAATACCAGTGTTGTTATTTTAGTTTTTTTATTTTTTTCATCTCTAATCGGTCTCTCCATCTGTGGATCCGGCAATTTCATGTCTTTATGCCGCCCAAATTTTAATACATCAATAAAATATTTTCGCCGCGTTATGATTTTGCGTATGACGTTACTCATATGGTCATTACGTACAAACCGGTTTTTTGAGTACATTATCGTTTTGAATCGACATTGTTACTTATTCCATTTTCATTCTAACTAAATTAATTAATTAATTAAATTTGGTTTAATTAGTTAATTTGGATTAATTAATTATAATTAACTTGATTATTTAATTTAATTAAATAATTTTGATAATTAATCTTAATTAATCAACTTAACTGAATTTTAATCAATTGATTTTGTTAATTAAAAATGGATCGATTTCTTCCACTATTATTTCATAATCATTTCCAAAACCATTTCAATTTCATCATCAAATCATTAAACCATTTAAAACACAGTTCTTGATTCCAAGTCAAGTCCATTTTCAAACACCTTTGTAAGTCGATCGCTTTTAAAGCATCGCCATCAACCTCACATAGCTTACTCTTGGGCTTTCTTACAATGAGACCTATTCGGTTATTAATTAATCGAGTAGAAGAACAATACACTAAAATAAGATTCATTTCATTCATAAATACAAAATTAAAACCTCGATCAAATATCGAGTACTTTCATTCAAATCAAATTAAAATATCCAATCACAATCAAACAACATTTCATTTGGAAATGAAAAGGGGGATGGCTTTGAGTTTTCAATTCCTCTCCTCGATTATTTGAATACGAGTTTTCTTACTCGGTTAGTCAAATGGTCGTCACTTCTATCCACCTAAGCACAAATAAATCGAATCATTTTATAATAAGAAACGAAAAAGGAGATGACTTTGAGTTTTCAATTTTTCTCCTCGACTATTTGAATACAAGTTCTCTTACTTGGTTAGTCAAATAATTGTCGTTCCTATACCAACTTCCAAACTCCGATTAAATCAAAATATTTTCACAATAAACTAAATGAAAAGGGAGTTGACTTTGAGTTTTCAACTTCACTCCTCAATTGTTTGTGTTCTCTTACTCGGTCAGTCGAACAATTGTCATTTTTACAAACATACAATTTAATCAAATCATTTCCATAACAAACTGTACGAAAAGGCAGATGGTCTTGAGTTTTCAATTCCTCTTCTCAAATGCTTGGATATGAGTTGTCTTACTCAGTCATTCGAGCACTTGTCGTTTATTCTAAAAATACATCGACCATACATAAACTTATTTTTATAATCACTTAGATGAAAGAGAAAGTGGTCTAGAGTTTTCTATTCCTTTTCCCAATTATTAGAATACGAGTTGTCTTACTCGAATATCCGAGTAATTGTCATCCATTCAAAACACCTTAATTATTATCCAATCCTTTTCATAAATATTCAGATGAAATAGAAAGCGGTCTAGAGTCTTCTATTCCTCTTCCCGATTATTAGGATACGAGTTGTCTTACTCGATTATCCGAGTACTCATCATCCATTCAAAAATACCCTAATTATTATCAAATCCTTTCTAATTAAGGATGAAAAAGAAAGTGGTCTAGAGTATTCTATTCCCTTTCCCGACTATTAGGATACGAGTTGTCTTACTCGACTATCCGAGTAATCGTCATCAAACCAAAAACATCTCATCCATTCAAAACACCTTAATTATTATCCAATCCTTTTCATAAATATTCAGATGAAATAGAAAGCGGTCTAGAGTCTTCTATTCCTCTTCCCGATTATTAGGATACGAGTTGTCTTACTCGATTATCCGAGTACTCATCATCCATTCAAAAATACCCTAATTATTATCAAATCCTTTCTAATTAAGGATGAAAAAGAAAGTGGTCTAGAGTCTTCTGTTCCCTTTCCCGACTATTAGGATACGAGTTGTCTTACTCGACTATCCGAGTAATCGTCATCCAACCAAAAACATCTCAACCAATCAAAACACCCAACATATTAATCCAACTTGTCACCCACGTGTGACCAAAACTCTTTTCAGAAAGAACACTATTTAATCCTTTCTAATGCGCACAACAAACCAATGCTTAAGCCTCCACCGAGAGTAGACAAGCCAGCGTTTAGCCTTTAGAACGCGATTTAAAACAGTTGTTCATTAAAAGACACCAACCAACCGTAGTCCCCGAACTACGAATGCTCTGATTTCCTTATCTAAGGATACGTAGGCAGGAGATTGCTGTATCTTCGCGAGCACACTAATAAAAAACCTCCCCTTTCCCTTTCTGAGGTTCTCATCAATTTCTATTTACAATATATTTATAACCCAAAGATATCAAACAAACATAAATTAACACACGAAATACAAATTAGAACTAAAAGGTTCCCGTTGAGTACAACGGACGTAAGGGGTGCTAATACCTTCCCCTTACGTAATCCATTCCCGAACCCGAATATGGTTGCGACGACCATTATTCTATTTCCTAAAGGTTTTATCGATATTTTCCTATCCCTTCATTGGGATAAATAAAGTTCGGTGGCGACTCTGTTTGAACGTTAATTTTTCCGCGACCATCGCGAGGAATCGCATTTTTCGAGATGCGACAGGGATGTCTTATAATATGCCTACAGGATACTTAACAGATCTATCGGCTAATTGGAGGGACATCTTAGTTAGTTGTAATTCTCCTAAGTTTAACCTTTTACATACAGCTAAGGGCATTAAACTCACACTAGCGCCTAAGTCTAGGAAAGCTTTGTCGATCACATGACTCCCTAGAATGCAAGGTATAGAAAAACTTCCAGGGTCTTTCTCCTTCTTAGCAAGTTTATTCTCGGAAATAAAGTTGCATTCCAAGGGTTTGAGATCGTCAAGCCTACGCTTGTTGGTTAAGGTGTCTTTGAGAAATTTGGCGTAAGATGGGATTTGGGTGATGGCTTCGGTGAAAGGAATCTCTACATGAAGCTTCTCTATTACTTTTATAAACTTTTGGTATTGGTTATTTATTTTGGTTTGTTTAAGTCTTTACAGATATGGGATTGGTGGTTTGTACGGGGGTGGTGGTTTGTAAGTTTTATCCTTGGCTTCTCCTTCTTGGTCGGTTTGTTTTTCGGGCTCCACCGGTTCCTCTTCTTGGTTGGTAGGTATATTTTCTTTAGAAGCTTTGGACTCGCTCATTGCTGGGTTATGAGGCCCTTCGTAAGCGGTCCCACTTCGTAATGCGATAGCGTTAGATTGCCCTCGAGGGTTGAGTTGAGGTTGTCCAGGGAATTGTCCTCCAGGTGTAGTTTGTGGGACTTGACTTTGTGTTACCTATGAGTGTCATACCCCAATTTTGTCCGGGTAAGAAAAATCTTTCATCAGCATTCACCGCCAGATGTTATAAGGCATAAACTCTGTCTTAGGGTTTCTCATCCCTAAGCTACTCCAAACTCCCCATCATTTCTAAAGACACATTCAATACTCACATGATTATTCTAAATAAAACCCTCAGTGACATCAAATTTTCAACAAATCTTTCAGTGAAATTTCATCTGTTAAGTTCTTGTGCTTGACTCAAGAAAACATCTGTTGCATTTGTCTCTTACTGTTGTTAACTAAAGCATGGGTTGGTATGCGCATTTTGGGACTTATTAGTTATTAAGGCCCATTTTGGTTTATCCATAAGATCTTTTGACTTTATAAAAAAAGGGACCCATTCCCATCAACATGTCCATAATTAATATTGCCAGTCCAAAGTGTGGTTCAAATCTCTTTTACACCTACTAATCCAAATCCACTTTCTTATTAGCAAGTATTAAAAACCATTTTATTTCTAAATGATCATTTGATTAGCCCAAGTTTGCAAGCCCATTTCTGCATCCTAAATATTTGTGCCAAGTCTCAATCCTTCATAAATATCTAAATTCAAGTTGCATTTTTGAAACATGTATTTGTTTGTTTTAAGCTAAGGTTAATTATTGGAAAGGGACTTTGGTGATGGACAACGCTTTAAGGCTCATTTTGGATGGAATTGAGTTTTCCAACGCTATAACGCCCAGTTCAAACAACATTGAATCCACAAGATAACAATCCCATGAAATCCGGGATAAGAAAAAGAAACCTAACAAGTTATCTCAAGACTTAAAAATTCATCATAAAGAAGATAAGAATATATATACCCAGGGAACACAACATGAGGACGGATGGGGGGTGAATCATAAAAGAAGCAATCAAAAATATATTTTTTTGTTTTCAACATCAACCACATAGCATTCGAAAGAATAGAAGAAGAAGACGGAGAGAGATTTATAGGAAAAGAGGGACTTATCTAAGTAGTGATGAAAAGCTCACGTCGTCGGCGACGTAACTCAAACCAAGTAGCCCTCTTCTCTCCTTCTTCGCTTAAAATTCATACGCCATTTTGTTCATTGTTGTAAATAAAATAAAACCCCTTTGTTAATTTCGTAAAATCACAATGATTGTTAGGTATAAATTTAAAATTAGGGTTAGGGTTTTTAAAAGTTTTCTTACCGATTGTTGGGTTTGAGCAGTGGCCACGCGTGGTTGATGTTGAGAGTTGAACGGAGTTTTAAATCTCCATTTTGATAGGGGCGCCGATCCGGCCGTTTGAGAAGGATTTATGAAGATTCAAGGCCAGATTTAGATTCTCCGGCCAAAAATAGGGTGAGTTAGTGTTTGGAGTTTGGTGGTTTGAGAGGTGGTTCGCCGGAGAAGAAGGTGGTGCCGCCGTCATTGGCCGGCAACCACCGTCTTCTCCGGTGGGTGATGACGGAGATGAGAGGTGAGAGTTGCAGAGCAACTCTAAACTTTGAAGTAAGGAGAGAGAAAGAGAATGGCCAAATGAAGCTTTCTCTTCCGTTTTGTTTTTTAAATGAATGTTGGGGTGGGCGCATGTGCGCCAAGTGGCTTCCTCTTGGAAGGCCACGCCTGGGTTGACCTTGGTCAACCAGGAAATCCTGTGTGGACTTCCCCATAATCCCTTACCATGCATCTCCATTAGATCTCACTATTTTATTTGACCAAGTCAGATCTATTGATCTGACGGTCCTAGGCACCCCCACAAAGTCAACACAGTTGACCAGGCCTTAAGGGCCTTGTTTGTTTCGTTTTGAGCCAATCCAACCTGGGCCCATACTCGTCTTGCTAATTAAAACCCCCTTTGCCCAGTTTTTTTTTTTACAGTTTATTTTTGGGCTTGGTTTCTATCCCAAGGCCCAATTGTTTGTTTTTATTTCTTTTTTTTAGCCCATGATTAATTGTTTACTTAACTTAAATAAAGCTCTAATGTACTAATTAAATGCCTATTATTATTAATTCCTAAATTAATTATATGACTTACCATTATTTAATTATTTAATTTTTATCATTTTTACCGTCATTTATTATTTGGATATAATTTATGCAATTATTCATTATGTGAAGTTTGTGCACATTATTATTTTGTATTTACTTATTTGTACCAATTCTTGAATACATATGTATGGTGCTATAATTGTGACAAGATTATTTCAATTTCACCGATTTAAAAATCATTTTAATCAAATTTCAAAAATAAATCATGTACTTCTCGATTCGATGTCGAGCCCATTTTCAAACACCTTTTGTAAGTCGATCACTTTTAAAGCATCGTCATCAACCTCACATGGCTTACTCTTGGGCCTCCTTACAATGAGACCTATTCGATTTTAATCAATCGATTAGATGAACTATTCACTAAATAAATTCAATTCATTCACAAAATACAAATTTAAAACCTCGATCCAACATCGAGTATTCTTTATTAAAATTAAATTAAATCACCTAATCACAATTAAATACTATTTCATTTAGGAATAAAAAAGGAGATGGTTTTGAGTTTTCAACTTCTCTCCTCGATTATTTGAACACGAATTCTTTTACTCGGTTAGTCGAATAATCGTTATTTCTAATCCACTAAAGAACAAATAAATCAAATCCTTTTATAATAAGAAACCAAAAGGGAGATAACTTTGAGTCTTCAAATTTTTTTCTCCTCGATTATTTGAGTACAAGTTCTCTTACTTGGTTAGTTAACTAGTTGCCTTTCCTTTACAAACTTCTAAACCCCGATAAAATCAAATTATTTTCACATTAAGCTAAATGAAAAGGGAGTTGACTTTGAGTTTTCAACTTCTCTCCTCAATTGGTTGAATACGAGTTCTCTTACTCGGTCATTCGAACAATTGTCATTGTTCCACAAACATACAACTTAATCAGATCATTTTCTTAACAAACTATATAAAAAAGGAGATGGTTTTGAGCTTTCAACTCTTCTCAAATGCTTGGATATGAGTTGTTTTACTCAGTCATTCAAGTACTTGTCGTTCATTCTAAAATACGTCAACCATATACAACCTTATTTTCATAAGTACTCAGATGAAACAGAAAGCGGTCTAGAGTCTTCTATTCCTTTTCCCGATTATTAGGATACGAGTTGTCTTACTCGATTATCCGAGTATTCGTCATCCATTCAAAACACCTTAATTATTATCAAATCCTTTCTATAATTAAGGATGAAAAAGAAAGTGGTCTAGAGTGTTCTATTCCCTTTCCCGACTGTTAGGATACGAGTTGTCTTACTCAACTATCCGAGTAATCATCATCCAACCAAAAACATTTCAACCAATCAAAAACATCCAACATATTAATCCAACTTGTCACCCCCGTATGACCAAAACTCTTTTCAGAAAGAACACCATTTAATCCTTTCTAATGCGCACAATAAACCAGTGCTTAAGCCTCCGCCGAGAGTAAACAAGCCAACGTTTAGTCTTTAGAACACGATCTAAACAGTTATTCGGTAAAAGACACCAATCAACCGTAGTTCCCCGAACTACGAATGCTCTGACTTCCTTATTGCACTCTAAGGACACGTAGGCACGAGATTGCGAGATCTTGGCAAGCACACTAATAAAAAACCTCCCCTTTCCCTTTCTGAGGTTCTCATCCATTTCTATTTTTTAAAATTTTATAACCCAAAGATAACAAAAAACATAAATTAACACTCGAAACGTAAATTTGAACTAAAAGGTCTCATTGAGTACAACGGACGTGAGGGGTGCTAATATCTTCCCCTTACGTAATCAACTCCCGAACCCAAATATGGTTGCGACGACCATTATTCAATTTCCTAAAGGTGTTATCGATATTTTCCTCTTCCTTCATTGGGATAAATAAAGTTCGGTGGCGACTCTGTTCGAACATAATTTTTCCGCGACCATCGCGAGGAATCGTATTTTTCGAGATGCGGCAGATGGCGACTCTGCTGGGGACTAGCTCCAAGCAAAAGAGAGTGAAGCCTAATTTAGGTCAGTTGATGTATTGTGTGTTAAATTTTATTTATTTGTTTTTTATTTATTCAGTTATTATGATGTCATAATTATTGTATGGTGTTTTATTGGCTATGTATTATTGGGGTTCTCTGGTTGGTGATACTTTGTGAGATAGGCTCTCCCCGAGTCTGAGAAAAACCATAAGATTAAGTGGGTGGTTGCATAGTGGACACCCACAAGGAGTTTTCCTTGTTGGGAAGATATGAAGACCCCGCCTAGAGGAGATTCTCTTGAGATATTATTACCCGACGAGTTTTCGTCACGACGATAGTATTCTAAAGTTGGATCAATGACTCTAGAGACCTTTTAACCCATTATATCCGGTGGTTATGTAGTATTCACCTGAAAAGTCCCAGACTTATTGGGTTAATAGGAAAGCCCCAATCAGATGAGATCCCTTGGGCGTATTACTACCTTACAGTAGTATTCCTAACCTCGATCTATGACTCTGAAAACCTTATTAGAACCTTGGACTCGAGAGTTGTGTAGTATGGACCCACTAGGAGTTTTCCTCTTTGGGACCATACGAAGGCCTCACCCAGAAGAGACTCTTTTTGGGGATGTTATTGGAGGATGAGCTTTCGTCATGACAATAACCTTCCTAAATAGTGATTGATGACTTTGGGAACCTTTTAACTTTAGCATCCTACCAAAAGGGTTTTGTTTAGTAACCAAGGGTACCCGCTCTCACGGCCTGTATGTTGCCCTACCTGTGGCATGCATAAACATCATTCATAACATGACATTCATATTATTTTATTTCCAAGGAATCTGAGTGTCATAAGTTGCAGGAATTCAAGAAACATGGAATCAAGCAAAAGGAACATTTACTCTTTCAAGTTCAAAGATCCCGATCTAAGGAGCTTATGTGACTTGGTCTCTCAGATTCACCCAGTATACAGAATCAACTTTGGGAAGAATTATGGCAATCTGTTCAACATCCTCAACCAACGAGTGGACCATACAGCTTTAGTCACTCTGGCTCAATTCTATGACCTACCTTTAAGATGTTTCACATTCCAAGACTTCCATCTAGCACCAACATTGGAAGAATTCGAGCGTCTTGTTAGGATCCCTATGAAGAACAAGCCACTATTTGAAGGGATAGATGAATCTTTGCCCCTTGAGATCATTGCTAGCACGCTTCACATGGATGAAAAGGAAGTAGAGGATAACCTAAAGACCAAAAGGAATACCAAAGGATTTTCGCTAAATTTTCTCTTGGAAAGAGCTCATACCCTACTAAAAGCAGAAAGTTGGGACGCTTGTTACTCTGCTATTGTGTTGGCCATCTATGGCATCGTCCTGTTCCCAAATATGGATGGTTTCATAGACATGGCTGCTATTTGCGTTTTCCTTACTGGAAACCCAGTGCCCACCTTGTTATCTGATGTTTACTATTACATGAGCCATAGGTACACCAAGAAGAAAGGAATGATTGCTTGTTGTGCTCCTTTACTATATTAGTGGTTCCTTGAGCATCTTCCAAAGACAGGTGTTTGGGAAAAACAGACAAATGTTAGTTGGCCTCAGAGATTGGGATCACTTCGATCCGAAGATCTTTCTTGGTATTCCAAAGAATACATCAACATGGACATCATATTCAGCTATGGAGATTTCCCTAATCTACCACTTATCGAAACTAAATGATGTGTGAATGCTAACCCGGTTCTATCACTAAGATAACTTGGCTACCCATTGGAAGGCTCTCAAGAGGCAAGGTCTTTGGAAGCTTTCTTATTACTTGACTTTGGGGTTGAGAATCCTAGCTTGTTCTAACGAATCAAAGAGGCTTGGAAGAATGTCAATCGAAAAGGAAGAGCTGATTTGGGGAGAGCAAATGGGATTACAAAAGAACCATATTTTCACTGGGTAAAGGAAAGGGTGGAGATAATCAAAATGCCATTCGTCATTCGGACACCTATACCTCTTCCTGAACCTAAGCTCACCCATGTCCCTATTGAATAAGTGGAGGAACTCAAGACCACCATGGCAAATCTAGGAAAAGAGAATGAAGAGTTGAAGATAAAACTCCAACAAATCATCAATGAGAAAAACACCATGAAGTGGGAGCTTGAGAGAAAGGATGCACAGCTTCAAGCACATGTGGAAAAGTTCAACCAAGAGGAGTATAAGAGGAAAAAGATCAAAGTGGGACTAGAACAAGCTGACCATTGTCTAGATACTCTTAAGGGTCAATTACGACGAGCCCGGAAAGAATGTCAAGACAATGAGCATTGGTAGCATCTGGCCACGAAGGAAAACAAGACGATAAGAGATACACTTGGGGCTCAGATAAAAGAACTCACCAATTATGTTCGTCATGCAAAGGCTAAAGCAGATCAAGAACGCCGACTCAAGAATATAGCCACCGAAGCTTCTAGGGTTTCGCCCATGATATGGGAGGAAAAGTGTCGAGAAGTAAGAGACGCAAAAGAGTCTGCCAACTATTGGAAGAACCAGCTAGAGTCATTACACCAAGACAACTCCATATGGTTAAAGGAACGAGAGTATATGATTGAAGACTATGAATCCTTTAAGAAGACCATAGACTTCTTGTAAGGAGATAGGGACAAGTTCTGTGCAAAGATCGATGGGCTAGTGGGGTTCTGTAATTGGACGGCTAAAGAATTACCATGGAAGTTAAGAGACACAGTTGAAGAGTTGAAGGAAGATAGCACTCCTCCAGCCATAATCAGTTTCATTCTGCTCTGTAGAGGGTTGCTGAAGAGATTCAAGGAAGAACTAGAAGAGCTCCAAGCCAGAAAGCCTGCAGTTTAATTTTCATATGTCTTATATTTTGTTCCTTTAACAAATGTATTTTGAACTATGGCCTTTTGGACCCCTATGCTATGTACTTGAATGAATGACGTTTAACAATTACTCAATTATTGTTATTCTAAGTATTTCTTGTTTCTTCGAATTACTAACAACTAATGGAACTCGAATGATTCCCTGAAAATAAAATATGCATAACATCCGCATCTGCATTATGCATCACGCTTCATAAAAATTCAAAAAAACTTACCCGACCTTCTTTACCCTTTATCCAGCCACACTGACTAATCAACACCGATACGAGACGTGAAGCAACTACAAGATGACGTTAGAGAAAGTTGAGGCTAACCAAGTTACTATGAGGACAGACATCAATACGATCCAAGAGAAAATGGATCAACTATTGGGGACAATGCTCGCAATTGCCCAAAGAGAGAGGATTAAGGATGAAGAAGCTAGGGCAAAAAGGAATGATAGCACACCAGCTTTGAACCCCCAAGATGAGAGTTGCGTCCCCACCAAGAAGAGACTGGTTCAAATACCGGTAGGAGGCAAAGGAGATGGGGATCGTGCAGAGCCTTCTGATGCGTCTACTCATCATGGATCAGAAATTGGAGATGACCCGTATGATGCTTTCTATGTGCCTGATCAACCAAAGCCTAAGATACTTCTAGATCCTGCTGCAGATAGGCTATGTACCCTGGAAAAGAAGATCAAAGCTATAGAGGGGAATAATATATTTGGCGCCTCTGCCATGAATGTGCGTTTGGTATCAAATTTAGTCATCCCAGCTAAATTTAAAACTCCTGATTTCGAGAAATACAAAGGACAAACTTTCCCAAGAAGTCACCTGGTAATGTACTTCAGGAAAATGGTTGCTCATACCGAAAACGATAAACTACTTGTACACTGTTTCCAAGACAGTCTAAGTGGAGCATCTCTGAGATGGTACATGAGCTTAGAGCAGGGGCGGAATCAAATCTGGGAGGACTTGACTGACGCATTTCTCCGTCAGTACAAATATAACTTAGATATGGCACCCGGCCGAATGCAGTTACAAGGGATGGCCATGAAAGAAAATGAGTCATTTAAAGAATACGCCCAGCGGTGGAGAGAGTTGGCTGCTCAAGTAGAGCCACCATTGTCTGAAAAGGAAATAACCGGAATATTTGTGGACACCTTGAAGGACCCATTCTTTGATAGATTGGTGAGAAGTGCAGCATCCGACTTTGCGCATCTAGTCACAATCGGAGATCGCATAAAGAAAGGGTTGAGGGATAGAAAGATTCCAGGAGTTGTGGCAGTCCCTAGTGCACCGAAAAAGTATTCTGGAGACTTCCATAAGAAAAGAGAAGGTGAAACGAACGTTGTATCCAAAGGCTATAAGGGGAAGAAACATGCTTCATATGGCCAAGTCATCGCCGTGGTACCCATACCTTATCAACAACCAATACAACAACAACAGGTGTATCAACCACAACATCAACAACATCGTCAACAGCAAAACACCGCACCGCTAAGACAATTCAAGCCAAGGCCTCCAAGAAGGCAACTTGATCCTCTACCAGTACGTTATAGCAAGATATTCCCATATCTGCAAAAGGAGGGCCTTCTAACATTGAGGGAGTTAAAACCGATTGTTTTTCCATATCCACCCGGATACGATGCTAACGCCCATTGTGAGTTTCACATGGGAGCACCTGGTCATACCTTGGAGAATTGTTTCATATTTCAAAATCGGGTACAAGACTTGATCGAAGAAAAGGTTGTCTCCTTCACTCCAAGACACCTGAACGTGAACACCAATCATATGCCAACACATAAGGATGCTTCCGCCAGTGCCATTAAGGAGAGTGATCAAGGTAAATTGATCTGTAAGGTTGAAGAGATTCAAACCCCTATCGCTAGGATAGGAGCACAATTGCTGAAGAGTGGTCTAATCCCGGAGGAGCTAATTGCTGAAGAGAACAATGAAAAGTTGAGGAACTTTATACAACAAATGTTGAGTTACAGATAAATTGTCGTGTCAATAGCAAGCGCCGGGAAGAGATAGCCATGGTGGACATCCCTTATGATGAGGTTAATGTGGAAATACCTATAAACCCATTGGTGATAGAGTTTCCAGCATCGTTTGCGTATAAAGATGAGAAGGCGGTCTCGTGGATATATCAGCCCAGAGCTTTTAAGCAGGGGCAGGAAAACCAACCTTTGATGATCAACAAACCAAACGTCACCTCGATTGTGGGTCCGACAGGAATGACACGTAGTGGCCGAGTGTTCGCGCCAAGAACTGCTGATACTTCTGCAAAGACTAAAAGGAAGGAAGTTGTTGTCCAAATCCTCGTCCCTAATCAAGAAATGCAAGACATGCACCTGTCTCCTAAAGCTGTGGTCACTCGTGAAGAGGCCGGGGAATTTTTTAGGATAATCAAGAAGAGTGATTATAAAGTGGTGGACCAACTGAATCAAACACCTTCAAAAATCTCCATGTTATCTTTATTACTCAACTCAGAAGCACACATGAACTCGTTGTTGAAGGTATTGAGCGTCGCGCATATCACGAAAGACATAACAATAGAACAGTTTGACGATGTGATAGCTTGTGTGACCACTGGATTTCTTTTGGGTTTTAACGATGATGAACTTCCAGTCAGGGGAAAGAACCATAACAAGGCCCTACATATATCCCTGAAATGCATAGACACTATACTATCAAGGGTATTAGTGGACACAGGTTCCTCACTGAACGTCATGCCGAAGACAACTTTGATAAAGCTGCCAATGGAAGGGATAAGTATGAAGCCCAGCACCCTAATCGTAAAGGCATTTGATGGCTCAAGGCGAGCAGTGATAGGAGAGGTTGACTTACCAACCAAGATAGGCCCAACTATTTTCAATATCACATTCCAGATTATGGACATACATCCCGGTTATAGTTGCCTACTTGGGAGACCTGGATTCACTCCGCAGGCGCCGTCACCTCCACTATACATCAAAAGCTAAAATTTATTACAAATGACAAGATGATTGTGATCGTAGGGGAGGAGGATATCTTGGTAAGCCACTTGACATCTTTCCGGTATATTGAGGTGGATGGCGAGATAACTAAGACACCATTCCAATCCTTGGAAGTGGTAAATGGCCATCCAACAGACATTGGAGACCTCGAAATCAAGACCATCCATGGCTTCGTGGCAAGGAGCTAAGGCTATTATGGAAAGTGAAAATGCTCAAGACTGGGGCAAAATGGTGGAAGTGAAAGAGAAACGAGACAAGTTTGGCATGGGGTATGACTCGTCATCAAATAAAGCCGGTAACCAACATGACAAAGAGCAGATTCCTTCTGTAGAGGAAACATTCACCAGCGCTGGCCACATTTTTGGCAAACAGGTGGCGATGATCAGTGATGGAGATCGCGAAAAGGGGGTGTCTAGCTGGATGCGACAAGCCGCACCTAATGAAGAGTTGACAAACTGGAAGGTTGTGGAAGTTCCCCAAAATTTTCAAAAGTAATTTTATTATTTTAGACAAAACCTTGTGCTCTGCCCAAGGCACAGTGGCGTGTTGTAGGGCCTCCTTTATCATTTTCAAGAGTTTTTATATCATTAATGAAATGGCAATTTGCATCCAAATTTTTGTTCCTTTTGTTTTTTATTATTACAAAAATGACAATTTTTATGCACGCACTTTCTAAATAAACTGCATAAATCATAACATGCAGACACACCACCGAGACCATTGATAACGACACTACTAAGGTCCAATATGATTTTGATTGTCCAATCTACCAAGCTGAAGACGAAGTGGGGGAAGATTGCGAACTCCCTGAAGAGTTGGCCAGATTACTCAGACAAGAAGAAAAGGTCATTCAACCACACCAGGAGGACGTTGAAGTTATCAATTTGGGAATAGAAGAAGACAAGAGAGAAGTAAGGGTAGGCGCCGCGCTTCAAGATGCAGTAAAGACAAGATTGATAGATCTCCTCCACGAATATGACGACGTGTTTGCATGGTCATACCAAGACATGCCCGGATTAGATACTGATATCGTGACCCACAAGCTTCCCCTTAAAGAAGAATGCTCTGTTGTCAAACAAAAGCTAAGAAGAACTCGACCAGATATGACTCTCAAGATCTGAGAAGAGGTGAGAAAGTAGTTTGACGCTGGTTTCCTGGAAGTCGCCAAGTACCCACAGTGGGTTGCCAATATTGTACTGGTACCGAAGAAAGATGAGAAGGTTCGCATGTGCATAAACTACCGAGACTTAAATAGAGCCAGTCCCAAAGACGATTTCCCATTACCTCACATTGATGTATTGGTGGATAACATAGCTCAGTTCTCCGTATTTTCCTTTATGGATGGTTTCTCTGGATACAACCAAATTAAAATGGATCCCGATGACATGGAGAAGACCACATTCATTACCCCTTGGGGCACCTTTTGTTACAAAGTAATGCCGTTTGGATTAAAAAACGCTGAGGCAACATATCAACGTGCCATGGTGACTCTCTTTCATGACATGATTCATGAAGAGATCGAGGTGTACATTGACGACATGATTGCCAAATCCCAGACAAAAGAAGAACATATCACTAACCTGGGGAAACTATTTGCTCGTTTGAGGAAGTTTAGGTTCAAACTTAATCCTAACAAATGCATATTTGGGGTTCAATCTGGGAAGCTTTTAGGTTTTATTGTTAGCCAAAAAGGAATTGAAGTAGATCCCGACAAGGTTCGAGCCATTCAGAACATGCCTGCACCAAGGACTGAGAAGGAGGTTCGTGGTTTCTTGAGGAGACTAAATTACATCGCCAAGTTTATCTCTCACCTTACTGCCACGTGTAAACCAATATTCAAGCTTCTAAGGAAGAATCAAGGCGTAGAATGGAATGATGACTGCCAAATAGCCTTCGATAAAATCAAAGAATACTTGCAAGAGCCACCGATTCTGATGCCCCCTGTAGAAGGGAGACCTCTCATCATGTATATAACCGTGCTCGACGAGTCCATGGGTTGTGTATTGGGACAGCAAGATGAGACTGGTAGAAAAGAGCATGCCATATATTATCTGAGCAAAAAATTTAATGAGTGCGAGACCATATATTCATTACTCGAGAAGACTTGTTGTGCACTCGCATGGGCCGCTAAGCGTCTCAGGAAGTACATGCTAACTCATACAACTTGGTTGGTATCTAAAATGGATCCCATCAAGTACATATTCGAGAAACCAGCTCTCACTGGTAGAATTTCCTGGTGGCAGATGTTGTTGTCAGAATACGATATTCAATATGTTGCGCAAAAGGCAATCAAAGGAAGCATATTAGCAGACCATCTTGCTCACCAACCGCTGGAGGATTACCAACCTTTGAAGTTAGACTTCCCAGATGAGAACATCATGGCTATTAAGGAAGTTGAGGACTCCGAACTAAAGGAAAGTCTTGAGCCAAAAGCATGTTGGACTCTCATGTTTGATGGCGCCTCAAATGCAATAGGCCATGGAATTGGGGCAGTGCTAATGTCTCCCAAGAATTTCCATCTACCGTTCACCGCAAAGCTCTGTTTTACCTGCACAAATAACATGGCCGAGTATTAAGCTTGCATATTAGGGTCGGAAGAAGCTATTGAGTTGAAAATCAAGATACTAGAAGTATTCGGGGATTCCGCTCTAGTGATACATCAGATCAGAGGTGATTGGGAAATAAGACATGCTAACTTAATTCCATACCGGGATTACGTGCTGAAGCTACTCCCAAAATTCGACAAAATCACTCTCTCATATTCCTCGAGAAGAGAATCAGATGGCAGATGCCTTAGCAACTTTGGCTTCCATGTATAAATTAATATGGCCCAACCATCAGCCTCACATTGAAATTAGGCGTTTTGACGAACCTGCACATTTCCTGACGACAATAGAAGAGCCAGATGGTAAACCCTGGTTCTTTGATATCAAACAGTATCTGGAGAAGCGGGAATATCCGGCAGAGGCTTCCAGCCTTGACAAAAGGACCCTCCGGAGGTTGGCATCAAAGTTCCTCTTGAACGGGGAGGTATTGTACAAGCAAAACTATGACATGGTTTTACTGAGGTGTGTGGACAAGCACGAAGCTGATCAGCTTATGAAGGACATACACGAAGGGTCCTTCGGCACACAGCAAATGGGCACGCCATGGCAAATAAAATCCTAATGGCAGGTTACTATTGGTTAACGATGGAAGCCAATTGTTATCATTACACCAGAGCATGCTACAAATGCCAAATCTATGCTGACAAGATACATGTACCGCCTACACTGCTGAATGTTATAGCATCATCTTGGCCTTTCTCTATGTGGGGCATCGACATGACTGGAATGATAGAACCCAAAGAATCAAATGGACACAGATTTATCTTGGTGGCCATAGATTACTTTACCAAATGGGTGGAAGCCGCATCTTATGTGAATGTCATGAAGCACGTAGTCGCCCATTTCTTAAAAAACCACATCATATGTCGATATGGGATTCCCAACAAAATCATCACTGATAATGGGTCCAATCTCAACAACAAGACCATTGAGGAGTTATGCACAAGGTTCAAGATCGAGCATCACAACTCATCACCCTATCGACCTAAGATGAATGGGGTTGTTGAAGTTAAAAATATCAAGAAAATCATCCAAAAGATGGTTGTCACGTACAAGGATTGGCATGAGATGTTACCTTTTGCGTTACATGGCTATCGCACGTCGATACGAACTTCAACAGGGGCAACCCCTTATTCCTTGGTATACGGCATGGAAGCAGTTCTCCCTATAGAAGTGGAGATCCCCTCTATGAGATTCTTGATGGAGGCTAAGCTAGACGAGGCAGAATGGGTTCAATCGAGGTACGACAAGCTCAACCTTATTGAGGATAAACGCTTGAAGGCGTTAGGTCACGGTCAACTTTATCAACGTCGTCTTAAAAAGGCATTCGACAAGAAAGTTCGTCCCAGGGTGTTTCAAGAAGGGGACTTGGTGCTGAAGAAAATCTTGCCCCCTCACAAGGACTCCAGAGGGAAATGGACACCAAATTATGAGGGTCCATTTGTGGTGGTTAGAGCCTTTTCCGGAGGCGCTCTAATCCTAGCAACTATGGAGGGTGATGAGTTGCCACTTCCCACCAATACTGATGCTGTTAAAAGGTACTTTGCCTAAAAAGTGGAATAATAAAAGTCGTTAAATCAAAAACCTGAAAGGGCGATTTAGGAAAAAATGGCTATCCCGGTGGATCGAAAACCCGAAAGGGCGATCTAGGCAAAAATTAGGGATAAAAATAAAAGAATTGACCCGCTGAGTTGAAAACCCGAAAGGGCGACTCAGGCAAAAATGGGTATCCCGGTGGATCGAAAACCCGAAAGGGCGGTCCAGGCAAAAGTTAGGGATTAATTCCAAGGCAAAGAGTTGTACTTTCAGGCATCTGACGTGTCCCTCGAAGACAAAGAATCAATCTACCTAACTGTTCAAAAGCAACGTGCTCGGACTATCAAAGACATAAGGATCATAGCAGTATGGAAACTCAATAAGAACTCAATTTTTTATTGCCATTTTGTTTCTATGCACATCAATTACCTCATTAAGGAATTACATCTTTATGAACAATCGCCCATTTAAGGGTCAAATCAATAAAAGAGAAATTTTCTCGACAAAAGTTATGCCCAAATTATTTTGTATTTTATCTGCTTGTTTGCAAAGCACCTTTATTTTTGATAAACATCACTCTTAAATTTTGGAGAAAATAAAACACATGTTTGAACAAAGTGATAAAATTGCTTTTGAAACAGTAAACGGACAAATCCCTTAGTCTCCAAGATCATTCTTGTTTTTCATAGAGGTGTAGGACTATTTGCAGACACCTAGGTCCCTTTCAACCAACTAATTCACGCCTCTCATAAATGTACTCATGGTATAGCCAAATCGGGGCAAGGCTCCATTGCATTTCCAGCAGAAGCATTAATGAATCGTGATTGGAGTATTGCGTGTTGAGAAGCCTAAACCCTTCAGTGGCTTGGAGCAACCCAAATATATTCTCAAAATCACCTAGTGGGGCATCAAAGCTTGATCTTCATTGGTCACCCCAATAATAAAAGTCCACATTATTGGCATCATTCCTCAAAGCAAAAATGCCTTAACCGGGGCATATCCCAATTACCCATTTGCATACCCGCATACATCACATGCGCCATGTACATCAATTACATACACAATCTTCCTACCAAATAGGAAAATTCACTAAGAAATAATCATACCAATCATTGGCATATATATGCATAGCCTTATACGATTCGTATTCCTACATACACGTTATAAATATCCCCAGCAATTGCATACTTGCATACATCTCATGCATCATCCCATGCATGGCATTCCCACCTAAAGTGGAACATCATACAAAAATCAAACATGAAATACCAGGATCCAAGGTCATTCATGTATATCTTAGACATTCCTCATTTCCAAATAATGATATTCCCAGCATTTTCTTTGCTATCATTGCTCCCCCAAGTAGAGGTTACCCTAAAAAGTCTCTTATGAGCTTTTCCCCTACAGAGCATTTCTAGTAAATCTCCCTTAAAAGGAGTCTTTTCTTAAATATTTCCCCCAACAGATGAACATTCGAGATACTGCTTCATTTATCTGGAGAATCTGAGCATTTCTAGTAAATCTCCCTTAAAAGGAGTCTTTTCTTAAATATTTCCCCCAACAGATGAACATTCGAGATACTGCTTCATTTATCTGGAGAATCTCATTTTTACTGTTTAAGATGCTGCTTCATCAATATGAAGAGTCTCATTTCAGATTCTTTTTTAGCGATACTGCTCTAATATCCTCGAAGAGTCTTAGATTCAATTAAGGTATCTTTCCCTTGCGGGAATATCTTAATTCTATCAGATAAGATGCTGTTTCGAATTGATACAAAGAATCTTATTTTTACTGTTTGAGATACTGCTTCATCAATATGAAGAGTCTCATTTCAGATTCTTTTTTAGAGATACTGCTCTAATATCCTCGGAGAGTCTTAGATTCAATTAAGGTATCTTTCCCTTACGGGAATATCTTAATTCTATCAGATAAGATGCTATTTCGAATCGATACAGAGAATCTCATTTTTACTATTTGAGATACTGATTCATCAATATGAAGAGTCTCATTTCAGATTCTTTTTTAGAGATACTGCTTTAATATCCTCAGAGAGTCTTAGATTCAATTAAGGCATCATTCCCTTGCTGGAATATCTTAATTCTATCAGATAAGATGTTGCTTCGACTCGATACAGAGAATCTCATTTTTACTGTTTGAGATGATGCTTCATCAATGTGAAGAGTCTCATTTCAGATTCTTTTTTAGAGATACTGCTCTAATATCCTCGGAGAATCCTATATTCAATTAAGGTATCTTTCCCTTGCGGGAATATCTTAACTCTATCAGATAAGATGCTGCTTCGACTCGATACAGAGAATCTCATTTTTATTGTTTGAGATATTGCTTCATCAATATGAAGAGTCTCATTTCAGATTTTTTTTAGAGATACTGCTCTAATAGCCTCGGAGAGCCTTAGATTTAATTAAGGTATCTTTCCCTTGCTGGAATATCTTAATTCTATCAGATAAGATGCTGTTTCGACTCGATACAGAGAATCTCATTTTTACTGTTTGAGATGCTGCTTCATCAATATGAAGAATCTCATTTCAGATTTTTTTAGAGATACTGCTCTAATATCCTCGGAGAATCTTAGATTCAATTAAGGTATCTTTCCCTTGCTAGAACATCTTAATTCTATCATATAAGATGCTGCTTCGACTCGATACAGAGAATTTCATTTTTACTGTTGAGATGCTACTTCATCAACATGAAGAGTCTCATGCCAGATTTTCTGTATACTATTCTAACATCCTAGAAAAGTCTTGAGATCTAGCTAGGGATGTCATTCCAATACTAACATATCTCGACTGTGACGTCCAAGATATTGTTCTGACGACTCCCTGGAAATCTTAGTTGTTCCGTTTTACTTTAAGATAATGTCTCTTACTATTTCTCACTGCATTTTCTTCCTGTATTTTCTTCCTTGCATTTCCTAGGACAAAATTTGGGTCTTTTTGTATTTAATTATCTCCCACCGTGAATGCACGAAGATTGCTGTCATTCTTACTTTCCGGTTTAAGGTAATTAAATAGGGGAAGCTGTCATACCCCAATTTTGTCTGGGTAAGAAAAATCTTTCATCAGCATTCACCACCAGATGTTATAAGGCATAAACTCTGTCTTTGGGTTTCTCAGCCCTAAGCTACTCCAAACTCCCTATCATTTCTAAAGACACATTCAATACTCACATGATTATTCTAAATAAAACCCTCAGTGACATCAAATTTTCAACAAATCTTTCAGTGAAATTTCATCTGTTAAGTTCTTGTGCTTGACTCAAGAAAACATCTATTGCATTTGTCTCTTACTGTTGTTAACTAAAGCATGGGTTGGTATGCGCATTTTGGGACTTATTAGTTATTAAGGCCCATTTTGGTTTATCCATAAGATCTTTTGACTTTATAAAAAAAAGGGACCCATTCCCATCAACATGTCCATAATTAATATTGTCAGTCCAAAGTGTGGTTCAAATCTCTTTTACACCTACTAATCCAAATCCACTTTCTTATTAGCAAGTATTAAAAACCATTTTATTTCTAAATGATCATTTGATTAGCCCAAGTTTGCAAGCCCATTTCTACATCCCAAATATTTGTGCCAAGTCTCAATCCTTCATAAATATCTAAATTCAAGTTGCATTTTTGAAACATGTATTTGTTTGTTTTAAGCTAAGGTTAATTATTGGAAAGGGACTTTGGTGATGGACAACGCTTTAAGGCTCATTTTGGTTGGAATTGAGTTTTCCATGCTTATAATGTGCATTCCATTTTTTGTTCCTTTAGTTATTTGATTATTTAGCCAATAACAAGTTTACTAAAAGCAATCACTTATGGAATGTTCATTTCAATTTTATTGTGGCCCAAACCATTATCAAATAAGATGGTTACTCTAAGAATTAAGCATTTTAATTATCACATAAACAAAGTTCTAAGAGAAAGTCCAAAGGTTAAGTCCAAAAGAATTGATTACACAAATAGGTCTTAAGTTAGAATCGTACAAAATGTTACAGGCAGTCCAAAAGGCACTATACATAATTATCCAAAAAAAGTCCAAAGTTACATCTCAATGACTAAATTTGAAAAAAAATTAAAAGCTGTTGTAAATCCAGCAGATTGAAGACAAAATTTTCGAAAGCCATTGCCAAAACCGTCTTTTGGAGTGAAGCGCCCCAAAATTCAACCTCCTCCAAAAGCTGGCGCAGACTTCTTTCTTCAATCAAGGTCACTTCATTTGTGTGACCTGCAAAAAAATCAACTCAAGATTAAAAGCCTTTTCAATAAACACTTAAAAAACTGAAGGATAATGAATAAATTGATCAATTCAAAGCTTTGCACAAAGACCATAACAAACGCCCAGTTCAAACAACATTGAATCCACAAGATAACAATCCCATGAAATCCGAGATAAGAAAAAGAAACCTAACAAGTTATCTCAAGACTTAAAAATTCATTATAAAGAAGATAAGAATATATATATCCAGGGAACAGAACATGAGGACGGAGGGGGGTGAATCATAAAAGAAGCAATCAATTTTTTGTTTTGTTTTGAACATCAACCACATAGCATTCGAAAGAACAAAAGAAGAAGACGGATAGAGATTTAGAGGAAAAGAGGGACTTATCTAAGTAGTGACGAAAAGATCACGTCGCCGGCGACGCAACTCAAACCAAGTAGCCCTCTTCTCTCCTTCTTCGCTTAAAATTCATACGCCATTTTTTCATTGTTGTAAATAAAACAAAACCCCTTTGTTAATTTCGTAAAATCACAATGATTGTTAGGTATAAATTTAAAATTAGGGTTAGGGTTTTTAAAAGTTTTCTTACCGATTGTTGGGTTTGAGTCCGTTAGCAGTGGCCATGCGTGGTTGATATTAAGAGTTGAACGGAGTTCTGAATCTCCGTTTTGATAGGGGCGCCGATCCGGTCGTTTGAGGAGGAAGAACCAAGGCCAGATTTAGATTCTCCGGCCAAAAATAGGGTAATTTAGTGTTGGGAGTTTGGTGGTTTGAGAGGTGGTTCGCCGGAGAAGAAGGTGGTGTCGCCGTCGTTGGCCGGCAACCACCGTCTTCTCCGGTGGGTGATGACGGAGAGGAGAGGTGAGAGTTGCAGAGCAACTCTAAACTTTGAAGTGAGAAGAGAGAAAGAGAATTGCCAAATGAATATTTCTCTTCCGTTTTGTTTTTTAAATGAATGTTGGGGTGGGCGCATGTGCGCCAAGTGGCTTCCTCTTGGAAGGCCACGCCTGGGTTGACCTTGGTCAACCAGGAAATCCTGTGTGGACTTCCCTATAATCCCTTACCATGCATCACAATTAGATCTCACTATTTTATTTGACCAAGTCAGATCTATTGATCTGACGGTCCCAGGCACCCCCACGAAGTCAACACAGTTGACCAGGCCTTAAGGGCCTTGTTTGTTTCATTCTGGGCCAGTCCAACCTGGGCCCATACTCGTCTTGCTAATTAAAACCCCTTTTGCCCAGTTTTTTTTTACAATTTATTTTTGGGCTTGGTTTCTATCCCAAGGCCCAATTGTTTGTTTTTATTTCTTTTTTTTTAGCCCATGATTAATTGTTTACTTAACTTAAATAAAGCTCTAATCCACTAATTAAATTCCTATTATTATTAATTCCTAAATTAATTATATGAATTACCATTATTTAATTAATTAATTTTTATTATTGTTACCGTCATTTATTATTTGGATATAATTTATGCAATTATTCATTATGTGAAGTTTGTGCACATTATTATTTTGTATTTACTTATTTGTACCAATTCTTGAATACATATGTATGGTGCTACAATTGTGACAAGATTATTTCAATTTCACCGATTTAAAAATCATTTAAATCAAATTTAAAAAATAAATCACGTACTTCTCGATTCGATGTCGAGCCCATTTTCAAACACCTTTTGTAAGTCGATCGCTTTTAAAGCATCGCCATCACCCTCACATGGCTTACTCTTGGGCCTCCTTACAATGAGACCTATTCGATTTTAATCAATCGATTAGATGAACTATTCACTAAATAAATTCAATTCATTCACAAAATACAAATTTAAAACCTCGATCCAACATCGAGTATTCTTTATTAAAATTAAATTAAATCACCTAATCACAATTAAATACTATTTCATTTAGGAATAAAAAAGGAGATGGTTTTGAGTTTTCAACTCCTCTCCTCGATTATTTGAACACGAATTCTTTTAGTCGGTTAGTCGAATAATCGTTATTTCTAATCCACTTAAGAACAAATAAATCAAATTCTTTTATAATAAGAAACCAAAAGGGAGATAACTTTGAGTCTTCAATTTTTTTTTCTCCTCGACTATTTGAGTACAAGTTCTCTTACTTGGTTAGTTAACTAGTTACCTTTCCTTTACAAACTTCCAAACCCCGATAAAATCAAATTATTTTCACATTAAGCTAAATGAAAAGGGAGTTGACTTTGAGTTTTCAACTTCTCTCCTCAATTGGTTGAAAACGAGTTCTCTTACTCGGTTAGTCGAACAATTGTCATTGTTCCAGAAACATACAGCTTAATCAAATCATTTTCTTAACAAACTATACGAAAAAGGAGATGGTTTTAAGCTTTCAACTCTTCTTCTCAAATGCTTGGATATGATTTGTTTTACTCAGTCATTCAAGTACTTGTCGTTCATTCTAAAATACGTCAACCATATACAACCTTATTTTCATAAGTACTCAGATGAAACCGAAAGCGATCTAGAGTCTTCTATTCCTTTTCCCGATTATTAGGATACGAGTTGTCTTACTCGATTATCCGAGTATTCGTCATCCATTCAAAACACCTTAATTATTATCAAATCCTTTCTATAATTAAGGATGAAAAAGAAAGTGGTCTAGAGTCTTCTATTCCCTTTCCCGACTGTTAGGATACGAGTTGTCTTACTCAACTATCCGAGTAATCGTCATCCAACCAAAAACATCTCAACCAATAAAAAACATCCAACATATTAATCCAACTTGTCACCCCCGTATGACCAAAACTCTTTTCAGAAAGAACACCATTTAATCCTTTCTAATACGCACAACAAACCAGTGCTTAAGCCTCCGCCGAGAGTAAACAAGCCAATGTTTTTAAAACGCGATCTAAACAGTTATTCGGTAAAAGACACCAATCAACCGTAGTTCCCCGAACTACGAGTGCTCTGACTTCCTTATTGCACTATAAGGATACGTAGGCACGAAATTGCGAGATCTTGGCGTGCACACTAATAAAAATCCTCCACTTTCCCTTTCCGAGGTTCTCATCCATTTCTATTTTTTAAAATTTTATAACCCAAAGATAACAAACAAACATAAATTAACACTCGAAACACAAATTTGAACTAAAAGGTTCCCGTTGAGTACAACGGACGTGAGGGGTGCTAATACTCCCCCTTGCGTAATTAACTCCCGAACCCGAATATGGTTGCGACGACCATTATTCAATTTCCTAAAGGTTTTATCGATATTTTCTTATTCCTTCATTGGGATAAATAAAGTTTGGTGGCGACTCTGTTCGAACATAATTTTTCCGCGACCATCGCGAGGAATCGTATTTTTCGAGATGCGACAGTGAGATCTGGGTTTCAAGCATCTTATTATGAGTAATTATTTGATCAATCTTAGTCCCTAATTGCGTTATCAGTTCGTTTGCGTGAATGTTCTGGTTTAGGAATTCTTTATTTTGCTGAGTCTGGCCTAATATAAAGTTCTCCATGATCTTCTCAAGGTTAGGCTTCTGGGGCACAACTTGCATAGGTTGATTTGGTTTTTGGGCTTGAAAACCTTGTGGTCTTTGAGGTAAAAAAATTGGATAGGGTTCTGGTTTTTATAGGAAAAATTTGGGTGATTCATCCATCCAGGGTTATAAGTGTTTGAAAATGGGTTACCTTGGGCGTAATTCACTTGGTCGGTGTTCAGGTCGTTCAAAAGGTTACATTCCGCCGATTCGTGTCCTTTAGATCCACAAAGTTCACACTCTGTGTGGACTACCGCTGCGGTGTTAGAGTTTGTAGAAATATGTTCGACCTTAAGGGCTAAAGCGTCCATTTTCGCTTGCATCATGTCCATAGAACTTATCTCATGTATTCCACCTTGGGTCTCCGTTTTCTCTACTGATGCTCGTTCAGTTCCCCATTGGTAATGGTTTTGGGCAATATCCTCAATTAGGTCACAAGCTTCAGGGTAAGGTTTGTTCATCAACGCGCCACCAGCGGCAACGTCGATGCTCATCTTTGTGTTATAATGGAGTCCATTGTAGAAGGTATGAACGATCAACCATTGTTCTAGGCCATGGTGTGGACGGACTCTTAACAACTCCTTGTATCTCTCCCAAGCTTCAAAAAGTGATTCTTCTTAGTAGTTTTGAGTAAATATACTTATTTGGTTTCGAAGAACATCAGTCTTACTAGGGGAAATATCTAGCAAGGAATACTCTCCTAAGGTCTTCACAAGTAGTTATTGAGTTAGCTGGAAGTGAATCTAACCATGAACATGCTCTATCCCTGATGGAGAAAGGAAATAATCTTAAACGAATCGCATCAGGTGAAGCACCGTTGGACTTAAAGGTGTCAGCCAGTTGGATAAAGACTTTTAAATGTTGATTTGGGTTCTCAGTAGTGAGACCCGCGAATTGGTTCTGTTGCACTAATTGCAGTAAAGATGGTTTTAGTTCGAAATTGTTGGCAGGAATGAGGGGGTTTACTATACTAGAACTAGGCTCCTCGTCAGTGAGTTGGGCAAATTCCTTAAGAGGTCTCCGGTCGCGATTTTCGGCCATAACTTTCTTAATTTAGATGAGTAAGAGACGTGTACGAGTGTAACGTTTGGGTTCCGCTAAAGGATCTACTAAATTTCCGGTACTACGGGCTCTTCGCATTTACCTGCTAATAATACCTTAGTCTAGACGGTGTAACAACAGGGTACGAAATTTGACGAAGTTGGTCCCACGCAACGGCGCCAAAAACTTGATCGTTGTATTCGCAAGTGCACGAATCGCGTCAGAGTAATATAAAAGATTATCGATCCCATAGAGACCAAATTGTCAATCTATCGATTACTATTATTACGGTGTTTATCTAAGGCGGTATAAATGAGATACTGATGTCGTAAAATAATAGTAAATAAAGAAAATGATAAATACAATACAGATAAAGATAGGCTTGAATGTATTTCACGTCAGTTAAACGATGCTTCGATTGTCTAAATAGAACTACTTATGGGGCAATATTTTCTACTCTTGAAAAGAATCCATTTAACAGGAACTGTTAGTTTCGCGTATTTAGTATCGAGTTTACCCTTAAATTAAGGCCTTTTATTGTCACTTATAAAAGGTGCGCAGAACACTAAAGTAGTAAACCTATTTTTAAGAAATAACACTCGTAAGCTTAGTTGAAAAGTGATTTTGATTCGGAAAGTTTACCCAAGGAGTTTCCTAATTTTAAATCTATCAACGCGTCCGAAAACAGTTTCAAAAATCGTTTTTCCTTAAAGTGATAAAAATTCCTAGTTAACTAAGCCAGGGTGCTTTCGCACTCCTCGAGTAGTCAAAATTAACCAAGTTTGTTTCAGAAAACTCGAATTAAAAACTAAAACAGCCCCTAAAGAATTTCTACAGATGCTGTAGCGGGGTATTCGTTACCATTAGAAATATTGACTAAATCCAAGGTAAATCATACAAGTCGAGTCGCCACCGCACTTCTATTTATCCAAAGGAATGGTTAGAAAGCGAACAAAAACCTAGTAGTTTTAACAAAAACTAGTAAAAGAAACAGAGATCTGGGTAAGGGGGTTGGTTATGTAATGGGAAGGTGTTAGGCACCCAAAACATCCTAGGTACTCCTAGGGAGCCCTTTTCATACTTATTGTGAAGGTTGTTGTCTTTGTGAAAATTTGTTTGTGCAAACATGATAGAAGAGATGAGAGGAGAATATATAAGTTAATTACAATTTGTGTTTGGATGGATGAACTCATTGCCTACGTACCATCTTATAAAAAGATAAGGATCAAAACCTCATAGTTCGGGGTAAAAATCTCAAAATGAGTTGGTGAATTGATGGATCCAAAAGCCTTAAGGTCATTTGTTATCCAAGGGAGAAAACTCAACCAAACCACAAATCCACCATGTGAGGGTAGCTTCAATATGCTAGTGAGGGGTTAACCCTATAATAAGCATGGAAGACTCATTGTCCATCACTAAGGATATAGGTGAGTATTACATCTACCACAAGGATAACTCAAACCTAATAGCTAAAGGTTATAAAAAAATTGATTAAGAAAGTGGCCATTGGAACCACAAAAGCCCATTTGAATGGGTTATATTTACCAATTAGAAGTATATACAAAATGGTCAAAATTAACTTAAAGATTCAATTCAAAATAAGTGTTATGAAAAGAAAGTTTGAAAATCAAAAGCATAAGGCTTAGGTTTCTAATGTTTGAAAACAATAGTTAAATGTTTGCACAAAAAGTTTTGGCTTGGGTTAGAGTGGAGAGAAGAAGAAGAATGGCTAAGTCCTAAGCAAAACAAAAAGGTGAGGGATAAGAAATGAAACCACACTAGGAGTTCCTCTCTTGAGATCATATTGATGATCCAAGTAGCTCCCATCCTTTGGAACAAAGCAATCACAAGCAAATATTTCAAGCAATCAAACACAAGGTCATGCTTCTAAGAATCCTCCAATGGCTTTTGTATCTCTCACTTTGGATGAACATGGCAATGGTCCTCCAATTAAGCTCAAATGGAAACTCCTAGCACAAAAGCAACACATCAAAAGTTCCATGAAGTAAAACAAGAATGGACAAGAGTGAGTTTAGAGATTTGGTCCTTCTAATCCATCTTCATCATTAAGATCCTTTTACTCCAATTTTACATAAGGAAGGTCCTAGAATCTAAGTCCAATTCTCCATTTCTTTGCATAGGGAAAGTCCTAGAAACTAAGTCCATTTCTTTGCATTTGGTCCACAACAATCAAAACAAAAACACAAGCACAATAATATATACACAATTATGTGCTCAAGTGAGCAAAAGGCAAATGGCATTAACATAAACATGTGCTCAAGTGAGCAAAGGGAAAATTAAATGGATAATATGTGCAAGAATAGTAAATTGCATAAAAGTAAATTGCATAAAGTAAATGTTAATTGTCAATAGTTAGTGTTAGTAGTTAGTGTGCCATAAGGCAAATTTAACGCTATGTTAAGCAATCGTAAGTGGAATTATGTAAAAGTCACAACTATCTGAGGTCGGTCAATAATAATGTAGGCAACAAACACAAGTTAGGAGTCTTGATTAGTGAACCAAGTCCCAACAACTTGCCATGCCAAAAAAAGAAAATGAGAATTGATCTTGTATTGGTTTAAGCCTTTTGCATGATTTAGAAGACAACCTATCCTTAATGCAAAGCCATTCACTTGATCAATTGATCAAGATGAATTAGATTTGGATCAAGGAAGATTAAATTTCCCTAATCAATGCTAACTTATCAACCTTCAACTCATTGATCAAGAAGAAAAGAAGTAGAAGAAGAAGAAGGAGAAGATGGATAAGAGAAAATGGAAATGGCAAAATTAAGGTGCATTAAATGAAATACAATGTACCAATCCTCATATGTTGACCAATAACATTGAAAGTCAAGGTCAAACAATCAAAAACAGCAGTGAGATGAAGATTGGAAGTCAAGAAATGAATAAAATATTTTGGCATTTTTTTTAGTATTTAAAATAAACTTGAATTAAAAAAAATGGAAAGGTCAAACTTCAAAATTACTTCAAATCAACCTTGGAAGGTCCAAGTAATTTATCCCAAGCTCAACAAGGTCAAACAAAGTTTGACAAAAATTTTCAGCATTTTTAAAAGTCAGAAACTATTTTTAATCAATTAAAAAATGAATAAAAATAACCTAATTGAACTAAAATCTCAAATAAATCTCAAATCAATTTAAAAATTGATGAGAATATTTTTCATAGATCCATCATCATTCAAAGAGGTTGAGAAAATATTTTTGCATTTTCTGAATATCAAAAACTATTTAAAATGAATTAAACATAACCAGAAAAGAGAAAATTCACAAAAAATATCAAATGACAAAATAAAAAATATTAAAAATCAGAAATAGAAACTAGAATTTCTTTGGGAAATAATGCAATTGGTCCCATAATTTTTGGATAACAAATGAGAGAGATATGATTTTTTGAAATAAAAGGAATTAAAGAAAATAAAAACAGAAATTAAAAAATTAGAAAAATCCACAGCGCTTGGATCTGAGCTCATTAATTGAGCTGGCGGATCACAAGGCTGGGAGATGCGCGCGCATGGAAGTCCACAATCAATGCAAGCACATGGGAAACAAATAAAAGTCATAACAATGGATGATCAGGATTCGATCTGGGAACAAGATCACACGGCCAGGATTTAAACTGGAAACATGCGGCCACGGGAGCCACCTTCTTCTCCAGTGAGCCTGCAGATTCCGGCCAGTTTTACAGGTTTTCAAACCTCCATGGAAATGCACGATCCTTATACCAAAATGAAGTTGGGGTGATGTACATCACCCCTGTAACCTTGAATCACACTCAAGATTCCTATAAATAGAGAAATCTGAGGTGGAAGATTCAGGTATGCAAAATGCAGATCAAGGAAAAGCAAAACTGAAGCTACCACTAGCTTGCCTCTCAAGTGAGGACTTCAGAAAACATTAGATCCAAGCAAAAAGGTCCATGGATGATGAGAATCGAAGAAAATACCAGTTGGAGTGTGTGCTTGAATTCTGGTATCTTGAGCTTGATGCCTTGCTTGCTTTGCCAAAACAGAAGTTCAGTGAGATGAATGGTGAAGGTTTAGAAGCATTAGATCTAAGAATTCAACCAGATGAAGGTGAATTTTAGATCTGAAAATTATGAAGAGAAATGGAACTTGCTTCTTTAGTGATGGTTATGGAGAGAATTCTGCAGCCTTTCAGGTTGAATTGGGCGTCTGAAATGAGTGGAATGAAGTCTCTATTTATAGAGGAAGTGGCAAGGAGAGTGTGAAATGATCCGTGTGCATGGCATGTGAAGCTTCATTGCATGGGCTTGCATGATCATGCACAAGGCCCAAAAACAATGCCAAATGAAATTTGAGCATCAGCCAAATGGAATTGGACGTGTGACTTGCAAGGCAATTGCTTATGCACCAAGGTTTCAAGTGAATTCTTCATTTGTACCTAAACATTCATCTCTTCAAAAGTACCATTTAGAAAATCCAAACATAGGCATGTGGGTAATGGTTGGAAAGGTATTTGTATAAGGAACAAATGTTATGCTGGACAAAAACTCATTTGAAGTGTGGAAATTTATGAAATTTGAGTTTAAAGTGCAAGGTGCAAGATATGTCAAGGCAAGGTTTCTAAAATTGACCAACTTTCAAGCCCTTCTGTTTTGGTTATGCAATATTCAAATGGAAAAACCTCCAACATCAAAGTTGTATATCTTTTCAATACAATCAAAATGGACTCCAATTTTGCATCATTTGGATTTTTTATGAAAGAGTTATGGGCACTTGAAGTTGGACTTTTTTGACTTTCAATGCATTTGGTCAAAAAGGACCTATAATGTCTTGCATTATCACATGTATTTCCTTTGAGATTTTGAAATTTTGTTCAACATAACATTTGAAGAAGACATCTTAATATTTCCAATTCATTTGATCCCAACTCAAAATCATAAAAAATGAATGAGTTATGTTCTTAGGAAGTTGACCCACAATTAGGGTTTCAGTCAAAATGACCTATAATGTATTGGAATGGCAGATGGTCTTCCAAGCTTAAAATCAATTTTTGATGAACATGAAAGTTGTTCATATTGTCCTTAAGAACATGTTTGCTTTTTGTATCATCTCCATTTGACCAACACATCAAAAGGTAGGTCTCATTGCATTTCGAAATAGTCAGATGAATTGACTGATCAACTTCTCAAGTCCACAACCCATATCTTGATGAATTGATGATTGAGGACACTCAAATAAGTTCAAATATGCATGAAATGATAAATTAAAGAACTTCCCTTGATTGTATTTGACCATGGGCTGAGGTTGCTTCATGAGCAAGGCATTGTTGTACACAGATGAATTAGGGTTTCTTGAAGAACAAGACCTCAAACCCTTTGACTTGCTTTGATCAAAATGATGAATTGAGATACTAGGGGGCACATTTGATGGATGAGAGCTTTGGGAACCACTACCATGCTTGCTCTCATCTCCTCTTGACCATGTCTTTGTACCAATGAGCTCCTTGAAGCTTTTGACCTTGTGATTGCTCAAGCTACAAACAAAAGATGTTAGTGACATATTTTTGTGCTTTTGGTTAGTAAACAAAATGAGAAAAGAAATGATATACAATTCAAGCATGCTTGGTGATCTTAAACCACTTACAAGGAGGTCCCACCCAAAGGCAAAGGGAACCAAGATGCTAATGATCCTTGAGGCTATGCAAATGCAATGTTATGATGCCATGAGGGATCTTAGGGACAAAATTGGGGTCTTACAGATGCCCCTATTTAAGGTCATTCTAGCCGGAGAAGTGAAGGTTAAAATCTTCGTTTCGACGAGGTAGAATGGGCTTAAATAATAACAAAGAGACGAATTTTGGTCCCTAAGAGACCTCATGCTGCAAATGTATGTATGCAAAAGGTAATACTCTGTGGAGATATGTATCCACAAAGGAAAAGATCAGGAGGATTTGATAATCCATCTGAGTAGTACGCCCATAAAATGGGACAGAGACTCTGGGGACTCTAATGGGGATAAGAAGGAAATGCGTGAGCAGGGCACGACTCAAAGCTTGGGGGATAGAATTCCAAAGGGAGTAAATCCAATGGAAAGACAACGGGCTGACTCGAAGGTGCATGTGTTGGGGAATATGCCAACACAGCAACATTATCCACAATGGATACTTCGGATAAAAAATCTGGACAAGAACAATCCACTAACGGACTTCGCTGGGGATGTCTAAAAAGAAGACTCTCCTGTGGGGGAATCAGCGGGATGAGGTGTTACCGGTTACCGGGTAATAAGCTCAAAGAGACGTGTGATCTAAACACCGGTATAAGGGTGAAAGAACAACATGCTCAGGAAGACTGAATATCTAAGACCGGTATGAGGGTGAGAGATATCAATCAACCAAATCATCTGAGGAAGACCTAGAAAGGTATATCTCAACTCAGGAAAATCTGACTCCGCAGGGGACAAAAGTCATAATAGGGAGCAGAAGGGAGGAACACCAGGGATGCCGGTTACTGGGCATATAATAGGTGACCAACCAAGGCGTGAATTGGGGAATATTTCCAAGACACTCATCATCCAAAAGAGGGCAAAGAGCAAACTCGATTAATGGATGGACATTCGATTCCAAAACAGGGATATGAATCTTACTCAACAGGGGAAGAACAAAAGGCTTCGACCACAGAGCGCATGAGATATATTATCTATTACCGTCAGAACGTAGATAATACACTCGCATGGAAGATTATCCACAACCGGTTACTGGGTTAATAAAGGATAAATCGACCGAAAAGAAAAGGCATCGTGTCGCAACCTGAAAAATACAGTGTGCGAAAAAACAACCGGCGAAAGAAAAAGACAGAAGAGTCGCCACCGTGCGTTATTCATCCCAAAGGAGGGAAAGGAAACGCTCGAAGTAAACCTGAAAAAGGAAAGGACAAGACGGGGTCTCGCAACCAAATCTTGGGTTCGGGAGTCGATCATGCGAAGGGAAGGTATTAGCACCCCTACGCATCCGTAGTACTCTACGGGATCCACTTTTGTGGTTCTTGTCTAAAGGGTGTGGGTTTACCTAATGTGTTTATTTACTAAAAAAAAGGGTTAAATGAAAATGACTCGCGCGGATGTCGCATCCACTGCATACGTATCTCATCTGAATATGAGAATCAGAGTCTTCGTAACTCGGCTGACCTATGGGTTGGGGGGATGTGTGCTCGCTAAGACATCGCGTCTTATGCCTATGTATCTCATTTGGAATGAGAATCAGAGCAAGCCGTAGTTCGGCTAACTACGGGGTTATGGATTGGGTTTTGGACGAACAGCGTTACTATGCAATCTACCGGCAGACCAAACTCTTCGACTCTTCCTTGAAGCCACTCTTCATATCGAGGGTAAGTTCTACAATCTCCTTTTCCAAGAACGGTTCTTCCTCTCTTGATCACCTTGAGCCAGGCCTCAGCTGCCTTACGGGATACCGTCAAATCAAGCGAAGAATGGAAAAACAGAGATTCTTCCACATCCTTTTCCAAAGGCGGAGTTCTTAAAGCATATCCAAACTGTCTAACTGCTAGAGAAGGATTATAGTTGATTCCTCCTCTTCTTCCTACCAACGGAACATTTGGGAAGTTCCCACAACTATGAATAATATCTGCCCGAAGCAAGCTCCGGTCGGACTACCCAGAAATATCTTCAGCTCTCAACCCCATCAATCTCTTCGACCAACTCAACGAGTCCTTGACATCAACGAACACTCCTGATTTGGGTAGGTGAGAACTGAACCACTTATAAAATAAAGGCACACAACAATTCAACAATCCTCCTTTTCTATTCTTATTTCTGTGGTGCACTGAATGAAAGAAATCTCCTAGCAAGGTCGGCACTGGATTTCTCAACACGAAGAGGCGTATTGCGTCCATGTCCACAAATTTGGAAACATTAGGGAACAAGACAATCCCATACACACAAAGAGCCAACACAGCATTGAAACCTCTCTGGTTACCGTCTTCCAGCTTCTTCTTTGCTTCTCCCAGTAAGAAACTCAGATGAAAACCACTAACTTCTCCCTTCTAACACATATTAGCCTTCCAGACCGATTCTTCCAAATATGTGGTTGAAGCAACCATACTGAGATCGGGCGGAAACTCAGAACTGTAGAACAATAATTGTGACCTGATAGGAACTCTGAGAAAACTGGCAATCTCCTCCAGAGTAGGGACCAAAATATAATCCGGGAAAGTGAAACATCTCAGTGGAGGGTCATAGAACTGTAGCAGTGTGAATAGAGCGTCATGTTGATTTTTGGAAAGAACCGTGACGAAACTTAGAATCAAACCGTAATCCTCTCGGAATCCTTCTAGAGAACCAGGATCCATTAACTTCATCAACTGTTGAATGGGCTCCAGACAGACCACCAAAAACTTGTAGGCGACAAGTCTCTTTCTGCCAATATCCATCTTAAGAGAACTAGAAAAACTCCGACTGGAATCAAGAAGAAGATGTAAACCCCCTTGAAATGGATAAACATGTGTTAAATGATATGAATGCAAATGATGTGATGATGTGAATGCAATGCAGTGGCATGTCAATCAGGATTGCTGTATCTGCTTGAACATCTGTCGGGTTGCACTGTCTGAAGAGAAAACCACTGAGGAATATAATACAAGATCAAAGCTCTGCTCCAGAAAACCGGGTTGGTTGGAGGTTAAGGTTTCCTGAATTTAGCCCGCCCCTCACTGGTAGGTTCTAAGAACAGAAGTTCGTCAACTTCAGCCCTTCAGTCGCGAATAATACGTTTACCGCTGAAGGTTTGGCATTATTACGGGATAAAAGACCTCCACTGACTCCCCTCAACAGGACATCCTAAAGCAAGTTCCCAGTCTCGGGGTCCTCGGATTGATCAACGAGAATGCGCCCACCAGAGCTAACATAATCACGTCTCGGAGGAGAGGCCTCGACTGAGTTCTCGGGAAATGGTCACCAGAGTCGACGATTTCGAAAGGAACATCATGTCGTTACGGAACATCCGTAGGACATAATATATCCAAAAGAAACCTCGTCTGGGTGTGGTTCTTCACGAACGACTTAACGTAGCAACATGCCACGCAAGCCTCATGATTATCCACTCTAAAACCTGTGTGTACACTCAAGCCTGGGTAATGGGTTTATCTCTCGTAGAACATCCCATCCCAAACTACAAACAACAGCTCCAACAGATACAGCAGATGAATGCAAGCAAGTAAGTAAATAAATGTACAAAAGCAATGAACACCCAATGAACAAGAAATCACAAAAGCTAGGAGGGACTCGCTTAGGGAAGATGGACCAGCAAGAGGTCAACTTCTTGGTCCCCAGCAGAGTCGCCAGCTGTCGCAACCTGAAAAATACAGTGTGCAAAAAAACAACCGGCGAAAGAAAAAGACAGAAGAGTCGCCACCGTGCGTTATTCATCCCAAAGGAGGGAAAGGAAACGCTCGAAGTAAACCTGAAAAAGGAAAGGACAAGACGAGGTCTCGCAACCAAATCTTGGGTTCGGGAGTCGGTCATGCGAAGGGAAGGTATTAGCACCCCTACGCATCCGTAGTACTCTACGGGATCCACTTTTGTGGTTCTTGTCTAAAGGGTGTGGGTTTACCTAATGTGTTTATTTACTAAAAAAAAGGGTTAAATGAAAATGACTCGCGCGGATGTCGCATCCACTGCATACGCATCTCATCTGAATATGAGAATCAGAGTCTTCGTAGCTCGGCTGACCTATGGGTTAGGGGGATGTGTGCTCGCTAAGACATCGCGTCTTATGCCTACGTATCTCATCTGGAATGAGAATCAGAGCAAGTCGTAGTTCGGCTAACTACGGGGTTATGGATTGGGTTTTGGACGAACAACGTTACTACGCAATCTACCGGATGCTCGACCTTTGGAGACTTACTCACCTGTAGTAGAAGGAGATAACATGTTGCTTTGGGTTTTAGGGTTTGTTCGCGTTGTAGGAACGCGCATGCAAAAAGGAAGTCCTAGGCGAAGGAACAGTGCTACCTTAATTGGCATGCAAACGGGAGACTATCCGAAGCCTCGTATCCCATGGGGAAACGATCACACCACACAAAACATGTATCTTAAAGTAAAATGCCACCAAGGGGCTCAAACATTGCCTCATATCGAGGTCTTCCAGCTAAGAATGCGATAAAGTACGAGAAAGGGAAAAAATTACCACACGGATAAAGATCCGAAGTTACAGTAATTAAAGGATTAGCAACCCTGAGATCTCTCCAGCTAGACCATCAAAGAAAATCAGTCAATACGAGTAATCAGAATAAACCTCTGCATGGTATCCCTGCAAGAGTATGTGAGTCCTCACAAAAACTCAACAAAAAGGTTAGAGAAACAAAATGAAATCCAGGGAAAACAATGCCATGGCAACACAAGACAGGTTAGAACAAACAGAACAAAGAAAAAACGAAAACTGTCGCGTTCGCTACTGCATCGCCTAGCGAAAGCTTAGCGAAGCTTCGCTGCGTGCTCGCCTAGCGAAGCGGCTAGCGAGCGCCTGCGGGTTTTGAATTTCTCATCGATAACAGTACGATTTTAAGGATTCCAAACCCTATGGCATTCATTTCGGAAACGAAATTATTAAACATTCAAGACACTATGCAAACATAAACCCGTGCGCAAAACCTGATGTTACCTCATGCATTCATAGTATTCAAATTCAACGCATAGAGTAATAGGAACAAAGGCATACCTGATGAGAGAGGCTGATCGAACGACACGGCTGGATTTGCAAAGCTCTGTTAGGGTTTGCGTGAGGCAGAGGCAAAAGAGTGTGTGAGTCGGAGTGAACTTCTCAGAGCTGCCTGAAGATTGCTGCAGGGTAGTTCCTAGGTCTCCTTCTCCCAAGACCTTTCTTCGGTGAAACTCCAAGTGAAACTCCAAGTGTTTTGCCCTCTACTACAACTCTTATATTTATAGACTGATTTCGTGGGTAGTGGGCTCAAATGAGGGCAACTCAAGCCCAAAATCTTTCTGATATTTTCTGAAGTGCGCGCCCTTCGCCTAGCGAAGGACCTGCTCGCCTAGCGAGCATGACAGTACTTTTCGCTAGGCGAAGCATCTGCTCGCCTAGCGAGCATGACAGCTCAGCAGCAGATTCTTGCTTCTTCCAGCCTGGCGATTTGCACGGTGAATAGGCCCCATCTGGCCCTGTTGGTAGTACCTCAAGTCTTTTCCTTGTGTTGACTGATCGTCTAAGTAGAACCCACAAAGTGTCCTGGATGATGTTCGAGCTTCTTGGAGCTAATTCTGATTGACATGATGCAATGTGATATGAAATGCTAAATGACCTAAAAAGTGAATGCATGAATGAGGAGGGCAAATTTTGGGGTGTTACAGCTGCCCCTATTCAATCAACTGGAGACCCGGAAAGAAGATGGCGGCGGCTTTCGTACTTTCGAGGTATCAAGGGATTGAATACAATAAAAGCCCAAAAATTTGCACTAAAGTGAAGTGAAATAACAATGCCTGTCAGAATCGGCAAAGAGGTGGTCTTGAAAGAAGAATCCGTCTGGTACAGTGAAAGTCCGTCTGAATACCGACAAGGAATGTTAAACTGGATACCAAAATAAATGGTAACACATAAATAACCATGGCCTGAATGCCGCTCATCAGTATGAATACTGGAAATGACTTCGATCTGAACATCGGAAAACTGGCCTGAACGCCACTTCGGTCTGGATACTGGAAAATTGGCCTGAACGCCACTTCGGTCTGGATACCGGAACACTGGCCTGAATGCCACTTCGGTCTGGATACCGGAAAACTGGCCTGAATGCCACTTCGATCTGAATATCGGAACACTGGCCTGAATGCCATAAGTTGCGTCGACCTGATCGTCAAGAACTGCTTCGATCTGAACATCGGAAAACTGGCCTGAACGCCACTTCAGTCTGGATACCGGAACACTCGCTTGAATGCCACTTCGATCTGAATATCGAAACACTGGCCTGAACGCCATAAGTTGCGTCAACCTGATCGTCGGAAACTGCTTCGATCTGAACATCGGAAAACTGGCCTGAACGCCACTTCGGTCTGGATACCGGAACACTGGCCTGAACGCCACTTCGGTCTGGATACCAGAACACTTCATGCCCGTCAACATCGGTAGAAATAGGGAAGGATAATAGAGGCGGTGCATGGGCCAATGACACTTGCTGGGGATAACCAAGGTGAGTCATGAACAATCTTCAGTCTGAGTACTGGAAACAACTTCTAGCTTATCACTTGGGATACCGAGAATGTTTTATGCTTACATGCGTATGTTTGAATTTTTCAACGGCGTAATGCTCCATGAAAATGGAAATGCTACGCGATTTGGGAGAATGCAATGCAATATGATTCTACATGCAGGGATGCAAAATGCTGGGTACAATGCCAAGCTGAGGCAAGGGGATCTGCTGGGGAAATGATCTCCTCTGGGCTCTAGCAAGGCTGCTGGAGATACACACCACAATGAACTCTGTGGGGAGAGAATGACATTGGAAGCCTGCTGCTGAGGAAAGCTACAATGGTTCTGGCGACCACGATCTGCGAGAGATGACTCAGCATGGGAAGCAAACACCGATACGGTACCGAGGTTTTGCTTCAAGGAAAGAAACCATGGATTTGGAATTGGGATTATTGATCTAGCCTCGAACTCTAAGGAGCAGCCACTTCTGCTAGGAAGATACAGTCTGGCACTGTCAACTCCGTTGGGGAGTGTATGTCCTGAAACAAACGCTTGGGGGAGTACAGTGGTGAGAACCTGCTGGGGATTAAAGAATCCAACACTCTGATCAGCTCTACAGGGATAAGATACCGGATTCGTCTGTTGGCGACTTCACTGGGGAAGATATTCATGATCATCTGTAGGGGATTTTAAGGAGATGCCCCGAGGGTATTTGTTCTAAATAGACGATCCAAAGCACTCAAAATTTACAGCAATTTTAAATGTTTATTAAGCATGTACCTGTAAAGCCCTTATGTGTCATGATGCAATGTTTATCAAAAATTCGGACGCCATTTTTGCAAACAAAACAGTAAAATGAAAATGAAAACAGAGATATACTGAATAACATGATTTTATTGATTGACCGGCCTCTAAATAGGCATTTACATCAGGAAGCAATCCCTGGAAAGAGGTAATCGCACAAAAGATAAAAACAGAAATTAATCTAATGGCAATGTGAAATGGATTTCTATTGGATTCCAATTCTGCTATGACTTGCCCGTCTTCAAGATCCTCCAGATGACCAGCCTTCTGAAAAGGTGATTGGACTGTTTCCTGCCTTTCGAAAATTTCCAGTCATCGACATGAGATGAGATTCAGAACTAACTCAGAATGCAGTCATTCGCTTAATCCCTAATTTTTGCCTGGATCGCCCTTTTCGGGTTTTCAATCCACCGGGATACCCATTTTTGCCTAAGTTGCCTTTTCAGGTTTTCAACTTACCGGGTGTACAATCTTTTTTATTTTTTTTAATCCCTAATTTTTGCCCGAACCTTTTCATTTTCTTGGTTCGTCGGGATGCCCATTTTTTGCCTGGACTATTCTTTTTATTGTCCAGCGGATCTATTTTATGCGAAGTATTTTTTAACTGCGTCTGAGTTCACAGGGGAAGTGAGGTTTTCACCATCCATAGTTGCAAGCATTAAGGCCCCACCATCAAAAACCTTGGTAACAATATACGGTCCATCATAGTTAGGAGTCCACTTGCCCCTGTGATCTGTCTGAGGAGGAAGGATCTTTTTCAACACTAAATCTCCGACTTGGAAACAACGAGGACGCACTTTCTGATCAAAGGCTCTCTTCATACGACTCTGATACAACTGCCCATGACAAATGGCTGCCATTCGCTTCTCTTCGATAAGACTCAACTCATTGAACCTTGTCCGAATCCATTCGGCTTCGTCTAACTTGACATCCAACAGGATTCTTAGAGAAGGAATCTCCACTTCAACAGGTAGGATTGCTTCCATACCATACACCAGGGAGTAAGGGGTTGCCCCAATCGACGTACGTACTGAAGTACGGTACCCATGCAAGGCGAAGGGTGGCATCTCATGCCAATCTCTGTACGTAACGATCATCTTCTGCACAATCTTCTTTATGTTCTTATTTGCCGCCTCAACAGCGCCGTTCATCTTAGGGCGGTAAGGGGAAGAATTATGATGCTGAATGTTGAAGTTCTGACACAACTCCTTCATCATTTTGTTGTTGAGATTAGAACCATTATCAGTAATGATTCTTTCGGGAATCCCATAGCGACAAATGATTTCTTTCTTGATGAAACGGGCAACCACATGTCTGGTGACATTCGCGAACGACACTGCTTTGACCCACTTGGTGAAATAGTCGATGGCGACAAGGATGAAGCGATGCCCATTGGAAGCAGTCGGCTCAATCTTTCCAATCATGTCAATGCCCCACATAGCAAACGGCCACGGCGAAGTCATCACATTCAGAGGATTTGGCGGCACATGCACCTTATCAGCATAAATCTGGCATTTATGACACTTCCGAGCATATTTGAAGCAATCTGATTCCATGGTCATCCAATAATAACCCGCTCTCAACAATTTCTTAGCCATTGCATGTCCGCCGGTATGGGTACCGAAGGAACCTTCATGAACTTCCTGCATTAACATGTCCGCTTCGTGTCTGTCCACGCATCTGAGCAAAACCATGTCGAAGTTCCTCTTATACAACACATCGTCTTTGTTCAAGAAGAAACTGCCTGCCAATCTTCTCAAAGTCTTTCTGTCGTTGTTGGATACCTCTGCAGGATACTCTTGATTCTTCAGAAAGCACTTGATATCGTGATACCAAGGCTTGTCGTCGACTACTAGTTCAGCAGCAAACACATATGCGGCCCTGTCAAGGCGCATCACATCGATCCTGGGAGCATGGTTCCAACGAATTACCTTGATCATGGAGGATAGAGTAGCAAGTGCGTCTGCCATCTGGTTCTCATCACGAGGTATATGATACAATTTTACTGTTGTGAAGAAAGTCAACAGTCTTCTCGTGTAATCTTTGTAGGGGACCAGAGTGGGCTGGAGAGTATTCCAATCACCATTCACTTGATTGATCACCAGAGCTGAATCTCTGAAGATGTCCAGAATCTTGATTCTCAGATCAATGGCTTGCTCAATACCCAAAATACAGGCCTCGTACTCAGCTTCATTATTTGTGCACTCAAAAGTCAAACGAACGGTGAAAGGTATGTGGGCACCTTTCGGAGTTGTAATGACAGCACCAATTCCACTTCCTATGGCGTTGACAGCCCCATCAAACAACAAAGTCCACTTTTCGTTCGGATCAGGCCCCTCCTTAACAACTGGCTCTTCACAGTCTTTCATCTTGAGGAACATGATGTCTTCATCCGGAAAATCAAACTTTATCGGCTCATAATCATCAATCGGCTGTTGAGCAAGATAGTCTGACATAATACTCCCTTTGATGGCTTTCTGGGATGTATACTGGATATCGTACTCTGTCAGTACCATTTGCCAACGAGCAACCCTTCCGGTGAGAGTTGGCTTCTCGAATATGTATTTCACTGGATCCATCTTAGAAATCAACAAGGTAGTATGGTTCAACATATACTGCCTCAGTCGGCGAGCAGCCCAGGCCAAAGCACAGCAAGTTTTCTCAAGCTGCGAATATTTGATTTCACAGTCGGTAAACTTTTTGCTAAGGTAGTATATGGCATGCTCTTTTCGACCAGACTCGTCATGCTATCCCAATACACACCCCATCGAGTTCTCAGTCACTAACAGGTACATTATCAGAGGTCTCCCAGGAACTGGAGGTATAAGGATTGGAGGTTTCTGTAGATACTCTTTTATCTTCTCGAAAGCCCTTTGACAATCTTCATTCCACATGATAGCCTGATCTTTCCTCAGCAATTTGAAAATTGGCTCACACGTGGTTGTTAGGTGAGAGATGAACCTTGCAATGTAGTTCAACCTCCCTAAGAAACTACGGACTTGCTTCTCTGTTCTTGGCTCAGGCATTTCCTGTATCGCTTTTACTTTGTCAGGATCCACCTCAATTCCTTTTCCGCTAACAATAAAACCCAGCAATTTTCCCGATCTCACCCCGAAAGTGCACTTGTTCGGATTAAGTCTCAGTTTGAATTTCCTTAACCGTTCAAACAATTTCTACAGATTCACCAAATGTTCTTCTTCTGTCTGAGATTTGGCAATCATATCGTCCACATAAACCTCGATTTCATGATGAATCATATCATGGAACAGAGTCACCATAGCTCGTTGATATGTTGCTCCGGCATTTTTCAGACCAAACGGCATCAACTTGTAGCAGAAGGTGCCCCATGGGGTTATGAAAGTTGTCTTTTCCATGTCTTTTGGTGCCATCTTGATTTGGTTATAGCCAGAAAAGCCATCCATGAAGGAGAATACCGAGAACTGAGCTGTATTATCCACCAAAACGTCGATGTGAGGTAACGGGAAATCATCTTTAGGGCTAGCTCTGTTCAGATCCCGGTAGTCGACACACATCCGTACCTTTCCATCCTTCTTAGGTACTGGGACGATGTTTGCAACCCATGGCGGATAATTGGTGACTGCTAGAAACCCTGCATCCAACTGCTTTTGCACTTCTTCCTTTATCTGGACAGCCATCTCTGGTCTTGTTCTTCTGAGCTTCTGCTTGACCGGAGGACAACCTTCTTTGAGAGGCAAGCGGTGTACCACGATGTCTGTGTCCAGCCCAGGCATGTCCTGATAAGACCAAGCGAAAATGTCAACATACTCTTGCAGCAATTCGATCAACCCCTTCTTCACATTGTCTTCCAAAGCAGCCCCTATCTTGATTTCTCTCCTGGCGTCCTCGATGCCGAGATTAATCACTTCAACAGACTCTTGATGCGGTTGAATGACCCTTTCCTCTTGTTTTAATAACCTGGTAAGTTCTTCAGGGAGTTCACAGTCTTCATCACCCTCTTCTTCAGCTTGAAAGATTGGATTTTCAAAGTCGAGACGAGCCATAGCAGAACCGTTATCAATAGGATCCGGTGATGTGCATCTGCATGAGTGATGGTATGTGCTTATGAGTGTGAAAGAAAAAAGTGGAAACTAAACAAAACATTGCCCCTTTTTTTTTGTTTTGAAAAAAACTACAAAAATAGAAAGACATGGAACGAAATATCTGAATGCAAAAAGACGTCCTTCATTTATGATAAAAAATGCAAGTGTCACATAGATGAGCCCTACAATGAGTCATTACGCCCTGGGCGGAACGTAAGACTTGGACATGCATGAATAAACAAAGAAAATTACTCCTTCAGAAAAGTGACTTGGACAATCTCCTCAGAAGACCAATTGTTGATGACTTCACCCGGGATCCTCGGACGCACCCAGTTGTCAATGTCACAATCACTATCCCCATCTTCTTCGTTGACCGCAGAGACCTGGCCATACTGAATGATGCCAGCACTGGAGAAAGTAATCGGCCCCTGAAGTGTTGAAGTTGTAGAAGTCAAAACTGGCTGATACCCAATCCCGAACTTATCTTCTTTCATTGGTAATTCCAACAGACGCCCCCAACCGGGAGCAACACCTGAATCCACCACGGCCCGTGCCTGCTTAAAGGATGAGATAGAGGCACCCGCTTTAACCTCTTCCACCGGAGCTGCATCCTTGACTTGAACTGACTCAAAGGCCTGACACAGAGTCTCATGAATTTCACCTTCTACTTCTACATACTTGAATGTAGATAGGTTACTGACCAGGATGTCCTCCTCACTACAGACGGTGATAATTCGTCCGTTGACCGAAAACTTAATCTTCTGATGTAGAGTTGAAGAGACTGCCCCAGCATTATGGATCCAAGGACGACCCAGCAGGCAACTGTAGGAAGGATTGATATCCATCACGTAGAAGACAGTGTTGAAGGTTTGTGATCCAATCAGAATTGGCAATTCTACCTCTCCAAACACCGATCTCTTAGAACCATCGAAGGCTCTCACAATAAGATCCGAAGGTTTCAAGACCAAACCCTCTACTTCTAACCTCGACAGGGCTCTCTTGGGTAGCACATTGAGAGAGGAGCCTGTATCCACCAGAACATGCGATAGCACGGTGTCTCTGCATTCCATCGAGATGTGCAGAGCCTTGTTATGATTGCGTCCGGCTGGTGTCAAGTCAGAATCGGTAAAACCCAACCCGTTGCTTGCATGCACATTGGCGACGATCCCTTCTAGTTGGTTTACCGAGATTTCTTGAGGTACATATGCAGCATTAAGAACCTTCAGAAGTGCCTCCCTGTGTGCCTCCGAACACAACAGGAGTGAGAGAATGGATATCTTGGACGGAGTCTGAATCAACTGATCGACTACCTTGTAGTCGCTTTTCTTTATGATTCTCAGAAGCTCGTCCACAACCTTTGCAAAAGTGGGCTCAGAACCATCCTGGGGTGCAGAGGTACCCTCATTCACGACTTGCTTGCCTTTGGTTTTCGCCACAGCATCAGCATTATCAGCTTGGGTAACCGGTGGTGAGAACAATCTACCACTCGTGGTGAATCGGCCGATTCCACCGACATTATCCACTGCGGGACCGTCAAGTTCAGGCTTCTGACCCTCTTCTACTTCTAGTAGCCGTTCCACCCTATGATCGTGCATATACACGTTCCCCCCATAATGCCACGGAATGACCCTTTCACTGGTGAAAGGTAAAGGACCAGGGGTTGTGATGGTCATAGTAGATCGTCGCACTGGTGGCACGGGTTGCGCTTCTGGCACACTGATTTGATTAGTTGGGTAGAAAATAGTGATAGTAGCAATATCACAGTCGTACTCGGAAATCTCATTCATTAAAATGCAAGCATCCGAAACATCGGGATCAAGTTCAATTACATCAGGATCAACCACATTGGAAAAAATAAATACATCATCATGGATTACAGAATCAGTAGGAATAACATCTGCGAATTCATCAGTAGCATCTTCAAACCCTTCTTCCTCAACCCCTTCCACAAACTCTTGGACAGACAAATCTTCAACCTGGAGGATACCTTTGTAGAGCAAGGCCTGGATACCCTGTTGTAGCTTCAAACAACCTCCACTCTAAGTGGCACAATCCAAACAACCCTTCCCACAACCGGGGAAAACATCGGACTTCAACAAGCATCCTTTGATATCCAACAATGGAGTCTTCAACTTCAACACATCCTTAATGGACTTGGCTTTTCCCTCTATCATGTTAACGTTCGCACCACCATGCTGGGGTATGGGATTGTTAACGACATTCGGAGCCGGTGCAAGGTCGATGGCCTTTGAATCTATGAGGTCCTGAACTACGTGCTTAAAAGCTTTGCAGTTCTCAATATTGTGGTCAGGTGCCCCAGAGTGGAAGCTACACCTAGCGTTGGCGTCGTAACCCACCGGAAGTCTACCAACAGGAGGAGCCAGAGTGCGCAGTTGCACAAGTTGTAGTTGTTGAAGACTAGAAAGCAACTGAGCGTACGACATTGGAAGGGTGTCGAAACGCCGGTCCATCATCCTTTGCCTCTGTTGATAAGCGGGTCTGTTACCCGGTTGTTGCTGCTGTTGATACTGAGCTGGTTGACGTTATGGTTGTTGTTGTTGTAATGGTGCTGCAGTTGGAATGGTCACAGCCGCAACATACGGTTGCTGATGATAATTCTGAAAGTTATTCCTCCGGTTATCCCTGTTCTGATAAGAAGATATGGCATTTGCATCCCCTTCTCTCCTCTTCTGTCCATGAATGAACGGCTTCTTCACCCCTGATGAGGATCCACCTCCACTCTGGCTCTTATAGGTCTTCAGGTAATTCTCCACCCTTTCTCCAGTAGAGACCACATCAGCAAAGTTGGAAGCATTATAACCTACCAGACGCTCCAAGTAAGGTCCGGGCAGAGTGTTCATGAACATGTTGGCCATTTCCTTTTCCAACATCGGAGGCTGAACACGGGAAGCTGTCTCCCTCCAGCGTTGAGCGTACTCCCTGAAGCACTCATTGCTTTTAAGAGACAGATTCTGAAGTTGGGTTCTGTCCGAAGCCATGTCTGCATTATACTGATACTGCTTCACGAAAGCCTCTGCCAAATCCCTCCAGCAACGGATGTGGGCTCTGTCCAGCCTCATATACCATTCCAAGGATGCCCCAGCCAGGCTGTCTTGGAAGAAGTACATAAGTAGCTTCTCGTCATCAGAGTATGCAACCATTTTACGGAAATAGGCTTGCACGTGAGTTTTGGGGCAAGAGCTGCCATTGTATTTGTCAAAGACCGGGACTTTGAACTTCGGTGGCACTCTCACACCTAGGACCATCCCCAAGTCAGCAACATCTACTCCCAGAGGAGGAATTGATCGTCCTGATCATCATGAACGGGCTGTTGACCGGAGGTGACATGTAGGATTGGGATAGGCCCCGGTCCATTGGGTCCATTAGCCTCTCCAGCTGGAGGATCAGTCACCGTCTCTGGTTGAGTAATAGGGGGATCCCTCTGCACCAACAATCTAAGCTCCTGCTGTCCTTGAGCCACTCCTTGAACCAAATCCATGAATTGATTCATGCGAATCTTCATCTTAGCGAGCTCTGCTTGTAGGCTCCCCATCGCTCTCTGTTGATTCCTTCGAGTACCGTATCGGTGAATGCCTGAGTCAGCTATCCTGCTAGTGGGACACCAAACAATATAAGAACACTGCAACGGTACCTGTTATGCAAGATATGACAATGAATATGTAAATGCAATGACATGTTTATCAAATCCAAAAGGTATTCTACCCCCTTGATTCCAGTCTCACATCAGGCGAATAGTGCAAGAAGACTGAGTCATGGATAAACTTCTGAGATCAAGATGCAACAAAGGGAAACCAACATACAAATGAGTTCCAGGAAAGGGGCCTTAGCCAAAAGTGCATCAAAAGAGGATCCCCACAACAAGCCTGTGGATTATCACTACACAGCAACAAAACAAAAAGTAAAGGGAGGAACATAAACCAGGAATCAGCCTCCTGTATACAACCCATAAGGACTGCTCCTCACTTCATCCAGTAATGCCACCGTGTCGGGATGATCTGGAGATTCTGTCAAATGCCGGATAAGCAGATTCCTCTTGTGAATGATCCCATCCAGTTCGTTGATGTTCTCTCTGTAGTAATTCCCATCATCTTCTCTGAATACCTCTTCAAGCCTGGATTTCTTCAAACCTGCCAACACCTTGAGTTCTTCAATCTGTCCTCGAGCCTCATTGAGTTGATCTGTGATGTAGCCATTAGTAGAACGGGCGCACAGAAGCTCATTGTTCTTCCCCTTCAGCAAAATCGTCAATTTCTCTATCTGACCAGTCAGTTCGGCTACTGTCTCCTCCTCCTTTGCCTTCCGAGAAGTTGAAAATGCATCCCATTGCTCCTGCCACCCAGCTAATTTACCATGAGCATCTACTAACTGCTGCTTGACTCGCCTCAACTCAGAACTGGATGATCTCAAGGCTTCGTCTGTCTTCCTGAAGAAGTCCACCTCCACAGCAAATTTCCTCTCTGCTTCCTTTTGCATTCTGACGGCTTCCCCCTTCTGATATTCTGCCTCCTGGAATTGATGCATACAGTCCTGCAACTTCTCACTTAACTCTGAGTTCTTGGTTTGAAGTCCCTCCATGGCACTCTTCAACTTGTCGTACTCCTCTCGGCTCACCATTGTTAACTGCTTAGGAGTAGGTGGATACAAAGGTTCTTCAATAGGGAACGGCAGACCAAACTCTTCGACTCTTCCTTGAAGCCACTCTTCATATCGAGGGTAAGTTCTACAATCTCCTTTTCCAAGAACGGTTCTTCCTCTCTTGATCACCTTGAGCCAGGCCTCAGCTGCCTTACGGGATACCGTCAAATCAGGCGAAGAATGGAAAAACAGAGATTCTTCCACATCCTTTTCCAAAGGCGGAGTTCTTAAAGCATATCCAAACTGTCTAACTGCTAGAGAAGGATTATAGTTGATTCCTCCTCTTCTTCCTACCAACGGAACATTTGGGAAGTTCCCACAACTATAAAACATGCAAAACATTTGTTGAATAGAAACAAATAAGAGTGCAAATAATTGGATAAAAGGCTCAAATTTATTTGATGGAATGGTAGTCTGCAAATGGCAAGACTCCATAGATCTTTACAAATTTGAAATTAGTGATATATATTGGAAAAGGGCTACATTGAACATAATGACCATTTCTCCACCAATTCCGAATTCGATGTATCTGAAGCTTCGATTGATGACGAATGAACAAGAATCCCTGACGGATGATAATTGTAGAACAAAGTCTTGTTAGGATGCAGTTACTTGCCAAATCCCTAATTTTTGCCTAGATTGCCCCAGGGAGAGGTACTCAACCTAGCGGGATACAAATATTCATTTTTTCATGTCTCTAACTTTTGCCTGGACCGCCCTTTCGGGTTTTCAATCCACCGAGACGCTCATTTTTGCCTAAGCCGCCCTTTTGGGTTTTCAACTTAGCGAGCTATTCTGTTTTTATTTTTAGGAGAAGTATTTCTTGACTGCATCTGAATTCAAAGGACGAGTAAAATCCTCCTCATCCATAGTTGTAAGTATCAACGCACCGCTTGAAAAGGCTCTTTTAACAACATATGGACCTTCATAGTTTGGAGTCCACCGTCCCTTGGAATCGGGCGCGAAAGACAAGACTTTCTTGAGCACAAGGTCACCTTCTCGGAACACACGAGGCTTGACCTTCTTATCAAAAGCTTTCTTCATTCTCTGCTGATACAACTGACCATGGCACATGGCAGTCAATCTCTTCTCTTCTATCAAATTCAGCTGGTCATAACGACTCTGAACCCATTCAGCATCAGTCAACTTGGCCTCCATCAAGACTCTTATTGATGGGATCTCCACCTCTACTGGGAGTACGACCTCCATGCCATAAACAAGAGAGAAAGGGTTTGCCCCTATTGAAGTGCAGACGAATGTGCGATATCCATGCAAAGCAAATGGCAGCATCCCGTGCCAATCCTTGTATGTGACAACCATCTTCTGGATAATTTTCTTGATATTCTTATTAGCAGCTTCAACAACCCCGTTCATCTTGGGTCTGTAAGGAGAAGAATTATGGTGTGCAATCTTGAACTCACTACATAGCTCTTTCATCATTTTGTTATTCAAGTTAGATCCATTATCAGTAATGATCTTATCTGGCACACCATAACGGCATATGAGTTGATTCTTGATAAACTTCACGACCACCTGCCTGGTCACATTTGCATACGACGCTACTTCAACCCACTTGGTGAAGTAATCAATTGCTACGAGAATAAATTTGTGTCCATTGGACGCTTTTGGCTCTATCATGCCAATCATGTCAATTCCCCACATGGAGAAAGGCCATGATGATGAAATCACGTTCAAAAGTGTCGGAGGAATATGAATCTTATCCGCGTAAATCTGACACTTATGGCATTTCTTTACGTATTTGCAGCAGTCAGACTCCATTGTCAGCCAATAGTAGCCTGCTCTCAACATCTTTATAGCCATGGCATGTCCATTGGAATGAGTACCAAATGAACCCTCATGGACCTCAGTCATCAACAGGTCTGCTTCGTGTCTATCCACGCATCTGAGCAGAACCATATCAAAATTTCTCTTATAAAGCACTTCGCCATTGAGGTAGAAACTGCCTGACAATCTCCTCAAAGTCTTCCTATCTTTCACAAATGCCCCAGGCGGGTAAACCTGGTTCTGAAGGAAACACTTGATGTTATAATACCATGGCTTATCATCTTTCTCTTCTTCTACTGCAAATACATGAGCTGGTCTGTCCAAGCGCATCATTGTGATATTGGGGACTTCATTCCAAAGTTTGACCACAATCATCGAAGCTAGCGTAGCAAGAGCATCTGCCATCCGATTCTCATCTCGAGGAATATGATGGAAGTCAACCTCAGTAAAGAACGTTGAAATCCTCCTCGCATAATCTCTATATGGAATGAGGCCAGGCTGATTCGTTTCCCATTCACCCTTAATCTGATTAACGACGAGGGCCGAATCACCATATACGTCAAGATGCTTGATCCTTAGATCAATGCACTCCTCCAATCCCATAATACAGGCCTCGTACTCAGCCATATTATCCGTGCATTTGAAAGTTAGCCTTGCTGTAAAAGGAATATGTGTGCCTTGAGGAGTAATAATCATTGCCCCAATACCATTTCCATACTAATTTACAGCGTCATCAAACACCATACTCCATCTGGAACCAGGCTCTGGCCCTTCATCGAGTGTAGGCTCATCGCAATCTTTCATTTTCAAATACAGAATTTCCTCATCTGGGAAGTCATACTGAACTGACTGATAATCCTCGATCGGCCGATGTGCCAAATGGTCAGCCAAGATACTACCTTTAATAGCCTTCTGAGCTTGATACTTAATATCATACTCAGATAACAACATCTGCCAACGGGCAATCCTTCCGGTTAAAGCAGGCTTCTCAAATATGTACTTAATTGGATCCCTTCTGGATATCAACCAAGTCGTATGATTCAACATATATTGGCGTAAGCACTTAGCAGCCCAAGCCAAAGCACATCATGTTTTCTCAAGCATTGAGTATCGAGACTCACAATCAGTAAACTTCTTACTCAGGTAGTAAATAACATACTCCTTCTTCCTTGATTCGTCTTGCTGACCGAGGACACAACCCATTGAGTCTTCAAGAACAGTCAGATACATGATCAAAGGTCTTCCTTCCACAGGCGGAGATAGAATCGGAGGTTCAGACAGATACTCTTTAATACTGTCGAAAGCTTTCTGACAATCCTTGGTCCAATCATGAGACTGATCTTTCCGGAGGAGCTTGAATATCGGCGCACATGTGGCAGTCATGTGGGATATGAATCTAGAAATGTAATTCAAGCGGCCAAGAAAACCTAAGACTTGCTTCTCAGTTTTGGGCGCAGGCATCTCTTGTATTGCTTTGACCTTTGCAGGGTCAACCTCAATACCTCTTTCACTAACAATGAAGCCCAATAACTTGCCAGAATGGGCTCCAAATGTACACTTGTTGGGATTCAGACGAAGCTTGTACTTCCTCAAACGCTGAAAAAGCTTCAACAGGTGCTCTACATGTTCAACTTCCGTTCTTGACTTAGCAATCATATCATTAACATACACCTCGATCTCCTTGTGCATCATATCATGAAACAAGGTGGTCATAGCTCGTTGATATGTGGCTCCGGCGTTCTTCAAACCGAAAGGCATCACTCGATAACAGAATGTTCCCCAAGGTGTGATGAATGTTGTCTTCTCCATATCCTCGGGTGCCATCTTGATCTGGTTATATCCAGAAAATCCATCCATAAATGAGAAGACGTTGAATTTAGCTGTATTGTCTACCAACATATCAATATGTGGTAGAGGGAAATCATCTTTCGGACTAGCTTTATTCAAGTCTCTATAGTCCACGCACATCCAGACTTTTCCATCTTTCTTAGGCACGGGCACAATATTGGCCACCCATTGAGGATATGTAGAAGTCACCAGAAACCCCGCATCAATTTGCTTCTGAACCTCTTCTTTAATCTTTACTGCCATATCGGGATGAGTTCTTCTGAGCTTCTGCTTCATAGGCACGCACTCAGGTTTCAAAGGTAAGAAATGTTGCACAATATCAGTATCTAGACCTGGCATGTCTTCATACGACCAAGCGAAGACGTCAACATATTCTCGTAGCAATTCAATCAACCTCTTCTTAACAGTTTCTTCAAGGAGTGCCCCAATCTTCACTTCACGAACACAATCCTCAGACCCCAAGTTAACTGTTTCCAGATTCTCGAGATGCGGCTGAATGATCTTCTCTTCATGCTCAAGTAGACGGGTAATCTCGTCAGGAATCTCTTCAACATCATCTTCTTCCGCCTCAAATACAGGGAACTCAAAATTGGGAGATGGTGTTGGATCATTATGTTCAATGGGTTTAATCAACCTGCATGATGATTTTGGATATGAAAAGCTTTTAGAATCCAAACAAGGCCATCATTATGCAGATGAAAAGATTGATTTTATTTTATTTTTTAGGGTTTTATGTGATCACCAATTTCATGCAAAAAACGAAAAGGGAAAATGATTGGAAAAACAAACATTTAACATGAATTTATTGAATGAAAATATCATTGTATTTATGTTGCCAACAATGTCATCACTCCTCCTTTTGGCATGGGAGAAGGGTTTTTTAACAGAGTGATCATTACATTGACTTATGGATAACCGTAGGAATATCCACAGCGACCCAATTGTTGCAGACCCCTCCAGGGATGATGAAATTGCCAGAATCCTTTGTATCTTCTTCCAAGACAACAACCGCTTCTTCATCCTGACCGGTGTGGATGAAACCTCCATTCTTGAACATCCCGTTCTCGTTGAAACCCCCAGAAGAAAAGCCTATGCCATCCCGAGACTTGTTGTCTTCTAGCTCAATCATTTTTCCTAAACCAGCAGTTGCACCACACTCAATGGCCAACTTCGCATCTCTATAGGAAGCAAATGAAGGAGTTCTCTTCTCAATAGGCTCAACTATAGGTAAAGCTTGGAAAGGAGTTCCAACTTCATCCTCAGCATCTATATATGAGAAGGAATACAAGTGGCTAACCAGGAGAGCCTTTTCTCCCCCTACCACCACCAGCTTTTTATTCTTCACAAATTTCAATTTCTGGTGTATGGTGGATGTCACGGCGCCTGCCTCATGAATCCATGGTCTGCCTAAGAGACAGCTATACGATGGGTGAATATCCATAACCTGGAAGGTAATCTAGAAATCACTCGGTCTGATTTTGACTGGGAGGTCAACTTCCCCAATCACTATTTTACGCGACCCATCGAAAGCTTTCACAACAATTCCACTCTGCCTCATGGGAGGCCCTTGATATGACAGTTTCGAGAGAGTGGTTTTTGGCAATACGTTTAGCGATGACCCAGTGTCCACCAGCATATTGGACATGGTGTCGTCTCTGCAGTTCATAGATATATGTAGAGCCAAGTTGTGGTCTCTTCCCTCCTCAGGGAGATCAGAGTCACAAAAACTCAGGTTGTTACAAGCGGTAATGTTTGCAACAATGCTATCGAATTGTTCTATTGTGACATCATGATCTACATATGCCACATCCAATACCTTCTGCAGTGCCTCTCTATGTGATTCTGAATTCAAAAGTAATGATAACACAAATATCTTGGATGGTGTTTGTAGAAGCTGGTCTACAACATTGTACTCACTTTTCTTGATGAGCCTCAGCATCTCATCACAGTCTTCTTCCATATTGCCACTCGGGCCAACAGAAGTAGGAGTTATCAATGTAGAGGAGGGCTTAACAACAGGTGCCGGATTCGGGATGCTCACAGCTTTCCCAATTGGGCGTTCAACAAAATCAGAATTAGCCTGGGGCTTGGGAGGTGCTGAAAATACACGATCGCTGCGGGTCAAACCACTAACATCTGCGATATTAACAACAGAGGAAGATGGCAAGGACACCTCTTTCCCATCTTCTACAACAACAACGTTGTAACGAAAGGGGATGGCTTTCTCGGAAGAATACGGTACAGGACCGGCAGGCTTAATGATAAGAAAATGAGAAGCCTTCTGCTTGCTACCATCATATTTGATGATAACAGGCTCGGGCATCCGGAATACTGGGGAAATTACGTTGACCTCAGGCTCATCTTCGTCAACATTCCTATTCTGAAGAATCTCAATGACTCCTTCATCCAGCATTTCCTAAATATCCTTGCGCACCTGGCGACAACCCAATCGGTTAACAGAGCATACTCGGCATCTATCATGGTCGTGCTCATAATGACTGTAATCACACAGCAGACGATGCATTTCGACAAGAGACTGTCGAATATGACTGATATATTTGACTTTGTACCTGTCAGGGCAACCCTAGACCATGTTAACAGATTTCCTATGCTCGGGCAATGGGTTCTTCTTTACATTAGGACCTACGTCCTCGAAACACAAAAACACCACACCTCACAAGGTCTTGAACCTTGGTCTTCAAAGGGTAACAATTCTCCACGTCGTGGCCGGGAGCACCAGAATGGTAGACACAATGTAATTCCAGTTTATACCACCACTGGGGGTTAGCAGGTATAGTCGGTGGGTCTCTTGGAGTAATCAACTTCCTCTCTATCAAAGAGGGATATAATTCTGCGTACGTCATTGGAATAGGATCGAAAGTGACCCTTTTCCTCTCGTAACTCGTGCTGGTTTGATTACTGTTTCGAGGCTGGTAGGCCTGCTGTTACGGACGGTGCTGTTGCTGTTGATATTACGGATGTGGTTGCTGATTGTTGCTATGTTGCTGATACTGTTGATTGTCTCTGAAAATAGGTGCTATATGAGCCACCTGGTGCTGGTTACCGGCGGGACGCATGGTCTTCCTCCTCACAGAGGGTCTTCTTAGTTTCACATGGGAGGTCACAGCATGTGCCTCTCCATCTTTCTTCTTCGCAAACGCCCCATAACGTTTGCCGGAAGAGCCTTCTTCTCTGGTCAGACGCCCTTCTTTAACCCCTTCTTCTAGACGCATCCCCATATTCACCATTTCGGTGAAGTCAGAAAGAGCGCTAGCAATCATCCGCTCATAATAGAATGAACTTAAGGTCTTCAGAAAGATCTTAGTTATTTCCTTCTCTTCTAGCGGAGGCACGATCTGTGCTGCCAACTCTCGCCACCTCTGGGCGTACTCTTTAAAGGTTTCCTTGTCCTTCTGGGATATGGCCCTCAATTGATCCCTATCGGGAGCCATATCCACATAATATTTGTATTGCTTGACGAAGGCCTCGCCAAGGTCGTTGAAAGATCGGATGTTCGCACTGTCTAACCCCATATACCATCTCAGGGCAGCACCGGACAAACTGTCCTGAAAGTAGTGGATGAGCAATTGATCATTATCGGTTTGAGTTGACATCTTCCTGGCATACATGACCAGGTGGCTGAGAGGACAAGTATTTCCCTTGTACTTTTCAAAGTCAGGGACTTTGAATTTTACAGGGATCTTCACGTTGGGGACCAAACAGAGTTCGGTAGCAGACTTGCCGAAAAGATCCTTTCCTCTAAGAGTTTTCAATTCTTTGCGGAGCTCAAGAAATTGATCATTCATAGCGTCCATCTTCTCATAGACATTTGGGCCCTTAGATGGCTCAAAATGATAGATGGTGTCGTCTACCCTGGGCATGGTATGCACGACAGGAGGAGGAACAACAAGGACTAGGCTAGATGCCGGCATAGAAGCAAAAGTAGGAGCAGGACCCTCAGGCATGAAATTGGGAGGCATCCCCCACGGGAACCCGGTTGGCATGGCTGTCGGAGCAAAGTGTGCACTGGCTGCAGGCACAATTGAGGAAACAATCTCGGAGATGATTGTCCTCTCGGGAGGAGTTGAAGGCGTCGGAGAAGACTGGCTCTGGGCGGCCAGGAATGATTCCATCAAAGCACTCAGCCGGGCTACTTCCTCTTTGAGTTCACAGTTTTCTTGCTCTAGATGATCCATTAGTCTTGAAATGTTGGCTCTAGTGTAGTACCGGTGAGTCAGCTTGTCTTCAAAATAAATGAAGGACACAAAGTTAGCCCACAGGACAAGAGACCGGAAACAAAACCTGCTTATGCACATGATGCATGCAATGCTTGTGCACATGATTTATTCTTATATTTTAGAGGAACTTTAGGGTTTTATTTGCAAATTTTGGGAACATTTAACATTTATCGCATATGGAAATATCTCATCAAATAATATCAGGGAAAAGAAGTACAGCATTGTTAATCATATACAAGAGAAAAGGAAAATAATCATCCTATGGATCCCTAGAAACAATCATCTAAAGCTCGGGACACAGGAAGATAAGATGCGCGAAGCCTCTTCACCTCCCTCTCGTAGGCTGCCTCCATATCTGCCTTCTCCTTGGCGAGTCGATTATACTTCCTCTTCCAAAACTTGGAAGACTGAGGAAGTAGAGAAGTCCATGCATCATTAGGATCATCAATAACTTGATGCTCGAGGAACTCAATCAAAGCATCCTTCTCCTTAATCTGCTGAAGCAACTCTTCCCTTTCACGGATCCAGGCACGTGATAGGTCTTCGTTTCTCAACTCCTCTACTCCTTGGTTAGGGAGGGTTGAAGGCCCAACCATAACCAAATGTGTAGGTCTTGGATACTCGTAAGGCATGAGATACTCAGACGCTCTCTTCCTAACCCAAGCAGTGTAAGGCTCCAAAGCGATGCAATTCTTGGGACCCAACTCCTTCCTCCCTTTCTTATGAATCTTGCGCCAAGCGCGGACCATCCTAGCTTTCAAGCCTTGGGGATCTTTACCCTCTTGAAAGAATATGCCCTCTAACAGAATGTTATTGGGTTTATCCTTTAGGGGGAACCCAAGCTGACGACGTGCTAAAACAGGGTTGTAGTTAATCCCACCGCATGTACCAAGTAGAGGTACATTGGAGAATTCACCACAAGAGTCGATAATCTGCACACCATCATACACGCGATTATACCAAGAAATATCATCATTAGTGAGAGACATAAGTCTCGTGGACCACCGTAGACATCCCTTGTTCTCCTTGAAAGCGACCGTCTGTGGTAAGTGAGAAATAAACCACTTATACAACAGAGGCAAACAACACACAATGGCACCACCACCCTTTGCATTCCTCACATGCAGAGAGAAATAAGCATCACCCAACAGAGTCGGAACGGGATTAAGAGTAGAAAAGATCCTAATAGCGTTCACATCCACAAACTTGTCGATGTTGGGGAACAATACCAATCCATAGATGAGAAGTACAAATATGGCTTCAAAGGCATCCTCACTCATGGCCTTCCCATACACAGTAGCTTGAGCAATGAGGAACTTAGAAGGGAGACCTTGAATTCCACCTTTGGTAGTCATATGAGCACCAACCAGAGATTCATCCATGTGCAACATGTCAGTTATCTCTTGAGAAGTAGGAATACTTTCCAAACCACTGAACGGCAACTGGTCTAGAATAGGTATACCCACAAGATAGGCATACTCCTCAAGCGTAGGTAAAAGCTGGAAATCCGGAAACATGAAGCAACGGTACAAGGGATCATAAAACTGCACCAATACACTCATCAACCCTTCATCCACCTGAGTAGTCAGAAGAGGAAGAAGCTTCCCAAAACGAGCCTTGAAACCCAAAGGATCTAATACATAGGATGTCAGATTCCTTAACTCTTTCAAATCTGGCTGTCTGAAGCTGTACTTCTTTCTATTCCTTCTTTGTCTTTCCATGTCTGAAAATTTTGCAAATAAACCCCTTAAGTTCCTTGAAAATTTTCTTCATTATTGATGATATGGATGCAAATGGGTGCATGAATGCATGAATGCAGCAATCACACTCAAGGATCAAGCAAAGCACACCAAACAAAGGTCATGGGATGGATCATGTTATCCTTAATATCAATCATCCATTTTGGTGGATTATGGTTTACACCTTGTCAACACCCAAGTTCCATTGATATTAAGGATTCATGAACGGATCAACCATGAATCAAGGGTTTGTTGTAAGTCACAATCATGGAGTCTCGGTTAAGAACCACCCAAAGGGAGTGTACTATGGTTTAAACCTGCCAAACATGTTCTACAAGAGGCTCCCATAGTCATCATCCCATCTTTCGGATATTATCGGAGAAACGACTACTCGTATTCCAAAAATATTCTCAAGAGAGACTCTTATGAGTGTAGTATCGCGTAACAATCGTATCAAATCTTACACTTGAACGACTTTCGCACTACATCTTAAGAATAGGCCAAGATGGGCTTGGTAAACTAAGGTCCTTGGCTTCTAAGGTCTATATTGGAAAGAGTAATGTCTGACCACAACTTACTTGTGTGACATTATTGATCCCAACATGACCTCCACCAAATGAATGAACTTGCAAGTCAACTTGCTAAGGAATAACTCCACACAAGTCAACAAGACTATGTCATTCTCCTACCCTAAGTGCACTCGAGTCCGGGTATAGAACTCATCTCACAAAGATCACCAAGCATACAAGGAATTAATATCAAGCAAATCAATCATTACACACAATACAGTAATCCCAAATTGCACAAAAATATGTCACAAGACAATACAATACAACAAGCATGAAAAGTTGGCAAAATCCACTAGGTAAATGTCCCCAGCAGAGTCGCCACTTTTCTGTAGCGGGGTATTCGTTACCATTAGAAATATTGACTAAATCCAAGGTAAATCATACAAGTCGAGTCGCCACCGCACTTCTATTTATCCAAAGGAATGGTTAGAAAGCGAACAAAAACCTAAAAGTTTTAACAAAAACTAGTAAAAGAAACAGAGATTTGGGTAAGGGGGTTGGTTATGTAATGGGAAGGTGTTAGGCACCCAAAACATCCTAGGTACTCCTAGGGAGCCCTTTTCATACTTATTGTGAAGGTTGTTGTCTTTGTGAAAATTTGTTTGTGCAAACATGATAGAAGAGATGAGAGGAGAATATACAAGTTAATTACAATTTGTGTTTGGATGGATGAACCCATTGCCTACGTACCATCTTATAAAAAGATTAGGATCAAAACCTTATAGTTCGGGGTAAAAATCTCAAAATGAGTTGGTGAATTGATGGATCCAAAAGCCTTAAGGTCTTTTGTTATCCAAGGGAGAAAACTCAACCAAACCACAAATCCACCATGTGAGGGTAGCTTCAACATGCTAGTGAGGGGTTAACCCTATAATAAGCATGGAAGACTCATTGTCCATCACTAAGGATATAGGTGAGTATCACATCTACCACAAGGATAACTCAAACCTAATAGCTAAAGGTTATAAAAAAAATTGATTAAGAAAGTGGCCATTGGAACCACAAAAGCCCATTTGAATGGGTTATATTTACCAATTAGAAGTATATACAAAATGGTCAAAATTGACTTAAAGATTCAATTCAAAATAAGTGTTATGAAAAGAAAGTTTGAAAATTAAAAGCATAAGGCTTAGGTTTCTAATGTTTGAAAACAATAGTTAAATGTTTGCACAAAAAGTTTTGGTTTGGGTTAGAGTGGAGAGAAGAAGAAGAATGGCTAAGTCCTAAGCAAAACAAAAAGGTGAGGGATAAGAAATGAAACCACACTAGGAGTTCCTCTCTTGAGATCATATTGATGATCCAAGTAGCTCTCATCCTTTGCAACAAAGCAATCACAAGCAAATATTTCAAGCAATCAAACACAAGGTCATGCTTCTAAGAATCCTCCAATGGCTTTTGTATCTCTCACTTTGCATAGGGAAAGTTCTAGAAACTAAGTCCATTTCTTTGCATTTGGTCCACAACAATCAAAACAAAAACACAAGCACAATAATATATACACAATTATGTGCTCAAGTGAGCAAAAGGCAAATGGCATTAACATAAACATGTGCTCAAGTGAGCAAAGGGAAAATCAAATGGATAATATGTGCAAGAATAGTAAATTGCATAAAGTAAATGTTAATTGTTAATAGTTAGTGTTAGTAGTTAGTGTGCCATAAGGCAAATTTAGCGCTATGTTAAGCAATCGTAATTGGACTTATGTAGAAGTCACAACTATCTGAGGCCGGTCAATAATAATGTAGGCAACAAACACAAGTTAGGAGTCTTGATTAGTGAACCAAGTCCCAACAACTTGCCATGCCAAAAAAAGAAAATGAGAATTGATCTTGTATTGGTTTAAGCCTTTTGCATTATTTAGAAGACAACCTATCCTTAATGCAAAGCCGTTCACTTGATCAATTGATCAAGATGAATTAGATTTGGATCAAGGAAGATTAAATCTCCCTAATCAATTCTAACTTATCAACCTTCAACTCATTGATCAAGAAGAAAAGAAGTAGTAGAAGAAGAAGGAGAAGATGGATAAGAGAAAATGGAAATGGCAAAATTAAGGTGCATTAAATGAAATACAATGTACCAATCCTCATATGTTGACCAATAACATTGAAGGTCAAGGTCAAACAATCAAAAACAGCAGTGAGACGAAGATTGGAAGTCAAGAAATGAATAAAATATTTTTGGCATTTTTTTTAATATTTAAAATAAACTTGAATTAAAAATAAATGGAAAGGTCAAACTTCAAAATTACTTCAAATCAACCTTGGAAGGTCCAAGTAATTTATCCCAAGCTCAACAAGGTCAAACAAAGTTTGACAAAAAATTTCAGCATTTTTAAAAGTCAGAAACTATTTTTAATCAATTAAAAAATGAATAAAAATAACCTAATTGAACTAAAATCTCAAATAAATCTCAAATCAATTTAAAAATTGATGAGAATATTTTTCATAGATCCATCATCATTCAAAGAGGTTGAGAAAATATTTTTGCATTTTTTGAATATCAAAAACTATTTAAAATGAATTAAACATAACCAGAAAAGAGAAAATTCACAAAAAATATCAAATGACAAAATAAAAAATATTAAAAATCAGAAATAGAAACTAGAATTTATTTGGGAAATAATGCAATTGGTCCCATAATTTTTGGATAACAAATGAGAGAGATGTGATTTTTTGAAATAAAAGGAATTAAAGAAAATAAAAACAGAAATTAAAAAATTAGAAAAATCCACAGCGCTTGGATCTGAGCTCATTAATTGAGCTGGCAGATCACAAGGCTGGGAGATGCGCGCGCATGGAAGTCCACAGTCAATGCAAGCACATGGGAAACAAATAAAAGTCATAACAATGGATGATCAAGATTCGATCTGGGAACAAGATCACACGGCCAAGATTTAAACTGGAAACAGGCGGCCACCGGAGCCACCTTCTTCTCCGGTGAGCCTGCAGATTCCGACCAGTTTTGCAGGTTTTCAAACCTCCATGGAAATGCACGATCCTTATACCAAAATGAAGCTGGGGTGATGTACATCACCCCTGTAACCTTGAATCACACTCAAGATTCCTATAAATAGAGAAATCTGAGGTGGAAGATTTAGGTATGCAAAATGCAGTTAAGGGAAAAGCAAAATTGAAGCTACCACTAGCTTGCCTCACAAGTGAGGACTTCAGAAAACATTAGATCCAAGCAAAAAGGTCCATGGATGATGAGAATCGAAGAAAATACCAGTTGGAGTGTGTGCTTGAATTCTGGTATCTTGAGCTTGATGCCTTGCTTGCTTTGCCAAAACAGAAGTTCAGTGAGATAAATGGTGAAGGTTTAGAAGCATTAGATCTAAGAATTCAACCAGATGAAGTTGAATTTTAGATCTGAAAATTTTGAAGAGAAATGGAACTTGCTTCTTTAGTGATGGTTATGGAGAGAATTCTGCAGCCTTTCAGGTTGAATTGGGCGTCTGAAATGAGTGGAATGAAGTCTCTATTTATAGAGGAAGTGGCAAGGAGAGTGTGAAATGATCTGTGTGCATGGCATGTGAAGCTTCATTGCATGGGCTTGCATGATCATGCATAAGGCCCAAAAACAATGCCAAATGAAATCTGAGCATCAGCCAAATGGAATTGGACGTGTGACTTGCAAGGCAATTGCTTATGCACCAAGGTTTCAAGTGAATTCTTCATTTGTACCTAAACATTCATCTCTTCGAAAGTACCATTTAGAAAATCCAAACATAGGCATATGGATAATGGTTGGAAAGGTATTTGTATAAGGAACAAATGTTATGTTGGACAAAAACTCATTTGAAGTGTGGAAATTTATGAAATTTGAGTTTAAAGTGCAAGGTGCAAGATATGTCAAGGCAAGGTTTCTAAAATTGACCAACTTTCAAGCCTTTCTTTTTTGATGATGCAAGATTCAAATGGAAAAACCTCCAACACCAAAGTTGTAGATATTTTCAAGACAAACAACATGAACTCAAATTTTGAATCATTTGGATTTTTGATGAAAGAGTTATGGGCACTTGAAGTTGGACTTTTTTGACTTTCAATGCATTTGGTCAAAAAGGACCTATAATGTCTTGCATTATCACATGTATTTCCTTTGAGATTTTGAAATTTTGTTCAACATAAAATTTGAAGTAGACATATTAAGCTTTCCAATTCATTTGATTCCACCTCAAAATCATAAAAAATGAATGAGTTATGTTCTTGGGAAGTTGACCCACAATTAGGGTTTCAGTCAAAATGACCTATAATGTATTGGAACGGAAGATGGTCTTCCATGATTCAAATCAATTTTTGATGAACATGAAAGTTGTTCATATTGTCCTTAAGAACATTTTTTGTTTTGGAATAATCTCCATTTGAGCAACACATCAAAATGTAGGTCTCAGTGCATTTCAAAATAGTGTGATGAATTGACTGATCAACTTCTCAAGTCCACAACCCATATCTTGATGAATTGATGATTGAGGACACTCAAATAAGTTCAAATATGCATGAAATGATAAATTAAAGAACTTCCCTTGATTGTATTTGACCATGGGCTGAGGTTGCTTCATGAGTAAGGCATTGTTGTACACAGATGAATTAGGGTTTCTTGAAGAACAAGACCTCAAACCCTTTGACTTGCTTTGATCAAAATGATGAATTGAGATACTAGGGGGGCACATTTGATGGATGAGAGCTTTGGGAACCATTACCATGCTTGCTTTCATCTCCTCTTGACCATATCTTTGTACCAATGACTTCCTTGAAGCTTTTGACCTTGTGATTGCTCAAGCTACAAACAAAAGATGTTAGTGACATATTTTTGTGCTTTTGGTTAGTAAACAAAATGAGAAAAGAAATGATATACAATTCAAGCATGCTTGTTGATCTTAAACCACTCACAAGGAGGTCCCACCCAAAGGCAAAGGGAACCAAGATGCTAATGATCCTTGAGGCTGTGCAAATGCAATGTTATGATGCCATGAGGGATCTTAGGGACAAAATTGGGGTCTTACAGATGCAATATGTGAAACATCTCTTTAATCGCAATCCTTACATTCTAGCCTTTGAAAGATTTAGCCAAACATGGTGATACAAACAAATACAACGATATTGAACATGTTGAAAAGAAGTTTAGAATGTAAGGCGTGAAGAACAAGTAAAGCATGTAAAACAATTAAAATGAGAAATAAAGATAATGGCAGGTGTAAGACCCCAATTTTGTCCCTAAGATCCCTCATGGCATCATATCATATCATCACATTGCCTCAAGGATCATTGGACACCTTGTTTCCTTCCCTGTGGGTGGGTCATCTTTTGGAGAGTGATTCCTGATCACCAAGCATCCTTGCATTTGTATGTCATTGCTTTTCTTCTAATCACTAACCAAAAGTACAAAAATATGTCATCTAACATTTGTCTTGCAGATGAAACATTAACAGGTCAAGGCAATCAAAGGCATTCATTGAGCAATAAATGATGGTCATTCTTGAGATTTGGACCCCACAAACATTCACAAGAGTTCATATGAGCTGTGATGTCATTTTGAAGCAAAGTCCCAAGTGGTAGAGGCTTGAATTTCATCAGAACATTGTCAAGGTATCTGAAGGCCTAGAAAGTCAACTGCAAAGTCAACTGTGGATTTGGAGGTGGGAAGTGATTAGAAATACTTCATTCATGTTCAAACAAGTCTCATTTGACATTTCAAACACTCACATTGAAGAATTTGAGGTCCAGTCAAAACTTTCCAAAAATAGCAAGTGACCTATAATTTGAACTTTCCAAAATGGAAAGATTTTGGACCAACTTCAACTTAATATTACATCATCAAGAAGGCTTCAAATGATATTTTGTTGAACATGAAAGTTGTAGATCTTTCTCTCCCATTTCCAAAAAGTCCAAGATCATCAATTTCTCATGTGTAGTTAAGGAGATATGATCAAAACATGGCAAAGTATGCATGGAACTTCAAATGGACATAACTTTTCAACCAAAGCTCCAAAATGGGTGGTTCTTTTTGCAATTTTCTCCTCATGACTTGTAGTTTCCAAAACATTCATTACATAGCTTGAATTCTATTTGCATTATCATGTGCTCATTCATGAAGTTTTTGAAGAGAAATTTCATAAAACCATTTTTAATGATTGAATGCATACAAAACCATATCAAAAGCTTGCATGGGCCTTATTTGAGTGGATTGGGATCAGATTTGAGCATTGTTCACGTGCTACTTCATGCATGGGGGTGAAAACCCAATTTGTGCATACACTCCAAAACTTAATTAATCTCATTAGCATTTGGTTTAAGCTTGATTACAGAGTGATTAGCAGGAGGTATTTAAGCATAAGCATAACTGTTTTTAGAGGATGAACATTCATTTTTCAGATCTAGATCCAAATTTCTCCAAATTTTCTCTCAAATTTTTCTTGCAAATTGTAACATCCCAAAATTTTCCCTCCTCATTCATGCATTCATTTTTAGGTCATTTAACATTTCATATTGCATTTCATCATGTCAATCAGAATCAGATCGAAGAAACTTTATTTAAAAAAAAACGAATAATAATAAAAAAAAACGAAAATAAAATAAAAAATAAAAACGAAAAAAATGAAAAAATAAAAAATAAAAAATAAAAAAACGAAAAAAATAAAAATAAAAATAAAAATAAATAAAAAACGAAAATAAAAAAATGAAAATAAAAATAAAAATAAATAAAAATAAAAAATTAATTAAATAAATAAATAAATAAAATAAAATAAAAGGAAAAAATCTTGGACTTGGACCTCTCTCATTTGAGTCCACAAAGCCATGAAAATCAGGTTATAAAAGAGGGAGAACAGACAGAAAAAGGAAGAGAAGCAAAATACTCTGAGGTTTCCTTGAAACAAAACCCTGGACAAAACCTGAAGAGAAACCTAGACAGAGAGAGTGAGAATTAATCTGCAGCAACCTCCAGGCAACTCTGAAAGGTTCATTCTGACTCACACACTTTCAGCTCAAGCAAACCCTAACATTGGTTTGCAAATCCAGTCGTGCCATTTGACTTCAACCGATCTCTTCAATCAGGTTTGCCCTATATCCATCATCTTTATGCCTTTAATTTGAATGCTCTAAATGTATGAGGTATTATGGGTGAATTTGATACCCTTTTGATGCATGTGTTTGACAAGAAGTTTAGGCCTCATACCCTTGGTTGCTTTTTGTGAGCTTTTTGTGAATTGAAAGGGCATGATTCATGTGGTTACATTTTGATTTGGGGGCAACTCTTGGTTACCCTATCTTGTTTCTCTAACCTATTTGTTGAGTTTTGTTTTGTGAGGGCTCACATGACTCTTGCAGAGATGGTTTTCCTGGTGTTCCACTTTATTTGTGGGATACCGCCTAGAGGTTTCATTCTGATTACCTGTACTGACTCACTTTCTTTGATGGTGTTAGCTTGGGAGGATCTCAGGGTTTCCTTGTTCCGTTAATTACTGTTACTTCGGATCTTTATCCGTGTGGTACTTTTACATTTTCCCGTATTTTTACCGCTTTCTTAGCTAGAAGACCTCGATAGGAGGCAATGTTTTGTGTGTTTACTTTATGCAGGTCCCTTCGTCTAGGATTTCCCTTTTTTCATGAGCATCCCTAACCCTACCAACTCATTGATTTTTCTTCTCCATAGAACACGTTTACTCCTTCTACTACAGGCGAGTAAGTCTCCAAAGGTCGAGCATCCGGTAGATTGCGTAGTAACATCGTTCGTCCAAAACCCAATCCATAACCCCGTAGTTAGCCGAACTACGACTTGCTCTGATTCTCATTCCAGATGAGATACGTAGGCATGAGACACGATGTCTTAGCGAGCACAATTACCCTTAACCCCTAGGTAGCCGAGCTACGAAGACTCTGATTCTCATATTCAGATGAGATACGTATGCAGTGGATGCGACATCCGTGCGAGTCATTTTCTTTTGACCCTTTTTTTTAGTAAATAACACATTAGATAAACCCACACCCTTTAGACAAGAACTACAAAAGTGGATCCCGTAGAGTACTACGGATGCGTAGGGGTGCTAATACCTTCCCTTCACATAATCGACTCCCGAACCCAAGATTTGGTTGCGAGACCCTGTCTTGTCCTTTCCTTTTTCCAGGTTTACTTCGAGCGTTTCCTTTCCCTCCTTTGGGATAAATAACGCACGGTGGCGACTCTCCTGTCTTTCTTCGCCGGTTGTTTTTTTTTCGCATTCCATTTTTCAGGTTGCGACAGCTGGCGACTCTGCTGGGGACCCGGTTTCCCTAAGCGAGTCCCTCCTAGATTTTGTAGGTTGTTTGTTTATTGGGTGTTTATTCTTTTGTACAGTTATTTATCTTTCAGCATTTACCTGCTTTATTGCATTGTGTACATATGACTGCCGTATCTGCTGGTTCTGTTTGTGAAATGAGTTCTATACCCGGACTCGAGTGCAATTAAGATAGGAGAATGGCATAGTCTTGTTGACTTGTGTGGAGTTATTCCTTAGCAAGTTGACTTGCAAGCCCATTCACTTGGTGGAGGTCATGTTGGGATCAATAATGTCACACAAGTAAGTTGTGGTTAGACATTACTTTTTCCAATATAGACCTTAGAAGCCAAGGACCTTAGTTTACCAAACCCATCTTGGCCTATTCGTAGGATGTAGTGCGAAAGTCGTTCAAGTGTAAGATTTGATACGATTGTTACGCGATACTACACTCATAAGAGTCTCTCTTGAGAATATTTTTGGAATACGAGTAGTCGTTCCTCCGATAATATCCGAAAGATGGGATGATGACTATGGGAACCTTTTGTAGAACATGTTTGGCAGGTTTAAACCTTAGTACACTCCCTTTGGGTGGTTCTTAACCGAAACTCCATGCTCGTGACTTGCAACAAACCCTTGATTCATGGTTGATCCGTTCAGGTATCCTTAATATCAATGAAACTTGGGTGTCGATAAGGTGTAAACCATAATCCACCAAAATGGATGGTTGATATTAAGGATAACATGATCCATCCCATGACCTTTGTTTGGTGTGCTTTGCTTGATCCTCTTAATTTCTCTCCAGGCAGTGCAACATGACAGATGTTCAAGCGGATCCAGCAATTATGATTGACATGCCATTGCATTGCATAACATCATCTGCATATTTGCATCCAACATCTCATGCTTATTCATTTGCAGGGTATTCCCTTTTTAAGGGGGGGCCTTAAAATCGAATAAGCATTGCATCGCATACCATGCATACTAACCCTTGTCTGTTTTGCAGGTGTCACCGCAATGTCTAATGTTTGTTCCCTGTTTCAGGCAGTTATTGGTCCCAAGCGAGTTCACAGGTACCCGACAAAGGAAAACCGTCCACGACTAGCAATGGACCAGATACAGAAAGAACTGGCTGATATGCGTAAAAGGATGGATCAATTCATGACATTGATGACTGGTATGGCAGATGGCCAGGCGAAGCTGAAGGAATTGATTGAGCAACCGAGGCCCGATCCAGAGGTGGAAATACCAAGTGCTGAGGGGAACCCTGGTAACCCTGGGAACGCTGGTAACCCCGGGAACCCTGGTAACCCTGGGAACGCTGATAACCCTGTGAACACTGGAAACGCGGGTAACACAAATGTTGATGGAAACCCGGGTAATGTTGGCAACACGGGAAATGTTGGGAATGGTATTGGCGGAAGGTACAATGTGAATCAAGGGATTTGGATTAACGGGCGCCCCGTTACTAAAGATTGTTAGTATGATCAATTTTCTTTGCACGACGAGGCCCTCGAGACCACTCGCCGTATGGATGAGCTTGCTGAGAAGCTCAAATCTTTGGAGTCTCAAAATTCCTTAGGTTTTGATGTCACCAATCTTGGTCTGGTTCAGGGAGTAAGGATCCCTCACAAGTTCAAACCCCCTACTTTTGAGAAATACAACGGGGCTTCTTGCCCACGCACTCATCTCCAATCTTATTTGGGAAGGTTGGGAGCTCACACTGAAGATGAAAAGCTGTGGATGTACTATTTTAAAGACAGTTTAACTGGAGCTTCTCGTGAATGGTATTCTCATTTGTCTCGTACTACCATCAAGAGCTGGAAAGACTTGGCAGAGGCTTTTGTCAAGCAATATCAATACAACTTGGACATGGCTCCAAATCGGGCCTTGTTGCAAGGAATGTCTCAGACTGCCAAGGAAACCTTTAGAGAATATGCTCAGCGTTGGAGACAGATTGCTGCATCCGTCCAACCCCCTATGTCTGAAAGGGAGATGGCGGACATGTTCATGAACACTCTTCAAGGCAATTATATCGAGAGATTGGCTGCTTGCCCGTCAATCAGCTTTGCAGAGATAGTGATTGCTGGAGAAAGGATCGAGAGTCTGTTGAAGATGGGCCGAATTCAAGACAATAATGCTTCCAACTCATCAGTTCCCAAGAAACCGTTTGCTGGTAACGGTCAGCGAAGAAGAGAAGGCGAGACGAGCGTTGTATATGCCGACAGAGGTAGGGGCAGAGGACTCCCTAATTATTATCAAGATCAAGTGGCCACAGTCACTATTCCAACACCTGTTCCTCAACCGCAGTATCATCCGCAACAGCAACCCAGGTACAACAATCAACAACAAGGAGGTAATCCAGGTCAACAGAGACCCTATCAACAACGTCCAAGGTAGGCGGACCGGGTCATTGAGCCAATCCCAATGCCTTATTCTGTATTACTTCCCAAGCTGATTGACATGAATCTGGTTACGTTGAGAACTCTGGCACCACCGGTCGATCCCAACAATCTGCCTAGAGGTTATGATGTCAACGCCAGATGTGCTTTTCACTCCAACGCACCTGGCCATACTATAGATAATTGCAAGGCTCTCCAGCTAAAGGTACAAGATTTGAGAGATGCCCAGGCCATCAATTTTTCTCCGGTGCCTAATGTTATCCAAAACCCGATGCCAGCTCACGGCGGGCAGAGGATTAATGTTGTTGATAGTGGGGAAACTTTGAATTTGGTTTCTGATGTGACTAAAGTGAAGACTTCGCTATCGGTGGTCAAAGACCGACTCTTGAAAGGACGGATTTTCCCGGGCTGTGGGGAAGAGTGCAGAAATTGTCAAGACGCCGAGAACGGATGTGATAGTTTGAGAAGGGGTATTCAGCAACTGATAAATGAAGGTTATCTTCAGTTCGATCAGACTCGTCCAGTGAAGAATGACGTGTCGACAGTAACGTTTTATTTCACTCCTGAAGAAATATATGTTCCCGAGAGACCCGCTCCGACAATAATATATTTCCCAGAAAGTCCAGCACCAATTTACTCTGACAACCCTCAACCGACTTTGATTGGTCCGGTCACCATCACGGTACCAGGACCTGTTCCGTATGAGAAAGACAATGCTATCTCGTGGCACTATGGGGCTGATATCTACTGCCAGGGGCAGAAAGTTAACGAAGAAGACATTGACATTGGTAGCTCCACTGTAGACAATGTTGGAGGGATTGGTGGCTTCACTCGCAGTGGACGCCTATTTGCACCATCAACATTGCGCACGAATGCTGAAGCTGAGGCAGCTGCCAAGGCTAAAGGAAAACAGGTATCCACCGAAGAGGTTACTACCGAGGAAGCTCCTCCTAAGACCGCATTCGAGAAGGAAGTGGATGAGTTTACGAGGATTATCAAGAAAAGTGACTACAAGGTAGTCGACCAGCTAAATCAGACACCCTAAAAGATCTTCATTCTCTTACTATTGATGTGCTTTATGTAACACCCTTCTAAATACCCCAAATTATTATAATTAAAATAACAATGTATTCATCAGAGTAATTATGCCCCGAAGGGTGTCACACAATCATTTCACAAAAATCATTAAAATATTCTGTCATGCTCATTTATTTAATCAAAATAAGGTTCTTTGCATAATTCGCAGCGGAATAAAATTCAACTCAATGTACAACATGTAACACAATACGTGTAAATCATCAACAACCAATATCAAATCAATTAAGACATCCCCTCCCGATGTTACATCTATCAGAGCATGACCCATAAGAACTACTCTAGACTCCAAGCATTAGCTTCTACTCAACTCATTTCTCGTTACCTGAAAAATAGGTGTAAGGGTGAGTTCCTCAATCAATATAATAAGCATTATAGAACAACATGTAATGCTAAGTAATTAACACATTAATTCACCCTAACCAGACTACACACTCAGCAACGGCAGTATCCGTTCAAACATCATATTCAACAATAACATATAGCATATATATAATCTCAACCATACTCAACATCAACAACACAACACACAACACACATATAATACTGGAATACATCCATTCATATTATATGCCATACATTTATTATGCAATGAGACTCTATGCATGCGGTACCGACTATTTGTGAACATATAGTTCAACCTCACCGTCCAAATCCAGGCACGGCTACCAAGCTCACTAGTCCCACTCATTTGAGACATAGTGACTCACTCACTAATTCCTCACCATGGGAATTAGCTACCACCCCAAATGGGCCATGAAATGCACGCTAATCACCTAGCATGCAAACAATCAACAACAGTCCAATAACGACTAACTCACTAATTCCTCACCATGGGAATTAGCTACCACCCCAAATGGGCCACATTGTGCAAGCTAGACACCTAGCAAATGCAACATCAACAACAATTTAAGAATAGACACATGCTCACACTCTAAGCCACAAACCAGTCTATTCACAAATGCATACACAACTGATACAATCACAGCATCATGCATAGCATCACACATCATTAACACATTTTATCACAACGGCATATCATCATACATCATCAATACCTGTATCAACACATCATCAACACATGTATGAAACACTTCCTCAACACATGTATGAAACACCTCAGCAACACATGTATAAACACTTCTTCTGCCTTGCTCGCTAGGCGAGGCAGTGGCGAAGCTCTGGTTCGCTAGGCGAGCTCAAGGCGAACAGCTCCAGGAAATTGGTAATTTAATTCGCTAGGCGAGCTCAAGGCGAAGGTAATAGCGAACTCATTCTGTTTTGGTGAAAAACACAGCTAGCACTCACTCGCTAGGCGAAGCGCCAGCGAGTCCACAGCGAACATTACAGTAGCAAAACCTCTCAATCTCGCTGGGGCGAGTTTGAGGCGCGTTCCTTCGCTAGGCGAAGGTTATGTTCGCTAGGCGAACATGACAGTTCACCAGACGCGTTTTCTTTGGGCAGGGATCTCATGTGCCCATCCCAGACCCTTCCCACTCAAACTTACTCGTCACCATTCATCACCAATTTATCGGTTTGATTACACACACAATTATCAATTTGATTACGGTTTTCACTCAACCTATTCATCACAAATTTTCAGCATTCCAAATCCCAATTAGGGTCGATTCAACGGTTTCTCACTACCCATTACATATTATCCCAAAATACCCATCAATCGACGATAAACCCCCCTTACCTTAACAATCCGGCAGAATCTTTGGGCTTCAAGCTTTCGTTCTCCAACCTTTGCTCTTCAGCTCCTCTTCTCTGCCCTTTTTCCCTTTTCTCTCACGATGCTTCTCTGTTCTGTTTTCACGTGAAATGCTTTTCCAAATGAGAACTTTTCCTTATTCCAACACATATATATATTTTCCAAATAATAATAATTATTCCAAGATAATAATAATAAAATTTCTAATTATTCAATTAAATTAATAATTACATTATTAACTCAATTTAAATAATTATTTTATTATTATCGGGGTGTTACAACTCTCCCCCACTAAAAGAGTTTTCGTCCTCGAAAACATACCTCAAGCGAACAACTCTGGGTAAGATTCCTTCATCTTACTCTCCAGTTCCCAAGTCACGTTGCCACCTGCTGGTCCTCCCCAAGCTACCTTCACCAAGGCAATCTCTTTACCCCGCAACTGCTTCAACTCTCGATCCTCTATCTTCATAGGTGATGTTTCAACAGTCAGGTTATCTCTCACCTGTACATCATCTACTTGGACTATATGCGACGGATCATGAATGTACCTCCTCAACTGAGACACATGAAAAACCTCATGCAAATTCGCAAGCGACGGCGGTAAAGCGATACGATAGGCTACCTCTCCTATCCTCTCCAAAATCTGATAAGGACCAATGAATCGAGGTGTCAACTTCTTCGACTTCAAGGCTCGACCAACACCAGTTATCGGAGTAACACGAAGAAACACATGATCTCCCTCTTGGAACTCAAGTGACTTCCTCCTCTTATCATGATAACTCTTCTGACGACTCTGAGCAATCCTCATCTTATCCTGAATCATCTTAATCTTTTCCGTAGTTTGTTGAACAATCTCCGGTCCAACCACAGCACTCTCACCGGACTCATACCAACATAAAGGTGTCCGACATCTCCTACCATACAAAGCTTCAAACGGTGCCATACCAATGCTCGAATGAAAACTATTGTTGTAGGTAAACTCAATCAAAGGCAAATAACAATCCCAAGCACCTCCTTTTTCCAAAACGCAAGCTCTCAACAGATCCTCTAGTGACTGAATCGTCCTCTCAGTCTGACCATCAGTCTGCGGATGATATGCAGAACTCAATCTCAACTTAGTTCCTAAAGCCCTCTGCAAACCTTCCCAAAACTTCGATGTAAATCTAGGATCTCTGTCCGAAACAATACTCGACGGAATACCATGCAAGCTTACAATCTTCTCAATATACAACTCGGCTAATCTTTCTAACGGATAATCCATTCTGATCGGAATGAAATGAGCCGACTTCGTCAATCTATCCACAATCACCCAAATAGCCTCAAGATTCTTACTTGTCTTCGGCAAACCAGAAACAAAATCCATACTAATACTGTCCCACTTCCACTCTGGAATAGACAACGGTTGCATTAGCCCAGACGGCTTCTGATGCTCAATCTTCGACTTCTGACAAGTCAAACAGGAATACACAAAACTTGCAATTTCTCTCTTCATTCCCGGCCACCAAAATAATCTTTTCAAATCATGATACATCTTCGTAGCTCCAGGATGAATACTCAAACCACTACGATGTCCTTCTTCCAGAATACTCTTCTTAAGTTCTATAACATCCGGAATACACACTCGATTACCAAATCTCAAAACACCATTCTCGTCAACTCCGAATTCACCACCTTGACCTTGATTTACTAAAGTCAACTTATCAACCAAAAGCATATCAGATTTCTGACCCTCTCTGATCTCATCCAAAATACCACTTGTTAACTTCAACATTCCCAATTTAACACTATTGTGAGTACTCTCACACACCAAACTCAAATCTCTAAACTGCTCAATTAAATCCAATTCCCTAACCATTAACATAGACATATGTAATGATTTCCGACTCAACGCATCAGCCACTACGTTTGCTTTACCCGGATGGTAATTCAAACCAAAGTCATAATCCTTCAGAAATTCTAACCATCTCCTCTGTCTCATATTCAGCTCTTTCTGATCAAACAAATACTTTAAACTTTTATGGTCACTGAAAACTTCAAATCTTGACCCATACAAGTAATGCCTCCATAACTTCAGAACAAATACCACAGCTGCCAACTCTAAATCATGCGTCGGATAGTTCCTCTCATGAACCCTCAGCTGTCTCGAAGCATAAGCTATAACCTGCTTATTCTGCATCAACACACCACCTAAACCCAACAATGAAGCATCACAATAAACCTCAAATAATTCCGACGAACTCGGTAATATCAAAATAGGAGCAGTAGTCAACCTCCTCTTTAACTCTTGGAAACCTTCTTCACATTTTGAGTCCCAAACAAATGCTTGCCCCTTTCTAGTCAACATCGTCAACGGTAACGCCAACTTAGAAAATCCCTCAATGAACTTCCTATAGTAACCAGCCAAACCAAGGAAACTTCGAATCTCAGCAACCGACTTAGGAGCTTCCCACTTAGATACCGCTTCTATCTTAGAAGGATCAACAGCAACACCACCTCTTGAAATCACATGACCAAGAAAACTAACTTCTTCTAACCAAAATTCACACTTAGACAATTTAGCAAATAACTGCTTTTCTCGCAGCACTCCTAAAACCACTCTCAAATGCTCAGCATGCTCTTCTTCAGATTTCGAATACACCAAAATGTCATCAATAAATACCACAACAAACTGGTCTAGGTACGGATGGAAAATCCTATTCATATACTCCATGAATACTCCAGGCGCATTAGTCACACCAAAAGGCATTACAGAATACTCATAATGTCCATACCTCGTCCTGAAAGCAGTCTTCTGAATATCTTCAGTTTTCACACGTATCTGATGATACCCAGATCTCAAATCTATCTTGCTGAACACACTCGCACCAACCAACTGATCCATCAAATCATCAATCCTCGGCAAAGGATACCGATTCTTGATCGTCACTTTATTCAGTTGCCTGTAGTCCACACACAACCTCATAGTACCTTCTTTCTTCTTAACCAACAACACTGGTGCACCCCACGGTGACACACTCGGACGAATAAATTTCTTATCCAACAGATCTTCCAACTGACTCTTCAATTCAGCTAACTCAACAGCAGACATACGATAAGGAGCCATCGATATCGGTCTAGTACCAGGTACCAAATCAATCGAGAACTCAACTTCACGCTCTGGCGGCAATTCATTCACTTCTTCCGGAAACACATCAGGAAAATCACACACCACAGCTAGATCGCCAATCACCAGTTTATCTTTAGCCTCCAAAGTCGCTAACAGCATAAACAACTCTGCCCCATCTGCTACTTCCTCCTTCACTTGCCTTGCTGATAGAAACAAACTCTTTCCTTCCTCAATCTCAGGAAATATCACAGTCTTCTCAAAACAGTTGATAGAAACTCGGTTAAACACCAACCAGTTCATACCCAAGATAACATCAATCTGCACTAATGGAAGACACACAAGGTCTATCCCAAAGTCTCTACCAAAAATACTCAATGGGCAACTTAAACAAACTGAAGTAGTAGTCACTGAACCCTTCGCAGGAGTATCAATCACCATACTTCCAAGCATCTCAGATATCTCTAACTTAAGTTTCACAGCACAATCCAAAGATATAAAAGAATGAGTAGCACCGGTGTCAATAATAGCTACAAGAGGAAAGCCATTAATATAACACGTACCTCGGATCAAACGATCATCTGCAGAAGTCTCAGAACCTGATAAAGCAAAGACCTTGCCTTCCGACTGATTCTCTTTCTTCGGCTTAGGACATTGTGGACTGATATGACCCAACTCTCCACAGTTGAAACAAGTCACAGTCTTCAACCGGCAATCTGCAGCCAAATGACCACCTTTTCCACATTTGAAACACTTCTTCTCGTTACTGGTACACTCATGGATACGATGTCCAGCCTGACCACATCTGTAACACTTAGCAGGAGCACTAGAGTCTCCCCCACTAGGCCTCCTCATCCCACTCTGCTTCTGAAAACCTTTGCCAACTGCATACGGTTTTCCACGATCCATCTGATTCTTACCCTTCCTATCAACCCTCTGCTGATAGCTCTCTGCTCTAGCCTTGGAATCCTGTTCAAAAATTCTGCAACAGTCAACCAAGTCAGAAAACACCCTGATCCTCTGATATCCAATAGCTTGTTTGATCTCGGGACGCAACCCGTTCTCAAACTTCACACATTTCGAAAACTCTCCAGCAGCCTCATTATAGGGAGTATAGTACTTTGACAGCTCGGTGAACTTCGCAGCATACTCAGTAACCGACCTGTTACCCTGCTTCAATTCCAAAAACTCTATCTCTTTCTTTCCTCTGACATCTTCTGGAAAATACTTTCTCAGGAACCTTTCCCTGAACACAGCCCAAGAAATCTCAGCATTTCCAGCAGTTTCTAACTCAGTGCGGGTAGCAACCCACCAATCATCAGCTTCTTCTGACAGCATATGTGTACCGAACCTGACCTTCTGGTTATCGGCACACTCCGTCACTCGGAAGATTCTCTCTATCTCCTTCAACCACTTCTGAGCACCATCTGGGTCGTATGCTCCCTTGAACATTGGAGGATTGTTCTTCTGGAACTCACTCAGTTGACGAGCAGCTCCCATTCCCACAACATTCGGATTTCCTCCAAGTACTCCAGCTAGCATACCCAGAGCCTCAGCAATCGCAGCATCATCTCTACCTCTTCCAGCCATCTCTTTTCTGAAAACCCAACAAACTAAAACAATAAGTACTGATAGGGTTACACAACACCTATCCCGTACAGGGAAACAGAATAATTACGATTCGACACGACCGACTATGCTCTGATACCACTAATGTAACACCCTTCTAAATACCCCAAATTATTATAATTAAAATAACAATGTATTCATCAGAGTAATTATGCCCCGAAGGGTGTCACACAATCATTTCACAAAAATCATTAAAATATTCTGTCATGCTCATTTATTTAATCAAAATAAGGTTCTTTGCATAATTCGCAGCGGAATAAAATTCAACTCAATGTACAACATGTAACACAATACGTGTAAATCATCAACAACCAATATCAAATCAATTAAGATATCCCCTCCCGATGTTACATCTATCAGAGCATGACCCATAAGAACTACTCTAGACTCCAAGCATTAGCTTCTACTCAACTCATTTCTCGTTACCTGAAAAATAGGTGTAAGGGTGAGTTCCTCAATCAATATAATAAGCATTATAGAACAACATGTAATGCTAAGTAATTAACACATTAATTCACCCTAACCAGACTACACACTCAGCAACGGCAGTATCCGTTCAAACATCATATTCAACAATAACATATAGCATATATATAATCTCAACCATACTCAACATCAACAACACAACACACAACACACATATAATACTGGAATACATCCATTCATATTATATGCCATACATTTATTATGCAATGAGACTCTATGCATGCGGTACCGACTATTTGTGAACATATAGTTCAACCTCACCGTCCAAATCCAGGCACGGCTACCAAGCTCACTAGTCCCACTCATTTGAGACATAGTGACTCACTCACTAATTCCTCACCATGGGAATTAGCTACCACCCCAAATGGGCCATGAAATGCACGCTAATCACCTAGCATGCAAACAATCAACAACAGTCCAATAACGACTAACTCACTAATTCCTCACCATGGGAATTAGCTACCACCCCAAATGGGCCACATTGTGCAAGCTAGACACCTAGCAAATGCAACATCAACAACAATTTAAGAATAGACACATGCTCACACTCTAAGCCACAAACCAGTCTATTCACAAATGCATACACAACTGATACAATCACAGCATCATGCATAGCATCACACATCATTAACACATTTTATCACAACGGCATATCATCATACATCATCAATACCTGTATCAACACATCATCAACACATGTATGAAACACTTCCTCAACACATGTATGAAACACCTCAGCAACACATGTATAAACACTTCTTCTGCCTTGCTCGCTAGGCGAGGCAGTGGCGAAGCTCTGGTTCGCTAGGCGAGCTCAAGGCGAACAGCTCCAGGAAATTGGTAATTTAATTCGCTAGGCGAGCTCAAGGCGAAGGTAATAGCGAACTCATTCTGTTTTGGTGAAAAACACAGCTAGCACTCACTCGCTAGGCGAAGCGCCAGCGAGTCCACAGCGAACATTACAGTAGCAAAACCTCTCAATCTCGCTGGGGCGAGTTTGAGGCGCGTTCCTTCGCTAGGCGAAGGTTATGTTCGCTAGGCGAACATGACAGTTCACCAGACGCGTTTTCTTTGGGCAGGGATCTCATGTGCCCATCCCAGACCCTTCCCACTCAAACTTACTCGTCACCATTCATCACCAATTTATCGGTTTGATTACACACACAATTATCAATTTGATTACGGTTTTCACTCAACCTATTCATCACAAATTTTCAGCATTCCAAATCCCAATTAGGGTCGATTCAACGGTTTCTCACTACCCATTACATATTATCCCAAAATACCCATCAATCGACGATAAACCCCCCTTACCTTAACAATCCGGCAGAATCTTTGGGCTTCAAGCTTTCGTTCTCCAACCTTTGCTCTTCAGCTCCTCTTCTCTGCCCTTTTTCCCTTTTCTCTCACGATGCTTCTCTGTTCTGTTTTCACGTGAAATGCTTTTCCAAATGAGAACTTTTCCTTATTCCAACACATATATATATTTTCCAAATAATAATAATTATTCCAAGATAATAATAATAAAATTTCTAATTATTCAATTAAATTAATAATTACATTATTAACTCAATTTAAATAATTATTTTATTATTATCGGGGTGTTACACTTTAAGGCACACAGAGCAACCTTGTTGAAAGTACTGAATATGGCTTATGTTCCCCCAGAGATAACTGTTAACCAGCTGGAGTCGGTAGTTTCGAATGTACACACTAGCCATGCGCTAGGTTTCACCGATTATGACCTGACGTCTGAGAGCAGGAATCACAACAAAGCCTTGCATATCACAATGGAATGCAAAGGGACGATGCTTTCCCATGTTTTGGTTGATACAGGTTCTTCTCTGAATGTTCTCCCAAAGAAAGCCTTAACGAAGTTAGATTGCGATGTCGCCACTCTAAGGCCGAGTAATTTAGTTGTAAGGGCTTTTGATGGCTCTAAGCGAGCTGTTTGTGGCGAAGTTGAGTTGCCAGTTAAGATTGGACCGCAGGTATTCAAGAGTACCTTTTATGTGATGGATATCCAGCCTGCCTATAGCTGTTTGCTAGGTCGACCCTGGATTCATGCTGCCGGTGCTGTTACTTCTACTCTCCACCAGAAGCTCAAATATGGACTAGAAGGTCAGATCGCCACCGTCTGTGGTGAAGAGGATATTTTTGTTAGCCACTTGTCTACATTTAAGTATGTGGAGATGGATGGCGAGATGCATGAGATGTTGTGTCAGGGCTTCGAAGCCGTAAACATCAGTGAGGTCGCGCCCGAAACTGTCTTTTCACCTGAGTCTGAGAAGGTCGGGACTTCTATCTCTTCATACAAGCAAGCTGTTGAAGTGGTTAAGGCTGGTAATGCCCAAGGCTGGGGCAAATTTGTGGAACCAATCATAAAAGAAGACAAGTTTGGATTAGGGTATACTCCGGGGTCTCAGAAGAATGAAGTCGGTACTTTCTCCAGCGGAGGTTTGGTTTCTCCCCACACCGTCAATGCTGCAGATGAAGACAAGGCTGACAGCGACTGTGACTTAGATAGCTGGATTCGCCCGTGTGTCCCAGGAGAAAAGCTCGACAATTGGTCGTCTGAAAAAGTCGTCTGGTTTACTCTACTGAAAGAGTAATTTTTATTGTTTTCCTTTTATCACATGCATAATAAAGTCTTACACTTTGACCAAGGTGTAATGACTCATCTGTAGGGCCATCCATTTAGTTAATTTCGCAATTATTTTCATCATCAATAAAGGACAGCTTTTGCAAACAATTTTGTGTTCTCTTTCTTTCAATTATTTTTACTTTTACAAAAACGGCAATGTTTCTTTTTCATGTTTCTTTTTCATGTTTCTTTTTCGTTTTTCTTTCCAAAAAACACCTCGTAAAACTGATCACCCGAATCTCACTGCTAACGACACTGCTATGGCCAAGTATGACTTCGACAATCCTATCTATCAAGTCGAAGAAGGGGTTGAGGAAGATTGTGAATTGCCTGAGGAGTTAGCCAGGTTGTTGAAACGGGAGGACCGAACTATTACACCTTATCAGGAAGTGATTGAGACCGTCAACATTGGTACCGAGGACGACAAGAAAGAGATCAAGATCGGGGCCAGTCTACAGGCCGAGAGGAAAAGACCGTTGATCATGTACTTGACCGTGTTAGAAAGGTCAATGGGTTGTGGGCTCGGTCAGCATGACGAGTCAGGTCGAAAAGAGCATGCAATATACTACCTTAGCAAAAAGTTTACCGACTGTGAACAAAGATACTCACTTCTCGAGAAAACTTGCCGCGCTTTGGCATGGGCTACTCCCCGACTAAGACAGTATATGTTGACTCACACGACTCTATTGATATCAAAGATGGATCAAGTCAAGTATATTTTTGAAAAGCCAGCAGGGTTGCTAGGTGGCAAATGATGCTGACAGAGTATGACATCCAATACACTTCACAAAAAGCCATCAAAGGAAGTGTCTTGTCAGACTATCTTGCCGAGCAACCGATTGATGATTACCAACCTATGAGGTTCGACTTTCCTGATGAGGACATCATGTTTCTCAAATCGAAAGATTGCGAGGAACCACTCCCGGAGGAGGGGCCTGACCCTGAATCCAAATGGATTATGATGTTTGATGGGGCGGTCAACGTCAATGGTCGCGGAGTTGGTGCAGTGTTGATCACACCGGAGGGGGTTCATATGCCATTTTGTGCCAGAATAACTTTTCCCTGCACCAACAATGAAGCCGGACGAAGTAGAATGGGTTCATTCTCGATAGAATCGGATGAGCCTAATTGAGGAAAAGAGACTAGCATCTATATGCCATGGCCAACTATATCGGAGACGGATGAAGAGAGCATTTGATCAGAAAGTGCGCCCTCGGGAGTATCAAGTCGGTGAATTGGTACTCAAAAGAATTCTTCCTCCCAACACAGATCACAGGGGCAAATGGACACCGAGCTATGAGGGTCCATACGTGGTTAAAAGAGTTTTCTCTGGCAGAGCTTTGATGCTAACAACCATGGATGGCGAAGACTTCCCGTCCCCTGTCAACTCAGACGCAGTTAAAAAATACTTCGCATAAAATAGACCCGCTGGACAGTAAAAAGAATAGTCCAGGCAAAAAAGGGCATCCCGACGAACCAAAAAAAGAATGAAGAGGTTCGGGAAAAAATTAGGGATATAAAATAAACCATGTACACCCGGTGAGTCAAAAACCCGAAAGGGCGGCTCAGGCAAAAAAGGGTATCCCGGTGGATTGAAAACCCAAAAGGGCGGTCCACGCAAAAGTTAGGGAATAAGTGAATAACTGCGATCTGAGTTCATCCGTGTTATATCACCGTTTCATTCAATCCGGCAATCTTCGAAGGTAAAAGATCGACTAATCATCCACTTCAGAAAGCAAGATGAGCAGAGCGTCTTGAGGACATACGAGCCATAGCAGAGTCGAAACTCGGTGGGACCCTGTTTCAACATTGCCATTAGGATAGTTTCTCTTGTTCAATTTATAGCGATCGCCTCTTTCCAGGGATCAACTTCTTGATGTACTCGCCTATTCCTGGCACAAATTTTTCAACCAACAAAAGTCGAATAATTCAGTTAAAAAGCCTCTTTACTTTTCATTTATCAGTTTGTTTGCAAAAGATGTCTGAATTCTTGAGGAAACATATTGCATCTGAATGTAATGGTGGCTTTTGCAGATGACTTGCGCAGGAAAACAGTCAAAATTGCTTTGAATGTGCTTAATCCCTGACGGTGAATTCAAACCGAGTAATTCCCCGGGGCATACGTGTATTTTTTGGTTACAGGTCATAGGAACCGGATGCCAAGTCATGAATCCTCACCCCCAAGCGGTTGACAAAGCCTCTCCTCTGCAGAGCAGGTTCCCTAGTAGAGTTGACAGTATCCATACTGTATATCCCCAGCGGAGTCGACAGTGCCAGACTGTATCTTCCCAGCAACAGCGGAGTAGTCGCATACCCAACAGACAAGAGGGTGGTGTTCCCAGTGTTCATCTCGTCCCCAGCAGATTTTTTTTAACAGATTTGTTTTAATCCCCAACCGGAGGACGATTAGCAAGTTCATATCCCCAGCAAAGGTCGATTCCTACGATATTTCCCCAGGAAGTGCTTTCCTCACAGACTCTCCTCGCAGAGCCTCGCCAAGCAAAGTTTCCATAGTTGATACTTCCCCAGCAAGGTCAACTTTTCAAAAAAGGCCGATTTATTTTCGGTGGCTCCCCGGTCCCGGCAGACGGATCGTTCCCCACAGAGAATTCAAGGATTGATACAACGATCCGCTCCCTACCAGAGTTGCTTCTCCAAGAAGATTTTTTTTTCTTTTTACACCATGCATAACATTTGTATTTGCATGCATATCATATCAAGCATACACATAAGCTGATAAACAGGTCCTTCAAAGCAGACTGAAGAATTACTTTACAACCAGAGTCATGAAATCCAGCCAGAGGATCAAGTGTGAGTGATCTAGCCTGAGGGTCATTTTTGAAGATTCAGCCTGAGAATCGTTTTTCCAGTGATCCAGTCTGAGGGTCATTTTTGAAGATTCAGCCTTAGAATCGTTTTTCCAGTGATCCAGCCTGAGGGTCATTTTTGAAGATTCAACCTGAGAATCGTTTTTCCAGTGATCCAGCCTGAGGGTCATTTTTGAAGATTCAGCCTGAGAATCGTTGTTCCAGTGATCCAACCTGAGGGTCATTTTTTAAGATTCAGCCTGAGAATCATTTTCCCAAGAGTCAGCCTAAGGTTCATTTCGAAGATTCAGCCAGAGAGTCGACTACGAGCGTTATTTCCCTAGCAAGCCAGCTGGAGGAATAGATTGATAGCTCAACAGAAAATCAACCTACAAGAGGATCCAGCCCGCGAATCGCATTTAAAAAACAAAGTCTAATCGAGGAGTCGTTATAACATGTTCTAGCCTGAAGAATATGTACGAAGCCCAGAAGTGGGATATTCTCGAAGCTGCATATCTAACATGAAGACCGCAGATTTCGAAAGAGAGTCAACCAGCGCATGCCTCAGATGCGAGATCCTGATGATGGGATTTTATCATCAAAATAATCCAGATCTAGCCAGAAGATCGAAGTCAGGTCTAGCCCGAAGATCGGAAATAGATTCAACCAGAGAATCGAAACAAAGGAGATCTAGCCAGAAGATCGAAGAAGATCTAGCCAGAAGATCGAAGTCAGGTCTAGCCCGAAGACCAGATATAGATTCAGCCAGAGAATCGAAACAATTCAGATCTAGCCAGAAGATCGAAGTAGATTCAGCCAGAGAATCAAAGAAAATAGATTCAGCCAGAGAATCGAAACAAAGGAGATTTAGCCAGAAGATCGAAGAAGATCTAGCCAGAAGATCGAAAAAGATCTAGCTAGAAGATTGAAACCATATCCAGCCCGAGGATCAAAATTAACATCCAACCAGAGGACTAAATTGAGTATAGATTCAGCCAGAGGATCAAAACTCCAGATTAAGTCAGAAGACTGATTCAGATTCAGCCAGAGGATCGGAAGAAAAATAAACAGCGCGGTGTATTTCAGCATTTTTGTGGTGTTCTCGGAGCGCAAATTTTTGGTCTGTCTTTGGTATTCAATCACAGCTCATCCTGTTTGTCTGATAAGCTGTTCGCTTTCATCCTGCTCGGGTTAGCTGATGACTGAATAGGGGCAGCTGTAACATCCCAAAATTTGCCCTCCTCATTCATGCATTCATTTTTAGGTCATTTAACATTTCATATTGCATTTCATCATGTCAATCAGAATCAGATCCAAGAAACTTTATTTAAAAAAAAAAACGAATAATAATAAAAAAAACGAAAATAAAAAAAAAAACGAAAAAAATGAAAAAAAAAACGAAAAAAAAAAAAAAAAAAAAAAAAACGAAAATAAATAAATAAATAAATAATTAATTAAATAAATAAATAAATAAAATAAAATAAAAGGAAAAAATCTTGGACTTGGACCTCTCTCATTTGAGTCCACAAAGCCATGAAAATCAGGTTATAAAAGAGGGAGAACAGACAGAAAAAGGAAGAGAAGCAAAATACTCTGAGGTTTCCTTGAAACAAAACCCTGGACAAAACCTGAAGAGAAACCTAGACAGAGAGAGTGAGAATTAATCTGCAGCAACCTCCAGACAATTCTGAAAGGTTCATTCTGACTCACACACTTTCAGCTCAAGCAAACCCTAACATTGGTTTGCAAATCCAGTCGTGCCATTTGACTTCAACCGATCTCTTCAATCAGGTTTGCCCTATATCCATCATCTTTATGCCTTTAATTTGAATGCTCTAAATGTATGAGGTATTATGGGTGAATTTGATACCCTTTTGATGCATGTGTTTGACAAGAGGTTTAAGCCTCCTACCCTTGGTTGCTTTTTGTGAGCTTTTTGTGAATTGAAAGGGCATGATTCATGTGGTTACATTTTGATTTGGGGGCAACTCTTGGTTACCCTATCTTGTTTCTCTAACCTATTTGTTGAGTTTTGTTTTGTGAGGGCTCACATGACTCTTGCAGAGATGGTTTTCCTGGTGTTCCACTTTATTTGTGGGATACCGCCTAGAGGTTTCATTCTGATTACCTGTACTGACTCACTTTCTTTGATGGTGTTAGCTTGGGAGGATCTCAGGGTTTCCTTGTTCCGTTAATTACTGTTACTTCGGATCTTTATCCGTGTGGTACTTTTACATTTTCCCGTATTTTTACCGCTTAGAAGACCTCGATAGGAGGCAATGTTTTGTGTGTTTACTTTATGCAGGTCCCTTCGTCTAGGATTTCCCTTTTTTCATGAGCATCCCTAACCCTACCAACTCATTGATTTTTCTTCTCCATAGAACACGTTTACTCCTTCTACTACAGGCGAGTAAGTCTCCAAAGGTCGAGCATCCGGTAGATTGCGTAGTAACGTCGTTCGTCCAAAACCCAATCCATAACCCCGTAGTTAGCCGAACTACGGCTTGCTCTGATTCTCATTCCAGATGAGATACGTAGGCATGAGACACGATGTCTTAGCGAGCACAATTACCCTTAACCCCTAGGTAGCCGTGTGGTACTTTATCCGTGTGGTACTTTTACATTTTCCCGTATTTTTACCGCTTTCTTAGCTAGAAGACCTCGATAGGAGGCAATGTTTTGTGTGTTTACTTTATGCAGGTCCCTTCGTCTAGGATTTCCCTTTTTTCATGAGCATCCCTAACCCTACCAACTCATTGATTTTTCTTCTCCATAGAACACGTTTACTCCTTCTACTACAGGCGAGTAAGTCTCCAAAGGTCGAGCATCCGGTAGATTGCGTAGTAACGTCGTTCGTCCAAAACCCAATCCATAACCCCGTAGTTAGCCGAACTACGGCTTGCTCTGATTCTCATTCCAGATGAGATACGTAGGCATGAGACACGATGTCTTAGCGAGCACAATTACCCTTAACCCCTAGGTAGCCGAGCTACGAAGACTCTGATTCTCATATTCAGATGAGATACGTATGCAGTGGATGCGACATCCGTGCGAGTCATTTTCTTTTGACCCTTTTTTTTAGTAAATAACACATTAGATAAACCCACACCCTTTAGACAAGAACTACAAAAGTGGATCCCGTAGAGTACTACGGATGCGTAGGGGTGCTAATACCTTCCCTTCGCATAATCGACTCCCGAACCCAAGATTTGGTTGCGAGACCCTGTCTTGTCCTTTCCTTTTTCCAGGTTTACTTCGAGCGTTTCCTTTCCCTCCTTTGGGATAAATAACGCACGGTGGCGACTCTCCTGTCTTTCTTCGCCGGTTATTTTTTTTCGCATTCCATTTTTCAGGTTGCGACACAAATCTTCACACAAGAAGCTCTTCTATTGCTTGATTCATGATCCTGAAGTGTTCTTGAGAAGAATTGGACGTGGAATAGAGAGAAACCGAGCCATATTGAAGCATACACAAAGCTTGAAGCATCCATGGAATCTTCAAAATCTGTTGGATTCATGTGCAATTAAGCTTCAATTTCTCCTTCAATCATCTATACAAGCATCATAGAGGAACATTGGAGCTATCACAAGCCTTGAATCAAGCTAAATCCAGTTTCTGCACTTCAAGAGGTCACAATTCGATTCTCTTATTTTTGAAATTCATTATGATATTGTTGAATATCTTTGCATGCTGATGAATTTGAGCTTTGAATCGTGTGATTTGGTGCTGTATTGAGCTAGATATGTTCAATTGAAAGTTTGATGCTCAATTTTATTTTCTTCAATTTGAGTTTGTTGTGATGAATTATGTTGAAATGCCTGCTGATCTTGAATGTACATTGCATGATGAATCGATTGGTATGGTTTTGGATGATTTCTGGACACTTTTGTAAAATCTGGAAAATCCAGATGAAGATCTTCATGATCTTCATCTTCAACCTTTGAATGTTCATGCGTTTTCCAGATTTGCTGCGGATTTGCTTTGAATTTGCTACGGATTTTCAAATTAGCTACGAATTTGTTTGGCGCGCTAGGGTTAAGTTGATACGGTGTCGTTTTGAGCGCGCGCCATTTTCAAATTTGCGCTTGGTTCGATTCCTGGCCAATGCATAATTTCAAATGCTTCACACTTTATTCCATTTCCCTCCACATTTCCAATGTTATGCTTCACATGTTTTTTTAATTTTTTCTCATCTTAGAAAATTCATAACAATTTGAAAATGGATCCAAAAAATACCAGGTTTTTTGCACTGTAATCCTGGTTCTCTCTAGTTTTTTATCATCATGATTTTACAAGTTGTGCTTGGCTGGATAATTTTTTGTGCTAGAATGATTGATCATATGTCCATTTTTGACCTTGCCTTGCTTATACCTTTGTGAAATGCTTGTTTCTTATCCAATGAATTTGAAATTTTGCATGATGAAACTAGACACATTGCTTGACATTTTGGTTTTGGTTTGGCATTTTTCTCAATTACCATTGTTGTTTTATGAATGTGCTAAGTTGGTGTGACAATTTGTGTCACACCTTTTGATGTCCAACTTATGCCATGTGATTTCCATACCAAATGATGTCCAATGCTTCTGATTCTTTGTATGTGGATCATGTTAGATGTCTTGAATGTGCATGAATTTTTCCAGATTTATTTGAATCATTTCTGTTTTGATTTGAATTTTTCATTCATGATGATCACATATGAGCTTTAAAATTGCCTTGAACTTCATTTGATATTGAAATGCTTTTGGTGAATGATTTTGATGTGAGACCTTTTGGAATGTGTCAAGATGTGATTGAAGTTGATTCATGTTAAATTTCAGCTCCTGTTTTAAATTTTTTCTCCATCTTTGACCCTAGGCTTTGACCTAGTGGTTTGTGGCTTACATTTGAGCTTTGATTTCAGGTTGAACATCCAAGTTCCATAGTTGATGATGCTCCATCATTTGAGTATTGTTGTTTGCTTTTGATTACTAACATTTGTGTGTTTTGTAGGTTGATGTTAACTCCTTTGAGTTTGCCTTTTGGCTTACATATTTTGTACATTGGGATTGTCTGTTGCTTATTGACTGTTGTCTGTTTATCTGAGTATTGTACTGATTTGTTTAGTGTTTCCACAGGTACTTAAGTTGCTTTAAGTTCATTGTGAACTTTGATTTGCTTGGTTGCTTAACCACTTAGGTATAATTTCTAATCTTCATGTAGTCTGGAAGACCTACTGTTATTGGTAGGCACCTGTCTGAAGTCCTCCTTAAGAGGCAATGCTTGTGATTGTTTAATTTTGTGCCAAGCAGGAAAAGTCCTCTTATGAGGCAATTGGCAGATAAAAGAGATGTGTAATCCATCTCCTGCTACTCAGTGTGTCATTCACTTTGCTCACACCATGTGTTGATGCATTGTGAATAATAACCCAAGATCTTATAGAGTCAATCATTTGTGGAGAAGAGTTCCAACTTTCTGAACTCCCACACTTTCTATTGTTTAAAGCTCTCTCTGACCAGGGATAAGAGCTATGAGGCACACCCCTCATCTCCATTTCATTGGCTTCACCCTAACTCTCAATGTTAGGGTTAAGAGCATAATTACCCCATTCTAGTTGGCTGTAAAGCCTAACCTTGATTGAGCCTAAGTGATTGTGTATAGTGTGTGCTAATTGACTTGTTTGCTTGCTTACTTGATTCATATGTGCATATTTGCTTGAGTGTGTCTTTGCGCATTTATCATCATTACTTGTATATCGTTTCATAATCATAGCTCATTGCTTTGTGACATCTCTGTTTGTCCATTGAGGAGTCAATTGTAAGTCCAGTTATTAGCAGTTGTTTCCTATGATCTGGTAGGAGTTAGGACTAAGACCATTGATTGGCATCCTTTCCTTGGAGTCGAGTGTAAGACCATTTATTGGCAACTTGTTTCCTCTTGCTTATTGCATTTGTTGTTTGTTTCTTGTGAGGAGTCAATTATAAGTCCATTTATTGGCAGTTGTTTCCTATGATCATTCCTGTGAGACTAGTATAAGTCCATTGATTGGCATCTGGTATCATTGTTTCTTTTTGTTTTAGGAGATTGGTATAAGTCCATAGATTGGCATCTGGTATCCATGTTTGTTTTGTTTAAGAGACTGGTATAAGTCCATAGATTGGCATCTGGTATCCATGTTTCTTTTGCTTTGGGAGATTGGTGTAAGTCCATTGATTGGCATCCGGTATCCATTTTTGTTTTGTGAGATTGGAATAAGTCCATTGATTGGCATCCGGTATCCATTTACTTTGTCCATTTGTTATTTGCTTATTTGCCTTGTTGCCTATTCCAAAGGAATCACTTGAATCATCTACATATGATCTCAAGAGGTGAACATCTAAGAAGTTTTACATCCCTCACCCTCCCACCTTTTGTTTCTTTAAACCTCCATTTGCATGTTAAACCAAAACCTGAAAAACTATTGTGCAAACATTTTCATTTGTTTTCAAATTAGAAACTTAGGCCTTAAGCCTCTGATTTTTCAAACTTCATTTTCATAATACTTCTTTTGAATTGAATTCTAATCATACTTTGACCATTTTTGTGAATAATCCTAATTGGTTAATTTCACTCATTCAATTGTTTAGTGGCTTTGTCCATTCTTGATAAGTTTTCATACATTAGCCATAGGTTTGATTTATCCTAGTTGGTTGATGTTAATCTCACCTTTTGTCCTTAGTGATTGAATTGTAAGACTTCCTTCTTATTATAGGGTTAACCCCTCACTAGCAAGTTGAAGCTTTTCTCACATGGTGGACTTGTTGTTTGTATAAGGTTGAGTTTTCTCCCGTGGATAACGAAAGACCTTAGGGCTTTTGTTTAAAATGAACCCACTCATATTTTGGAAATCTTTTAGCCGAACTACGGCGTTTTGATCCTTACCTTCCATGGAAAGGTACGTAGGCAACGGGTTCATCCGTTCAAACACAAAAATAATAACTTGTACATTCTTTTCTCATCCCTTCAATCATGTTTGCACAATAAATATTTCATAAACAAATAACATTTCGTACAACAAGTGTGAAAAGGGCTCCCTAGGAGTACCTAGGACGTTTTGGGTGCCTAACACCTTCCCATTGCGTAATTAACCCCTTACCCAGATCTCTGATCTTTTCATTAGTTTTCTATGTGTAAAACTTCTTAGGCTTTTGTTCGCTTTTTAGCCATTCCTTTGGATAAATAAAAGTGCGGTGGCGACTCGATTCTTTGTATGCTTTGCTTTTGATTTAGTCAATAAATCATAAAGTGACGAATACACCGCTACAGCAGGAAATTAAATAAAGCAGAGCAATGACAAGAAATTAAATAAAGTAAGGCATAACAAGTAAACTAAATAAAGTAAAGCATGACAAGGAATTAAATAAAGTAAGTCATGGCAAGTAAAATAAAAAGGCGATTAAATTAGAACCTGCTCCAAATTGAGGCTTTAAATCTGGTAGAAGGAAGTAAATAAACCTTTGACTTTAAAAATAAAGATAACGGCAAAATCAAAATGCTCCAACTCAATTACACTAAGGTGCGATAACCCCTCGATGTGACGGATTACCGCTTTTACAGATGATATTATAGTCTTAGTGTTGTAAACTAAGTTGGATGATTTGGAAGTGAACTAGAACGACCTATTTATAGAGGAACTCAACAGCATGCAAAGACCGGGATGCCCTTCAACTTCTCTTTAGTGGGAATGTGGAATTCAAAGATGGCGCTCGCCATGTGAGTTAATGGGGAAGTTCATGGGATCGTGGCAGTTTCCTCCTGGTTGAGGGCTGATGTGTCGTGACTTCTCCTATAGCGGCCACCATGCAGAACACCATGAGTAGAATATTTGCCGAAAACCCTAATTTTGGTCTTTTTGCTTCGTTTCTTCTAAAAAGGTCCTGAAAGAACTAAATACCTGAAAACAACACAAAAGAAAGCATAACACAAGCAAAATGATAATAAAGACTTAATAAACATGTGAAATCCGAGTCAAATACACGGTGTGATTCAGTGTGATCATTCACCAACTTTGGAAACCTCCTGATCTGTTGGTGTCCATTTGCCTTCTTAATTTCAGGATGCAAACCATTATCGAATTTGATACAATTCGAGAACTCGGCAGTCGCCTCACTGTAATGAGGGTAGAACTTAGCAAGTTCCATAAATCTGGCAGCATACTCAGTAACCGACAAGTTACCCTGCTTTAGCTCTAGAAACTCAATCTTTTTCTTCCCACGAACATCCTTAGGAAAGTACTATCTCGAAAATTCCCTGTGGAACATAATCTAAGTTACAACTTCAGTTGCAACATCTAACACCTGATGAGTGTTGATCCACCAGTCATCAGCTTCCTCAGCAAACATATTTGTACCGAATCACACCTTCTATGATTATGAGAAATCCATCAAGCTGAAAATCCTCTCAATCTCCTTGAGCCAAGTCTACGCTTCATCAGGATCGTACCTACCCTTGAAAGTAGGTGCATTGTTCCTCCAGAACTTCCCCAAATGTCGAAACTCATTGTTCCCACCAACATTAGGCTGATTATGCATAGCCTGAGCAACAGCCTGCAAAGCAGCAGCAATAGCACCTCCTGTAGAGTTTTGACTTTCGATGACACCACATCTCTCGCCGCCTTGACATCCAAGTTGAATGAATTATTGCCTGATACCAATAACAGAAAGGTGAGAAAGATTGAGTTTCATGAAGATTGGATTGATACTAACAGAAGGGTGAAATATAACATTATTGAGTTGAAGACCAATGAAGATTTGACAATTATGTGGATATCATTTCTTCGTAGTCTAACTAAGGGGCCAATATAAGTTAGATGCGAAGATTTCAAGATTTGTCGACGACATAATTAAGATGTTGAAACATCCAGAATCATCTAATAGTGTTTATGTTTTCTTATTTATTATTGTTTTTTAAGTTATGTAATCATTTGTCTAAGTTATGTAACCCCTTGTCAAATGTTAAATTATGTTCGTCATGCATCAATGGAAGATCTAAAACATTATCTAATAAAAAGTGTTATGCATATGTGTAACACCCTAAAATTTTCCCCGCATAAATTTAAAACATTTCTCAGAGTAAAAAAATTCAACATGCAATTTAGGATGTACACTACAACATACAATCAACCTGCTCAATCAAAAAGACATGTAACACTTGATAGTTATAAAAATAGTAGTAACAACTACATGTCTGAATGTTAACTTTTATTAAATAGCAGCAGAACAACAATCACAAACAGTTAACTCGGATATCCAACATTAATATAATATGTTATTATAATAAATGTTAAAACATAACAAAAGATAGGTCGTTCCAAATTCCCCGGTGTTACACATCAGAGCAGACGCCAACACTAAAATAAAATGGAAGACTTCATCTTTCACTCACATCTGAGCTCTTACTGCGAATTATTTGTACGTTACCCACGTTGAGGCAACATTCAAACAGAAGGGGTGAGATATCATAATTATATAAAGGAAAGCATAATAATGAGTAAGCATCAGATTATCACATGCACATCACCCATTCCACAACACAATTCCACATAATCCACACAACATCTATGCGCACATAATAGCAACATCACAAATATTCATACGGAACAATAACACAAACTATCCAAATAGGATAACAACATAACAACCATCTAACATAATAACAACATAATCAACCATCCAACACAATAACAAATGCAACAAATGTACAATGCAATGAGATTCAGTAACTCGACTTAATGGATGTGGTACCAATACGTGAACACTCAGGTTCACCACTTTGATCCTCACCTCCTAGGATCAAAGCCTCCAATTCGTTACCATCACCTCCGATAACGACTCACTAATTCCATCACCTCTGAAATCAGCTATCGGCCCAATCCAGACAATGGGATTTGAGGCTCACCAATAATAGACCATTTTCCAACAATATGAATGCATGCAACATATTATACATGCAACAACAATATCATGCATAATGACTCACCACCATAGTCAATATACACCGCCAATACTGGTCATCATGCATCAAACACATGTTATACAACTCAACAACATCAACATACAACATAACAAGAAACAACAATGCATTTAAGGTTATGTCACACCATCACAAAAACACTACAATGCATTTCAACACCATCATATAAAAAAATATTTATTTTTAGGTACTGAAACCAATTTTAAATGAAAGTAACCGCTCTCAGCTTTCTGACGCTTCATACGGCACTCGAATTGGACACTCAGAACAAAAGTTATGAATTTTTAAAGTTTTTACGAAAATGCTCTCAGTGTAACCGGGATCATACTGTTACAGAAGCACTTTTCTGCAACTTTTTCAAAACTAAAAATCACTTAAAATTAGTCCCAAAACCCTATTTTTCTTACAAATCATTTATACCATATTTTAACTCGAAAAACATTTTTCCAAAAAGGGGCAAAAAAGGTTTTTGTTATTGTACTCGCCATGGTTTCAAAACTTTGTGCCTATGTATCCTCAAGTGCAATGAGGAATCAAAGTACTATAGTTCGTCTTGAAAATATTGGTGTGTTTGTTGGTTTTACTTATGAAAAAGTCTCAACGCTCGGGGCGGAGAAATAGTTTGTTTGAAAAATATCTCAACGCACAAGGGCATAGAAAGTAATATTTTGATGCGTTTAGTTGATTTTAAAGTTTTTTTTAATTGAATTATTATTCGATAAGGTGTGACGTCAGTCAAACAATCATCCCAAGATATGGTTTTGCAAAAGACATTTTTTAGTTTAATTTAGAAAATAGTTTGACGATTGATAGAATATAAGAATTATTAGTAATTTGAGGAAAATAAAATTAGGAATGTGGCTCATCTTAATTTATATATAGAGTAACATAACATTGTTTATACATATTTACAATTTTATTTTACATGGAAAAATAAATTAATTAGATAAGAGAATTATTATTCATCTTTAAGATTAATAAATATTTAAGTTAATTAGACAAAATATTTTAGTTACGAGGTGAATAAAGTTAATCTCATTAATTAGTCTCTACCTAAACATAAGTAAGAGTTGCTAACTAATTAACAAAACTAAATTAAAGATTAAATGACTAAATTAAGCTAATTAAATAATTAAATTAAAATTTTAACTCAAGAATACATGGGGTGTCAAAAGGAGATAGGGAGTGTAAAAAATAAAAAGCAAAGCCCAAAGCCTACTAACCCACTAAAAAAATCATAAGAAAAAGAAATTATAAAAAAATAAAAAATTATAAAAAAAAATGAAAATCAAAAGAGATAAAAACGCAGAAAAAATGGCCTTTTGATATAATTACCAAGGTCGGTCAATGATCTATCCTTGAGCGTTGGATCAGTTAACCATAAGGGGGTCAACTGATCAAAGGACTTGGATTGGGGGAGTAAAGTAGTTATGATGTGCGTGTGTGCATGAAAGCCATTCAAAGTAAGACCATCAAAAGACTCACGTTGAGTCACGTGTGACTCATTAGAAGGGACTCAGAGGAAGTATAAAAGCGTCCCTCTCTTCAAAAATGGATCACTTTCCACTTCTCATTCTCTTTCTACTATATAATATCTCCCTTCTCTTTACATCTTCCTTTTTCTACCACTTCTCCTCTCACACTGCTCCGACCCCCCCCCCCCAAAAAAACCTTCAAACCATCGTAGCAACCACCAAAGGCCACCTCACTCGACCCCCAAACCACCCTACAAACCCAAGTTTTAGATGAAGGTTCATCGGAACCTTCAAACATTCACCAACCTAACCTATAACCCTTTAGAACCCAAGGAAAAACAAAGAAATCTAACCTTAAATGGATGAACCATAACCATAACCTAATCATCAAGAACCCTAACCTTGATCCAAATGAACCCTACCCCTAATACAATCATAAAAAACCTTAACCCTGATCCAGATGAACCCTAACCCTACTACAAACCCAAAACAAATTAAACCCCCTTCATATCTTCACCGTGTTCATCATTATGAAGATGAATCTTCATCTTCAACTTTCGGTCAACCCTCAACCTACCCCTAATCTAAAATTCATAAACACCTTTAGGCTACCTAGATTAAAACAAAACCTACATCAATCAATAGATCGTAACACACCTAATACCAATCTCAAACGAAAAATACAAAATCAGAACAACATTATGAACATCTTCAAATAGAAACCATATCCTCAGTGATCCCAAAAAATAAAAGATTTATACGCAAACACACATTGATAAAGAGTTTGAGGCCTACCTTTCCTGCAGTGTCCAACCTAAGTTGCGCCCTCCACTCCCTTCTTTCTTTGTCCTTCTTCTTTACTTTGCTTGTGTTCTTTATTCAAACTCTCTCTCTTTTTTGTGTCTGCAGGGTACCATTGGATGCACTTCTAAAGACTAAGGCTTTGGGTTTAACAATGGATTTCTTTTGATGATGAAGAAAGCTCTTTAGGGTTTCTTATTTGTAAAACATGATTCATTTGTTGTAAGAATTAGGTCTATTATTTATAATGTAGAATTAGGTTTAGGTTTTAAGTCCATATTGAATTAGTTTAGGAAACTTTGTATTTGACTTGTTAGATTTTAGAAAGTTTCAAATCTAACCGAAAATGAATAATGTACAAAAGATTTGTTTCTTTTTCTTTGGCATTTGATCCATCTTAATTCCTTACTCACGTGTTTTTTCTGTTTCTTGGACTTTTTGGATTTTGACCGTGTTGACTTAGACATAGGGTTTGACCATGTTCATTCCCTTAGAAAAATAATTGGAAAAAAAGCTCTAAATGACACTAATAATAAAAGTAATATTAATAAAACTTAATACTAATCTAATATAATAAATCAAAAATAGTAATAGTTATCTAATAATGCTAATTAATCTGAATAATAAAAAGATGTCACTTAATAATATTTTGACCTAATAATATATTCTAATTAACTAATAATAAAAAAATAATTAAAATAATAATCTAGATAATATTAGTAGATAATGATAATAATCGTATACTAGTAATTTAATAATAATAATTAATAATATTAAGACTAAAAAGAATCACAAAGACCAAAAATAGTAATATTAGTAACCAATAAAATAAAAAATAATTAATGCGCTAGCGAACTTAAAAAAAGGATAAAAGTCAAAATGACCCTCCTTTGACTTTTAGGTCATTGGAATTTACCATATGACATGTATAATAGACTCTGATAGATCAAGAGCTTGTACCCTAACTCAAGTGGACTGAGTTTGACTCAAGGTGCTAAGACATGCCTTAATACATATGGATAAAAAGATGGTCAAAATTTGGGGTACAACACTTGAGAAGTGCAACAAATTCTGGCATAGGGAAAGGCGTAGAGAGATTTTACTTATTCCCAAGAAATTTCTTCTACCAATGTGTCACTCAACCGTTATAAGCATTTCAGTTCAAGACAATTGTCTTTAATCTGACCCACTACCCTAGGTTGATTGACAGCTAATTAATGTAGCAACTCTTTAGAATTCAAAAGGCATAACTTTTTACAAAGAGGTTATGACTGAATACTTCTGATACATTAAACCTTCTCACATTAAAATACTCACTCTTTAGAGCTAAAAACCTTAGAGTCTTATTTTAATCATTCTAAGAAATTAAACATTCGGAGATGTACATCTTTTTCATTCTGGACATGATTCCATTTTCAAATTCTTTAGAATGAAAACAAATATATCCTCGACAAAGGTTTTTTTGAAGATATCAGGCCATTGATTGTCTGTATCCATACATTTTAAATTTAAATTCCTTTATGAACATAGTCACATATAAAATGATGCTTAATCTCAACATGTTTAGTTCTGGAATGTAAAATGGGATTCTTAGATAAACAAATAGCTAAGGTATTATCACAAAGAATAGGAACGTTACTCTCATATATCCGAAAATATTCTAGTTGACTTTTCATCCAGAGGATCTCAGTGTTGCATCCAGATGCTGCAATATATTCAACTTCAGTTGTTGATAGTGCAATTGTTGATTGCCTCTTGCTGGACCATGAGATCAAGTTGTTTCCTAGAAATTGACAGCTTCCAGAAGTACTTTTTCTTTCTAGTTTGTCTCCAGCATAATCAACATCACCATAACCTATTAGCTTGTACTCTTTTGATTTTATATAACACAGGCCAAGGTTAGTAGTACCTTCCAGATACATGAAGATCCTCTTAATAATTGTTAAGTGGGACTCTCTAGCATCTGATTGGAAGCGAGCATACAAATAGACACTAAATGCAATGTCAGGTCTATAAGCAGTTAAGTATAAGAGAAAACTTATCATACCTCCGTATACCTTTTTCTATACCTTATTGCTTACCTCATCCTTCTCCAAAATACACGTAGGATGCATTTGAGTCTTAGTAATCTTGCAATCTGACATGTCAAACTTCTTCAGAAGTTCGTTGGTATATTTACTCTGATGGATATATGTTCCTTATGAACTTTGATTTATTTGGATACCCAGAAAGAACTTAAGTTCTCCCATCAGACTCATCTAAAACTCTACCTGCATTGACTTAGCAAAATCCTTGCACAAGGTAGCATTAGCAGAACCAAATATGATATCTTCACATAAATTTGAACAACTAGAATATCATTTTTGAATGTCTTACAGAACAAAGTAGTATTAACCTTTCTTCTGGTAAAATCATTTTCTAAAAGAAAGTTGCTTAGTCTTTCATACCAGGCTCTAGGATCTTGTTTCAGACAGTGCAATGATTTCTTAAATTTGAAAACAAAATCTGGATTTTTATGATTTTCAAACCCAATAGGTTGGTGTACATACACTTCTTCAGTTATGTAACCATTTAGAAATTCACTCTTAACATCCACCTGATACAAGATGATGTTATGATTAATAACAAAAGAAATTAAGAGACGAATAGACTCTAACCTAACAACTGGTAAAAAAGTCTCAATATAATCAATATCCTATTGCTGACTATAACTGTTTGACCTTGGTTCTTACCACTTCTCTTTTCTCATTCAATTTATCTCTGAAGACTCATTTTGTTCCAATGACATGAGTTCCTTTGGGTCTAGGCAGGAGATTCCACACATCATTTATGGAGAATTGGTTTAATTCTACTTGCATTGCCAAAATTCACTCAGTGTCCATAAGTGCTTCATCAACAAATGTTGGTTCTATGAGGGACACCAAACCAAGAATTGTCTTTTCAGAAGGTTTCAATGAGGATCTGGTTCTGACTAGTTCAAATTTATCTCCCATAATCAATTTTTCAGAATGTGAGGATCTTTGTCTATGCTTCCTCAGAGGAGTTTGAACTTCAATATCTTATGGTTGAATAGTTCTAGAGTATTTTGCCTTATATTCTTTAGCTTTTGATTCTTTACCTTTAGAGCCTGAACAGGTAATCTATAAATTTGCAAACTTCTCAACTAACTTTAAATTTTCAGAGTCAAACTTATCATCAAATCTAACATGAAATGATTCCTCAATAATTTGTGTTTCAATGTTATATACTTTATAGCCTTTAGAGCGTTCAGAGTATTCCAACATTATACACTTTTGCGCCTTAGAACCAAACTTGTTTAGATTGTCCTTAGTGTTCAGAATAAAATAATTACATCTAAAAGGATGTAAATACGAAATGTTGGGCTTTCTGTTCTTTCATAATTGATAAGGAGTCTTACCCATAATAGGTCTTATAAAGATCTTGTTCTAAATATAGAATGATGTGTTAACTGCCTTTGCCCAGAAGTTCTTAGCCACATTTGTCTCATTTATCATGGTTTTGGCCATTTCTTGCAAAGTCCTATTCTTCCTCTCTACAAATTCATTATGTTACGGAGCTTTAGGGCAGGATAAATCATGGGAGATGCCATTTTCATCAAAAAAAGTTTCAAAATCTTTATTTTCAAATTCACCACCATGATCACTTCTGACTTTAACAATTCTAAAGTCTTTCTCATTTTGCACTTGAGAGCAGAAGGTGGAGAACATAAAATGTGGCTTATCCTTGTGTTTTAAAAATTTAACCCATGTCCATCTGATGTAGTCATCAAGAATGACTAAACCATGTTTTTTGCCATTGTCAAAATCATTTTTCACTGGTCCAAAGAGGTCAATGTGCAAGAGTTCCAAAAGCCTAGAGGTAGAAATAACATTCTTTTATTTGAAAGAAGTTTTTGAAAACTTGAATTTCTGACATGCTTCACAAAAAGCATCTGAATAGAACTTCAGATTTTGAAGGCCTCTAAATAAATTAAGCTTATTTAGCTGAGAAATTCTTCTCATGCTAACATGGCCCAATCGTCAATGCCAGGCCCATTTCTCTTCATTAACAAACATGAAATATTTTACATTCTAATTTTTAAGATCAGAAAGTCTAATCTTATAAATGTTATTTTCCTCTTGCCATTGAATAGAATAAAGCAATCCTTCTGACTAACTGCTTCATAAGACTTTTGATTAAAGATTATATCATAACCATTGCCACTTAATTGACTTATGGTCAATATGTTATGTATTAATCCATCAATTAAATAAACATTAGTAATAGAAGGGAGAGAACCATTACTAACTGTTCTGGAGCTTATGATCTTCCTTTTCTAATCACCTTTGAAACCCACGAACTTGGCTTAAGTTCTAGATCTTGGAACATATGCATTCTTCTCGTCATGTGTCATGAGCACCCAGAGTCCAGGTACCATGACTGGTGTTTTAACTGTGCTTCTAAGGATGTCTACAACATATATTATCTTGTCCTTAGGTACCCACATCTTTTTGGGTCCTCTCTAGTTATTTCTTCTAGAGTTCTTAGCAAACTTGGGTTTTTGTATAGAGTAATCATTTTGTGTATGTGCATAAGAGAAATGGGAGTAAAGAGCTTTTGGCTTTTCCATTGGTTTTAAAATAGGTTTTTCTTTAGGCACATAACCAATTCCTCTTCTTCCATTTATGCTAACTCCATAGATCATTGAAGCCATTTTGCTTATATCTATGTTTCTAGCCGGAAATGTCTAAAAATATTTGTCATATTTCTTTATGACATTTTTAGAATCCACAGAAGCTTCTGAAAGAATTTTTTCCTCAAGTTTAGAACTCTTACTTTGAAGTGCAAAGTTGTTTAAAAATGAAACTCTCCTCATTCAAAGTAGAAAAATCTTTCTTAAGCTTACTATGTGTTTCAGATTCAAATATGTGGACTTGTCTCAGATCCTCGTATTTGTTTTGAAGCTTCCGATATTTTTCCAGAATTTCTAATAAACAAGATTCTAATTCAGAACGAGATATGTTAGGAAATACCTTTTTAGAGTCTGACTCAGATTCTGATTCCGATTGAGTCTTATCATCATATGCTTATGTGCTTGCCATCAGCATCGTATTAGCTTGTTCTTCCTCAGAGTCATCTCCTGAGGATTCAGAGTCATCCCAGGTAGCCATCAGAACTTTCTTTTTCCCTCTGAAGTCTTTCTTCTTTGATTTATCTTTTCTCATCTTGGGACATTCATTTTTGTAATGACCTGACTCTTTGCACTCAAAGCAGGTAACGTTTATGCCAACACCTGACTTCTTCTGTCCAGATGTAGACTCAAAGCGACCACATGTCCTTATTGCTCCTCTGAACTTGCTTTGTCTTTTCTTTTAGAGTTGGTTAACTCTTAATCTTCTTCATATTCCTCTTCTTCTCCAGCTTAAAAGGCTTTAGTCTTTTCAGACTTTCCCATAGAGTTTAGAGCCACGTATTTAACTTTTCATTAGGGTTCATCCTTTTCAAGCTCCATCTCATGACTTCTTAAAGAACTTACAAGTTCTTCAAGAGTAGTGTTGTTTAGATCCTTAGACAACTTTAACGTAGTTACCATAAGCCTTCACCTCTCGGGTAAGCTTCTGATAATCTTCTTAACATGATCTGTAGTAAAATAACCTTTGTCCATGACCTTAAGTCCTACAGCTAGAGTCTGAAACCTTAAGAACATGTGTCTCAACTATTTCACCATCCTCCATTTTGAAGGCTTCATACTCTTGTATCAAAGCAAGCGCCTTAGTTTCTTTCACTTGAGTATTTCCTTCACGAGTCATCCTTAAAAAATCAAATATAGACTTAGCCATGTCTCTATTTGTGATATTCTCATACTCAGAGTATGATATAACATTCAGAATAATGGCTCTAACTTTATTATGATTCTTGTAATATTTCTTTTGCTGATTAGTCATCATTCTTCTTTCTACCTTATTACCATTGTCATCAACAAAATGAATTAGCCATAAACTACCATATACCATAGATCCACATGATGACAAAAAAAAACATTCTATTCTATCTTTCAAATAGTCAATTTTTTCTCCATAAAAAACCAGGGTTTTTGCATTATAATGACCTCTTTCATTGTTACCAACATGTGCAGCTGGTGGAGGGATTCCTCCCATAGTGTTTCACAAAAAATCTGGATCTTTATCTAACACGGTGAAGTGTTTGATAAATAATCAATACCATAACCATGCTCTGATACCAATTGAAGGTAATGGAAACACAAGATGGGGGGGGGGGGTGAATTAGGTTTCAAAGATGAAAATATTTTGCAAATAAAAAAGACAATAAGAGAACTAAGAACACAAATAATGAACACAACTATTTTTATCCTGGTTCGTTGTTAACTAAGCTACCTCCAGTCCTCCGGCAAAGGTGACTTTGCCTTATTACAAGGACTTAATCTACTATAACCAAACATTAATTCAACCATAAAGACTAACTATCAATGTATTCTTGAGTAATTATGAATAAACCCTAGTCACTTAAGGAAAAACAATCATAAAGATTGAGATATAAAATGTATTACAAAAATGCTTCTAAGAAAGTAAAATATACAAATGAATTATAAAATTTTTCACACAAAAATATTTTCTATGAAGAATATGAACAAAAGTTCCTTGTGTGTTTTATTTCTTTCTCTCAAATTACGTATGCACTGCTCATGTAGATAATACTCTCTTGGAGTCCACTCTATTCCATTCTTCCAAGGCTCATTTATATAAGCAATGAAAAGATTGGTTGAAGGGTAGAATTGGAATCCACAAATGTAATTGTATCCTTGAATAATGGTTTGTGAAAATAGGAGACACAACGGTGCAATAATACAATCCTTTTTTCACAAAATCAGTGTAGTGGAAATAATATTTGATCTTATACTATGTACTATTTTCTCTTGTGTACCTTTTTGATCTTATCTTCGGTTATTCAGAGGCTTATGGTGGAGATATGATGAAGCATACATAAAAGAAGAATCATAGTTAGTATGCAAGAGTCTTTAGAACCTTGGTCTTCAGAGTATTGGTCCAATTCATTAAAACATGATCTTCAGAGTCTGGTGACATAGTTAATCAGAGTTGTTTAAGCACAAGACTTCAGAACTTGAGAACATCAACAACTTCTCTTGCCAAAAGTCATGAAGCTTTGAATGAGTAATGTTCAAAAGCATTGAGTAGAGAAATCCAGAGCTTGATCATTTTGTAGAACACACATCTCAGAGTTAGGGTGCATTAGATTCAGAAACCGGTGACATCATACATCACTTATTCACAATCATAACTTATATCTAGCATCTGCACACTAAACAAAACCATTAGGGTGCAAAATTATGTATTGTTATTATCAAAATATAAGGTCAGATGGATAACCAAATTTTGTTCTTACATTAACTGTGACGGCCCCAAAGTTTTTCTTGCTAATCAAGCGTTTGACATAAAATATATGAGGGTGGTTGGGTAACCATTGCAACCCATATTTTAGGATAGTTGGGCTTGGAACCGTCGCAGTCCATATGTTTTTTTTAAATGCAAAAAAAAAAATGAGGGCGATTAGGCAACTGCCACAACCCATATTATTGGACAGTTAGGTTTGGAACTGTTGCAACCAATATGTTTTTTTTAAATCAAAGGGTGGTTGCAAAAAATCGCCATAGGAAATATTGTAATACATGTATCAGAGTGGTTTTCAATGAACAGTCGCAACCTACATGTCATAAAATAATATTTTTCTTGTAGTGTATTATTATCATCAAAACATAAGGTCAGATGGATAACCAAATTTTGTTCTTACACTAACCGTCACAACTTAAAAGTTTTTCTTGCTAATCAAGCGTTGGACATAAAATATATGAGGGTGGTTGGGTAACCATTGCAACCCATATTTTAGGACAGTTGGGCTTGGAACCGTCGCATCCCATATGTTTTTTTTTGAAATCCCAAAACATGTTAGGCCAAAAAAATACGAGGGCGGTTAGGTAACTGCCATAACCCATATTTTGGGCAATTAGGCTTGGAACTGTCACAACCAGTATGTTTTTTTAAAATCAAAGGGTGGTTGCAAAAAATCGCCATAGGAAATGTCGTAATACATGTATCAGAGTGGTTTTCAATGAATAGTCGTAACCTACGTGTCATAAAATGATATTTTTCTTGTAGTGTATCTCATATTTTTTACTTTCCTTATTACAATTGGGTACTAGACTTGAGTTCTTTTTTCTTTCTTTTTTCTTTTTTTATATTTTACTTCAGAAGCTATAATTTAACAATTTTGCTTATTTCATGCTTATTTTTCATCATTTTTTATGACTCAAGATTTTTAGTACCCCCCAACCCAAGCTTAAATGTTACTAATGAAGGAGAAGAGCAATCCAAAATGCAGCGGAATATAAAAATGTCTCCTTTAGTGATGCTTACGAATGGGCATGATCAGTGATAGAATCGTTACCTCTTGTGGCGATTGAAACCTTTGATGCAGATCTACGGAGTGATCACGAACGTTAAATGGTGACAACACATCTACTCAGTCCACACGAACGGATTCCTTCAATCTCAGTGCTAGCTGCTACGAACGAAAGCTTTGAGTGAGAGAGAGAAAGAAACAAAATTACAACTGCACAAATGCTTCTGCACAAGGGTTCTATTTATAGAACCACTTGTGTGGGATGCAAGCTAAAAAACCCACTTAAGTGTATGTGGCTCATATTTTATGATATGCCAAAATCACTTAAGCGTGTGGTACCTTACTATATTTCGTATTCTACTTAAGTACACAATACCTTATGATGTTCTACAATTCACTTAAGTACACCATACCTTATAGTGTTCCTTAGTTACTCTATCTCTCATCAATCCATCCTTTTGTGTGTGACCCTGTAGGTTTTCGCGACATTAACGATTATATTAAACATGTATTTAACATGATAAACAGTGAGCGGTATCTAGCAACACATCACTACTATCCAAGACACGAAAATATCATCTGATCTGACAAATCCTTTTGTGATAATACTTATGTGTATAATTATCCTTTTGCCCTTATGTCTATATTGAACACAAGGCATATACCGTGTCATCCTTGTCCAGTTCAATATTGGGCCCGTAGACATTTATCCTGTTACGCAGGATGGGAAAATTCCATCTAGGTCACTCATGTCCCTCAACATACTTCGTGGAGTATCCATCAACTGTCTTTATGGTCATCCAATTACCAACAATGTTTGATCAACAATAAGGCACTCAACTCTACATCTAGGGTACATAGTGGTTTCAGGTCAAAGGGTGGTATACACTATTATCACCATGAGAATAGCTTATGACACTTAGCATAACATTCTATATAGTATTCTCATAGCGGGTCAATCCAGTATAAATATTACTCTCAATATTCATACTTATGTTTAAGACTTGATAACTCCTTATCCATGATCTATGAGAGGTGATCATCAGTCTATATACATAATAGTCTTAATGCTTTAATGTTATCCCACTTCACAACAAAGCTCGACTACGGATACTTTAAGAATAATGTCCTTATGTTTAATGGGATCTCATGATTAAGTCACACTTGATACATTAAATGGACTAGCCATTTTAGGGACTTTATTAAACAAACATAATAAACAAAAAACCTTTTATTATTAATAAATAATTCGATACAAGTACCAAAAGTATTGACCTCTAAGGCTTACACCAACAACTAATTCCAAGAGCAATCCCAAATTTAGGTTCTTGTATCACATAGAAAATCAATCTACTAAACTCCAAAGAGAGGGTGAGAAGATAAATTTTTCAGGCCAATAGGCTTATAATGTGGCTAAGTAACTGAAAGAATGGCACATGCTCAAAGGGTTTAATAAAGGATAAATTATTTAAGGGGATGCCTAAGAAAAGTTCTAAGTTTAAAAATAAGAAACATGCCTCATTGTGTAATCAAATAAACAGATAACAATTTAGTAACATTGCAAGTCCTAGTAGATGCGCAATCATATGGACACTCATTAAAAGAAAATGGTAAGAAAGTGGGAAGTTTTGGATCAAGCCTTACTTGTTGAGGTATCTCGAGGTTGAGCATAAGATTGATGAAAAGTCACCCCTCTTCTAGTGTTGCCAATCCGCATTTGTAACTTCCGTTCAAATTCTACTTGCTTTTCTCTTTTGTTTTTCTTTTCTTGTGTCTTGTTTTTTAGTCATTGGTATGGTCAGATGATATGCACTGAGAAAACACATGACAAATTTATTACTTAAATAAAGAAGATGCAGTTTACAAATAGGGACAACATTTGATACAAACCACTACTATGAATTCAAAGTACAAAAGAAAATAACAAAATAATTAGAATGATTGTGAAACTCCTAGATCACGAATCGTTAGGAGGTTGGAAACAAATTACTATTATGAATTCAAAGAAAATAACAAAATAACTAGAATGGTAAGGCTACCTTCAAGGGCACGAACTCCAGTTGACATTACATGGTCCATTAAAAACGTGTTTCTTTCTTCAATAGTTTGTAGAATGGCAAGGCGTGTTGCATAAACTTCGAGATGAACCAATTTAAGGATGTCATAATCGTGTTCAACTTCATCACTTTGTTTTTGGTTGTTGGTCACACCATCTGGATTATTGCCTCACACTTATCTGGGTTTGCTTCTATGCCCCTCTCCATCAGAGAAAAACCTAGAAACTTGCCAGCTCTGACTCCAAAGATACATTTTTTTGGATTGAGCCTCATATTAAACTATCACACTCTTCGAAATACACAGGCGATATGTTGATCATGTAATCCCTCCTTATTGGATTTAACGATCATGTCGTCCATATATGCCTCAAGTGTTTCATCTATTTCTTTTTTGAAAACCATATTCATCATTCTATGACACATTGCATATGCATTCTCCAGGCCAAAAGACATTACATTATATTGGTAGTTGGCTTGTTCAATCATAAAAACCGTTTTCTCTCTATCATACTCATACATGTGTCTTTGATTGTAGTTAGAATACACGTCCATAAATGATAAAAGCTCGTATTTTGCCGAATTGTCTACCAACTTGTCTATGCTTACGAGCGAATATGCGTCTTTGGGACACTCTATTGAGGTCGGTATAATCAACACACATTCTCCACTTCCTGAGAGTTTTCTTGACCAACACCACATTGGATAGCTATTCAGTGTACCTTACTCGAATATTTAGTACACTTTGAGTCACGATTCAAAATAACTTTAATGAGCATTTTTTAAATCTAAAATACAACAATATAGTAAAATAGCAATGCACATGACTTATATATTATTAATTTTATAAGGGTTTGGCTGGCTAGAGTCAACATTTATTAAGACAACTTTATTATATTTATAGTAATTAAGATTAAGGTAAAAAAACGTATAGGTTAAACAAATTACTATAGTAAGTTAATATTAATGAAATTTAAAATAACATTGTCGTATTAAATCAATTTGATTGATAGATGTCTAAGAATATCTAATTATACGGTGAAATTTGACATTAGATTAATTTTTTATTAAAAAATAAATTTTGTTATAAATATTTAATTTTAAAAAATAGTAGGATATATTTCACAATATTAATTAACGTTTTAAAAATTAGACCGGTCATCGAATCAGCAAGGTATTAGGTAACTGATTTATTGGTCAAACCACTAAATCATTGGTCGAACCGCATGATTAAACCAGATAAAACTAAATAATTTGGTTGAATAAACTGATATCTATAACTAAACTACATAACTATTAAATCGGTCAAACTGTATGATCTGGTCTCTAAAAAAAAACCGTGACACTTATATTTTTTGAAAATATCATAATTTCAGAAATTTATTCTTTAAATTCAAAGTCTAAACATATTCATCAAACACAACAAAATAATCGTACAAAATACAAATTTAGATAAATTTTGAATAAAATATAATTGCTACGTAAACGGAATAACAAAATAATTGAAATGTCAAACATATTTAATATTTAATAATTTTAAGTTTTTATTTCTTTTATATATATTTTTAATTTATTTTAAAGAAAAACAATTATTGATCGTTTTGTCTTAAAAAAAAAAGTTTGCCGTAACTATTGGGTTTAACCGATTTCTACCGTTTGAATAGTTTATCCGGTTCAACATTCAGACTAAATCGATAATTCTTTCAATTTTTAATTCAATCGATCAAATCATCAATTTTAAAACTATGATATTAATATCATTTTAATAGTGAGTTTGTTGAATCACCAATATCTTCTTCTCCTAAATAATTTTAAATATAAACAAAATAATAATTTGAATCTAACTTCAAAGATTAACTTTTATTTTTTCCTACAAAATAATAATAATGTTTACATAACTTATTTCTTTTTAAAAATAACTTATTTCTTTTTAAAAATAACAAATGTTTAAAGATTAAAAGAATGTATATGATTAGAAAAAAGAAATTGTAAAAATTTGGCCATTATAGTGTTCGGCGTTCCAATAAAAAAGCCCAAGTGGAGAAAACCTCCTTCGCAAGTACCTGAGTTCTCTTTCTCTTCTCTCACCTCTCTCTCAGAAAAACTTTTCTATCATCCTTTCAAATCTTGCTTCCGAACTTCTCCAAACCTCCAACAATGGTGCTCGAGGTAACCGCTCCAATTCCCCTTTCTCCAATTTTCGAAGATTCACCGTGACACTAAAATCCCCTCACTTCCCTCTTTTTCATTCGAACAATTAGGTTTTTCGTTTCTCGCTATTACTCTACACTTTTTATTGCAGTATTCTTATTGTTATTCTCTGGTTTTAATAGGCGACGATGATCTGTATTGACAACTCTGAATGGATGCGTAACGGTGATTACTCTCCTTCTCGATTTCAAGCCCAATCAGACGCTGTAAGTCTCATTTGCGGTGCTAAAACTCAGGTGAGTCAAATCGTTGCTTAGTTAATACATTTGTATTATATGTGATTCCGATTCTATTTAATCTTTTTTGGGGAAAGTTTTATGTTGTATTTCAGAGTTGGTTTTTAGGTTTAATTTGAGGTTTAGGTAATTGCGTGTGTGTTCATTTGTTTTCTTGTTTAATTAATTTCAGTCTAATCCTGAAAATACTGTTGGAGTTCTCACTATGGCGGGGAAAGGCGTTCGGGTTTTGGCTACCCCTACTAGTGATTTGGGCAAAATCTTAGCTTGTATGCATGGTATGCTTTTTTTCCCTTTGAATCTTTGTTACTCCATGTGATAATTGTTCTCTTCTATATTAATGTTTATGTTTTATTATTCATTAGTACACAGTTGTCTCTGTAAATTCTAAGTGAATTGAATTTTTAGGCTGTGGAAGTTTGTTTGATGTCTGTTTGGATTGACTTACTTGAGCTTGTCTATTGACATTATTAACATTTTGTGAGTCTGTTAGAGATGTCTTAGGAAAATAACTCAGGACATGTTCTATAACTGTTTTAAGCTTATTTCATTAGCTCTTCAGGATAGCTTATATCTTTTATGAAAACAATTTGATTTGATAATTTTGCTATAGGAGTGGCTTTTACATAAGCACTTATGCTATAATTGCTTAATTAAGTTGTTTATCCAAATAAGGCAATAGTTTCTTTTTCTTTTGGGTTTTTATCATTCTAGATATATATATGTATCTATATGTATGGCCCATGCCAAACTTCCATATGGAGGGTTATTAGTAAGATTAAACTTTCATGCGACTCATTTTTGTTAATATTGAGCAAGTGCGACAAGTTAATGTTGTATTGGATTCGTCTTTTGATGAAAGAATTTATTCATTTTTCTTCCTTAGGTCTAGAAATAGGTGGTGAGATGAACCTAGCCGCTGGCATTCAGGTGGCACAGTTGGCTCTTAAGCATAGGCAGAATAAGAAGCAGCAGCAAAGGATTATTGTCTTTTCTGGAAGGTATGAACAACTGTTCCTTCTTAGTTGTTTGAAGTTTATTTTATTTTATTTGTTGCCGATTTTCTTCCCATTGTCTAATTTAATGCTTTATTAGTCCTGTCAAGTACGAGAAGAAAATGTTGGAAATGATTGGGAGAAAGTTGAAAAAGAATAGTGTTGCACTTGACATTGTCAACTTTGGTGAAGATGACGAGGGGAAGACAGAGAAGCTTGAAGCACTCCTTGCAGCGGTAAACAATAATGATAGTAGCCACATGGTTCATGTTCCACCTGGTCCAAATGCTCTTTCTGATGTACTTATAAGGTTTGCGAGTTCAATTTTGTCTGATTTTTTTTCCTCTTCTTTTGTACTCAGCATTCCCATTTAAATGAGGAATTCCAGTTCGGTAAAAATTTGAGTATTAGAGAAGTTATTTATTTAATATCTCTGCTGTTTCTACTCAGCTCTGCCTTCTTCTCTTTACTCCTATAGGAGAGCTTTGGACTTCTGTGTTTTTGGAAAAACTCTTTTCTCCATTCTTAACTCAATCCCCAAGTAGCCATAAATGCTTCTTTGATAAACACATTAGGATTTCCAAAATTCCTTTTAATGTCAAATCTTTCATTTGATCAATCTGGTTAACACTAATGACATGCTTCAAACTGTGTGCGTGTCTCTAACTTGCAAATACATTGGGAGCCTGGTCGTGTTAGTTTTTTCCCCTCTTCTATCCTTGTTTTCTCACTTTCATAGTTGTTTCTTGAAGAGACCTTATCCTTGCTCCTAAAATATATTTCCTTCTCTATAATCTGATAAGTTTTCATTTTATCTATGAGAAGCTTCTAAAATAGTTATCTAACTTGTGTTGTGGCAGTACACCTATATTTACTGGTGATGGAGAAGGTGGAAGTGGTTTTGCAGCTGCTGCAGCAGCAGCATCTGCAGGTGGTGTATCTGGATATGATTTTGGTGTTGATCCAAACTTGGACCCTGAATTGGCTCTTGCTCTAAGAGTTTCAATGGAAGAGGAGAGAGCTAGGCAGGAAGCAGCTGCGAAAAAGGCTGCAGAGGATGCTTCCAAACAGGAGAAAGGTGGTGAACAGCAAGCTGTTTCCCAGGATGCAACTATGACTGAGCAAACCAGTACCGCAGCTTCTGAAGTTGGGACTAAGACAGATGACATGATGGTTAGTGTAATTAGTTTTTTAATCCATTTTTGTTGCTTGTTTATTTGTCCTATGCTCTCTATATGGGGTCTAAGAACAATTTTCTAAGTATACGATAGAATCATTCTTACACTCACCACCATCATGACTCGGGCACTGATTATTCTCAGCACTTCTTCACATGGTTTAAAATATACAGATAAAATACTTATTTCTGGAGGTTGACTGTTGTATTGTAACCGCTATATGTTACTTTTCTGATTGCAACTCAACATCGCAGGCAGTGAATGATGTCTTTTTCATGGGCTGAAATAAGACAGAGACCCATCTTGCATTTTTTAAAATCTACCTGCTTTGCTTTTGAATGAGTTATCTTGTTTTAATATTCAGTTTTATTATTTCCACACCGTATCATGTTATACTCATTTTTTGTGAACTGTCTGACACTTGTTCTGTCTGAACCGTCTTTCATGTGGAAACAGGATGATGAGAATGCTCTACTACAACAGGCCCTTGCAATGTCGATGGATGATCCTGCAGCTAGCCATGATGTAAAAGATGCAGATATGTCTGAAGCAGCTACAGATGACCCTGAGTTGGCTAGAGGTGAGCTTTTTTAAATGTTTTTTAATCATTAATCATCTAGACATGGGTGAATATTTTCAAGTCATTTAGTCTTGTCGTATGTGAGATGTGTTTTTCTTATTATGTTGCATGATGATTTCTCAGTCTGGAATTAAGAAAAAGTTGTATTGAGTTTGGTTCAACCAAGAGGGTAACAGTTTTTTTTCAGTTTTATTTGTTTCATGATCTGGATGGCATCGTTTCATTGAATAGGGTATGTTTTATATGAACTTATCTATATGGCTCAGCCAACTCATACTTTTTTGAGGGTTTGGCTTTGTTAAATCATGAATAATTTTACATTCTCTTCTGGGGGAAGTTGTCCTGAGGATGGAATTGGTTTGTATTTCTGTAGTTTTCAGGAAAGAGGTAGTTATTTTCACTGATTTCTTGTCTGTTGTTGCCCGTAGCTTTCCAATTGTCAGTATCAGACCCCCCCAACGACACAGTGGGTAGATTGTTGGCGGACCAGTCCTTTGTATCTTCTATCCTTGCATCGGTATGTCTGACAAATCTAATAAACTCAGTTTGTTCTTTGAATGCATTAGTGGCTGTGTTGTTAAATGGCGGCCGTCTCAGAATGGCATGGCAATTTTTTTTGAAAACCGCCATAGGTAATTTGTACAGAGTTACCCGCCATGACTCCCTCATAGGCTGCAATTATGTGTTTATATGGCAGATATCCCCCCTTCTGCCAACACTGATTAGTGGAATGATTTATGAGATGTTATATTATGTACTACCACACTAAGTAATAATTCTTTGTTTCCGCAGCTTCCAGGGGTTGACCCAAATGATCCATCTGTCAAAGATTTGCTGGCTTCCATGCAAAATCAGTCTGAGGTAAGTCTTTTATTGGAATATACTATTGAGTTTGAAAAGAATTTCGTAGAAAATCTTAATGTTGGCACAACTGAATTTGACTTCACCTGGATATATTTTGATCTCCAATTCAATCACATTTATGCCCCAGTACTTTACATTCTGGGCTACTATTTTGTGGTAATTTAGGTTTTGGTACATGTACATTATTACTGATATTATGTTTGTATTATCAATCAGTCTCAGAAGAAGAATGACGAGGAGCGACCAAATGAGGAGGATAAGAAGTGATCTAGAGTCATTTTGCAGTTTTTTTTTAATTTCTGTTCCTTTGACAGTCATATTGCTATTGGTAACATGTTGGAAGGTGGTTCTAGTCGGGGGCATTACTTCACTGGCACTGCAGTTATCAGTCTCCCTAGCTTATTGGAACAGATGTATGTCTCTTGATTAGGTTATAAAAGCCCGATGTCATGGGGCATTAAGCGAGGACATACATATACATTGTTTTATGGTGAAGAATATTCCATTGAAATGTTAGTCAATGTTATTATTATAGTAAATTTAAAAACTGAACATTTTCAACTGCTATTTTGTCGGATTTTTTTTTTAATTTTAAATTTAATTATTGAAGTATGATCTTACAAAATTAATTTTAATCATCAAATAACACATTGTAATGATGAGTTTCCAACATCAATTTGGACAGTTTTTGAAAACAACAAAATGATACTAATACCATAATACAAAGCAACAATATCTACTTTGATTACGCATAGAAATCGATACACACACCGAAGGTGCTATCAATACAATATAACACCACATCAAGGCGGCAGTGTACGACTTACACATACTGTGCATTGTGGAATATAATTTAGATTTAGTAAGCATACATATCTTATCTTGCACTACGCATCTAATATTTCCTCCATATCGTTCCCTCGTCTCTCATCACTTTTTTGTGTCGGCAAAACCTACGGCCAAAAAACATGGAATTGCAAGTCAAGTACATGATTCACTCTCAACAAACTTGAATCTTAAGTAAAAAATTAGAAGGCCATGATTAAAGTTCACTTAATGATAGTCAGCTGTCGATAAAGAAGGAGAAACTAAAACCCCACCAATACGACAAATACCAAAGGGAAAAAGAAGAAGAGGAAATGAAAAAAGAGAACACACAAAGATATCTAAATGCAGCACAGATTTTAAAAGAGATACATTTCCCAACCTTATTGTAAAACCTTGCCACCACTTGCCAATTGAACTCAATTTTTCAGGCTCATCACCATATGTAGTTGCCCAAAACTATTCTGTTGTACTATAGTATAAATAAAGGAGGTGTTGAGGACGGGGAGCGACACATGCTTAATCCTTCGTCCTTATCAAGTCAGTCTTTTATTAGTTCGAGCGTCTCTCTGTCCTTATCAAGTCACTCTTTTATTAATTTGAGTGTCTCTTAGATTAAACATCCTTTATATATATATATATATATATATATATATATATATATATATATATATATATTATATATATATATATATATATATATATATATATATATATATATATATATATATATATATATATATATATATATATATATATATATATATATATATATATTATATATATATATATATATATATATATATATATATATCATCCTAATCATTAACATCTCCGCTCAGAGCACACATTCTTACATAAGGGATTATTAAATTTAACCTCACTTCTTAGATTTTGGAGAATAAACTATCAATTCCTAGAACGGTTGTTACATTTTAGGAATACCGTTCCATACTACTGGAGCTATAAATACATCAATATAAATGTATAATGATAATAAAGACAACCTAACAACAACGGATTTAGATAACACCACCCTTATTCACCAGTGTCACACTTTTGTATTTTTAGCAAATACATATTCTACTAGAATTCAATATCAAAATTTGTATTTGGTTGATTTGACTTGTTTGAAACAATTCCAGGTAGATAAATAGTTACAAGAGAAATTAAATATATCTTAAAATGAGAATAAAATGAAATGTATAGATTATACATGATTATGCTATTAAAGAGAATTGACCAAAAATTAAGCAATCAATGATTAATGATTAGAATGATGGCTCAACATATCAATTAACATATGTGTGATATTGACATATCAAATATTTCTCTATAACTCCCCTCAATTTGGAGTGGGAGGGTTATTAGCCTCCAATTTTACTTGCAAGTCATGAAATTAATGCAATTCAAATAAAGTGACAATTCATTTCTACATGTTTTGTTCTTTCGTGATAAACCATATTGACAACTAAATGTAATGCAACTTGATTGTCACATTGAAGTAGTGTAAGTGAATCATATTTGACTTATAAACAAACTAATAAGTTACGTAACTAAATGATCTCACTTGTAGCATGCACCATTGTACGATATTCAATCTCACTATAATGGCGAGATAAATGTCTTGATTCTTAGTTTTCCATGAGACGATGTATTCTCCGAGCTTCATAAAATAGTACGAGGTTGTCTTCCTTGTAAGTGGACAAGATGGCCAATATGAGTCGGAGAAACCAACAAGTTCCAAGTTAATCTCCTTTGGAAATATAATCCCTTCCCTAGTGAAACATCAAATAACGAAGAACTCGCATAGATCCCTACCAATGAACTTGTAAAGGTTCCTGCATGAACTGACTTAGTACGTGGACCAAATAAATTTTTTCTGCTAGAGTGATGGTTAGATAAATCTGTCTTCCAACTAGTCTTCTATAACCTTTCTTCCTTTTCGACAATATATTCAACTCCCAATTATCATTTTCTTCCAAAGCTTTGAGATCTGTTAAGAATATGTTATCAATCAATTAGTATTGATTGATATTCAATTAGTCATAACTGTAACTGATATTATTTCCTATTGTATATTCCCTATTTGCATATAAATATACACCATGTGTGATCATATTAGACACACAGAGATACAATTACAATATGGTATCTAGAGCTGGTTGACCTACTGTCTTCCACAAAATAAAAATATTTTTTTTTCTTTTTCTTTCCGGCCACCCACAGCGCCGTCGCCGTCTCCGCCGCTCCTGTCGACTTTTCGGCGAGATTCCTATACGCCGGAACCGTCTCCTACAGATCGGCCAGATTCACTGCCTTCCGCCGCTGCACGCGTCCGCACACGTCTCTCCTTCATCGCACGTGAATCTCACGCGCCGGACAATCAGCCGCGCATCCGTTGCCCCCGGCCGTCGCCGTTTTTCCAGATCTGCTCTCGGTTTTTCGTTCCGAGCCATCAAATATCATGGGAGATACCGATTCCATCATGTTTACTAAAATTCCACTTATTCCGTGTGAGAAACTGACCGGAACAACCAACTACAACATATGGGCTGGTGCTGTCAAGATGTGGTTTCACGGTCAGGGATATGAGGATCACTTAACTACAAAAGCCGATACTATTCTCGCCGCCAAACGCGATAAGTGGAAACAAACCGATGCTTCTCTATGCACTGTGTTATGGTTTTCTATAGCAACTAATCTCCAAGCACAATACCAAGCCTATACCACTTGCTACGAGGTTTGGGAAAAGGCCAAGAAAGTCTTCTCAAATGATGTCCATAATCTTTACAGTGTCATCACCAAACTCCGCTCTTTGAAATTGGAGAATATGGATATGCAAGGCTATCTGACTCAGCTTGACGCGTTAAAGGCAAATTTCACAACCTTAATGCCCTTTACAAAAGATGCAACAACTTATGCTGAACAACAAAGTAAGTATTTCATGGTCATGGCACTTGCTGGACTGCCATCTGAACTTGATTCCGTTCGGAATCAGATTTTATCAGGTACCAACGTTTCTAACTATGAAGCAGTTAGTGAACAATTGTTACGTTTGGCTACACCTCATGCTTTTGGACCGGTCCCTACTTCCTCTCCCACTGAATCATCTGCTCTTGCTTCCCACTATCACGGTCGTGGTGGACGAACCGGTGGACGTCAAAGTATTCGTTGTAACTATTGCAATCGTTACGGTCACATTGAAGCCGATTGTCGTACAAAGGCAAGAGAACAACAACGACAACCACAGATCGCTGCTGTTGCTCAACCGGATATCACTAAAGATGTCACTATTCCCGCCACTGATTACAATGATTTCCTCCAATACAAAGCAGCCCATCAACAATCATCATCTGCCGCTGTTGCTCAGTCGGGTAATCCTGTAGCTTTTGTCTCTACATCTTCACTTGGTCCTTGGGTCCTTGACTCTGGTGCATCTGATCATATGACTGGTAATAAATCTCTTTTATCTCATTTGTCTTATTCTGATTCTTTGCCTTCTGTCACTGTGGCGGATGGTTCTAAAGCCAAAGTTCAAGGCCTTGGTGAGGCACATCCACTTCCAAACTTGTCTTTAGGGTCTGTCCTTTACATTCCTGGTTGTCCCTTTAATCTAATATCTGTTCACAAGCTTATTCGTACTCTTGATTGTTCAGTTCTTTTTAATGCTAATTCTGTTCATATCCAGGATCGACGTACAGGACGGACGATTGGAGCAGGGAGTGAAGCTGGAGGATTATATCATCTTTCTCCACCGGTGGCCTGTGCTTCTATTGCTTCTCAAGAACTCACACATCAACGTTTGGGTCACCCTAGTCAAAATAAAATGCGTCTTTTAGTTCCTAGTCTTTCTAAGCTTTCTTCTTTTGAGTGTCAGTCCTGTCAATTAGGCAAACATACTCGTAGTACTTATTGTCAACGAGTAAATAAAAGTGTTGCATCACCTTTTGCTTTAGTTCACTCTGATATTTGGGGTCCTAGTCGTGTGAAGTCTACTTTAGGATACTATTACTTTGTAACGTTCATCGACGATTACTCACGATGCACTTGGTTATTTCTAATGAAAAATCGTTCAGATGTTTTCCGTATATTCCAAGAGTTTTATGCTGAAATTAAAAACCAGTTTAATACTACCATTAAAATTTTACGCACAGATAATGCTCGTGAATATATGTCATCCCAGTTTCAATCTTTTTTAACATTACAGGGAATTATTCACCAATCATCATGTGCTCATACACCACAACAGAACGGTGTTGCTGAACGGAAGAATCGTCATTTAGTTGAAACTGCACGGACTCTTCTTCTTCACCACAATGTACCCTCTCGTTTTTGGGGTGATGCTCTCCTCACCGCATGTCACCTTATCAACCGAATGCCTTCCTCGGTCCTTCAAGATCAGATTCCATACTCTATCTTGAATCCGGAACACGATCTCTACCCCATTCCCCTTCGTGTGTTTGGTTGCACATGCTTTGTTCATGATCTTAATCCAGGTAAAGACAAACTTTCCGCTAAATCTCTCAAATGTAATTTTCTAGGCTACTCACGTATACAAAAGGGATATCGTTGTTTTTGTCCTCAACTTCAACGGTATATTGTCTCTTCCGATGTAACATTTTTTGAAGGTTCTCCTTTTTTCTCTGCCTCTTCGTCCTCCCAGGAGATTTGTAATTTAGATGATCAAGATATCCCTTCTGTCATCCCCACACCCATTAAACCTCCTTTGCAGGTATATCAGCGACGCACAACGCGTCCATCGGCAGTTAGAGATGATATTGATCCACCAGCACCATCTCCTACTCCAATTGTTCCTCCAGCTACGTCACCTGAACTTGACCTTCCAATAGCATTACGAAAAGGTATTCGATCTCATAATCCAAATCCTAAATATGTCTGTGCTTTAAATTATGACCGTCTATCTACTTCCTATGTTTCTTTTGTGTCTGCTTTGGATTCTGTGTCTATTCCTAAGTCTACAGGTGAAGCTATGACTGATCCTAATTGACGTCAGGCGATGGTGGAAGAAATGACTGCATTGCATTCAAATAACACTTGGGACATTGTTCCTTTACCTCCAGACAAAACTACAGTGGGTTGTCAATGGGTTTATACAGTGAAAATTGGACCAGATGGTCAGATTGATCGTTTTAAAGCTCGTTTGGTAGCCAAGGGATACACACAAATATTTGGCCTTGATTATGGTGACACCTTTTCTCCAGTGGCCAAGATTAGTTCAATCCGTCTCTTCCTTGCATTGGCTGCTATTAATCATTGGTCGCTTCATCAGTTGGATATTAAAAATGCATTCTTACACGGAGAATTGGAGGAGGAAGTGTATATGGATCAACCTCCAGGTTTTACTATTCCTGGTAATTCAAGATTTGTTTGTCGGCTCAATCGATCTCTTTATGGGCTAAAACAATCTCCACGTGCTTGATTTGGTCACTTCAGCTCTGCCTTGATCCAGTTTGGTATGACTAGATGTAAAGCAGATCATTCTGTTTTCTTCCTTCACTCTTCCAACGGACAACACATCTTTCTTGTGGTTTATGTTGATGACATTGTTATCACTGGAGACGATACAGACGGTATTCAGCGACTCAAAACTCATCTTTTCAAAAACTTTCAGACAAAAGATTTGGGTCCACTCAGATACTTCTTAGGTATTGAGGTTGCACAGTCCTCATCAGGCATTGCAATTAACCAACGTAAGTATGCATTAGACATCCTAACTGAAACCGGTATGCTTGACTGTCGTCCGATTGATACTCCTATGGATCCCAATGTCAAGCTTCTTCCGGGTCAGGGGGAGTTGTTGAAAGACCCGGGAAGATATCGACGTCTAGTGGGTAGACTCAATTACCTTACCGTCACCAGACCGGATATTACTTTTGCAGTGAGTATTGTGAGTCAATTCCTTAATGCTCCTTGTGATACTCATTAGAATACCGTTATTCGGATTCTCAGATATATAAAGAATGCACCAGGAAAAGGCCTATTATATGAAGATAAGGGTGATGCTAAAATCACTTGTTACTCAGATGCAGATTGGGCAGGATCACCGTCGGATAGGAGATCCACTTCTGGATATTGTGTTCTTATTGGAGGAAATATGATCTCATGGAGAAGCAAGAAACAAAACACAGTTGCATTATCTAGTGCTGAAGCTGAATATCGGGCTATGGCAGCAGCCTCAAAAGAACTTGCTTGGCTTAAGAATTTGCTCTCAGAACTTAGGTTCGGTGACCTTCAGAACACAAAACTCATATGCGACAATCAAGCGGCACTCCACATTGCGTCCAATCCGGTTTTCCATGAACGGACCAAGCACATAGAAATAGATTGTCACTATGTAAGAGACAAGGTATTGTCGGGAGAAATAACCACGGAATTTGTCAAATCTGAAGATCAATTGGCTGATATGTTTACCAAGTCTCTCAAGGGTTCTCGAGTGAATTATATTTGTAACAAGCTCAGATCATACAATATATACGATCCGGCTTGAGGGGGAGTGTTAAGAATATGTTATCAATCAATTAGTATTGATTGATATTCAATTAGTCATAACTGTAACTGATATTATTTCCTATTGTATATTCCCTATTTGCATATAAATATACACCATGTGTGATCATATTAGACACACAAAGATACAATTACAATAAGATCTTTGAACACGACCTCTTGCCATTTAGAGTACTTCATATCTTGGGAGTATGATGTACCTTACTTGAAGAGAAGTTGGAATTCGATGTCTTGCATGAATTTTTATGTATGATGCATGACAATAATTATCCCAGAGACAAATTGATGATTTTCGGGTTCTAGGAGGAATTTTTGCCACTTCAAAGACACTTTAAGCCTCCCAATCACTTTGCACTTCCACTTCTACTCCACTTGATTCCTCTAGCAACAATAAATGAATGTTAGGTCATGCATCACACAACAATTTTTATCAAATTACAATTAAAATCTAGAATAAATAAAACATCTCTTAAAGTTCTATTTTCATAAAGGGTTATATATATTTTCCATTGATTCTAATAGCACTGCACACCATGTGGGCGTTATTATGAAAAAGGTTTCTTAACCATTCAAAGTTTGTCAAAGAGAGACAACAATAAAGTCATGTGGTACGAGGCATCACTGTCTAGGAACCATTTGCAATTACCAGCCACGTTGGAAGTTCCTTTGTATATTCCATGGAAAGCACAACCTGTGGTGGGTGCTACTGCATCCTCTTTCTTTGTTCTTTCATTGGAACGAGCCATGTGTGCACTAGACTACTCTCATTGTCTGCCTTGACCATATTGACTTCTATGTGTTTCTTAGTTGTTTGGATAATCAATTATTTCAAAGCATTTAACCTTGACATGGGCTATTTCCGCAATGCTCGCATTTAGGCCGAGTCCTATCTCTGCGTTTGTTTGCTTTTAAGGAGTAGAAAGCTGCTCCTGACTCAATCTTCACAGGTCTCTCCTTTTCAACCGCGAATCGTGATTCTTACCTTTGAATTTGATTGAAAACACGACTAAGAGAGTGTTAGAATTAATTCGTTTTCAGGAACTTGTAGATAAAGTTTGTTTGAGGGTATTTTAGTATTTCTACTTAAGTCCCACTTATATTTAAGCAAGTGAGTGGTGTGAACAATAATATCATTATTTCTTTTACAGTCTGTGTAGTGTAGTGTTTGTGTGCATTTTTGTAATTGGTTTAAGAGTAGTAGAACTTTTTTATTATTCTCTCTTCTCTCTCTTGTTTTAATTGTTTATCACCTTGTGAACCAACATTTGATATCTAGAGTTCCGATTCAGATCCACAGGGAAACACCGTGGGAAACACGAATGAAACGGTGAGGTATTGTGTGATTGATTTTTGTTTGGAGAATTCGTGTTGAATTTTTGATCAGAATCATAACAGAATCACATATCTTGATTCTGTGGGATTGTGAAACACTGTGTTTAAATGAGATCTGAGTGTATTGCACAAGTTTGAAGATGAATGAAAATGGTAATTTGAGTACCAAGCTTCCAATGTTCGATGGCAAGAACTAGAATCATTGGATGATTCAGATACGTGTATTATTTCTGTTAGATATATATATATATATATATATATATATATATATATATATATATATATATATATATATATATATATATATATATATATATATATATATATATATATATATATATATATATATATATATATATATATATATATATATATATATTGATCCTATGTTCTTGATAACAAAAGAACAACAAGATCAATAAAACAAAATGCGAAAATAGAATTAGAGGTTTTACCTCCAGCCATTGTTACAGTATTGTGAGTGCACTGCCTTTGATTCTTCCAAGCTCTTGCTCTCCCAATATAGATGGTGTATTTCTTTTCAGATGAGAGAAAACTTTGGGGACCAAAGACTATTTATAGGCTTGATTCTACCATCAAGAATTTAAAGCCATAAAAACTCATTACCACCTAATTAAATGGTCATATCAATTTACATTAAAACCAAAATAAATCATACCCTTTTCAGAACCAAAATCCCAAAACTATGGACCACATTAAAATTGGTTTTTTATTATTAATAATTATTATAATAAAAATAAGAAACCGTTACATTCTCCCACTTGGTCCATAGAACTGATTATTGGCATAGATGAGTCATGGAAAACTTACTCAAAAAATAAATATTCGAATCATAGAGATAATCCCTCTTAAAGCGAGTACTCTCATCTATGTATTATAACATGTCTATTTTTAAGTATATATCTGTAATATGGTAACTAACTTGATGAATAAACCAATGTTTACTCTTGGTCAAGATGTAACATATTTTCTCAAACTGATGTGCACATGAAAATGAGAAAACATCACAATATAAAAGTTTTATTAATAAACTGTATGTATACAATCATAAGAAGGACCCAAGTCCCATGTTCTCTACATGATCCTTAAATTTTATTGGTGGCATGCCCTTAGTCAAAGGATCGGCGATCATTAAATCAGTACTAATGTGATTAGTAACTACTATTTTATCTTTAACTCTTTCTCTAATGGCTAAATACTTTATGTCGATGTGCTTGCTTCGACTTCCACTTTTATTGTTCTTAGCCATAAAGACAGCTGCTGAATTATCGCAAAAAATCTTCAGAGGTTTAGAAATAGAATCCATGATTCTAAGCCCAGAAATAAAACTCTTAAGCCTTACATCATGAGAAGTAGTCTCAAAACAGGAGACAAACTCGACTTCCATAGTAAAAGTAGCAACCAAGGTTTTCTTAGTACTTCTCCATGAAATAGCTCCATCAGCCATCATAAAAATATATCCCGATGTTGATTTGCGAGAATCAACACAACCAGCAAAGTCGGAGTCTGAATAGCCGATCACATCGAGATTGTCCGTCTGCCTATACATTAGCATGTAATATTTTGTTCCTTTAAGATATCTCAACACATTCTTTGCAGCTTTCCAATGATCCATACCTGGATTACTCTGATATCTTCCTAAGATTCCAACAGCAAATGCAATGTCGGGCCTTGTGCATACTTGAGCATACATAAGACTTCCAACAACAGAAGCATATGGAATGTTCTTCATTTTTTCCCGCTCAAAATCATTCTTAGGGCATTGATTCAAATTAAATTTATCGCCTTTGACAATGGGTGCAACACTTGGTGAACAATCTTTCATTCTAAATCTCTCTAAAACTTTATTGATGTAGGTTTCTTGTGATAGACCCAAAATTCCTCGAAATCTATCTCTGTGGATCTTAATGCCAATGACATAAGATGCCTCACCCATATCCTTCATATCAAAGTTTTTAGAGAGGAATTGTTTCACCTCATGTAGAAAACCTTTATCATTGGTTGCAAGTAGTATGTCATCCACATACAAATTGAGAAAACAAATTTTACTCCCACTGACCTTCTGGTATATACATTGATCCATGGGGTTTTCAATAAACCCAAATGAGGATATCGTTTCATGGAATTTAAGATACCATTGACGAGAGGCTTGTTTTAACCCATATATGGATCTCTTAAGCTTGCAAACCAAATGCTCACCACTATTAGAAGAGAAACCTTCAGGTTGTTTCATATAAACCTCCTCCTCTAAATCACCATTAAGAAAGGTTGTTTTCACATCCATTTGATGCAACTCAAGGTCAAAATGTGCAACTAATGCCAAGATGACACGAAGAGAATCTTTCTTTGATACAGGAGAAAAAGTATCAGTGTAATCGATTCCCTCCTTTTGAGTAAATCCCTTAGCAACGAGTATGGCCTTGTATCTCTCAATGTTGCCTAATGAATGTTTCTTGGTTTTAAAGATCCATTTACAACCAATGGCCTTTGCCCCATTAGGTAACTCTATAAGATCCCATACGTCGTTGTTTTTCATGGAATTCATTTCACCATTCATGGCATCATACCACAAATTTGACTCTTTGCAACTCATGGCTTGTCTAAAGCTCTCAGGATCATTCTCAGCTCCAACATTATAGTCAGATTCTTGTAGTTACACAATGTAATCATTAGGAATAACTGATTTTCTTGTCCTAGTAGATCTTCTTAATGTTTGATCAACATTTTCTTGTGGATCTTGTTGTTCAACTAATTGTTCATCATCTTGATGACCAACTTGATTTACTGGATCATCAGTAGCTTGTGGAGTCTCGATGATTGGTTGATCAACATCCATTTGAACTTGAGGGATGTTGTAAATAGTAACCAATCTATTACTTGAAGTGGAAGGTTCATACTCTATATGATCATGCACAGAAGTTGAATTTTTGATTTGATCGCTCCCACTAGTCAAATGATTTTCAAGAAACTTTGCATTTCTTGAATCCACAATCCTAGTTGTATGAGATGGACAATAAAATCTATAACCTTTAGACCTTTCGGCATATCCAATGAAATACCCACTAATGGTCCTCGGATCTAGTTTCTTTTCTTGTGGGTTATAAATCCTCACCTCAGACGGACATCCCCAAACGCGCATATGTCGTAAACTCGGCTTCCATCCTTTAAATAACTCAAATGGTGTCTTTGGGACATCCTTGGATGAAACCCGATTTAGAATATACACAACCGTCTTTAATGCTTCATTCCACAATGATTTAGGAAGATTAGAGTTGCTAAGCATACTCCGCACCATGTTCAATAATGTTCGGTTTCTTCTTTCTGCAACACCATTTTGGTTCGGAGAGCTGGGCATGGTGTATTGGGCAACAATCCCATGTTCTTGAAGAAACTTAGCAAATGGACCAGGTGCTTGTCCACTCTCACTGTATCTACCATAGTATTCACCACCCCGATCTGATCTCACTATCTTTATTTATTTTACACACTGGTTCTCAACTTCAGCCTTAAAGACTTTGAAGGCATACAATGCTTCATATTTATTGTTAAGCAAATAAATATTCATATATTGTGAGTAATCATCTTTGAAAGTGATGAAATATTTCTGACCATGTGCATCCATATCAGGACAACATATGTCTGTACGAATTATTTCTAATATACTTGAACTTCTATTGGCACCTTTCTTAGACATGTTGGTATGCTTTCCCTTAATGCAGTCAACACAAGTTTCAAAGTCAGCAAAATCTAGAGTATTAAGTACCCCATATTTTACTAACCTTTTAATTCTCTCTATGGAGATATGTCCTAATCTCCGATGCCATAACATAGAAGAATTCTCATTAAAATTACACCGCTTAATGCCAATTTGAACATGCATTGAACTATAAATGGATTTGATTTGTAAATTAATACGATAAAGACCATCAGACAATATACCATTCCCAACATATTCCGAATTATAAAATAATTCAAACAAGGTGTCTTTAAAATTAAAGGAATATCCAAAAGGTACAAGTCTAGAAACTGAAATCAAGTTTCGTGAGAAACTTGGTACATAAAAGATCCTTTCTAATTTCAAAACAAAACCATTATTCAAAATTAAATTGCAAGTTCCAATAGCTTCCACATGTGAGCCTATCCTGCTTCCTGATAGGACAATCCGCTCACTTCCCACTGGCTTCCTTAGGTTTTGCATACCCTGTAAGGAATTTGTTATATGGATTGTTGATCCAGAATCAATCCACCAGGTGTTAATATTAACATCGTTCATATTAGATTCATAACAAACAAATGAGAATAAATTACCTTTCTTCTCAAGCCATTCTTTGAATCCAGGGCATTCCTTCTTCATGTGTCCTCCCTTTTTACAGAAGTAACACTTTGCTTCTTTCTTGATATCACCTTGCAGTGGTATTTTGAATTTCCCTTTCTGATTGGCTTGTGACTTGTCAGTTTTGAAAGCTCTGTTATACCCGCGAGTGCTTGTCAGCAATGCACACTCACTCTGTTCCATTAAAAGCCTTTCTTCTTCCTGAACACACATGGTCATTAATTCATTGATTGACCATTTGTCTTTATGTGTATTGTAGGAGATCTTGAAAGGCCCATACTCAACCGGAAGAGAGTTCAGAATATAGTGCACCAGGAAGGAGTCAGACATATCAACCTCAAGTTTCTTAAGTTGAGCTGAAATGTCACGCATTTTCATTATGTACTCACGCACACCTTTCACACTGGTGAGTCGGTAGGAGGAAAATTTCATAATTAATGTGTTTGTCAAAGCCTTTTCAGAAGTGACGAACTGATCGTCAATGGCTTTTAGCAAATCACAGACATTCTCATGCTGATCGACAGAACCACGTATTCCACCTGTGACCTTAGTCTTAATGAACATCACACTGAGCCGGTTGGATCTCTCCCACCGGTCATATAGTGCGATTGCAGCTGGAGTACTTTCATCTGTAATTGCAGATAGTTCGTCTTTCCTAATAACATAATCTATGTCCATCCATCCTAGATGGAGGAGAATTCTTTCCTTCCACACCTTATAGTTATCTCCTCTGAGCTCGAGAATATCACATCAGATATCAGAAAAAAATTAGCAGGTTGAGAAGCTAAAGAGATAAACAAATTGATGTCAAAATTTGAGGCATAAATATTATCCAAATTGTATGTATTATCAATATAAACATACCATAAAATAAATCTTGCAACATAAAAATTAACTGTGGGCTAAATTTTAATGTAATAAGATTTAAAAAAAATTGCGATAGATTTTTCAAACCTCACACTTTACGTGCATGATATACTTTTATTTTTCTATCCAAAATTAATACTTTATGATAAAACTATCAAATTATGTACCAATTAATAATTTATGTGGGCAAGTTATGAAAATATTTTGACATTTTATCCCAATTAATCATACAAATATAATAAAAATTCTTGTAGGATAAAATTCATTATACCACGTATAATTAATTACAATTTTATGTCTAATAATTTATGTGATCTCAAAACTTTAAAAAAATAATCACAATTAATTTAAGGATGCTGTGGCTAGTCCAAATTAATCAAAATTATAACGATCACTAGACATAGTAACTCAATTATATGAGAGACCAAAATTAAATAAATAAGATCTCTTATACAATTGGTTAACAAAATAATAACATTATAAATTAATTTTAATTTATGCACTTAATTCAAAGATTATATAATAAGGCATAATGATCAGTAAAAATGAAATCATATGAATATGAACAGAATCAAAATACATGTTTAAAAAAACAGCTCAACGGTAACATTCATGAATGCCATGGATCATGATTCTACCATCAAGAATAATGTTCAGCGTGATCAACGTGATCTAAGGATGACTTTCATAAATCTATTGGAGCTTCTAATAGCCGTTTCTTGAGATGTCCTTACATGTTTGAATCTCTCCATGGGTCGTTTATGAAGCTTAGACGAGGCTCGACTTTGGCTAAGTCATTTACTTGTAAATGCTTGTTCGGGTGTGTATATGGGATGTGTTGCCTGCCGTCTCCTTATTTTGGACCAAAGACTCCCATTTTACTTAAAAAAAACAAATTATAAAGTAATTTAAAGTTTAGTTGAATTTTAGTACTCTCTAAATCTAATCACTTAATTAATTTTAAATTTATTTATTAAAAATAATAATAATAAAATCATTGAATGATTGATACTTACTCAAGCTTAAATAATTTATTATACTCTCAAGAAACGGAAGTTCATACCGATATTGACGCGGGAAATATCGTTGGTTGAATTTTCCATGGGCATTTCTTCTCGTTTCTTCCTTCATCGTTCTTCTTTCCATTTTCTCTCTCTGCTGTCCAATTCTACAATTCACCGATCTTATGGAAAAGGAACATGCATCCATGGATTCTCAAAATCCTAACCACAAAAATTCCCTTTACCCAGAAGTTATAGTTTCTAACCCTGAAGAATCTTCACCCTTCATCTCTAACCCTAATACAACAACCTCTTCCTCTCTCTACCCTTCAATCGACCACGACATTGGCGACCTCGTTGAAGATCTCTTCCCGGACAGCAGAAGCCCCTCCGCTCCACCTATTGCCGCCGAGGATGTCCTCATCAAAGTTCCCGGCGCCATTCTCCATCTCATCGACCAACAATGCAGCTTCGAGCTTGCAATTGGCGATCTCACCATTATTCGTCTCCGGCAGGGTCATACTACCGTTGCTGTTTACGCTCGTGTTGCAAACGAAATCCAATGGCCGCTTGCCAAGGACGAGGCTGCCGTGAAAGTCGACGACTCACATTATTTCTTCTGCTTCCGTGTTCCGAAGGAAAAGGAGGATTCGGATTCGAGTGATTCCAGCGACGAGGAAAATAAAAAGCAGATCCGGAGGAAAGGTAGCCGGAAAGGGAAAGGAGACGACGGTTGGGATTTGCTCAGCTACGGTTTGACGATTGCGTCAAAAGGACAGGAGGATTTGGTGAAGGAGCTTGACGAGGTTTTGAAGGAATGCAGCAGTTTCTCTATTCAGGAAGTGTCGGAGAAAGCAAAGAAGAAAGGGGAGGCTTTGGATGGTTCTCTGGCGATGGAGATATCGCCAGTGGAAATGGAAACAGTAAAGGAAAAGAAGGAATTGATGGAGGAGAGGTGTGCTGCTTATTGGACTACATTGGCTCCTAATGTGGAGGATTACAATGGAACCGCTGCGAGGCTCATTGCCGCCGGTTCTGGACAATTGGTTAAGGGAATTTTGTGGTGTGGTGATGTTACCATTGATAGGTTGAAATGGGGAAATGAGTTCATGAAGAAGAGGATGGGTCCTCCTACACAGGCCGAGATTAGTCCCCAAACCTTAAGGCGAATCAAAAGGTACTACTCCTGACTCGTGATTATTATTTCTTCTAGTTTAAGTGTGTTTGGTTGTATGTTATGTGATTTTTGGGTAGTTACAATTATTTGTACTTTTCAGTGAGAATGAACGGATATATATAACTGATATTGGTGTCCTTTGGCTTAAATTTGATATAGGGCTAAAAAAGTGACTAAAATGACTGAGAGTGTTGCCACTGGGGTCCTCACTGGAGTTGTGAAGGTATCTGGGTTTTTCACCAGTTCAGTAGCAAATTCAAAAGCAGGACAGAAATTTTTCAAGCTTCTACCGGGCGAAGTTGTGCTTGCATCGTTGGATGGATTCAGTATGTCAGTTATCTTAATCCATCTCATTTAAGGACTCGTGATTTGCATGTATTGCTAAATGTTGTTAGAAACCTGAAAATCTCTTGCCAAATATCCTTAGATAACGTAGCAATGGAAAGAAAATATGGAAAAGAAGATGTTTTTATTTATTAAAAGTAAAAGAAATAAGTTAAGTCTCTTTCTTTTAGCTTCTCTGTGTTAAGATTAGTAGTTTTTATTTGAAAACCACATTGGGATATGAACTAATTCGAGCTATAAGCTGTGTGGATCCATTTAAAGGACAAAATTCTTTCAACACCTATTTACGAATTACTGAATAGAATGAGTGGATACATATTGTTAGTTTCTAAACCTTACCCAAACATTGTTATACATACCTTCTTTTTGTGCTCATTTTTGTAATTATCTTTTCATACTTAATGGCATTGCTGTTTCGAGAACTTAGCGTAACACACTTTAAGTAATACAACTGAATCAAATTACACCCGGGACAAACAAATATATATCTGTTATTAAGTATACAAGCAAAACATGTGCATTCACAGCCGCAAAAAGACTAGATTAAGCCAGAGTTGCGAGAAGAATCTATATGAAAGAGAAGCTGCAAAAACATGGTCATGAGCAGTCCCAAAAACATTGTCATGGAAATTTCCTTGATTATTTTTGGAGTGGAAAATCACCGAAGTTCTTATACAACAGTGAATTGTTAACCAGATCTACCGAGACTATGTTTCACCATATATGATTGCGGTTGTGGCTGTAAAGTATAGCCACCAAAAATCATCTTACCTTCCATCTAACTTTATTGACCGGTTCACATAAATTAGGTTGGGTTATCGTTCAAAATCAATCTTAAACCTTTTGTTCATTTACCCAACAATTTTTGTCATAATTGGACTTTGAGATCAACAAACCACAGTCCTTTAGTAGCTCCTACAGAGTCTAGTCTGCTGATTTAATTACTTGACTGATGATTTTACATTATTATTCAAAGTATCATAATAAACTTCAAATTTTGATTTTACATTTTTATTATTTTTTATGCATATAGGCAAACTGTGTGATGCTGTTGAAGTAGCAGGAAAAAATGTTATGTCAACATCAAACACCGTGACAACCGAGGTTGTTCATCACAGGTAAGGCCAATGGGACAAAGTATGAAATTAGATATCTGAATTTGAATGTGATGCTATTATGAGGGCATATCATATATGATATATACGTAACTTTACATTGGAATATCAAAGCCCTATGTGTCAATTTGACATTATGTGTATATTCCACAGATATGGAGAAGAAGCTGCCAAGGCAACTAGTGAAGGGCTAGATGCTGCTGGTCACGCTGTAGGGACTGCATGGGCTGCTTTTAAAATTCGTCAGGCTTTCAATCCTAAAAGTGTTCTAAAACCTTCCGCCTTGGCCAAGTCTGCAGCTAAAGTTGCTGCTGATTATAAGGCTAAAAAATCCAAGTAACTTAAGGTAGGAGTTCTTCAATTAAGGTCTGATCGTCTTTCTAACACGCAACACAACGGCCACTGTTACTCATTACCCACTGGTGACGGCTTCTCTTAGACAGGTAGAAACAGTGTATTGTATATAGTATTAATATTATAGGTGGAAACATTGATGCAATGGTTTGATCATTTCTCTTCACAATACATACACATGTGTGTATCTATGGCAGTTGTATTGGTTGCTTTCGTGGCAAGAAATACACTTGAAATTAATGAAATCCACTTCTAATTTTTGTCTCCATTCTCTGAAAGAAGAGTGTTTAGTCCTTACATCTAAAACTATTGGTGTCTATCTGCATAATATATTCTCAGTAATTTGCAAATGGCAACTATGAAATATTACTTATATCAACTTGGGAAAATGCCTTTATGCGTACATATCCTACATTTGGATATTCTTAATTTACCCTCTCTTTTGTAAAAGTGAGAGAGACACACAAGTTTATGAACACATGTGCATAATAAGAGTATTCTTTTAGTAGAGTATTGATCACAAAAAATAAAATAAATGCACCACTTGTTTTTTGGTATGATATGAATGATAAGATTTATGTATGATCTTGATGATTTAGATTTTTAATTAACTAAGTCTTCTTTTATCCATGCAACGGAAATGGAACAGTGTAGACTGTGGAGGCTGTTTCTCAATTCATATTCTAATGCAGGCGTGAAAAGGAAAACCACAAAAGGTTTGTATGTGGAATAGTGAGCTGGAACACATGGATGTGTTCTAGAGGACTTTTTATGTTAATTCTGTGTAATTTTCATCTTACAGACACCTTAACATATCTGGTTTAAATTTATGATATGAATTAGGAGTGAATAGGCAAATTGATCATAGAAATGGAAATTGCAAGCATCCATTTAAAAAAGTCTTAATTTTTTTTGACCCTACACACACACATATATATATATATATATATATATATATATATATATATATATATATATATATTAAAAAATGATAAAATATAATAAAAAATGTTTCATTTGTCAATTCCTTTACTTAGACTTTGTTTGGGAGTTTGATGGGAAGGGAGGAGATGATTTTGAAAAAAAAACTCATAATTTAATGATTTTAAAATTTGTATTGGAGGATAGTTTTTGAGGATTTAGACAAATGACTCTAATACAATTTTTGTTGTTATAATATTTCAAAAATTAAAAATATGTTAATGATAAACATTATTTTATCATTCTATATAAATTTTTTTTTTAAAAAATATTAAAGGTGTTTCTATATTTTTAAAAATAATCATTTTTCGAAGTCCTCCCTTCCCCTCTCATCCAAACTCTTAAACAAAGTCTTAGAGACTATAGACCCATTAATTGCATATGTCACATTGTTGGTTCTGTTAACATTAGTTTATATTTTAAACTTTGATCATATAGTCCCGATAAATCAGTTTAGTTGTTAGTTATGCATAGACATCAGATATATCGGCGCGAGTTCGAACTAGCAATATCCCAAATGTTGGCCTTTAAAGGATTGTTGGGTTTTCCGCATCATCCACGCTTCAGGCTCATTGAGGACCAAGTGTGAGGGGTGTGTTGGAATTTCCTCCTTAATATGTGTTGTGTTTATAAGTGAGACCAATCCTCACTTTACAATCTGATTTTGAAGGGATGAGTTAGGTCAAATTCTAATATGGTATCGGAGTCTATCGATCGAATCATGGGTCGTCCACCGTTTACATTCACGCACCAAATTCAAAAGAGTCATCGGTGTGAGAAGGTGTATTGGAAAAATCCCAAATTCCACATTGATTAGACATAGAATTTAAAAATAGTTTATATAGAGTGACACCTTACAAGTCAATTTTAAAATGATGAATTAAATTAAACTCTAATATGATATCTTAGCATATCCAAGTTCATTTATTGGACTTCCTACATCGTCCAGGTGAATTTCTAACTATTTGAAAGGAAAAAAAATAGAACATCTCATAAACAAACTAATTATTAGAAATACAAATACTAATATCCCAAAATTTTATAGACAAATTAATCTTTAATATAAATGCATTTATGCGATATCAACACATAGGGGTCACATATTAGTTAAGGTGTAACATCATTGTTTTTTCTCTCTCCTCTAATAGCATAATGATCGAAACATCATTGCTTTATAACAGAAAAAGTTTATACATGACTAGTGAATTATTATGAAATATTGTGATCTAAGCCACATAATAAAACTTCGGCCCACTTGTATTCGACTACTTGAAATACATAGAGATGATATAAATGAGGTTAGATGAGCTAGCAAACATGTGAAGCGACTAAGAGTCATACTTAGGGATGAGAAATAGGCATTCCCGTCCTGTAAAAAAATGAGGGTGGTGCGGAAAAAGTCAGTGGGCACTACACATTTTAAGTCTAAAAATATAAAAATTTATGTAAATATCGGTGCTCGCAAAAACCCGCGGAAAAAACGGACGGGATGAGGCGAACACATTAGAAGGTGATGATCTAAATCCTTAGTCCTTCCCGCACTAAAGTGAGGATAAAATGAGCATGCCCAACGGACCATATCCATTTTGCCACCCCTAGTCATGCTACGTTTTTGGCAGGAAGTCGCCCACCACATTACCTGCATCGTCTCAATTTTTATTATAATATTTTATTAATTATTATAATAATTTTTATTTAATTTTAAAATGTCTCTGAATGATTAAGTAATATTATACGAGTTAATGAGTTGTTGGATAAAATTTACTTATATTTTTAATAATTAAATTATGTAGAAGTAGAGAATATTGGTTATAACATAAAATTAGAATTTAAATAAATATTAAGAAGAACCGGTAGAATTAATTTAATTAATTAATTGGTAGAAGTTGTGAGACTTTGTGAGTGGGTAGCGAAATAGAATTTTAAGTAAAAATAAGTAAGTGGTAGAATTATGAAAAATTAAGAGAATTAATGTAATTAGTGAAATAAAAATAAATAGGAAGGGAGAATAGAAAAAAAGGAGTACAAAGAGGTTTTGGGAAATAAGAAGGAAAAAGAGAATGGCGGTAAACCTAAGAGAGCAAGTGAAAAAGAGAACTTCCATAGCCAAAGTTCAAAGGTTTTCTGTAAATTCGAGGTAAGGGGGGAGATTTATTCAATATATGGTTGTTATGCATAAGGGATAATGAGAAATATCCTCTCTCTATTCTCTTTTATGTTTCCCCTATTGATGAATGAATTAAATCTTGAAGGGGTTTGTGCAAAACCTCTTTGGGTTGTTCTTATTAATCCTAATCTTCGTGTCCTGTTAATTGCTGAAATTATATGACATGTGTTAACATGTTATGATTGATGCCATAGAGTTCTCTATCGATATGTATGTCATTAATTTAGATGATATGCGTGAGATTTTGTGATTGATAAGCTCTGAATTGTGATTTCAACCGTCATGAGAATGAAAATATAAAGGTCTGTAACTGTTGCAGAGAGAAAAATCACAAAATGCCAAAAAGTTAGAAAAATCGAAGAAAGTCGGGAAAAGTCGAAAAATCCGCAAAAACCTAAAATCGTAGAATTGCGATGGTGTTGCATTAGAAAATTGGCGGCGGTGGACCCGCAAATCGGAGCCGACTACGGTTGGTGGTGGCGCGATGGAGGTAGTCGGAATCGGCAGTGCAGAGGCGGCGACAGGTTGCCGGATCAGATCCGTGCAGGGGTCGTCGACATCGACGACGAGTCACCAGAACGGAGCCACACCGGAGGTCGGTTGCGGCGACGGTGGTTCTCTAGAATTCGGCGACGACGAAGATTATCTGCGTGGGTCAGGCCTCAGGATTGGCGACGACGAGTTTCACGGTCCTGTACGACGAGTTTCGAGTCGTTTCGATTTTAGGTCCTATGTTTCATTTTCTGTATTTTAGAACTTCCCAGTTCAATTTGCACATCTTTAAAGTTATTAGAGTTTATATTTTTTATGTTTAGATTAAACTATTGAGTGTTTATATTTTTTATGTTTAGATTAAACTATTGAGTGTTTCTAATAGAGTAGTTTAAACATTTAATATCATATAAAAACATTATTTTAAACTTGGGAAGACTTAGAACAACAAGAGTTTTGAAGCCTATAAGGTAATTTAAGGAATTTGAATATATTCATAAATAACTTGGATTTGAGTTATTGATATGTTTAGAGTTGAGTTTGATAAATAATTGAGTTAAGTTGTTGTTGTTTTTGAGATCATAAAGGATATTCATGTAACTCTTAAACCATGAATAAAAGTTGCTAGAGTTAAATATGAGTTATGTTGTTGTTGTTTAGTTGTTAACTAACTCATGAATATGCATTGTTGATGAGTATTGATGAGAAAAATAATTTTTTTAATTATTATGTTGAGTTTATGGTGAATGCCTCATGAAGAGGAAAAATGTTGATTTATGCATTTTTCAGTTCAAAAGCCCTCGCTAATTGGCTAAAAGCCGAGGCCATCGTGTGTTAGCGACGAATTAGCGTCGGGATCGGGGCGAACATCCTAAAGGTGGAAGCAAAGCATAATCACGAGTTGTCGCTATCATTAGTGTCGACTTTCAGAATGCTAGAGTGACGCTAAAATACAAACACCTTGTAATTTTTTTATCTATAACGCCGACTGTTATCGATATAACTTTCACATATTTGCGGATTAAAGCGACACTTTAACATTCTCTTCAATGCTTTAGCGTCGATTCTGAGCGACACTCTTGTCTAACTATGGCCACGTAGTGCCGATTTGTAGATACACTAGTTATGGCTTTATTCAATCATAGTGTTGCTAATAATTGACGCTATATTCTAATAATCGTGTATTATAGCGTCACTAAGAATCAACGTTAGTGGTTTTTTGTTTTCCTCTTTACATTTTAGCGTCGGTTATAGTTAACGCTATAACCTTATATTTGTGTTATAACGTCGGGTATGGCCATCGCTAGTGTTTTATTTATTTATATTTAAACCTGTTTTAAAACCAAATTTATTTGCTACATAAAATTTACCCAAACCCGTTTTTAGTTTCAAACTATTCATTGATATATTATCACATCAAAATTCCAACACAACTTAACAAACTTGTGTAAATCCATGATATTGCTACATTAATTAAGATGTCAAAGTTACATCAAAATATTGACATAATATATTAAACTTGTTCCTATCCACAATATTGCTACATAAAGATGTCAAAGTTACATCAAAATACCAACATAAAATATCAAACTTGTGAAAATCCACAATAATTTGAACAAGTTCTAAAACTAAGAAAAAGACAATGCATATGACTCAACATCCATCACTCATTTCTTCTAGATCCAATGCCTGCTCATCAGAGTCATCATCGTAATGGCCATGAGTATTATGATCGACACTAGAAGGAGCAATGGAAGGACCTGCCTGACCCGTTTGCCAAGCAAACAATTGTATATGAAATTCTTCAAATTTCCTTTTCAAATCCGTTGTCTTGGCTTTAGCTTCGTTTGCACGTGCATTAGCTAATGCATCCTCTTCACGTGCTCTAGATGCCTCAGCTCTAGCCGTCTTAATGGCTTGGCTCTCTGCTTCTCTATTCGGGTTTGAAATGGTCAATTGTGTCAGGTAAGACACTCCACACCGTATGTTGACCGCCATTCGGGCAGTTCCATAACACCAGCCTCGTGACTTAACGTCGACAACTTCTTTCCATAATTGTAGCTTTTCCGACCCATCAACATTATTATCATTTTGTGTGGCTTGTTTCAAGTGATTCACATAATCTTCCTGTACAACACAAGATAATAATTAGTACAATTTAAATCAATCTAAAACAAATGAGGCAGAGAATAAAATTACAAACTGCAAACAATAAAATTACATCTACATTCCAAAACTACAAAAGTAGTGATATACTAGCACAACAGCTAAAACATAACATGGTCTCAGCATAGTACCTACATTCTGAAACAAAATTATTTCAAGTACACTAATTCGAAACACCTATGATAATATGCTCTCAACATAACACATACAAATTTAGTCACTTTATATATAAATATTATGGAGTCACTTTACTACTTACATTATGTCTCACCACTTTTCCATTCACTACGCCAAAAACTGGAATAGACAGCGCCCCTTAGAGGGCGCTTTATTACAAAAGCGCACTCTAAAGTGAAGAGAAAAAATAAGGAGCATACTATTGGAATAGACAACGCACTTTAGAGGGCGCTTTTGTAACAAAGCGCACTCTAAAGTGAAGCGAAAAAATAATGAGGAAATGGAGGGACACCAATAGAGGACGCTTTATTGAAAGCGCCCTCTAAGGGTAACCTTAGAGGGCGCTTCTAAAAAAACGCTCTCTATGTCCATGTACATTTCCAGTTTATAAGGCGCTTTTGGAAAGCCTTAGAGAGCGCTTTTAGAAGCGCCCTCTTAGGCCCCCTTTAGAGGGCGCTTTTGTAACAAAGCGCCCTCTAAAGTGAAGCCAAAAAAAAATGGAGGGACAACAATAGAGGGCGCTTTTGTGAAAGCGCCCTCTAAGGTTACCCTTAGAGGGCGCTTTTGAAAAAGCGCTCTCTAAGTCCATGTACATTTCCAGTTTAGAAGGCGCTTTTGGAAAGCCTTAGAGAGCGCTTTCAGAAGCGCCCTCTTAGGCCCCCTTTAGAGGGCGCTTTTTTTAAAAAAGCGCCCTCTAAGGTCCCCTTTAGTAAACATTAAAATTATAACATATACTGCATGTCTCTTTATTTTCCCTCTCTATAAGCTATTTCGTTTACGTAACTGGGTTTTCTCTCAACTGCGATTACTCTCTACTGCGATTACTCTCGTCCTCCGTTCGTTCTCCCTCCCTCACCGTCATCGTCGCCGTTCGTTCTCCCTCCCTCACCGTTCACGTTCACTGCGTTAACCTCTTCCACCGTCACTGTTCACTTTCTTCTCCATCGTTACCGTCACCTTTAAGGTATTTCTCTTCTCCATCGTTACCGTTCACTTTCTTCATGTGTTTGATTAGGGCATTTTCTAAACTTAGTTTTTCATTTTGTGCATTATGTTGATTAATGTTGTTTAGGGCAAACTGAGTTTTTTATTTCTGATTGAAAACTGATATATTTGAAGTGTGTTTGAGCTTGTGCTTGGAAGTTTGATGATTATGGATGCAAGTTTGTTCATGTTCCAAACACCATAAGTTTGCATTGGTCTTTTGCATGCAGTAGGTGTGTGTGAGTTTGTATTCAATAATGATAAAAAAAAAAGAGTTTAGATTGTTGTAACATGAGAGAAATGGAAGGTATATGAATGTGTTCACGTATTGAATCATTGTCTTACTTGGGTCTTATTGAATCATTTCTATATTACAGATAAAATGGCTAACCAAGACGATACCCATGCCGCGAATGAATCACGTAATAATGTTGAAAAAGAAATCAAACGAGGATTGACTGTTATGAAGTCAATCATTCGTGCAAGAGACAAGGGTGTAAAATTTGAAGTACATTGGAGTGCTGAAGACCAACTAATTGAGCCTAACGGTTCAATGTTGGCAAGTTACATTGGTTTCCTTGTTCGCCAACATATTCCGATTACATGTGATAATTGGAGAAGTCCGGACTTGAAGGTTGGCAAGGAAAAAATATGGTCGGAGATACAGGTACTTACCATATATTGTTATATGTTTTTTTTGTTGACTATTTGTTAACCATATATTGTTATAATATTACTTTATAATAACACACTCCATTTGTATGTTTTTTAGAGATCCTTTCACATCGATGAAAGCCGGCAAAAATATTGTATTCAATTGGCCGGAAAAAGACTCCGAGGATTTCGATCCTTTTTGTGCAACAAATTTCTCAAGGATGAGGAAGGAAAATTTGTTGAAGGAGAACGGCCAATGAAGTATGCCGAGATTATTTCAGCCGATGAATGGGATAACTTTGTCGCCAAACGAAGAAACGAAAAATTCCATGTAATGCCTATTAATTATGGTATTATACAATTGTTAAGTTACTTGGTTCTAATATGCCTTAAACTTTTTTATCCAGGAAGTAAGCGACATAAATAGGAAAAGGGCATCAAAACCCGCGTATCCGTACAAAAAAGGGCGTACGGGTTATGCACGGTTACAACAAAGAATTGTGAGTATATTCAAATGCTATGAGCTTATACATTGTCACAATATGTTATAATTGATGATCTTATAATCTAATTCAATGTGTAGCTAGCCGAGGAGAAAAGTGACGCAACATCTCTTCCGGAACACGTATTATGGAAGGCTGCTCGGGTTGGGAAGGATGGGGCTGTCGTTGAAGCGGTCCAAAATGTTTATGACGAATGTGTAAGTATATGTAACATTATTTCTTTAATTATATCGAAAATTTTGTTAGACATATAATTCATTTTTAATCTCCTCTAATAATATTTCAGGAGACTTTATCCCAAACCGTACCTTCAACCGAGGTCCAGGATTGCAGGAGCGTACTTAGTCGAGTACTAAATATTCCTGAGTATTCCGGTCGTGTGAGGGGTAAGGGTTTTGGTGTGACTCCGTCATCATTTTATAAAAAAACAAAAACAAAAAATCCTACCAACAAAGAGGTGATGGAGACCTTGGCGGAGTTAAGGGCACAAGTACTCCAACTGCAAAACGAGAATGCAAGGTATAGAGAGGAAATGTGCGCTTCCGAGGCAAAAGATACTAGTGACCGAGCTAGTATCAATCATCAACCGAAATTTCCCGAGGTAATTATATATGTTATTATGAAATTAAAATAGCACTTTTTTACTTGACACATATACAAGTTAACAATAACATTTATTATTGGTTTAGGGCATTTCACCTTGTCAGCTGTATCTATCGTCACCAACTTATCGCATGGTTGGCAAGGGAAAATTGCACAATACTTCGGGTGAATTACTTCACCATAATCCCCTCCCGGTGGGATTTATGAAAGTTTCGGTTGACCTCGTATTAGATACGGACGCCCGTCTACCATTACCCGACGTTGTTTCAGAGACAACGTTGATGCGAGATGCAGTCGGATCCTTTGTTGGTTGGCCGTCAGATCTAATTTTCCCTGATGCCGAGGTATATATGTTCTAAATGATTATGAATATTTAGTATTCACATTTCAATTCAGCTACAATTATGATATTTAATCAATCCTTATTACATGGTAATGTTAGACTCCTACAAGACCCACCCCTAAAGCTGGTAAAGGGATTTCAAGACGCATCGAGTCGGTTGCATCTCAAAAAGAGGTACAAATATATATACCCATTGAATTATATACACAACGATTCTTTTGCATCACAAAAAGTAATGATTTATTTTATATGAATTTTTAGGTTCCCGGTCGAAAGTTGAAAAGCGATGGTAAGGATATTCCAACGAAGGATATTCCAACGACGGCCGGGACAAAATCTCAAATTATGATGCGTCTTGAGAAAATGGTGGAAGAGCCCGATATTATGGACGGGTCCATTCGTAGTATAGATTTTGATGAAGGTGTTTTCGGAAAAGCTCATTTCGAAATAATTGGAAAGGAGGACATGCAACAACTTTTTGAGCACGACGAATTGGGCATCACTATCATTCATACATACATATGGTACTCCGATCAATCTATAATTTACTTAGTTGAACAATTTATTTACACATTTCAATGAGTAGTCTAATATTTATTATGTTTCTATTTAAGGTATATGTATGACAAATTGATGCGGGGAACTGAATTGTGTAACCATTTCAATTTTATTGCTGCTTCCCGTGTCAACGCAACGTTAATATCGAAAAATCCAACATCCGTAAAGAATGATCTAGTCGATAGATTCATGGCGACCGACGATAATACTACACGCAGTTTGTATTTTTTACCGTTTAATTCTGGCAACGGGTTAAATTTTCTTTCTAATAATTTCATTCTAATCTATGTATATCTTTTACGTAGAAAATTTTCATTCATCTAAATTTTTGTTTTATTTTACAGTGGTCACTGGGTATTGGTTGCTATGGATCTTTCGAGACTAATAGTGTATTATCTCGATTCGTTATCGGGTGATTGGAGTAAATATCCGGGTTTGAAGAAGACGGTTGACACGTAAGTGAAATTCCCCTAAATATTCGTGTGTATTTCTATATTTAATTATGTCTGTCAGATTGATCTCAATATACGTTTTTATTTTGTTAGGGCAATAATAAAATTTAGATCGAAAAAGAATTACCGCATTAGGAAGGACATTACCTGGGTCAGAGTTCAGGTATATATTAAGTATCTTATTTTTGCTTATAATAGTGTTTGTTTTTTTGCTTATAATAGTGTTTGTAAGAAATTAACTATATATATATTGTTTGTTTTTCTGTGTAGTGTCCTCAGCAAAATAATTCGGTCGATTGCGGATTTTTTGTATTGAGATTTATGAGAGATATCATTGCGTTGAATCGTATAGACATCCCAAAAATGGTATGGAATAATAACTTAGGGTTTATTTTAATATTATCGGATAACTCATCTAATTTGTTACTAAATCATGAATATGTTTTATTCTCTTAATTGTAGTACTTTGAGGAATACAAATCTTACTCAAGAGCTCATTTGGATGAAATGAAGGATGAATTGTGTCAATTCATTGTTGATCAAAGAATCATATAGCTAGGTTGTATATTGTTGTACATATATGTATGGAATGTTGTTGTTGTATGCTGTTGTTGTATATATGTTGTATATTGTTGTTGTACTTTTACTAAATCATGAATATGTTGTTGTATATTGTTGATCAAAGAATCATATATTAATGTTGTATATATGGAGGATTAATGTTGTATATAAATGGATTCATGTTGTATATATCAATGGATTAATGGTGTATAACATTGGATTAAAGGATGAAATCAATATGAATTTTACACTTTTGCAGCATGCGAACAGGTTACCAATTAAATATCCACTGTTTTTCAAACAAATTTTTTAAAAATAACTAACACTTTAGAGGGCGCTTTCTGTAGGAAGCGCCCTCTAAACACTTTACATTGAGAACTTTAGAGGGCGCTTTGTCCAGAAAGCGCCCTCTAAACACTTTACATTGACAACTTTAGAGGGCGCTTTCTGCAGAAAGCGCCCTCTAAAGTGTTAGTTATTTTAAAAAAATAAGCGCCCTCTGAACACTTTACATTGACAACTTTAGAGGGCGCTTTTTCCAGAAAGCGCCCTCTAAACACTTTACATTGACAACTTTAGAGGGCGCTTTTTCCAGAAAGCGCCCTCTAAGGTGTCCCTTTATGGACCACTCCAGAGGGCGCTTTTTTCATAAAGCGCACTATAATGTGGCCCTTTAGACAGCGCTTTCTCCAGGAAAACAAAGCGCTGTCTTTACCTATGCCAGCGCCACTTTAGAGGGCGCTTAAAAGCGCTGTTATAGGCCAAAATAAGCGCCCTCTTTTCCCTTATTTGGCGTAGTGATTAGAATGACTTTACAAATACATCTCAACATTTGGTGAAGAAGCATAAAAATGCATGTAGATTTCTTTTTTTAATTTCTTTTGTGATTTTGTCATTCTTTTATCCACCTAAATACAAAGTACAACTTCCTAATAAAGTTACTTATCCTAACATCATATATAATCCCAGAACAGATAAAACCAATGTCATGCCATTTTAAGAACTAAATCAATAAAAGGCCTTACATCTGTTTTCTCTGCATGCTAATTAATCCACGACCCATTATTCTTTTTGTGGGTGGTCATGAAGAGCTCGTCGGGATTTGGTGGTCGACCTAACTTCTTCTCTTATAAATAGAGACAACATATATGTGATTACAATGAATATCAGATATAAACATCTTGATGCATTGTAATTAAAAATAGAATACACACCAATTTTATAGCAGCATCATGATGAGCTCTACGTTCTGTGGTATGGACCGTCCCACCTCTGGTTGATGCGTGATTAGTCTTATTTTGTTGAGAGAGCTTTTTGAATTCTTCAGTTTGTCACCCGTCAAGAAGATACGCATAAACATTTCACCCATCCAATATGGCTTTGTTGCCTTTTTCCTAATCTGACAAAATATATCAATTATTCTTTTACCACAAGCTTTATGAAACAAATCTTTCATTTTTGCTTCATCACACGGCTCCCACTGAACAAGAGGCTTCCAAAAAGGAAACAATGTTGATTAAGCTGTAAAAAATATAAAAAAATTACATGTCTTACTTTAAAAAGGTCAAAGTATTCATCTTTCTCTTCTCTTTTAGCGTGTACTTTAAGCTCACTATACCGTATGAAGTTTCCACGATAAAGTTTTATTAAAACTTTTCTAATAGTTACAGCAACAACATCGCTTGGAGCCAACCTACAAAACAAAAATCATAAAAGAACATGTATGCTTCAATATTCCAAATTTCACCACATTTCAGCATTCAAGCACACACCAAAGCTTGATGGGAGAATGACACACCGTGACCATATTTAAATACCAAATGTAAAATAAAATAGAATCTATTTATGTTATTAAATATTAGCATTTGTATTTATATTTCTATATTATGGATGTAACTAAAGTAACTCCCCAGCAAGAAAAAATCTTGGAGATAAAATTGTGCAGACTCTAGTGAATTTGTCCTAAATAAGTATTCTTACAAATGATTAAAATATGGAATAAAAAACATGCACAAACGATTAAGGCAGTAGTGAATATTTGTATTTATTGATTCTAATTTATACAATATAGCTAATTGTGTATGACTCAATGTTTTTGGTCTTTACTGTATTGTTTTTACCACAAAATATGTATTGTTTATTATGGAATGTTAGCAACTATTGAACTAAAGTTTATTAATTCCATATAATGTGAAGTGAAAAGAAATCTCAACCCCTTTTCAAACTAACAAAAAGGGAAACTTCAGAATGGTGGGTATCAACTTTTTACCTACCAATCTTTATAAGCATTATGATTATAAAAGAGAATATATATGAGTGGTTCTCCACTGACATCAAAATTGGCCCCATGAATTTTGAGACAGTAGAGAATAAGAATGGAACATTTTGAGGATCCTACCCTATATCTTTTGGAAGATAGTCTATTACAGGTTCCTACTTAGTCTATCATCTGCACAAGTAGTAATTAAGACGTAGTATTATCATTTATACTGATATTTTTTGCAGTCTGAAGACAATAACACTCAGAGCTAAAATATACTTTACTGTAACATCTTATTTTGGATCATTATAATATTGACAATTTGCTAAACAATATTAGTTAAAAAGAAATGTTTTATTCTTAGTGTCACAATGAAAAGAGAAAGTTTTTTTGTAACATTTTATATGAAAGTAAATTATACAAGAGTAAAAACAGATATATGACATCATATAGTATATTAATGTGAATAATTTGGATGATGGGGTTAATAACAATAATTTGAGTTAAGGTGAGGTCCACTTGTTGTTAGCTTTTACACTTATAAGCGTGTTTAATTGAAATGCACCGTCTCTAATTCCATTTTATTAAATTAAAATTTACAATGTCATAGGTAGTAGCAACTGGATACACACACAAAAACAAAATCCTAAAAGCAGTTAGAAGAGGGGGTCTGAAGGCTGATTTTTGGTCTCCTCAGAATGCTCAGAATGAGTTCTTAATACTTATGTCAGTGCCACGAGAAAATATAAAACCTAGCTTTATAATTTTTAAACTGTACTCTCATATATTAGAATCAATATCATAAATAGATTTAAAATGAATCTATTCTAAGTGTGTATCAATTAAGAATACCGAGATAATACATGGAAATCACTCTAATTTAAAAGGTTAGTTATTCATGGAATTAAGTATGCATAAACTACTAAATTTCTTACCCATGGTCCATAATGTTAATCATCGGCCTTTGCCCGCCATAAAATGCTTATTCCGCGGCCTCCTCTTCCCCACCAGAAAATGTTTGGTTCCTCTCCTCTTCCTCCACCACTATTGTGGTGTGATGGACAACTGGACCTTGCAAAACATGATGTGTCACTCCCGGGGTAGGAACAAATGTGCATTTCTCAAAAGTCGGTGTTGTATTGGTTGTCTAAGCTGACGGTGTAGGTGTTGTGGTTATATGAGACGGTGTCAGTGTTGCTGTTGTATGAGGCGGTGGTGGTGTTGCGGTTGTTTGAGGCGGTGATGGTGCTTGCGTTCTTTATGTCGGTTTATATATATATATATATATATATATATATATATATATATATATATATATATATATATATATATATATATATATATATATATATATATATATATATATATATATATATATATATATATATATATACTATTTACTATTTCATATTTTATATATTTATTTATAATAAATTTTATATATTTTATATATTTCTTTTATATTAAGTTTTATATCTTATTTATTTTTAAATTAAGTTTTATATCATGTTAATAGGTCTAAAAAATGGAAAAGTTATTTGATTAGGAAGAATGAAAAACTAATACATAAATACATTATTCGCACCAAAGTTAGCTTCGAGTTAAAGCGACGGTATACTTTAAGATATTTTATTAAATAAATAATTTACTAAATAAATAAGAAGAGACAAGCGAAAATTGTGGAGGAAATGAATTATTTTCGCACGAAAGTTAGTGTCGGTTTAAGCGGCACTAAACTTAAGGATAATTTACTAAATCAAAAAAGAGACAAGTGTAAATTGGGGGGAAATGAATTACTTTCGCATCAAGTTTAGTGTCGATGAAAGCCATCGCTATATAAAAACTAAATCTGTTAGCGTCGATCATATCGTCGCTAGTATTCTTTTAAATGAATTATTTTAAATAAAATTAATTAAATCCATACATAATGTCAGCTACAACTGACACTAGTAAAAACAACCTATTAAAAAAATTAAAAAACAATGTGTTTAACTGTTAGCGACAACTATTTGTGACATGAGGTCAACACTATTAGCGTCGGAGTTGAGGCCGACGCTAAAGTTTTGCAGCTAAAACACATTTTTCTTGTAGTGACCATTGGCGCGGCCTTACATTGGCGATTTTCATACCCCAAGATTCAAGTGCATTCAAAATCCCAATTCAAGAAATGTTAAATTTCAATTTTAGAACTGGGAGGGAAAAGCATACTTGAAGTATACATACACAATTCATTCAAAAGGAAGCTATTTTCATTGCAGATCATCAATGCATTGCATTACAAATTCATATCACAACAAATCTACCAAAATTGACATGTTTTGACCTCACAATTGACTTTGATGATGAATTAACCACCACACTCTCTAATAGATTGGGGTCTTGTGAGTCACATACGAAATTGTAGTCTCAAGACTCTGCATATTTAGTTAGGTAAGAACTGGCTATATATTGACCTCATTGGATAAGTCATATCATCACTTTTACTTATCATAACCCTAAAGATCTTTTTCTTAGCATATCACAGGAAGGGTCATCATTATTGTACTCACACAAGTACAATTGGAATGCATTGTGTGGTATGGTAAAACATTCTTGAACCACACCCTTTTTAAAAACTTTTCAATTACCCTATCCACTGTTTCAAAATGGTGGTAACAAGAGTTGTATCCGACTACGGCGACCAAGAAGCCCTAGTGGATATGTATACTTCTATGGAGGAATTCCTTTGCCATAATTAAACCATGAAAACAAGTGTTTAGAACATCCAACAACATATATAACAAAAGGATGAACAACAAGAGGGCATATAAGTTTTAGACCCTCAACCTCTCTCTGCAGATATATGGAATACTCCATTATTAGAATACTTCAATCCAACCCCTATAGTGACGTTTGATGGAAAAGTAGTTGCCAGGAGAATGTCACCACCATCAATACATAAATGACAATAATAGGTGTGACATATTCTTTAAAGTGTAATCTTTTCTCCAAAACCTTGAAGGAGGTAACCTTGCACTGATATATAAACCTCGCAAGCTCTTTGTAACCATCTATCAAACTCTATCTAGTGAACTGATTCATCAGTTCTCAATGAGTAACCACCATAAAGTGTCCATTACAAGCCTATTCAACATGCGCCAGGGGAACTCTGAGTTCTTACATGAGGACCTAACACACTTCAATGAAATAACTATTAAGATGATAAATCCAAAGTAGGAGACGTTCATGGGAGTCTTTCAAAATAGGCTCAAATCTATAAAACTCAATGATTCCCTCACTCAAAAATTTGTAGACTCAATGTAAAAGGCGATGATATTAACGCGAAAAGAGAGCCAGGGGCACAAAGGAACGCAACAACGGGGGATTCGACTCCTTAAATCAATGAAATCCCCCCCAACCAATCAAGGATATGGGAGCCTTTAAACATCCTATAAGGCTTTGGAGAACTATACATCATTAAACACCAAGAGAAAACATATATGGCGAGAAATTTTTCACACTAAATCAATTCTTGAACCCTAACCCCTAAATGGAAGATGATGGAAAACAAGCCAAACAAGTGGTAAAAATTCCACAAGGTGAAAAATCACCACCTAGATGATTGCCAACAAATAAAGAACCTTATCCAAGAGGGACACCTAAAGATATACGTCTAGTGAGTATCATATAGTTTTGGGGAGAGATATGACCTTTTGGGAGAGATGGGCCTAGATGTCCCAACCTAGAAGAGAAAAGAAACCATAAAATAGAAGGCCACCCGCCATACACTCAACACTATTGCTTGAGGTTTTTCCAAAGGAGGTGAATCGAGCTCCTCATGCAAATGCTCGCCAGGTGACACACATCATAGATTCTCCCCCAAAGCTCAATCAACTTACACATTCAAAGTAACTTTCTCAAGCATATTATAGGTATTGTTCCCTGTGAAGTAGACCATATGATAATAAGTGACTAAATGTTTTATTGGGATGCCAAGTGAGAACTCTTAGATCTTATCAATTTCACTGACATCTTATACTGGGACACCTTCAAAAAAATGCAGCTAGATCTAGAGCATCTAAAACCATTTAAAGGCGCATTGGTGAGTTTCTTAGATGAGCATGTACAAGTATAAGGATATATCTCTATAGAAAAAGTTTTAGAGTGGGAGAAAACACTAAGTTCATAAAAGTTATATGCCTTGTCATGAACGCCCTTTCGTCATACATCATAATAGTTGGTCACCTTGCATTCAACATCCTAGAAGAAATCTTATCCACACTCTATATAACCATAAAGTACCCCTTGGACAATGGTAGGTAGATGTTGTAAACGGATAACAAGAAGTAGCCAAAAACTGTTTCCAAGATAATCTCAGCATAAAAAATATGGTGATTCTACCCACCCGCCATCAAGGCCTAATTCCCACAACATTAACTTTGAAGACATGACCATAAAGGAAAAACCTTTGTATGTCAGATTGATCCATATGAGGACCTAAAATAGGTTCAGATTGGTCCTCAAAGTTTCCAGACTACAAACTGAGAAATTCTTTGAAAGAAGGCAAAAAGGAAGAGCTAATTCGCTTGTTATAGAAAAATAGAAATTTATTCACCTTGATCCCCTGAGATATGTGGGGGGTAAATGTTGATATCATTAGTCATATTCTCTCCCTTAACGTAACCATCAAGCAAATTATCTAGAAAAAAAGAAAAAGCGGGAGAGTAGAGAAGGATAACTACTAACAAAAAAGTGAAAAAGTTGAAAGAGGAGAGGCTTATAAGCTAGATCAAATATCTCACATGGTTTGATAACATGGTGATTATGAAGAAATACTCAGGTACATGTAAAATGTAAGTAGATTTCACATACCCGAATATTGAATTCCATAAGGATCCATACCCTTTACCCAACACAAATATGATGATTTATAGGTCATCATGGTACAAGATGCTTAGCGTCATGGATACCTACTTGAATTACAACCAAACAAAAGTAAATCCTTTGGATGTGCCCAAAAATTCTTTCATGACCAATACCTATAATAACTATACACCTTTTGGTATCAAGAACACCAACATCACCTATTAGAGGTTGATGGATGCAATGTTTATATGCCAGATAATGAGGAACTTCGAGATTTATATAGACGACATGGTAGTGAAGATGCCAAATGACAATAATCGTTGCGAAGACTTGGAGGACATCCTACGCTCAGTCAGAAAGTATAACATGGGGATAAATCCAACTAAATGCTCCTTCAGAGTTCATGTAAGGAAGCTTTTGGGTTTTATGTTGACCAGAAGAAGGATAGAAGCCAAACAGAAAAATTCCAGGCTATAATTAATATAAAAAGTCCAATCATAGTTGAAAAGGTTCAATAATTGATAGGGTGAATCTCCGCACTCCCTCGTTTTCTCTTGTGCATAAGTGATAAGGATTTTAACTTCTTTTCCATATTGAAACGGGGAAAAGTTTTTTAAACAGAAGAATGCAAAAAAAATTTGTGAAGTTTAAACCTTCTTGGCAATACCTCTGATATTAACCTGACCAAAATAGGGTGTACCTTTGTTCCTATATTTGTCAATTGTTAACAACACCATCATTTATATGTTGGTCAAGAGATGGATGGCTCATAAGGGCCAATTTATTTTGTGAGCATGGTTTTTAAAGGAGTCGAGGATATATAAGAAGATATAGAGTTTGGACTTAGCACTAGCGTAAACAACAAGAAAACTATGACCATATATCCAAATTCATCGAATTATGGTCAAGAATAACTATCCAGTTTGTCAAGTTCCAAAGGAACGAGACATAACAGGAAGATTAGTATCTTATAAGTAAAATTGAAATCAACTCCGTCCCTAAAGGGAATATCAAAGCTTAAGTTCTACCTGAATTCTTTGTAGAATTCAACTCACTAGTTGGAGAAAACACCCATAATGTATGGATTTTATCAGTGGATAGAGCATCAAATTTGAAGAGGAGCGGATCCGAAATAGTACTAAAAGGCACATGTGAGATATTCATTGAATAATCATTGTGGTTTGAATTCAAGATAAGTAACAACTAGGTAGAATACAAAACTATAATTATAGGAATGTCGTTTGCAAGGGAGATGGGTGCGTTAAATATTCGAGTAAGAAGTGATTCTCAACTTGTAACCAGACCATACAAGACCAAATATTCCCAGCTAGTAAAGTATCTACAAAAGGTTCAAGAGTTGACCAAGCATTTCTACTTCTTTGAAGTAACTTACGTACATAGAGGAAATAATAATAGAGTCGATCTACTATCAAAACTTGTTATCACCAAGAAGTTGAGTAACAAAAAACAGTAATACAAGAGCCATTGCTCGTTCTCAGTACTGAAGCCACCATTATCAACACCATATATGAAGTGGACGCTAGGAGTTTGATGACACAAATAATTCAATACCCTATGAATGAACAGTTACCCCCAGATGAGGAAAAAAGCAAGGAATGTGAGGAAGTTGTCTAGGAAGTATACTTTGGTTGTATGTAAATTATACAAGATGGGAAGAGCCACATTGATGTTTAGATGCCTGACCGAGAACGAAACCAACCTACTGTTGATGAAGGTACATGAAGGTGTATGTGGTAGTCATATAGGATGAAGAGCTTTGGAGAACAATGTATTAAGCATTGGTTATTATTGGTCGCCTATGTTAAGAGATATCACCAATTTCATCAACACGTGTGACAAATGCCATCAATACTCAGAACCGTGTAATATCTCTACAACGATCCTCCATTTAGTGACCTCCCATGGCCATTTTATCAACGACGCATGGATATTCTGGGACCATCCTCCTAGTACCAAGACAACTAAAATTCTTAATTATGAGGGTGGACTACATTACCAAGTAGATCGAGACAAAATTAGTGTCAAAGATCACCACAAACAAAGTAAGGCGTTTCTACTAGAAACATGTAATTTCCACGTTTAGACTACAAAAATGAATCGTCTTAGATAAGGGAACTCGTTTTCTAATTTCACCATAAACTAATTTTTCCAATAATTGAGAGTCCAAACCATGTCCGTGTCGATTGAACACCCACAAGACAATGTCAATACCAAGTCCACCAACAAGGTTATACTCTATGGGATCAAAAAAAGTTGGAAGAAGAAATGGGGCTGTGGCCTGAAAATTTATACGAGGTATGCAATTTAATCCCACTATTAATTTTCATAAAATGATATTTTTGCCTCCTATTTTCATTCATCAAGATTTTATTTAAAGGCGTTACCTATGAGAACTATAGGCATTGTAGTTATATTATATGACACTCAACTCCTCTACAAAGGAGAGATAATTTTAAATGGTATACGGATCTAAGGCCAAGCTAACTGACGAAATAGACACCCCCACATGGTGATGTGAGCATTTCACCAAAGAAGAGAGTGAGACTGGTCTCAAGTGCGTTGGACGGAGAATGTGAAATGACCTATTTCTAATAATTCATAGCAAAAATAGTGTTTCTAAGAGATACAAATCACAAGTTGTACTAATTGGGAAGGTAACACGCACTGTAAACTCTTTCCTAATTGGGAAGGACCTTACATGGTACATGAAGTAGGGGTGTTAAATTTCAAACCGATCTAAATAAAAACTGTAAATCGATTTAAAAAAACTTTAAAACCACAAAAAAAATATTATTGAATTTGTTTGGATATCATTTTGTGAAAACAACTCAAATTGATCAAAATTTAGATTGATTTTGCAAAATTGATTCAAACCGAACCAAATCGCATTCAAAGTTTTAATACCTATTTATTTTATATTAGTATGTTAAATTGTGTCAATTTATTATTTGTAGATACTTATTTTTTAATACTATTTATTAGTTTTGTTTAATTTTTTTATTATTTCATTTCTTTCATCTATAATCAATGATTGTCATTTTGTAATGTTAATTTTTAATATATCATATGTCATATATTATATCAAACATTTTATTTTGCAATATTTTTAATATTAATAAAAATTATAGTTTGTAATTTGGATGTCAAAAAACCAATCCAATTATTAAACCACATGAAATTGGATTAAATAAGATCATTTTTAACTAGTCATCCAAAATCGAACTCAATTGCAAATAATTTTATCTTTGGACCAGATGAGGTTTTGCCTCAAAATTGATTCAAACCACATCGTGAGCACCCTTAATGTGAAGTACCATCACATGACACCTACAAGCTAGACAAGATGTGGAACTCGCAAAACCTTAGACATTACTACATTTGAATTTTCAATTTCCTAGTGAATAAGGCGAGTTATAAACCGTCATGAATAGTCCCTTTCTTTTAATCACTTTAGAATATTAATAAAAGTAATAAGGTGACACTCTATATGAGATCACACATGATACTAGTACGCCCTTTACAATATCAATGTGCTCTTTAGGACATCATTGTATCCTCCGGGATCTCATTGTATCCTCCGAGGCATTATCACACCTTAGAAGGTATCGTTGTTTTGAATTATATTGCCAATAACTGATACAATAAAGTATCTGGTGATCTCGTTCACATAAAGTTTAGTTATATGCTTGGCAAATATCCAAAAAAATACTTGACGAAAAAATAATAATTTTGAGCTCGCTATTATTTAGAAATACGAAACACATAATAAAATATTTTCAAACTAGAACGAAAGAGGTTTCATTTAACATTTTACTGCTAGGAGGGCAAGGCTAATAAAGAACAAAATATAAATTAAAGTAACAATACATGACTTTGAGTTCTCTTGAAAGCAGGAATGACATCCTACTCTATGGGGGCGTGACCTCCGCTTATTCTTCTACTTATTCCTCCCCCTATGTACCAATTTCCCATTTCTAATCACCTTGAATAATCCTATCTCACCTAAGGAAATAATAGGATATAATAACAATGAGTTCTCTTTTGCTTTCTTGAAACTCTAATTCAGGAAAAGAGCAACGTCCACACGAACATCTTCTAGATTTTCTTCCAAAGCACTCTTAGCATTAACATCAAACACGTTCACTTCCCTCAACCTCGTCACTCAGTCATTCAACTTTCGGAAGGCCTCTTATTTCTGATTTTTCTCCAATTCAAACTTCTCCAAAGTTTGATGGGAATCCACACATTTCTTATGTACGAAAGACAAAGTTTCATTTGCCAATTCATGCATACTCTCATCTAGCAGGAAACTCTCCTCCATTTGCTGAAGTTTGAACTTTAAGTCCTTTTCATCTTTCTACAAAATGGAGAATTATTTGAACATGGTCCTCCCTAGAAGTTCGCTTCGTAATAAGTAGGTTACCATCGTTTGGGTTATCTATTTTGAACCTAGGTACCACACCCTTCCAATATCACTTGACATGTTAATAGGATCATAGACATACCCAAGGCTATCAAACATTTTCTCCCAGAATGAGGGTTCCCCTTGTTCTTTGGAGGGAGTCATAAGAAGTGTTCATTGAGAGGAACTTCTAACATCCTCTCATTGGAGAGCGCCATTCCTAAAGCTTGTAGTTCATCACAAAAATGATTCAAACTTGCGTCTATGAATGTCATAAATGGTCTAAGTGTACTTCTCGCCGGTCCTGGGAAATAAGAGGCTAATATAACATCCATCTCGACAAATTTAAAGTTGATTTTTCCATCCGCTCGCGTCAAACTCTCAATACAAGGTGCCACAAATCATATCTCTCCCCACATGCTCAACCACATTTTCACTTGCATCACAATCCCTAAAGAATGCCATGTTCTAAAGACAAAAGGAAAAAACATATAGAAATGGAGAAAGGAAATATATGCTAAAAGGAATTGTCAGGTGCTTGACGAACTGGGTTTGTAGAAGGATATGAGATTGCGGAAGAGACACTTGCTGGTTAAGTAAGTACAAACACAAAGTGATTGAAACAAGTTTAGTTTGTCCTAGTATTTGTAGGAATCGAAGTTCCTCGAGCCAAGTTTTCATCATTGCCATGTCAGGACATCAAAGGTCATCCTTCCAATCACACAGTCAAATGGAGAGACAAGATTAAATGGTTTTTCCTAAGACGTTTAATCTTTATCAATTCAATTAAAAACCCAAAGACTTTCAAACCCTTTTAATCAACAAGCCCAACTACCCCCCATCAATTGAACAACCATGAGTAACTCAACCTTAATCACACAATGTTGTCATCTCTATAAATGTCACCATCTTAAACCACTTTTCCCCTACAAGCCTCGTGCTTGAGGATTGTGAAATATTATGTCCCTCCTTAGCCACATCACCCCTATATACATCGTGTTTAGAAGGTTGTGGACTATTATGTCTCTCCTTAACCACTTCGTCCTTGAAAGTTTCATACTTGGGGAGTTATGGAATATTATGTCTCTCATTAACCACTCCGTCCCTACAAACCTCATGCTTGGGAGAATGAGAGTTATGGACTACTATGTCTCTTCTTAACAACTTAGCTCATACATGCCTCGTGTTTGTGTGGTTGTAGACTGTTGTAAAATATTATGACCCAAGCCCATATAATAACCTCAACTGGCTCACCTTCAACCACATGAGATACATATAGAGCACATAAATAAGGTTAGGCGAGGTAACACACATGTCAATTGTTGAGGCGAATTAGCCACACCATGCTACGTCCTCGGTAGTGATTCACTTATGACATTAACTAGTGAAGTGGAGTTATGTGACTCACAATCGATATTATAGTTTCAAGACTTAACATGTTTCGTTGACTATATCATGTTATATATTTGATTGAGCCACATCAAAATTGTAGTCTCGAGACTCCGCATTTAACTAGCTCAGAAGTGTTGAGAGTATAATCCAAGTTGTGTAACCCAAACCCAAGCCCAAGTTGATCAGAGTTAAGGTTTGTTATGTTAGTTACTTAGTACTCAAGTTACTTAGTTGTATATACACACATATTGTAATTCAGTTTTATCACATTCAATAATAACAATTATTATTCTTCATTCTCTCTCTCTTTCTCTCCTCACTAAAATTGGTTACTTCTTTCAAGTATTTGATGCCCTAATCTCTTGGTGCTCGAGAAAGCAACTTGTGGTGGCATTATTATCATGTGAGGCTGAATATATAACAGGATCCTATGTTGCATGTCAAGCTATTTGAATCAGATATGTGCTGAAAGAAATGGAGGTTGAAGTGAAGAAATCTCTAGTGATGCAGATCGACAACAAGTCATCCATAAATCTTGCAAAGATTCCAGTTCTTCATGGAAGAAGTAAGCACATCGAAGCTAGATTTTACTTCTTAAGGAAGAAGGTAAATCAAGGTGAACTTGAAGTGAGGCGTTGCTCGAGTGAAACACAATTGACCGACATTTTCATCAAAGGATTGAAGATCGATAAATTTCTAACTTTGAGAAAGAAATTAGGAATATTTCAGATCGATTATGATTAGTTAGTGCTTAGTAACTTGGATAAGGGGTATGTTGAGAGTATAATCCAAGTTGTATAACCCAAACCCAAGTCCAAGTTGATTAACGTTAGGGTTTGTTATGTTAATTACTTAGTACTCAAGTTACTTAATTGTATATATAAACACATATTGTAATTCAATTTTATCACACAATAATAACAATCCTTATTTTTCATTCTCTCTTTCTCTCATCACTAAAAGTGTCTATATATATATATATATATATATATATATATATATATATATATATATATATATATATATATATATATATATATATATATATATATATATATATATATATATATATATATATATATAATGACCTCGCATGCTAGGTTAGATGATCACAATTTTATATGTCACAAATCTAAAAGACACGTGGTTTAGCCTATCAGAGCTAGAGTCACCACTATTTTACTCTCCTTTAACTAATGTTTTATAATTTCAAAAATATATTTTGTCCAATTCTTACAAATATTTTGATCAATTTTTCTATTAACTAGTTGGTGATACCGATTACTATCTATCAACACAATTACTCTTTGTATATATATTGTGTCACGTTAATGAAAAAAAATCTTAAAATAATACTGTTTTATGTTTAGTACAGTGTTAAGTATTTTATTCCAACTTTCACATTTAGATTAATACTAACTATACATCACACATAAACATCACTCACAAGTTCATATTATACTTCATTATTCAACCTCGATTCGAAATTATCGTATATTTTACGAATGAGAATTCGAAATTATTTTCTTTAAAAATAAGTTCCGTTAAATAAAAGTATATAATATTGAATATAAATTATTTTTTACCTTAAACCTCGATTCTCACAATGTAAAACTCGATTCCAAAACAATATTCAACCATAAATAATCATTACACTTATTTATTTATAGTAATATTTTTCAATATGTGTAAAAAGACTTAGAGTCACATTCATTATAAAGTATTTGTTCGATATTTTGCAGGTACCTTTTCGAAATCGTGCAGCTTAGATAATATTATAGAAACAACTTTTGGTGTTTTTTCTTAAAAGAACGTTGGGTGGTTTTCTTACAAAAAAACAATCCATTAAAATAAAATAAATTAAAGCTAGACATAATCTCAATATGTGCCAAATTGAGATGTACAAAATTACAAATTGCAACGTCTTTAGTCTTAACACAAGTTAAAAAATACCACTAAGCTATTGTTCAATAGGCCACTAATATTCAACAAAAAGAAGCCACTAGAGCTACTCGTAAGTCTTAACTAGACGCGTAAGACTACCACTAAACATATTTATCACCAAAAAAGCTTATCTATGGCCAATAAACTTCCCACTTAGTAAGTTTATCCCACCACTAATTATGTCAATAACTAAAACTATTTTAATATTAGTTTTTTTTATAAATATTAATATTTTTAACATTAATTTTTATTTTATTTTGTTGAAATATGTCTCAAAATCTTAAGTGATATAGAGAAAGAAAATATATTTTAAAATTGTATAAATTAGAAATTAGGTTGGCGGTAAAGCCCGTGGTGGAGACGCGACAGTGTGTCTGGGTCTGACGGGGTTGGTTTGTCAAAGTTTAGGATTTGATTATATTGATTTGTGTGTATTGGAATTAGTTGTTTTAGTTTGTGGATCTATTTGTTTATGAGTTATGTTTTGAATTTGTTATGGATTCATTGAATTTCAACCGTTATAAATATGTATCTCTTGCATGCTTAACATAACAACCTTTAGAACTTTAAAGTTGAAGGAAAAAATAGGAGTTTGAAAATTCTTGTGGCAATCTTAGAGAGAAGCAAACGTAAATTCCTAAGAATGTGTTCTTGGAAATTGATAAACATTTGGAGATATGTAAGAGGATTGAGAAACGCTTCTAAACACTTTAAACCATGTGATTCATATATAGAGAGTCGGAGAGATTGAAAAATACTTGAGTATATGGTTTATTCTTGGGTGACTATTTTATAACTTATTTGTAATCTTTTGTAATAACTCTTGGAAGTATAGTGAATCAGAGAGTTTCTCTCTCCTCTATAGTAATCGTTTGATCAAATTGGGTAAACAAGTTATTGTGTTTATTGTCTTTACTTTATCTTCTTCTTCCAAGTTAAATTGATGTCTTATTGCATATAGAGTTATTTTTGTGAAAGCCATTTATTTTGGTTGTCATTGCTCTTTGTCCCCGGACATCAAATTTCTTTGTGTGATTAAACTATGAATAATTCTTATGAAGTGTTTTTAATTATTCAATCGATTTCACAAAAAATGGCATTCACTGTGGGGCCAAGGGGTTTTGTTTAAAAGTGAGCACCATGGGTTCTAAATGGAAGATCGAGAGGTTTCTGAAGACAATGGTCTTGATGATCTTGATAATATTGAGGCAAAGACTGAAGATGATGACAAGACTCTACTCTCGTTGAGCTCATCACCCATATCCTTTGAGTACTTTAAGGATGTCATTCTTTATGGTAAGGAAGATACTATTACTTTGGATGAAGTCCAAAAGACTGTGAGATCCAAAGATTTTTTTAAGGTAAAAGATTTGAAGATTAACGATAGTGGTGAAAGCTTGAGTGTTTCAAGAGGAGGAAGTGAGCGTAGAGGGATGTCCAAATCAAATAGGTTTGACAAGTCAATGGTAAAATAATTCACTTGCAAAAAAAATCACTTTATGAGGGATTGTCCAAAGAATAGGGGTGGACAATGATAATTTTGTTCATATTGCATTTGCTTTCGATGAGGATAGTTATGAGAGTGTCGGTGCATTAGTGATGTCAAGTTTGGAGGCTGAAGATGGTTGAGTCATGAACTTAGGTTGCTCTTATCAAATATGTCTAAGAAAAGATTACTTTGAGACTTTGAAGTTGGAGCAAAATGGAGTAGTTATCCTTGGTGAAAATAAGGCTTGTAAGGTTCATCACATTGGTACAATCATACTTAAAATGTTCGATGATTACAATGTGAGGTATGTTCCATAACTCAGGCGAAATTTGTTATCTATAATATTATTTGATGATCTATGCTATTGCACTAGAGTTGAACATGGGGTGTTGAAGATTTTTCATGGTTAAATGATTATAGCTAAAGAATATAAAATATGTGGTTTATATACTTTAGAAGATTCCAATTTTTTGTGCATTCATTATCAGCTAGTGAAGATTTTCATGACAAGAACAAGTTATGCGATTTGATATCAAGGTATGGTGGATGCTTGAAGTTTGTTTTAGAGCACTTTAATAAGTTTTACAGAATACAATGGATACAAATGCATGTGACCGCTGAGATTTTGTTGATTTTATGAGGTAAGGTTGGTGCCAAAGTAGCTTATCTGGTTAGCAAGTGTTCATTTACAGGAACAGACTTGAAAACACTTATAGAGGTTTGGAGTAGGAAGTGTGTAACCTACTTTTTTTAAGGTCGTTAATGCTTTTACTGTTGTACAAATCAAGCTAATTCAGTTTGATGGTAAAGTTGTGAATTATGTCTTCAATGGCTATCCAAGAGGTAGGAAGGGTTATGAGTTGTTGGGAGTGGAACTTGGAGGATCGAAGTTTATCAATTCCCGATGTATTAATTTTAGTGTGTTGTGTCAGGGTAAGAAGAGTAAAGATCCGAGGATGAAACTTTTAGAAACTATGCCGGAGAAGACTCATTTTGCGGTGAAGGTTCCTACCATGGATTACTAATAGTAGTAAGGGAACAATTAAAGAGGCCTTTGATTATAATTTGACTTGTGAAAAGGTAAGAAGGGAGATTGTATCATCTAAAATGGGAAATTATGTTGGCCTTGGATATTATGCTTTGAATATGGATGAAGGGTTGCAAAACTCGGAAACATGGACCTTCAGGGAAGAATTTGAAAGCAGGTGGAGTCAAAGATGGTTGAAGAACCATACTTGTGAGCTTGTTAGACTACTGAAGAATAAAAATATAGTCGAGAGGAAGTGATGCAAGTAGAAAGATCAAGGTTTAAGCGAGGCTTGAACTTAATAAAAATTGTTCAATAGATGTTGTATTGGTAGAGAACAAGGTGGTTGATGGGTAACTTTGCATCACCATAACTTCAAGTAAAAGTGGATATTGTTGAAGTATGCATTAAAAATTTAAGTGATGAAGAGAAAGAAAACATGTTTTGAGATTGTAGAAACCAAAAATTAGGATGGCGGCAGAGCTGGTGGTAGCGGTGTGACAATGGTTTCGGTTCCGACAGGAAGTTCGATCCTTTGGAGTTCGGGGTGTAATTTTCTAAGTTCATGCGTATTGTGATTTGTTTTTTTTTGTCAGTGGATTCATTTATTTAAGACGAAATTATGTTCTCCTTCTAGAAAGATATCAAACACAATATGCTAGATAATATGTATGACATTATGAATGCAGTAACAACAAAACCGAAAATAAAGAAAATTGAACAGAAAGAAATGGTAACCCAGTTCGGTGCAATAACACCTACGTCTGGAGGACGTTAACCCAAGAAAGAAAATTCACTCTTAATAGTAAAATTATAAAATAGTCTTAGATGAACTTTTCTAGTTCATTGCCTTTTTTTAATACTACCAGTGAATTTATATTTAGGACTCCCCTAAAATATGAGACCTCTCCCACTTTCTCTCAACCATTATCACTAGTGCTAGACTCCCCCTAAATAGAGTCTTACAATGTAAACTACACGGAAAAAAAAGACTAAATGAACACAAAATTCCTTGTTAATCTATCAAGGTTCGAGTCTACTGATATAGAATGGAACTCCTTAAATATCAAAACAAAACATATGCAGCTTCAAATTAGGTTTTAGAAAACTTGTGGTTGAAGAAAATTCCCAAAAACGCATATTCAAATTGAGATTTAATTTGATTTGCAATCTTTCTTGAATTAAATCCCAATTACCTGATTTGATTATGAGATGTGATTGTTTTAGGAAATCTTTCCTTATTCTAAAATGCGCATAAAACCATACACAAATAAAGAAACAAATCTGACGCTTTGATTCATAATTGGCGCATCATCTTCTGGTGCAGGATGTTCCATAAAGTGTGGGACATCTTGCACCACATCTTTGCGACCTATTTTGAGCGCATAAAGACCATATGTCTTAATAGCATGTCATGAAATTTTTCATAACACGTTGACTATAAAAATGTGCCAATCACTTGTAACAACAACATCCCTATTTGGAAAATTTTAAGGCAAATACAACATGCAAGATGTGTAACCAAATGTCTAGAATAATCTTCATGACATATCATTAGGGTGCAGCAAAAAACAAGATCTATATAACTAGCAACATGCATGCCAAACCATAAAAACCAGACATAACAAGAAAAATCGTGACCATACTGTTGGAGCAGTTACGATTGCAGCACTGCCATCTCAAAACTTCCAACACAGACAAGACAGGCCAAGAAGGCAGTTTACCAAGATCAATATGACTTTAGCACAAGCACTGCAGGGTATGCTAAAAGCAAATTTAATTACCCTCAGAGATCCTCCTGCAAATCCCAACACTACTTCTCCTCGTTATAATCCCAATGCCAGGTGTGCATATCACTCCGATAGCCCCGGGCATGATACAAACGATTGTTGGTTGTTGAAGAATAAGATTCAGGATATGATTGACGCTGGAGAAATTGAATTTGATCCTCCGAAGACTCCTAATCTCATCACTGCTCCTATGCCTAATCATGACAAGACTGTTAATGCTGTGGATGACAATTCTCACATTACTAATGTAGCTGACTTAGCATCTCCTCTCCTGATCATCAAGAAGAATTTATTGCAAGCTGGTTTATTTCCAGGTTGTGCTGAAAATTGCGATCTCTGTATACTCCGACCCAATGATTGCTTGAAGTTGAGGAATGGTATTCAACGGCTGATGGATGATCGTACAATTCTCTTTGAAAAGATTCCTAAGGTGGAAAACCCTATTGAAGAAATATTTGTGATTGCTAGGTCCAAAGTTCCAGTGAAGATTACCGCTACTAGAGTGACTGTGAAGATTACTGCTGAGCCCAAGGTAGCTCCCCTAATTATTACTGCACCTGGCCCAGTACCGTATTCCTCAAGCAAAGCCATTCCGTGGAATTATGGAGGTGATGTTTACATCCACAGCATAAAGCAAGATGATGATTCTGCTAATCCTAATGACGTTGACATTGTTGGAACTAGTAAAATTACTCGAAGTGGAAGGATCTTCTCTCCAGAAATCTCACCTCCCGCCCCTGAAACTCGAGGAAAGGGACCAGTAATCAATCCTTCTCAGTCAAAGACACCAGTCGAAGTTACTACCGAAGATGTTGCCAAGCAGGAAAAGGAAGAAATGCTGAAAATCATCCGTAAGAGTGATTTTGATGTGGTAGAACAGCTGGGGCATACTCCGTCTAAAATTTCGATGTTATCCTTGTTGTTATTTTCTGAATCTCATGCCAATGCGTTGATAAAATTCTTGAAGACCGCTCATGTACCTCAGGAGACATCTGTCGACCAGTTAGAAAATTATGTTGCTAACTTGGTTGTTGATAATGGCATAGGCTTTTCTGATGCTGACCTGACACCAGCAGGAAAGAATCACAATAAAGCTCTGCATATCTCCATTGAGTGTAAGGGAATCACCTTGTCTCATGTGTTGATCGACAATGGCTCTTCTTTGAATGTGCTACCGAAAGCTGTGCTCGATAAGCTTGATTGTAAAAGCATTAAACTGAAACCTAGTGACGTTGTGGTGCGTGCTTACGATGGTGCGAAGAGTGTTGTCCATGGTGAAGTGGTTCTCCCTATCAAGATAGGACCTCAAGTCTTCAATACTACCTGTTACGTAGTGAACATTCGTCCTGCTTATTCCTGCTTGCTGGGACGCCCTTGGATCCATGGGGCAAGTGCTGTAGCTTCGTCTCTCCATCAAAAGCTGAGGTATCCAATAGAGGGCAAGATTGTCACCGTGTGTGGAGAAGAAGAGTATATTGTCAGTAGTGTGCATACCTTCAGATACGTCGAGATGGATGGTGAATTCTTTGAGACTCCTTCTCAGTCATTTGAAGTAGTTCCTCCGACCAGTCCTGTCCTTAAGCCAACTTCCCGTGTGCCCAAGTTTATTCGTGCTCCTCCTGCTATGATTTCTCTGAAAGATGCTCAAGTCGTGGTTGAAGGTGGTGGTCGTACTAGCTGGGGTCAACTGATCGATGTACCGTACAAGTCTGATAAATTTGGCCTGGGGTTTAGCTCTAAAAAGATAGTCGAAGATCAGATTAATGTTGTAGAAGATGCTAATAGCGATTGCGACTTGGATAGCTGGATTTTCCCAACAATTGGTGACGGACTCAATAATTGGAAGGATGAAGACACTATCCCGATTTCCTTTAGTCAGGAGTAATTGTTATTGCTTATTTTAGTGTTTCAAATTTTGTAATTTTTATTATGAACAATTGAACTTCTTAAAGCATTGTGTCTATGCCCGGGGCACAATAGCTAATTTGTTAAGGGTTTTGTCATTTTCATAAGCATATTCACATTCAATAAATCAATGGACTTTTTGCATTCAAATATTGCGCTCTTTATCTTTCCTATCATCTTTCAAATAAGCTATGTTTTCTTACACACACTCACGTAACAAATTGCAGATCCATATCCACTCTGGATCCTGTTGATAATAATTCTACTACTGTTCATTATGGCTTTAAAAATCCGATCTACCAAGCCGAGGATGGAAGTGAGGGAGATTGCGAAGTGCCTGGAGAGCTTGCCAGACTGTTACTGCAAGAAGAAGATATTATACAGCCACATGATGAATCAATTGAAATTGTAAATCTGGGTACTGAAGTAGACAAGAAAGAAGTCAAAATAGGAGCAGGCTTGGAAAACAGTGTCAAAGAAAGATTGATTCAGATGTTACATGACTATGTAGAGATTTTTGCTTGGTCTTATGAAGACATGCCAGGACTGGATACTGATATAGTAGTACATCGTTTGCCGATGAAGGAAGATTGTCATCCTGTTAAGCAAAAGGTTCGTCGCATGTGTCGCATCCGCGAAAAAACAACCGGCGGGCTGAAACAAAAACACAACACAGAGCCGCCACTGCGCGTTATTTATCCCAAGATAGGGAAAGGAAACGCTCAGAGAAACCTGGAAAAAGCATGGTCTCGCGACCAAAGAGAAAGGGTAAGGGAGTCGGTTACGCAAGGGGAAGGTATTAGCACCCCTCACGTCCGTCGTACTCGACGGGATCCACGTTCTAAGAAAGAAAAGGTTGCTAAACATCACACACACACACAGGGAACGCAGGTGGGGTTAAGAGAAGGGAGCTCGATAGGACATCGCGTCCTATGCCTACATATCTCGTCTGGAACGAGAATCAGAGCTGCTGTAGTTCGGCTCACGCACGCCAAACAAGACACACACACACACAGGCAAACCTGGAACCCGACAACCACTCGATGGAATTACGTCAGCTTCCGAACCAAACAAACACAATCAGGATACGTACAGCCAATCGCTGGGCTTACGTCCATATCCTGACACACAACAGGTTAACAAGTAAACACACACAAAAAGAAAAAAAGGTGCCCGGAGAGACCTCGCACGGTCTCCTGCCTACATACCTCGTCTGGAACGAGGATCAGGGCGATGTAGTTCCCCTGAAAGGGAAAGAAAATCTAGCCAGAAACCAAGGGAAGACACACTACCAGGGAGCTGGACTCGAGCCTAGTATTGTCATGCATCATTGCCCTACGTTGAGGTTTCTACCTACTTGCGCAACTGCAAGCTAATCCTATCCAGGAAAACAAGCATACAAGCATACAAGCAAACAGAACAAACAAATATTCACAAAGCACACACTATAACCAATCAAGTGAGGCTCAAACAATGGGTTTGACTGCCGAAGCAAGTCATCTGTACATGGGTAGTATTCGCTCTTAACCTTGCCATTGCGAGGCTAAGGTGAAGCAGATGAAAAGGTGAGTGAAGATTAGACTTCACAGCTCTTATCCCTGACCAGGGAGAGCTTCAGACAAAGGAGCATGGGTCCAGAATGGAGGGACCCTTCTACGCTCAAAGACTCTGACTCGATTGTGCAACAGCACAAGATCTTGGGTTTGTGTCCCAATGCATCAACACACAGCCGTGTGAGCAGAGGGACGACTCACAGGATAGTGGGGGATAGATTGCATATCCCTATGATCCACCAATTGCCTCATAGAGGTCTTTACCTGCTTGGCACAAAAGTAAACAATCACAATCATCGCCTCTTAAGGAGGACTTCAGACAGTTGCCTGGCCAAGTAACAGGCCAGGTCTTCCAGACTACATGAAGTATAGAGAGTCTACCTCCACTGGTTAAAAAACCAAGCAACAGCAAGCAAGTTCTTAAAGAACTGTAAGCGACTAAATGTACCTGAAATCAATCAAGTATCATCAGTACTCAGACAAACCAACAATAAACAGCAAATGTTAATCAGTTAATCTGTACAAACAACACAGGTTAATGCACACAAGTGCAAGCTATAAGCTCAAGCTCAAGCATCCCATCCTACAACACAAAGTCATGTTAATTCATAAACATCAACCAAACTCAATTCAAATTGCCTTGAAGCAATCTCCTTAAGCATTGTGCATTTCATCCTGAAAATCCAAACCAAATGTGAGAAACTAGACCACTAGGCCAAGCCTAGGGTCCAAAAGGGAGAAAAAAATCTAAACAGCAAGCCAAACCAATCCAAAATCAAATTAAAACCATTCAAAAGCAAATGCAATTGGTCCCATGCTTATACCATTCACCAATATCAATTCATGCACAATTTAACATCAATCATGTAATTTGCAACACCAAAAGACCAAACAGAACTATTTCCCTCAAAAGCATACCAAAACAATTCCAAAAATCCTCAAATAATTCACACCTAAACAGGACACAATCAATGTATGGCATGTCAATTTTCAGCTCAATTGGACAAAAGAAAGTAGGTCAATGAAAATCAAGAAATCCAGACACAATTATTCAAGCCAATTCATAGCACCAACACATGCATTCACTTCAAAAATTCACAAAACAGTGACAACATATTAGAAATGAATGGGACCAAAACTATGATGTCCTATAATGTGTCTACAATGCTCATATCAAATTTCATCTTCATCCAACACCATATGAGAATTTCACAAGCAAAATGCCAACATGTATCACACAATGTTACCAAATGAGCATACAGAGAAGAAAATTATCAATCAATTAGAAAATGACATCAAAAATCCCAGCAAAAATCACATGTTATCTTGACACATCACTGATCATTCATGCAAAAATTGGCTCAATCAAACAATCCTAGGTCATGCAAATAAATTCAGAAAGTTGACCTAGCTTGGTGTGACACAAATTGTCACATCTTAATCCAAAAATTCATATCTAATCAACCAAATATCCAAAATTCACAAACTCTACATGAAAATCACCATCAACATGTCCAAAACAAGCACAAAACTTTTCATCCATTTCTTTACAAGTATGAGCATTTCATGTTAAAAATGGCAAAACATACAAAATATGTACACAAGTCAAAGATCAATAGGCAAGGTCAAAATTTCTCCAAGCACAACTTGTGGTATCATGCCTATAAAATTCTAGACAAAATTCGGGATCTATCAAAAAAAGTCTCACTAATTTTGGATTAATAATGAATTTTTTATGATTTTTTTAAGTTAAATGAATTGTTGAAATAATTATTTAATTTGGATATGAATTAAATTGATTTATTAAGCTTCAGTGGCACTCTCGTAATATTCTCAGTCCAAGGCAAAACGACGCCGTAGCACATTAATGTGCTGTCGTCGCGTGATTGGTTGTTTTTGGGAGGGAAACAGCTTTTGAAAAATTCCAGGCCACGTGACGGATCAAACACGGCTTCATCATCTTCCTCGCGCGCTCACCTTCATCCAACTCCAGAATTCGTCATGAACTTTTCTCCACCAAATCGCATAAACCTTATATCATTCTCTTCCTCTTGCAACGTACATCAAGGATATGCTAATGATTTTCTCTAACACTCACTATATCTCACGGATCGAGCAATTAAAGGTTTGACAACAAAACTTCAAATCGAAATATCTTCTTCAATACTTAATCAAAATCAAAAACACGAGTATCACAATGATCTACACTGAACACACTACAAAACACATATCTCAATTTAAGCAATAGCGAAATTCGAATTGGCACCTTAAATTGAAGACAGTGTGGAATCTTGAGGTTTCTGCGCGTGATTCCTTGAAACAGGTGGAGATTGAAGCTCAGCAAGGTAGTTGGAATGATCAGGTAAGCTCAAGGTTGCTTCTATTGGAAGAAAATGCAATTTGCCATTGATGCACCAAGAATGAACAGTTGAGATTCGTGATGGTTATGGAGATGCTTTCTCAAAACAGTTGAAGATCCATGTTCATAGAGCACACAGCAAAAAGAATCACTCGAATTGATGAAGAATTGAAGGAGTTTGGATGAATATTGTTCTTGAAGGTTCTTGATGAATTTGGAGAATTGGAGGGAAAAACAGTTGGAATTTCTTGTGATTTGTGATTCTGATTACAATTCAGTTATGATTAGTGATATATACTCCAGCTCTAATCACCTTGTTAATCACAAATTAACCAAATGCAATGTAATTAGCTTAATGTGAATTTTCAATGCAAGGGCAAAATGGACATTTCCCCCTAAGCCTTGTGACAGCTGTATGACAGCTCACACACTCTCCAATTATCAGTTGTGATGTGTTGGCATTGTCTCATGGCAATTGGCTTTGTAATTTTCATTTTCAACATGCTATGCCAAAATATGCAATTTCAAGTGCAATTCCAAAATGACCTATCCAAATATTGAACTTTGTAAGCTTATGACAATTCAAACCATCTCTAATTGGCATATGTGAGGTGTTGCAAAAACTCCCATGCCAAAATTCCAATTATTTCTCAACTTGGACCATTTTGCCCTTGACTTTTTAACTGTACACTTGAAAATTGACCTTTTGCATTGACCATTTTTGATGAATTCCAATTATGCACCATGAAAGTACATGTCAAATGGAGTTTGCTCATAAAAAGATCACTCAATTTGGACACTCCATGTGAAAGTTATGCCACTTTGATTATGGGTCTTTTTTAAAATTGAATGGACCATAACTTGCCAACCATACATGGGAATTTCAAGTTCTTGGACTTTTTGGAAAGGTGAGACCAAGATCTACAACTTTCATGTTGAACAAATTTTCATTTGAAGCTTTTTTGGACATGTAATTTTATGGTCAAAAACTTTCCATTTTTGGAAACTTCCATTACAAGTCACTTTCTATTTTTGGCAATTTTCTGTCTGACTTGATTTTCTCCATTCTTGAGCTTTGAAATGTCAAATAACACTTGTTTCAACATGAATGAAGTGTATCCAACTCTCTCCCACCTCCAAATCCATAAAATCATGCACAGTTGACCATAGTTGACTTTTTCAGCTGATAGATGAATTTGGCAATGCACTGATCAATCTGAGCCCCAATTCTCTGATGAAATGGCTCAAGGGTGAAACCCTAGCCCCCATAAGCTCAATACAATCACATTATGATCCCCATATCCATCATAGACCCCATCTCCTTGCCATGCCCTGATTGGCCCAATGCAACTGATTAGGGTTGACGAGTGGTCAAAACCCTAATCTCAAGGAATATGCTTCAACACTTGATGATAACAAGACCATGATGATGATGATGTATCACTTCAATCAAGATGAAGACCAATCTCCTTGAGAATCACAAAACCCTAATTTGGACCTCCACATCCTCAGATGATTAATGACCAGTCCAATGAAACCCTAGCTTGCATATAACCTCACCATCTTCTGACCAAGACTTGGGAGAATGGCTTGCACAATGTAACCACATGATATGCAATATGCAATGCCTAATGACCTAAAATGATATGTAATATGTTATGCTAGTCCCAAGAGAGGAGGGCAAATTTTGAGGTGTTACAGCTGCCCCTATTCAATCCACTGTGAACCTGTCGATATGAATAGCCTCGGCTTTCAGATGATCAGGATGAAGAGTGATTGAATACCAAGAACAAACGAACAATTTGCACTCTGATGGGAAAATAATTAACAACGCCTGTCAGAATCGGCGAAGAAACACAATCTCGAAGAAAAAAATCCGTCTGGAACGGAGAAAGTCAGCCTGATCACCGAAACAACAACGTCGACCTGGATACCAAAATAAATGGTAACACAGGGATAACTATGGCCCGAATACCACATCCGCTCGGGATTATTATTCTCTCTTCTTTATGCTTTTCTTGAACCCCAAAATTTTCTACTGCGCAAATGATCCCAGATCACTGCATTTGAACCCCGACATCTCGTTTCCTTGCGATAATTCCGCTGGCAACGTCGGAAACAACACCGATCACCACTCGGAGGGCGACATATCAGAGAGTACACCTTCAACCAGACACTGACCGATGACTGGGAAGAAAATCGACGTTTACTGGACATCGAACGATGATGTTTACAAGCACCAAAGAAAACTCGACCAAACATTAAACAATGACTGGGCGAAAACTCGATGTTTACAGGACACCAAACAATGATGTTTACGGGCATCACACAATGATGTTGACAAGACATCAAACAAGGATGTTGACAGGACATCAAACAAGGATGTTGACAGGACATCGAACAATGATGTTGACAGGACATCAAACAATGATGTTGACAGGCATCAAACAAGGATGTTGACAGGACATCGAACAATGATGTTTACAGGCATCACGCAATGATGTTGACAGGCATCAAACAATGATGTTGACAGGACATCGAACAATGATGTTTACAGGCATCAAACAATGATGTTTACAGGCATCAAACAACGATGTTGACAGGCATCAAACAATGATGTTTACAGGCATCAAACAATGATGTTTACAGGCATCAAACAATGATGTTTACAGGCATCAAACAATGATGTTGACAGGCATCAAACAATGATGTTGACAGGCATCAAACCATGATGTTTACAGGCATCAAACAATGATCGACCAGACATTAAACAATGACTGGGAAATAACTTGACGTTGACTGGACATCGAATGATGATGTTTACTGACACCAAAGAAAGCTCGACCAGACACTAAACAATGCCTGGGAAATACTGTTGCTCGAAAATCCCGCTGCTGAACTCCTCGGAGTATCGTCTTCACTGTCCGGCAAAACCAATCCTCAAGCGGTAACCACGGCTTGAATCGCGCTGGTCGCGTAACGTCCTCTGATTTTATTTCCATCTCTGTCCGACGGAAACATTTCCTCCAATATCGCACTACTGGGGAACATTGCTGATCTGACGTCATGATGCTAAACTCCACAGAGTAACATCTTCGCTGACCGGCGAACCCAAATCCCAAGCGGTAACCACGGCTCGAGTAACTGATACTTGCAATGCTGATGATTTTCCAACTAGTGAAATCACTCCTCAAACGGTAACCACGGCTCGAGTAGCATCTTCACCTCCGGCAAAACCACCTCTCAAACGGTAACCACAGCTTGAGACTAGCCTATGCTTGCAATGATGCATGATTGATTTTTCTGCGTAATGCTCCATAATTATGGAAATGCTACGCGATTTATTTTTCTTCTTTTTTTTTTCTATGCAATATGCTATGCTTACTCTACATGATGAATGCATAAAAGGCATCCCCCTCAAGGGACTCTTCCGGAAAGCACGAGACACTCTGCTGAGGAACTCGTCAATACTTCGATCTCCACCCTGCTGGGGAATAGCACTGCTGCTGGGAATAAGGCAACCCTTGCTGGGGAAGAACCTCCTTTGCACCCAATCCGCTCGGGAATTGTCGGGGATAAGAACCACCAATGCACTCTGTGGGGATACCACAATCTCTGACTTGCTGGAGATATCAATCCCGACTCTGCTTCGAGAAACCCTCACAGATACCTGACAACTTCACTGGGGAAATGCTCACAGATACTCTGCCGAGAAACAGCCACCTTCAGGCCTGGCGACTGGGAAAGCATCGATCTGAAACCTGCTGGGGATAACCATCCTGACCCTGCTAGGGAAGCGAATGCCACTCCGCTGGGGACAACCCATGCAATCCATAGGTAGAATCAACTCAGCTGGGGATGCAAATATCCGTCTGCTACGGAAACTCGTCCAATCCACTGATAGGATGAACACTGCTGGAGATATATTTCATTGAAACCCGCTCCACTCGGGGATAGCAACCTTCAGTCCTGGCTGCTGAGGAAACATCATTTACCTGCCGAGGATAATCATCCCGACTCGGCTGGGAAAGTCACAGACCTTGGATCTGCAGGGGAGTTGGTCCTCTCAGCTCTGCTTGGGGACCTCGCTGGGGAAATGAGAAAAGTTGGTACAGAACACCCATCGACTCGTCGAACCATGGTATCCGCCTCCCAATCTCGTATCGGCTTTCCACTTTTGAGAACTCCCAAACTCGTCTGGACCTTTTCTGCTCCATCATCTTGTATTCCCAACCGCCCCGCGCTCGACGGAGAGCGAACTCCTGGGGACTATACAGACTTTTCAATTTTCCGACTTTGAAGAGTCTTCTTGATTAATTCCAAAGGTCGTCGGACGTCTCGACGTCTTCTCATCGCTTCTCTACCCGTTCACCAACTCGCCCGTCCCTGATTGAACTCTGTGGGGAATTCTACAGACTTTCCAATCTTCCGATTTTGAAGAGTCTTCTTGATATCATTCAAGGATTGTCGTACGTCTCAACGTCTTCGTCATCCTTTCATATTCATTCGTCCCTGATTGGACTCCATGGGGATTTGTTTTCAACAAAAGCTTCCACATCACATCCTGCAAGTGAGTGAAGAATATCTAACCGTTCCTGCAAAACAGATTGTTAGATAAAACCGTGCCCCAGGCGGGTCAAGATTTCAACACTTGGGTCACTCAACCTTCCAAATAAGATTTCAAGTTTTCAATCTTATAAGCATGCATTGGAAGGGACCTGTATGTCTTAAAATGCAAGATTCTTTATCAAAAATATCTGGATGTTTTTGCAATCAAAGCGGTAATGAAAACAAAAACAAAATTATTTGACTGAATATGCATTTTATTAATGGGAAAATGTGGCTCAAACTGAGCAATACAAAGGAAGCAATTTCTGAAAAGAGGTAACTGCGCACAAAAGGAAAAATCTATCCTAATGGCAATGTGAACCCGTGATCTCATCGAGTTCCAACTCGGTTACACCCCATATGTCCTCAGACTCTCCGTGCTTTCTGCCTTCTGAACAAGACGATTCTGATTGATCCCTACCGGGTATTATCCATGATGCCTTAACTGAAGCGCAAACGATCATGCTAGACGCAGTTGTTCGTTTCAATCCCCCTTTTGCCTGGACCGCCCTTTCGGGTTTTCAGTCCACCGGGATACCCTTTTTTGCCCAAGTCGCCTTCTCAGGTTTTCGACTTGCCGGGTGTACATTTTTCTTTTTATCCCTAATTTTTGCCCGAACCTTTCTTTCTGTTTTTTGGTTCGCCGGGATGCCCATTTTTTGCCTGGACTATTTTGTTCTTCTCGTCCAGCGGGTCTCTTTATACGAAGTATGTTTTAACTGCGTCCGCATTCACAGGGGATGGAAAATCCTCGCCATCCATGGTCGTTAACAACAAGGCTCTGTCAGAGAAAACCTTCTTGACCACGAATGGACCTTCATAATTGGGTGTCCATTTGCCCCTACGATCGTTTTGAGGAGGAAGGATCCTTTTCAGCACCATATCACCTACGTGATATACCCGAGGTCTCACCTTTCTGTAAAAAGCACGCTTCATCCTTTGCTGGTATAATTGCCCATGACAGATGGCTGCTAGCCTCTTTTCTTCTATCAGGCTCAACTCTTCATACCTGGTCCTTACCCATTCAGCCTCTTGCAACTTCACGTCCATCAGGACTCTCAAAGAGGGAATCTGAACTTCAACCGGTAATACAGCTTCCATCCCCTATACCAATGAGAAAGGCATTGCCCCAGTAGGCGCACCGAGGTTCGATACCCGGTATACAAGCTTCGTACTTGCCACATTGTCAGCGCATTAAATGCTATCCGGGAAACGAAGGGAACATGGGATCTCTTTGGCGTAACCAAAGCACTAACTCGTCCACATTAACCCCATCAGACATCAAAACCCGTTCGGATTCGGGGTCTGGCCCCTCCTCCGGGATCGGTTACTCTCAATCTTTCGATTAGAGTACCTCGAGATGTCCTCATCAGGGAACTCAAACCTCATCGGTTGATAATCCTCAATGGATTGCGGGGCGATGTAATCAGACACTACACCCCTTGATTGCTTTCTGAGGGATATACTGGATATCACATCAGTCAAAATCATTGGCCCTTTCGCAACCCGTCCGGTTACTGCTGGCTTCTCAAACCCATACTTGATCGGATCCGTCTTGGACATCCACAAAGTGGTATGAACCAGCATATACTGTCTCAGTCGGCGAGCAGCCTATGCCAAAGTACATCAAGTTTTCTCGAACAGTGAATGTACTGTTTCACAGTCGATAAACTTTTTGCTAAGGTAAATTGCATGCTCTTTTCGACAAGACTCGTCATGCTGACCCAATACACCTCGTAGACCCCTCGAAGGCCGTCAAGTACAGATTAACAGTCTCTCTCCCCAGGAGACATCAGAATCAGAGGATCCTGCAACTTATTCTTTTATTTTTCAATGCCCCTTGGCAATCATTATTTCACCTGACCGTTTGATCTTTTTTTTTTCAACATCTTGAATATGGGTTCATACGCGGCTGTTAGATGAGATATGAACCAGGGCATGTAGGTCAATCTACCTAAGAAACCACGAACCTTTTTTTCTCTTTCCTTTCCCGGTTCAGGCATTTTTTTTTGTTAAGCAGGATCAACCTCAATTCCTCTCTTATAATGAACCCCAACATCTTACCGGACCGTACTCTGATAGTGCGCTTATCTGAATTCAACCTCAGTTTGAATTGTCTCCACCAGATGCCCCACTCCTGTTTGGGGACTTTGCTATCATGTCATAGCATAGCATTCCATTTCATGATAAATCATATCATGAAATAAAGTCACCATGGCTCTCAGACAAGTGGCACCGGCGTTCTACTTCTCTGGAGGACAGTCTCCTTTCCACGGTAGCTTGTGCGCAATGACACCGGTATCCGACCCTGACATATCTTGACATGACCAGGTGAAGGCGTCCACATGCTCTTCCAACAAGGCTACCATTCTGCTCTCGGTTCGCCTTTGAAACGACCTCATTTTCCTATTTCCTTCCTGACCTCGGCGGTGCTTGGAATAACAATCTCAACCCGCTTCACGTGCGGATGAGTCAACTTCTCCTCTTGTTTAACATCCTGGCTAATTCCAGCAGATCACAATCTTCTTCGCCTTCTTCTTCGGCATGATAGATCGGTTTGTCGAAGTCATATGAGGTGTAACCAAATTGTTATCAACGAGATCCGGAGATTTATTTTTGAATTCGGAACGAGACAAATCAAAAAAAGAGAAAAACGAAAATAAACATTGCCATTTTTATTTGTTTTTAAACTGCAAAAATAAATGAAAAACAGGGAACACCGCTTTTTGACTGAAAAACATCCATTTATTTATGATGCAGAAAATGCAAATTTAAACATGAGGTGGCCCTTACAATGGACCATTATGTGTCGGGCAACACGTATGGCTTTCATGCAAATAAAATCAAAACAGAAATCATTACTCTTCCGGATGAGTGGCAGTGATGATCTTTTTAGGCCTTCCAGTTCTGGACTTCCATCCCTGGTACGCACGGCTTTATCCAACCATCAAACTCGCAGTCACTGTCGTTCTCTTCACCCATTGCACAGGCGTGATCCGAATCTTCAGCAATTGCACTCACCATCGCCTGACCATGCGCCGACATGGGATTAGCATTAACATTCGGTGATGGTGCAAAATTGATAGCCTTGGAGTCTACCAGATCCTGGACAACATTCTTGAATGCTCTATAGCCCTCAATGTTATGCCCCGGTGTTCCAGAATGGAATTCGCACTGGGCGTTCTCATCATAGTTAGGAGGCCTCTGATCTGATCTCATCGGAACCATCGCCCTCGGCTGAACCAACCCAAGATCCTTCAGCTTTTTGAACAGAACCGCATATGTCACGGGCGGCTTGTCAAAATGGCGATCAATCCCTTTACCTCTCACTTGATACCCGGCTCTCTGTTGAGGTGATTGACGTTGCTGTCGTACTGACTGATTACCAGCAGGGATGGTTACCGCAGCAATGTGCTGGTAGTAACGATCCCTACCGTGTCCTCTCTGGGCATACACATCACTTGATTCACCCTCATTCTTGCGCTGACCGTTCCCAAATGGCTTCTTTACTCCAGATGACGGAGCATTACCTTGTATTTTCCCCATCTTCAGCCAACTTTCAATTCTCTCACCAGCCACCACGATGTCTGCAAAGTTGGTGACGGGACAACCCACCATTATTTCAGCAAAAACCCCCTGCAGGGTACCCATGAAGAGATCAGACATCTCTCTGTCCACCAGTGGAGGTTGCACTCTGGCAGCCAACTCCCTCCACCTTTGAGCATATTCTTTAAACCCTTCACTTGACTTCTGAGACATACCCTGCAGTTGGGTACGACTAGGAGCCATATCAGCGTTGAACTGATACTGTTTAAAGAAGGCATCGCCAAGATCCTGCCAGCTCTTGATGTCAGCAGATTTCAGCTTGGTATACCATTCCAGTGAGCCTCCAGACAGACTGTCTTGGAAGAAATACATCCACAGCTTCTGATTTGTGGTATATGCAGAGATCTTGCGGACGAAAGCTTGGAGGTGAGTTTCTGGACAGGAACTCCCATTGTATTTGTCAAATGCGGGCGCCTTAAATTTCTGTGGGATCACAATCCCCTCAACCAGCTCCATATTTGACATGTTGACAAATCCCGGAGTAGCGTGGCTTTCCAGAGCCCTTACCTTCTCTGCCAGCAACTGAATCTCTTTATTCTGAGGTTGGGCACCATACTGACCGAACGGTTCGTTGTGCATGGAAAACTGATCCGCTTCTCTGTCTTCCTCTCTATCATCTTCAACCCCAAAGAATGGAGGGAACAGACTATCCTTCAGATTATGCCCCAGACCGGGCTCACCACCAGTAGCAGCACCAAATCCACCAGCATTATCATTTACCATACCCACAGTTGCTCTTTTTCCACCGTCTCTGGATCCACCCAGCCCCTGATTGGAGACACCATCCAGGTTAACAACACTGTTAGCAGCTGAAGCTCGCTCGAGCTTCTCGACCTTATCAGCCAGAGCCTTCTGACCAACTGCAAAACCCTGCATGATGTTGATCAGCTCAGTCATCTTATCCTTCAGCTCGAGGATATCTGTGTTTGGGAAATCCATTAGTCTGGGAGTATTGCGTCTGGTGAAGTATCTGTGAGGACGGGTTGAGTGCAAAGGTACAACTCTACGAGCGCGAGCAATGATTCCTGCAAAACAGCAAACAGGTTAATATGCATGAATGCAACGTCTATCCATACGAGGAAGCTTCTGTCTTTCGATCCTGGTTTCATCGAGACATATAATATTTCACCAATAACATTCTGACATCCGAATGTCTCTCAACCAGATTCTCAATCAATAATACTCCCCATATGGCTAGACGTAGGTTTGGTGCAGATGAATGCAAAATGGGGAATGATGCTGATGAATGAATGCAATGCATAGAGTCATCCTCCAAGTCATCTGATCGTTTGTTGCTCTGAATCACAGCTCGGATCTCTGAACTGATCACAACCATCTGAGGGAACATGTAACCACAAATCCACCTCAAGGGTTCCGAAATAAACGGAAGACAAATACATCATCATTATCATCAAACAATCTCTGAGCAGATACCCATAACCATCTGAATCGGCCCGGGGAATCCTGAAATAAACGGATCCCTTCTGATAAATACCACGGACAGCACTCCGGCGTCTCGGCAATAAATGACCATAAATCCGACTGATAAATATGACTCTGATCCACGGAGCAAAAGCCACAAACTGAGTCACCATCTGAACATGCATCTGAAAGAATCACCCTCCCCTCACAGGTAAATTCTAATCAGGTCATCCTAAGGCGGATAATAGTCTCGACAATCGGGCAGAGATACTCAATGGGTTTGCCCTTTCGGGTGTGCCATTGTAGCTCCCTTAAGATCGTCTAAACCAAAGATCCGGGAAATGATCGGTCACCGGAGTCAATAGTTCAAAAGAGATAACCCAACCAAAGTGGAAAACCCCACTGGAAGAGCACTTCTCAGATGAACCTCATCCGGCTCGTGGTATGTCACGTCGCAACAATGTGCCCAACCGGCATGTGAGCGACATGAGACCACGCTAATCCTAGGTGTATACTCGGGCCTGGGTTTTAGCCCCACTCAGAACACCCACCCCAAACAGAGGAACCACCTGCACAGAGGACGGCAATAATGATAGTATGATGCATGCAAGTATTTATGCAAATATATATGGTCAGAATAATAAATGCAATAAATAACACAACACGAGCAACCTAAACTATCCTAAAACGCTAGGAAGGACTCGCTTAGGGAAGATGGACCAGCACAGGTCAACATCTAGATGGGTCCCCAGCAGAGTCGCCAGCTGTCGCATCCGCGAAAAAACAACCGGCGGGCTGAAACAAAAACACAACACAGAGCCGCCACTGCGCGTTATTTATCCCAAGATAGGGAAAGGAAACACTCAGAGAAACCTGGAAAAAGCATGGTCTCGCGACCAAAGAGAAAGGGTAAGGGAGTCGGTTACGCAAGGGGAAGGTATTAGCACCCCTCACGTCCGTCGTACTCGACGGGATCCACGTTCTAAGAAAGAAAAGGTTGCTAAACATCACACACACACACAGGGAACGCAGGTGGGGTTAAGAGAAGGGAGCTCGATAGGACATCGCGTCCTATGCCTACATATCTCGTCTGGAACGAGAATCAGAGCTGCTGTAGTTCGGCTCACGCACGCCAAACAAGACACACACACCCACAGGAAAACCTGGAACCCGACAACCACTCGATGGAATTACGTCAGCTTCCGAACCAAACAAACACAATCAGGATACGTACAGCCAATCGCTGGGCTTACGTCCATATCCTGACACACAACAGGTTAACAAGTAAACACACACAAAAAGAAAAAAAGGTGCCCGGAGAGACCTCGCACGGTCTCCTGCCTACATACCTCGTCTGGAACGAGGATCAGGGCGATGTAGTTTCCCTGAAAGGGAAAGAAAATCTAGCCAGAAACCAAGGGAAGACACACTACCAGGGAGCTGGACTCGAGCCTAGTATTGTCATGCATCATTGCCCTACGTTGAGGTTTCTACCTACTTGCGCAACTGCAAGCTAATCCTATCCAGGAAAACAAGCATACAAGCATACAAGCAAACAGAACAAACAAATATTCACAAAGCACACACTATAACCAATCAAGTGAGGCTCAAACAATGGGTTTGACTGCCGAAGCAAGTCATCTGTACATGGGTAGTATTCGCTCTTAACCTTGCCATTGCGAGGCTAAGGTGAAGCAGATGAAAAGGTGAGTGAAGATTAGACTTCACAGCTCTTATCCCTGACCAGGGAGAGCTTCAGACAAAGGAGCATGGGTCCAGAATGGAGGGACCCTTCTACGCTCAAAGACTCTGACTCGATTGTGCAACAGCACAAGATCTTGGGTTTGTGTCCCAATGCATCAACACACAGCCGTGTGAGCAGAGGGACGACTCACAGGATAGTGGGGGATAGATTGCATATCCCTATGATCCACCAATTGCCTCATAGAGGTCTTTACCTGCTTGGCACAAAAGTAAACAATCACAATCATCGCCTCTTAAGGAGGACTTCAGACAGTTGCCTGGCCAAGTAACAGGCCAGGTCTTCCAGACTACATGAAGTATAGAGAGTCTACCTCCACTGGTTAAAAAACCAAGCAACAGCAAGCAAGTTCTTAAAGAACTGTAAGCGACTAAATGTACCTGAAATCAATCAAGTATCATCAGTACTCAGACAAACCAACAATAAACAGCAAATGTTAATCAGTTAATCTGTACAAACAACACAGGTTAATGCACACAAGTGCAAGCTATAAGCTCAAGCTCAAGCATCCCATCCTACAACACAAAGTCATGTTAATTCATAAACATCAACCAAACTCAATTCAAATTGCCTTGAAGCAATCTCCTTAAGCATTGTGCATTTCATCCTGAAAATCCAAACCAAATGTGAGAAACTAGACCACTAGGCCAAGCCTAGGGTCCAAAAGGGAGAAAAAAATCTAAACAGCAAGCCAAACCAATCCAAAATCAAATTAAAACCATTCAAAAGCAAATGCAATTGGTCCCATGCTTATACCATTCACCAATATCAATTCATGCACAATTTAACATCAATCATGTAATTTGCAACACCAAAAGACCAAACAGAACTATTTCCCTCAAAAGCATACCAAAACAATTCCAAAAATCCTCAAATAATTCACACCTAAACAGGACACAATCAATGTATGGCATGTCAATTTTCAGCTCAATTGGACAAAAGAAAGTAGGTCAATGAAAATCAAGAAATCCAGACACAATTATTCAAGCCAATTCATAGCACCAACACATGCATTCACTTCAAAAATTCACAAAACAGTGACAACATATTAGAAATGAATGGGACCAAAACTATGATGTCCTATAATGTGTCTACAATGCTCATATCAAATTTCATCTTCATCCAACACCATATGAGAATTTCACAAGCAAAATGCCAACATGTATCACACAATGTTACCAAATGAGCATACAGAGAAGAAAATTATCAATCAATTAGAAAATGACATCAAAAATCCCAGCAAAAATCAAATGTTATCTTGACACATCACTGATCATTCATGCAAAAAATTGGCTCAATCAAATAATCCTAGGTCATGCAAATAAATTCAGAAATTTGACCTAGCTTGGTGTGACACAAATTGTCACACCTTAATCCAAAAATTCATATCTAATCAACCAAATATCCAAAATTCACAAACTCTACATGAAAATCACCATCAACATGTCCAAAACAAGCACAAAAATTTTCATCCATTTCTTTACAAGTATGAGCATTTCATGTTAAAAATGGCAAAACATACAAAATATGTACACAAGTCAAAGATATCAGTACCTCGGACTTTTGAACCCGTGTATAAAAAAAAACAAATGTGCATGGCTTGCATTGCATTCATTCGCGTTCCATTGCATTTGCATCGCATCATAATGCATGTCATTCTCCAGATAAAATACCAAAAAAAAACTCATCCATCTTTTGTCCGTGAAGCAAAGTGATTCTCAACACGCGTTTAGAACAAAGAACCATGTCTCAGGAGATGATGGACGAGCTAAGAAATAGCCAAGAAGCACTGAAGGAGGAACTTAACCTTTTGAAGAGCCAAATGAGATGGGTCTTGGAAACCCTGCAAGTCTTGTTGAGAAAAGAGGGTCACCCAATATACACTGCTGCAACAAAGAGAGCTACTACCCCGCATCCATCTGGTGTCACCCCAAGTCAAGGGAAATTCTATGTGGCAACTCCTCATTTACCAGTATATGGACCTCCCTCAAGACGTCATCATCAACATCCTCTGGCTATTGCTCCTCAAAGTCACCAAAACCAGGTTCAAAACAAAAATCAGAATCAGAACAAGAGGAACAAGGATCACAATGACTCTATTCCGGTGCCATATCGCAAGCTCTACCCGCAACTGATCCAGAATGCTTCGGTGACCCCTCGAGCTCTCGCACCTGTGTCACCATACCTGCCATGGTACAATCCAAATGCAACATGTGAATTCCATAAAGGAGCATTGGGACATGACCTAGATTCTTGCTTTGCGCTAAAAGCCTTGGTACGAGGACTGATTAACAAAAAGAGCTTAGTTTTTGAAGAAGATCACCCGAAGATCAAGTGCGAATACCATACTGGAACAATGGGGCACTCCATCGAGGAATGCATGAGTTTTAAGCTCAAACTGCAAGGATTAATTGACATAAGGTCACCAACACTCAAGGAGGAAGGCTCAGGTACATATACCTTGATTTCTGGGCCAGATAATGAGAAAGGGAAAGGACCCTTGAAAACCCTCAAGGTTTTGTTCCACAAGGAAGATGTCAGGGATGTGGCTAATGAGCTATCATTGTTTCCTGGTAAGAGCATTGAGATACCGCCTTGGATTTCCAATGTCACGACCCATACCAATGAAAGAAAAGGAGAAGTGAGTAGTGGATTCAAGAAGGTTGCGTTCAACGATGAGATTGAAGGAAAAGAATTTGAAGATCATCATGCCAATGTCAAAAAGCTTGTTGATCCCAACCTTCAAGTTTGAAGAAGTCATTCCCCAAAGCTGGCAATCATTTGGCTGTTTCAGCATTTCTTTTGTAGTTTCCTTGCATGTTGACTGTTAATTGCTTTTAAGCATTGTTGTTTTCTTTGAATTGGTAAGATTAATGAAATGTTTATGCATCTTTTGAATTAATCCATTCGTATTCACTCGTTTTTCATTTATGTTAAAAAACAAAAACAAAAATACTGCTCTCATTCACTTTTGTTTATCAAACCGTTGTGTTAACAAAGATTGGAAGGAGGATGATGAAAACGAAACACCTGAAATTGTTGTGGTATGCTTTTGAGTAAAACCTTGTCGATGATGTAAGGCATTGTTTCAAATCCCCAAACACTGAAGAGATAAGGAGTTAATCCCTAGTCAACCACTTTGAGCCTAGAAGTTGGTGTTTATTTCGGATCTAAAACCCTTAATCGTAACCTAGGGCAGGGTAGTTGTGTTCAGATAGTTTGATCGTGCATTCGATCTTTCAAAAAAAATCGTCCATATGAACACCCTCCAATTAGGTTCAACCACATGTTATCCTTCGCACACATGTTGAAGTGTCGAAGAAGTTGAGAAAAGATAAAATTAGTATTGGTTGATCCTCATCCACCAATAATGTGGCAGTCAATACCTTTAAAAAAAAAGCCCGCTAAGTCAAAAACCACAAAATGACTTAGGCAAAAGTTGGGGGCATCCCGATGGACCGAAAGCTTAAAAAAAACGGTCCAGGCAAAATTAGGGATAAAGAAAATCAATCAAAAGAGGTCACCAAAATCCTCAACAAAAAAAAATAATAAGGTGACTGCCATTTCAAGAAAATTCGTCTTGAATCCTCATCACACCTTCGAACCCTCTTGGAAGTCGAATGCGTGTATCGAATTAACTGAACGTAGGAACTGGAGATCATCAAGAAGAAGGGATGGGTAAAAACAAATTTTGAGCCTTATATCCTTTTGTTTCAAGAAACCGTGAACCAGACCACGTTACAACCCTTAAAAGACCTAATTGAGGCAGGGTTTATTTTGAAAGCATACTATAACAAGGTTATGTTAACCTGACTCCAAACGATTTTTGTTAATCATGTGATGGCACCAACTTGCATACTTGAACGACTTGATCACCATTGTGTTCTTATCAATGACTCGTTCACTGTATTTCACCCATTCATATCAATAAATTTTGAGTTCAAATTTTTGCATAAGCATTGAATTAAAATTACCATTTTTGAATGAACAATCTTATTTGCGAGTCAACACTTAGCATCAAAGAAATTCAATACACAGTTGAGGAACATTGATGGAGTGAAAGAAGTCTATTCAGGGGCAAATCCCTTTGAGCATCAGTTAATTCGAGCTAATCACCCTAAGGGTCATCTAGCCAAGAGTAATCTGCTTCAAGAATCAGACCGGGGCAAGCCACCTCAGAGCTCAGTAAATCCAATCACTCCAAGGTTCAGTTAGCCAAGAGTAATTTGCTTCAAGAATCAGACCGGGGCAAGCCACCTCAGAGCTCAATAAGTCCAACTATCCAAAGGAGTGTCAACCAAGAGTCTGTCATTCCAACATTTGGTTAGTCAAGTTCGGACCATTGCAAGTTTTAAACACTTGGGGCAAGCCACCTCAGAGCTCAATAAGTCCAACTATCCAAAGGACAGTCAACCAAGAGTCTTCCATTCCAACGTTTGGTTAGTCAAGTTCAGACCACTGCAAGTTTCAAACACTTGGGGTAAGCCATCTCGAGGTAGTCTCATGGCAATTTGTTTCCAAACTCACTTTCAAGGTGAACATTTTCAAAGACCCAACAAACTGGGGCAAGATGAGCCACAAAGGGGCAGAACTTCTTTCTTCGTGCTTTCAAACTGCTCAAACAAATTCTGCCATACATCAACAACTATTGAGTTCAAGACGAGTGCCCGAAAGTTATGCTAGCACGATTCATTAATCCTCCAAAAGGATCCATTGGCTAAGTTGTGGCCATCAAGCTTGATAGAATCCTCCTTTGGCAACATCTATCATAAAATATTTGGTTGAGTTCTCGGTGTTGAGGAATCATGAGCTTCCATAAAAAGCCATTACAAACTCCCAGTCTGCCCAGTATCAGCATTCTCATAATCATGATCATTCATATATCATGCATAAAAAGAAATTCAAATCATGCATAGCCGAAATGTACTTCGTGCTCATTTTGCATTGATCCAGGTCTTGTTGTCGATCCTATGATCCTTTGACCTTTGATTCCAGTTTGTATTTGGTGCCCTTAAACCAACATCCGGTTTTCGCAGTCATTTTCAAGTCCAATTGTTGTTGGCAAAATCCGTTAAAAGCTGGTTGTAGTCCATTGCTTACAGTCAGAGTTCAATTGTTTTTATTCCGGGGTCGGGTCATACTTGAACCTGCTCTGAAGATTCTTTGTTCAATCCTATTCAGGTCATGTATGAACCTGTTGTTGAACCTTTTTATTCCGGGGTCCGGTCATACTTGAACCTGCTCTGAAGATTCTTTGTTCAATCCTATTCAGGTCATGTATGAACCTGTTATTGAGCTTTTATTCCGGGGTCGGGTCATACTTGAACCTGCTCTGAAGATTCTTTGTTCAATCCTATTCAGGTCATGTATGAACCTGTTATTGAGCTTTTATTCCGGGGTCCGGTCATACTTGAACCTGCTCTGAAGATTCTTTGTTCAATCCTATTCAGGTCATGTATGAACCTGTTATTGAGCTTTTATTCCGGGGTCGGGTCATACTTGAACCTGCTCTGAAGATTCTTTGTTCAATCCTATTCAGGTCATGTATGAACCTGTTATTGAGCTTTTATTCCGGGGTCGGGTCATACTTGAACCTGCTCTGAAGATTCTTTGTTCAATCCTATTCAGGTCATGTATGAACCTGTTGTTGAACCTTTTTATTCCGGGGTCGGGTCATACTTGAACCTGCTCTGAAGATTCTTTGTTCAATCCTATTCAGGTCATGTATGAACCTGTTGTTGAACCTTTTTATTCCGGGGTCCGGTCATACTTGAACCTGCTCTGAAGATTTTTCTCTGTTTGTTCAATATCATTCAGGTCATGTATGAACTTGTTGTTGAACCCTTATTCCGGTATCAGGTCATACATGAACCTATTCTGAAGAGTTTTCTCCTTGATTATTCCCCAGCGTTGTCAGGTCATGTATGAACCTGTTGTAGCATCTTGTCCTTTATTCGGGTTCGGTAAGTCATGTGTGAACTTATTACCAAAATCCCTTGTATTCTAAGTGTCGTTCATCAAACCTCACTTTGAATACTCCCCAGTGTGTGTCTGATTCTCCAGCAGGACTGTCTCCCCAGCAAGTTGTTTTTTTCTTTTTTTTTTTTTTTTTTTTTTTTTTTTTTTTTTACCCCGTTTGTCTGTCTCCCTGTGAACCATCAATATTCCCCACCAATTTGGTCTGTCTATTAGCATTTCCTGTTAAGGGTCCACCATATCCCTAGCAGATGAAAAAAATCACAAAAAATATAGAGTCCTTCATCCATGCATATCATATCATATCATATCATATTACATCATGTCATGGGGATTCATGATTAAAATCCGGGTCTTCTTAGTATTTAACCATCTCCCACTATGATCATATGAAGAGTGTCCTGCTTCATATTCTCAAGTTGAAGATACTTAAATAGGGGCAACTGTCATACCCCGATTTTGATCCTGAAATTTTTTCCATTTTTTCTTTTATTTTTGCATTTGCATACATTCATCAGTATAAAATGGATTTTAATATCTTGACTCTTCTTTAGTTTTAATTTGATTTTAATCTCAAATTAAGTTTAATTCCAATTGTCAATTTAATCTTAATTGTTTATTTTTGCTAATGATTAAAACTCTAATCGATTTTTATTCCCAAATGAATGTTAGAGTTGACATCCAAGTAATTTTAAATGAATTATAAATTAATTTGATTTTTAATTTGGTTTTTACTGATTTGTTATTATTATTTAAATGGATATTTAAGTTAGTTTTGGGATTAGGCCTAAAAGTCCTTTCCATTTTATAAACCAACTTCTCAATTATCCATTTTATAATCAAATATCCAAAACTCATATATTTTCATTCATAACATTTCATGCAGTCAACTACATTTTCATTCATAACATTCCATACATTCAACTACATTCTCATTCATAACTTTCCATGAAAATCAATAAAGAGCCATTTGCATACAATATCCAATAAACCTTCCATTTAAATTCGAAACGCCATACAAAGTCAATTCATCACGTACCATACAAAATAAAATGCCATAAATGTTTCATTACATTTCTATCCCCTCAACTACAACATACACAACCTCATCCCAAGCTCCCAACCTAACTCTAAACAAGCAAACCTTTCATTTCTTCAATAAAACCTGTTAACCACAACAAGCTGCTATCAAAACTACCTGCAAAAAAATTCCATGACAGAAAAAAAACATAGCATGATAGCAGCAAGCCATTTGGAATCATTCAAATTGCCGTAAGTGAGTGTCGGCCTTGTCCAACAGCAAACAGTCACATATTAACCAATACAATGCCGACATACACCAATTTCACTAACCATACATTTCCAGTAATACATAACTGCAGCATTACCAACCTAGCCAAAGCCTCTCAGATGCAGCCATCAAACCTGCAAGATGAATAACAGCATGAACTTTCTTGTAAAGTTCTTCAATCCGCCAAGCTCAAACACCTCCTGGTTCATCTTTAATCGAATCCTTCAGGGTCAAATAACAATGTTTCTGGTGGAGTTCGGTTGCATCATAGAGCTGTAGTTGTTGCTGCAGAGACTGGTGAAGCATTAGGTGGCATGGTTAGACAGCTTTCGATTGATCAATTTGAAAGTGAAGGCAGACGGGTCAGTTATGGCACTCCAGAAAATGCACCTGCAACAACGGAAGCCAATCAACAAAAACTGCAACTTAAAGCAGGCTTAATCCACAAACTACAATGCATAACAATTGGATCAGGCTTGCAGAAATGGCACAATCTGCAACATGACATGTAACAGTAACAACTCATGCGTGTCCATAATACGGTCATGCATTAAACATGCCATTGCAGCAAGGTAAGTGTTGGCAGCACATCAACAACAGCCAGATGCAATACTCATGTTGATGCTGCATATAACATGTAAACATTCCTAGCCAGCCTGAAACGGCATTCATCTGCAAAATGCATTTCAACCTGAAACGAAATTGACAGAAAATCAGATGAGATTTACTTGCAATAGCTCAATGGAGTTCCACCTGCATCATGTTTTAACAGACCCATATAAACCATCATTCAACATATAAACCATCATTTCATTAGAATTCAATTTCAACCACAAATGACTTCCAAACTCATATAGAGGAAATGATCAGGTTACAAAAAAAACAGATTGGAAGAAAGAGAAAGCAGACTGTATCTTCTTCAGGTCCTGCAAATAGTTCAGGAACAACAAATACAGCGGGTCCTTCCCCAAGTTCAGCACCCTCAACACCCTCAACTCATACTCCTAGAGATGCTATGTCAATGCCTGCTTTGCCTCATAATGGCAATTCTTTGAAACCTCTAATGATGTTTGACATTGCAACACCTGAATGGTTGACGGTTGCTAAAGATGCTGCTATTAGGAGGGCTTCAATTAATTATCCTCCAATGGTTTCACATTTCCAGTTGCTTTATGACCTTGGCCTTGCTATGTGTTCTAGAATCCCTGAAGACATCAGTGTCAGACCAAGGAGTTCTCGACTTAAAGATAAGAAGAAGGGTGTAGGACAAACCGTAATTAAAGAACTATTTGCACAGGATGTGTTACAGAATAGTGATCTGCTGCATGCACTCGGCAAAGGATGAACAAAACAGAATTGCCGGAAATGATTTATATGATGTTCCTATTGAGTCTTCTGAACAACAGGCACAAATTGCTGATCAAAGTTATATGGAAGCTTCAAATACTGAAAAGGGAAACACGACTTTTGCGCTGTTGGCTATAGCATATGGAAATTTATCCGGTTCCGAGGAAGATGATCAAAGTGATTCAGATATAGCAGTTGATGGGGATGATTTGAACACGATTAACCATCCATTAGAAAGCAAATCCCAGGAGAGTCCTTGTTTGCCTTCTCAATTTCAAGGATGCCGTGCGGCCATTCCTCCTGTACCTGTTGAAGTTCGCACATAGTAAAGTTAATACAGATGCCTCAAATGCAAACTTCTTAACTGATATTCTGAATATTTCACCTGTTTTTCCCATTTCGAGTTCTTAAGAGGTGAAGCATCATCATAGACGATCAACATCTTCAAGACGCCATTCGTTGATGGTCTACCGGCTGGAGGTGTTATTGGTACTGCTTCACTTAGATGGATGTCTACAAATTCCTTCACATGGTCGAAGGCGGTTAAAAATCAATGCTCCATTTAAGTCACTGCAGTAAAGCACGGTTAATTATTACCAAGCAGTGAAATTCCAAAAAGTTCCCAAATTGGAATTGGGACAAAAAGAGATTAGAAAAAGCTAAAGTGCAGATTACCTTTCCGGAAGATAGCATCGAACAAGACAACTCGTTTCTGAGCAGCAAAAAGTGCTTCTGAAAGCTTTCTCTTTTGGAACCTTTGAGCATCAATCTGAACCCTAATTTGAAGAGGATAAATAGGAGGGAATTCAGAGAGAAAACCCTAATCAATCGGAGGCGGAAAAAAGGAGAGAAAAACCTAAATCCCAAAAATCAAAAATACCTGAATTGAAGAGGCGAAGAGAGAAGATTTAAGCATCATCGGAGCAGTCGTCACCGCCAAAGGTGAGGTTTTCACCCGTCTCTCTTTTGAAACCATAGATTCGTGTATTTTTTTTTGGGTAGTGTTGTGAACGATTGGGAGAGAGGCGCGAGTTTGAAATGTGATTTTGGGAGTGAGCGATTGAGAGAGGTGAGCGAGGTTGAAAGCGATTGAGGGAGAGAAGTGAGAGTGACGAGAGATTGAGTGGGTTTGGGACGATGAAGAGGTTCTGTTACAGCGCCTCTCACCATTTTTTTAATCATTTATTTCTTTTTATTTATTGACAAAACAAACGTTTAGCTATTTCGTTTAATCTTCCTATGTTTTATTTAATAGTGTGTATTAATGCTTTGTCTTTTTTTATTCCCTAGTAATTTATTAGTTGTTAGTCCATGAACCCAACAGCCAGGCGGCTGGGTTATTTGTCTTGGGATTTTCTCTGCTTTTAATTGGTAGTTCAACAGACTACTTTATTTTAGTTTCTTTTTTATTCCAATCTGTTCTGGTTCATGTATTTCAGTTGTTATTGTAATAGTAAATAATTATGAATGGCCTAGTGGAGAGAGATTACTTTCATTGCCTTTAGTGGGGTGGGTTCAATACTTGGAGATAGCAGATCTTCATGCTTATATTTTGTTGTTATACTTACTATTTTATTTAAATTTTGTATATAACTTCTACTATTTATTTTATTTGAAATTTTTATCAATTTAATTTAATCAATATTTAGTTGTTTATATCTTTAAATGTTTACCTTTTAGATTTAATTAATGGTTGAATTTCCGATATTATTTTATTCGATTAGTCGACTTTGGTGTGTTAATTAGTTTAGTTATGTTATTAATACCCATATCCATACTTTTACACGTGTAAATAATCGTACTCAAATTTCATTTGATTTCAAAATCAATTTCAACTTTCCTCAATTTCAAAATACGTTCCGAAAATAAATGTGAATCATTTCAAGATCATTTCACAAATCAAACACAATATTCAAACCCCTTTTCTAAAAGCTTGAAGAAAAAGATTACCTGGATGGAATGTCCAGTCGTAATCCCGAATATTAGGCTCAAGCTGTAAGAGCTTGCAAGCCATAAATATTCGTCTTCTCTTTAACACTCCAATATTCAAAATCATTTTCTTAATAAAATGTGAAGAAAAAGATTACCTGGATGGAATGTCCAGTCGTAATCCCGAATATTAGGCTCAAGCTGTAAGAGCTTGCAAGTCATAAATATTCGTCTTCTCTCCAAAACACCTGTAAATATCTCAAACCATCTTCTTAATAAAGTTGGAAGAAAAAGATTACCTGGAGGGAATATCCAGTCGTAATCCCGAATATTAGGCTCAAGCTGTAAGAGCTTGCAAGCCATAAATATTCGTCTTCCCTCCAAAACCTTCATAAATATTCGAATCATTTTCTTAACAAATATTGGAAAGAAACAGACTGCCTGGGTGGAATGTCCAGACGTAGTCCCGAGTATTAGACCCAAGCCGTAAGAGCTTGTAGGTCACAAGTACTCGTCTTTCAAACTTCAAAATACCTAATTCCTACCTTAATACTTTTTCAATAAAGATGGAAATGGAACATGGTGTATACCATGCACTCCTGAGGCTAGGATTCGAGATGTATATCTCGCTCATCCAAGTTCTCGCCATCACTCAAAATACATCCAACCAATCAAACTTTTTTCTCGCCGCCGTGCGACTAATCAAAAAACCTTTTTCATAAATGAAAGATATATTGTCTTAAGTGATACAAAACAATGTTTCGGCCACGATTGTTGAGTAGAGATAAACGACGCTTTTCCGAATGTAGATCTATAAATCCGTTCGATGTGTGGTATGCGTCCACTCCTCATCTGTTTTGGGTAAAACAATGTTTTCGTCGATTAATACAATATAGCTTTCGCTAAAATCGACCAACAAACAAACATTTTTCTACCCAGAACTACGTAAGCCTTGATTTCTCTTTTGAGATACGTAGGAGCAGGATTTATGAATCTTGTCAGGCCCACTAATAAAAAACTTAGGTTTAGTCCTTCGTCAAAAATCCAAAAACATTTTCCTCTCTTCTATTCTTTCTTTCCCACCTAATAAATTGAAAAGCCTAACATTTCAAACTAATATTAATGCACACAACTGACCTAATGGTTCCCGTTGAGTACAACGGACGTGAGGGGTGCTAATACCTTCCCCTTGCGTAATCGACTCCCGAACCCTGATATTGGTTGCGATGACCATATCTTATCCTTTCTTTTGTCTTGGGTTTTATCGATATTTCCCCTTTCCTTTTTAGGAATAAATAAAGTTCGGTGGCGACTCTGTTCAGTCCATCATTGCGAGCGTGCGATCGCGCTTCGCTTTGAAGTCGTATCCCCATTTTTTCGAGGTGCGACAGATGGCGACTCTGCTGGGGAATACAAAATCCCTAAGTGAGTCAAGCCTAGTTAGGTCGTTTGTGTGCCTTTGTTTGTTTACCTATGTGGCTTTTCTTTATTGTTTTTATTATCTCTATTGTCATATTGATATAATCTGTTGTATTGGTTCGATTATGGTTTGGTACTTGGATGCTCTGATTGCAAACCTTGTGGGAAAGACTTTTTACCCGAGTCTCGAGTAAAAACATAAGATAGGACGAGGTTGAGTAGTGCGGGTCCGCGAGATGTATTTCTCGTTGGGTCGGTACGAGAACCTCACTTAGAGTAGATTCTTGAGAGGATGTTGTCGCTCGGCAAGTAAGTTGCCGTAAGCCTCGATATTTTCTTTAGGATCCATGACTCTGAGAACCATTTGTAGAACCTTAGTTCTTTGACCAACTAGGAAAGATGGTTGCGTAGTGTGGGTCTGCGAGATGTATTTCTCGTTGGATCGATGCGAGAACCTCACTTAGAGTAGATTCTTTAGATGGAGTTGATGCCCGACAAGTAAGTTGCCGCAGGTAGCAAACAGTCTAATGGATCCATGACTCTAGGAACTTTTTCAAAAACCTTAGATCATACCCAGTGAGAACCCCGTTTTGGGAAAAGCAATCAAATTTATCAGTACCTCGGACTTTTGAACCCGTGTATAAAAAAAAACAAATGTGCATGGCTTGCATTGCATTCATTCGCGTTCCATTGCATTTGCATCGCATCATAATGCATGTCATTCTCCAGATAAAATACCAAAAAAAAACTCATCCATCTTTTGTCCGTGAAGCAAAGTGATTCTCAACACGCGTTTAGAACAAAGAACCATGTCTCAGGAGATGATGGACGAGCTAAGAAATAGCCAAGAAGCACTGAAGGAGGAACTTAACCTTTTGAAGAGCCAAATGAGATGGGTCTTGGAAACCCTGCAAGTCTTGTTGAGAAAAGAGGGTCACCCAATATACACTGCTGCAACAAAGAGAGCTACTACCCCGCATCCATCTGGTGTCACCCCAAGTCAAGGGAAATTCTATGTGGCAACTCCTCATTTACCAGTATATGGACCTCCCTCAAGACGTCATCATCAACATCCTCTGGCTATTGCTCCTCAAAGTCACCAAAACCAGGTTCAAAACAAAAATCAGAATCAGAACAAGAGGAACAAGGATCACAATGACTCTATTCCGGTGCCATATCGCAAGCTCTACCCGCAACTGATCCAGAATGCTTCGGTGACCCCTCGAGCTCTCGCACCTGTGTCACCATACCTGCCATGGTACAATCCAAATGCAACATGTGAATTCCATAAAGGAGCATTGGGACATGACCTAGATTCTTGCTTTGCGCTAAAAGCCTTGGTACGAGGACTGATTAACAAAAAGAGCTTAGTTTTTGAAGAAGATCACCCGAAGATCAAGTGCGAATACCATACTGGAACAATGGGGCACTCCATCGAGGAATGCATGAGTTTTAAGCTCAAACTGCAAGGATTAATTGACATAAGGTCACCAACACTCAAGGAGGAAGGCTCAGGTACATATACCTTGATTTCTGGGCCAGATAATGAGAAAGGGAAAGGACCCTTGAAAACCCTCAAGGTTTTGTTCCACAAGGAAGATGTCAGGGATGTGGCTAATGAGCTATCATTGTTTCCTGGTAAGAGCATTGAGATACCGCCTTGGATTTCCAATGTCACGACCCATACCAATGAAAGAAAAGGAGAAGTGAGTAGTGGATTCAAGAAGGTTGCGTTCAACGATGAGATTGAAGGAAAAGAATTTGAAGATCATCATGCCAATGTCAAAAAGCTTGTTGATCCCAACCTTCAAGTTTGAAGAAGTCATTCCCCAAAGCTGGCAATCATTTGGCTGTTTCAGCATTTCTTTTGTAGTTTCCTTGCATGTTGACTGTTAATTGCTTTTAAGCATTGTTGTTTTCTTTGAATTGGTAAGATTAATGAAATGTTTATGCATCTTTTGAATTAATCCATTCGTATTCACTCGTTTTTCATTTATGTTAAAAAACAAAAACAAAAATACTGCTCTCATTCACTTTTGTTTATCAAACCGTTGTGTTAACAAAGATTGGAAGGAGGATGATGAAAACGAAACACCTGAAATTGTTGTGGTATGCTTTTGAGTAAAACCTTGTCGATGATGTAAGGCATTGTTTCAAATCCCCAAACACTGAAGAGATAAGGAGTTAATCCCTAGTCAACCACTTTGAGCCTAGAAGTTGGTGTTTATTTCGGATCTAAAACCCTTAATCGTAACCTAGGGCAGGGTAGTTGTGTTCAGATAGTTTGATCGTGCATTCGATCTTTCAAAAAAAATCGTCCATATGAACACCCTCCAATTAGGTTCAACCACATGTTATCCTTCGCACACATGTTGAAGTGTCGAAGAAGTTGAGAAAAGATAAAATTAGTATTGGTTGATCCTCATCCACCAATAATGTGGCAGTCAATACCTTTAAAAAAAAAGCCCGCTAAGTCAAAAACCACAAAATGACTTAGGCAAAAGTTGGGGGCATCCCGATGGACCGAAAGCTTAAAAAAAACGGTCCAGGCAAAATTAGGGATAAAGAAAATCAATCAAAAGAGGTCACCAAAATCCTCAACAAAAAAAAATAATAAGGTGACTGCCATTTCAAGAAAATTCGTCTTGAATCCTCATCACACCTTCGAACCCTCTTGGAAGTCGAATGCGTGTATCGAATTAACTGAACGTAGGAACTGGAGATCATCAAGAAGAAGGGATGGGTAAAAACAAATTTTGAGCCTTATATCCTTTTGTTTCAAGAAACCGTGAACCAGACCACGTTACAACCCTTAAAAGACCTAATTGAGGCAGGGTTTATTTTGAAAGCATACTATAACAAGGTTATGTTAACCTGACTCCAAACGATTTTTGTTAATCATGTGATGGCACCAACTTGCATACTTGAACGACTTGATCACCATTGTGTTCTTATCAATGACTCGTTCACTGTATTTCACCCATTCATATCAATAAATTTTGAGTTCAAATTTTTGCATAAGCATTGAATTAAAATTACCATTTTTGAATGAACAATCTTATTTGCGAGTCAACACTTAGCATCAAAGAAATTCAATACACAGTTGAGGAACATTGATGGAGTGAAAGAAGTCTATTCAGGGGCAAATCCCTTTGAGCATCAGTTAATTCGAGCTAATCACCCTAAGGGTCATCTAGCCAAGAGTAATCTGCTTCAAGAATCAGACCGGGGCAAGCCACCTCAGAGCTCAGTAAATCCAATCACTCCAAGGTTCAGTTAGCCAAGAGTAATTTGCTTCAAGAATCAGACCGGGGCAAGCCACCTCAGAGCTCAATAAGTCCAACTATCCAAAGGAGTGTCAACCAAGAGTCTGTCATTCCAACATTTGGTTAGTCAAGTTCGGACCATTGCAAGTTTTAAACACTTGGGGCAAGCCACCTCAGAGCTCAATAAGTCCAACTATCCAAAGGACAGTCAACCAAGAGTCTTCCATTCCAACGTTTGGTTAGTCAAGTTCAGACCACTGCAAGTTTCAAACACTTGGGGTAAGCCATCTCGAGGTAGTCTCATGGCAATTTGTTTCCAAACTCACTTTCAAGGTGAACATTTTCAAAGACCCAACAAACTGGGGCAAGATGAGCCACAAAGGGGCAGAACTTCTTTCTTCGTGCTTTCAAACTGCTCAAACAAATTCTGCCATACATCAACAACTATTGAGTTCAAGACGAGTGCCCGAAAGTTATGCTAGCACGATTCATTAATCCTCCAAAAGGATCCATTGGCTAAGTTGTGGCCATCAAGCTTGATAGAATCCTCCTTTGGCAACATCTATCATAAAATATTTGGTTGAGTTCTCGGTGTTGAGGAATCATGAGCTTCCATAAAAAGCCATTACAAACTCCCAGTCTGCCCAGTATCAGCATTCTCATAATCATGATCATTCATATATCATGCATAAAAAGAAATTCAAATCATGCATAGCCGAAATGTACTTCGTGCTCATTTTGCATTGATCCAGGTCTTGTTGTCGATCCTATGATCCTTTGACCTTTGATTCCAGTTTGTATTTGGTGCCCTTAAACCAACATCCGGTTTTCGCAGTCATTTTCAAGTCCAATTGTTGTTGGCAAAATCCGTTAAAAGCTGGTTGTAGTCCATTGCTTACAGTCAGAGTTCAATTGTTTTTATTCCGGGGTCGGGTCATACTTGAACCTGCTCTGAAGATTCTTTGTTCAATCCTATTCAGGTCATGTATGAACCTGTTGTTGAACCTTTTTATTCCGGGGTCCGGTCATACTTGAACCTGCTCTGAAGATTCTTTGTTCAATCCTATTCAGGTCATGTATGAACCTGTTATTGAGCTTTTATTCCGGGGTCGGGTCATACTTGAACCTGCTCTGAAGATTCTTTGTTCAATCCTATTCAGGTCATGTATGAACCTGTTATTGAGCTTTTATTCCGGGGTCCGGTCATACTTGAACCTGCTCTGAAGATTCTTTGTTCAATCCTATTCAGGTCATGTATGAACCTGTTATTGAGCTTTTATTCCGGGGTCGGGTCATACTTGAACCTGCTCTGAAGATTCTTTGTTCAATCCTATTCAGGTCATGTATGAACCTGTTATTGAGCTTTTATTCCGGGGTCGGGTCATACTTGAACCTGCTCTGAAGATTCTTTGTTCAATCCTATTCAGGTCATGTATGAACCTGTTGTTGAACCTTTTTATTCCGGGGTCGGGTCATACTTGAACCTGCTCTGAAGATTCTTTGTTCAATCCTATTCAGGTCATGTATGAACCTGTTGTTGAACCTTTTTATTCCGGGGTCCGGTCATACTTGAACCTGCTCTGAAGATTTTTCTCTGTTTGTTCAATATCATTCAGGTCATGTATGAACTTGTTGTTGAACCCTTATTCCGGTATCAGGTCATACATGAACCTATTCTGAAGAGTTTTCTCCTTGATTATTCCCCAGCGTTGTCAGGTCATGTATGAACCTGTTGTAGCATCTTGTCCTTTATTCGGGTTCGGTAAGTCATGTGTGAACTTATTACCAAAATCCCTTGTATTCTAAGTGTCGTTCATCAAACCTCACTTTGAATACTCCCCAGTGTGTGTCTGATTCTCCAGCAGGACTGTCTCCCCAGCAAGTTGTTTTTTTCTTTTTTTTTTTTTTTTTTTTTTTTTTTTTTTTTACCCCGTTTGTCTGTCTCCCTGTGAACCATCAATATTCCCCACCAATTTGGTCTGTCTATTAGCATTTCCTGTTAAGGGTCCACCATATCCCTAGCAGATGAAAAAAATCACAAAAAATATAGAGTCCTTCATCCATGCATATCATATCATATCATATCATATTACATCATGTCATGGGGATTCATGATTAAAATCCGGGTCTTCTTAGTATTTAACCATCTCCCACTATGATCATATGAAGAGTGTCCTGCTTCATATTCTCAAGTTGAAGATACTTAAATAGGGGCAACTGTCATACCCCGATTTTGATCCTGAAATTTTTTCCATTTTTTCTTTTATTTTTGCATTTGCATACATTCATCAGTATAAAATGGATTTTAATATCTTGACTCTTCTTTAGTTTTAATTTGATTTTAATCTCAAATTAAGTTTAATTCCAATTGTCAATTTAATCTTAATTGTTTATTTTTGCTAATGATTAAAACTCTAATCGATTTTTATTCCCAAATGAATGTTAGAGTTGACATCCAAGTAATTTTAAATGAATTATAAATTAATTTGATTTTTAATTTGGTTTTTACTGATTTGTTATTATTATTTAAATGGATATTTAAGTTAGTTTTGGGATTAGGCCTAAAAGTCCTTTCCATTTTATAAACCAACTTCTCAATTATCCATTTTATAATCAAATATCCAAAACTCATATATTTTCATTCATAACATTTCATGCAGTCAACTACATTTTCATTCATAACATTCCATACATTCAACTACATTCTCATTCATAACTTTCCATGAAAATCAATAAAGAGCCATTTGCATACAATATCCAATAAACCTTCCATTTAAATTCGAAACGCCATACAAAGTCAATTCATCACGTACCATACAAAATAAAATGCCATAAATGTTTCATTACATTTCTATCCCCTCAACTACAACATACACAACCTCATCCCAAGCTCCCAACCTAACTCTAAACAAGCAAACCTTTCATTTCTTCAATAAAACCTGTTAACCACAACAAGCTGCTATCAAAACTACCTGCAAAAAAATTCCATGACAGAAAAAAAACATAGCATGATAGCAGCAAGCCATTTGGAATCATTCAAATTGCCGTAAGTGAGTGTCGGCCTTGTCCAACAGCAAACAGTCACATATTAACCAATACAATGCCGACATACACCAATTTCACTAACCATACATTTCCAGTAATACATAACTGCAGCATTACCAACCTAGCCAAAGCCTCTCAGATGCAGCCATCAAACCTGCAAGATGAATAACAGCATGAACTTTCTTGTAAAGTTCTTCAATCCGCCAAGCTCAAACACCTCCTGGTTCATCTTTAATCGAATCCTTCAGGGTCAAATAACAATGTTTCTGGTGGAGTTCGGCTGCATCATAGAGCTGTAGTTGTTGCTGCAGAGACTGGTGAAGCATTAGGTGGCATGGTTAGACAGCTTTCGATTGATCAATTTGAAAGTGAAGGCAGACGGGTCAGTTATGGCACTCCAGAAAATGCACCTGCAACAACGGAAGCCAATCAACAAAAACTGCAACTTAAAGCAGGCTTAATCCACAAACTACAATGCATAACAATTGGATCAGGCTTGCAGAAATGGCACAATCTGCAACATGACATGTAACAGTAACAACTCATGCGTGTCCATAATACGGTCATGCATTAAACATGCCATTGCAGCAAGGTAAGTGTTGGCAGCACATCAACAACAGCCAGATGCAATACTCATGTTGATGCTGCATATAACATGTAAACATTCCTAGCCAGCCTGAAACGGCATTCATCTGCAAAATGCATTTCAACCTGAAACGAAATTGACAGAAAATCAGATGAGATTTACTTGCAATAGCTCAATGGAGTTCCACCTGCATCATGTTTTAACAGACCCATATAAACCATCATTCAACATATAAACCATCATTTCATTAGAATTCAATTTCAACCACAAATGACTTCCAAACTCATATAGAGGAAATGATCAGGTTACAAAAAAAACAGATTGGAAGAAAGAGAAAGCAGACTGTATCTTCTTCAGGTCCTGCAAATAGTTCAGGAACAACAAATACAGCGGGTCCTTCCCCAAGTTCAGCACCCTCAACACCCTCAACTCATACTCCTAGAGATGCTATGTCAATGCCTGCTTTGCCTCATAATGGCAATTCTTTGAAACCTCTAATGATGTTTGACATTGCAACACCTGAATGGTTGACGGTTGCTAAAGATGCTGCTATTAGGAGGGCTTCAATTAATTATCCTCCAATGGTTTCACATTTCCAGTTGCTTTATGACCTTGGCCTTGCTATGTGTTCTAGAATCCCTGAAGACATCAGTGTCAGACCAAGGAGTTCTCGACTTAAAGATAAGAAGAAGGGTGTAGGACAAACCGTAATTAAAGAACTATTTGCACAGGATGTGTTACAGAATAGTGATCTGCTGCATGCACTCGGCAAAGGATGAACAAAACAGAATTGCCGGAAATGATTTATATGATGTTCCTATTGAGTCTTCTGAACAACAGGCACAAATTGCTGATCAAAGTTATATGGAAGCTTCAAATACTGAAAAGGGAAACACGACTTTTGCGCTGTTGGCTATAGCATATGGAAATTTATCCGGTTCCGAGGAAGATGATCAAAGTGATTCAGATATAGCAGTTGATGGGGATGATTTGAACACGATTAACCATCCATTAGAAAGCAAATCCCAGGAGAGTCCTTGTTTGCCTTCTCAATTTCAAGGATGCCGTGCGGCCATTCCTCCTGTACCTGTTGAAGTTCGCACATAGTAAAGTTAATACAGATGCCTCAAATGCAAACTTCTTAACTGATATTCTGAATATTTCACCTGTTTTTCCCATTTCGAGTTCTTAAGAGGTGAAGCATCATCATAGACGATCAACATCTTCAAGACGCCATTCGTTGATGGTCTACCGGCTGGAGGTGTTATTGGTACTGCTTCACTTAGATGGATGTCTACAAATTCCTTCACATGGTCGAAGGCGGTTAAAAATCAATGCTCCATTTAAGTCACTGCAGTAAAGCACGGTTAATTATTACCAAGCAGTGAAATTCCAAAAAGTTCCCAAATTGGAATTGGGACAAAAAGAGATTAGAAAAAGCTAAAGTGCAGATTACCTTTCCGGAAGATAGCATCGAACAAGACAACTCGTTTCTGAGCAGCAAAAAGTGCTTCTGAAAGCTTTCTCTTTTGGAACCTTTGAGCATCAATCTGAACCCTAATTTGAAGAGGATAAATAGGAGGGAATTCAGAGAGAAAACCCTAATCAATCGGAGGCGGAAAAAAGGAGAGAAAAACCTAAATCCCAAAAATCAAAAATACCTGAATTGAAGAGGCGAAGAGAGAAGATTTAAGCATCATCGGAGCAGTCGTCACCGCCAAAGGTGAGGTTTTCACCCGTCTCTCTTTTGAAACCATAGATTCGTGTATTTTTTTTTGGGTAGTGTTGTGAACGATTGGGAGAGAGGCGCGAGTTTGAAATGTGATTTTGGGAGTGAGCGATTGAGAGAGGTGAGCGAGGTTGAAAGCGATTGAGGGAGAGAAGTGAGAGTGACGAGAGATTGAGTGGGTTTGGGACGATGAAGAGGTTCTGTTACAGCGCCTCTCACCATTTTTTTAATCATTTATTTCTTTTTATTTATTGACAAAACAAACGTTTAGCTATTTCGTTTAATCTTCCTATGTTTTATTTAATAGTGTGTATTAATGCTTTGTCTTTTTTTATTCCCTAGTAATTTATTAGTTGTTAGTCCATGAACCCAACAGCCAGGCGGCTGGGTTATTTGTCTTGGGATTTTCTCTGCTTTTAATTGGTAGTTCAACAGACTACTTTATTTTAGTTTCTTTTTTATTCCAATCTGTTCTGGTTCATGTATTTCAGTTGTTATTGTAATAGTAAATAATTATGAATGGCCTAGTGGAGAGAGATTACTTTCATTGCCTTTAGTGGGGTGGGTTCAATACTTGGAGATAGCAGATCTTCATGCTTATATTTTGTTGTTATACTTACTATTTTATTTAAATTTTGTATATAACTTCTACTATTTATTTTATTTGAAATTTTTATCAATTTAATTTAATCAATATTTAGTTGTTTATATCTTTAAATGTTTACCTTTTAGATTTAATTAATGGTTGAATTTCCGATATTATTTTATTCGATTAGTCGACTTTGGTGTGTTAATTAGTTTAGTTATGTTATTAATACCCATATCCATACTTTTACACGTGTAAATAATCGTACTCAAATTTCATTTGATTTCAAAATCAATTTCAACTTTCCTCAATTTCAAAATACGTTCCGAAAATAAATGTGAATCATTTCAAGATCATTTCACAAATCAAACACAATATTCAAACCCCTTTTCTAAAAGCTTGAAGAAAAAGATTACCTGGATGGAATGTCCAGTCGTAATCCCGAATATTAGGCTCAAGCTGTAAGAGCTTGCAAGCCATAAATATTCGTCTTCTCTTTAACACTCCAATATTCAAAATCATTTTCTTAATAAAATGTGAAGAAAAAGATTACCTGGATGGAATGTCCAGTCGTAATCCCGAATATTAGGCTCAAGCTGTAAGAGCTTGCAAGTCATAAATATTCGTCTTCTCTCCAAAACACCTGTAAATATCTCAAACCATCTTCTTAATAAAGTTGGAAGAAAAAGATTACCTGGAGGGAATATCCAGTCGTAATCCCGAATATTAGGCTCAAGCTGTAAGAGCTTGCAAGCCATAAATATTCGTCTTCCCTCCAAAACCTTCATAAATATTCGAATCATTTTCTTAACAAATATTGGAAAGAAACAGACTGCCTGGGTGGAATGTCCAGACGTAGTCCCGAGTATTAGACCCAAGCCGTAAGAGCTTGTAGGTCACAAGTACTCGTCTTTCAAACTTCAAAATACCTAATTCCTACCTTAATACTTTTTCAATAAAGATGGAAATGGAACATGGTGTATACCATGCACTCCTGAGGCTAGGATTCGAGATGTATATCTCGCTCATCCAAGTTCTCGCCATCACTCAAAATACATCCAACCAATCAAACTTTTTTCTCGCCGCCGTGCGACTAATCAAAAAACCTTTTTCATAAATGAAAGATATATTGTCTTAAGTGATACAAAACAATGTTTCGGCCACGATTGTTGAGTAGAGATAAACGACGCTTTTCCGAATGTAGATCTATAAATCCGTTCGATGTGTGGTATGCGTCCACTCCTCATCTGTTTTGGGTAAAACAATGTTTTCGTCGATTAATACAATATAGCTTTCGCTAAAATCGACCAACAAACAAACATTTTTCTACCCAGAACTACGTAAGCCTTGATTTCTCTTTTGAGATACGTAGGAGCAGGATTTATGAATCTTGTCAGGCCCACTAATAAAAAACTTAGGTTTAGTCCTTCGTCAAAAATCCAAAAACATTTTCCTCTCTTCTATTCTTTCTTTCCCACCTAATAAATTGAAAAGCCTAACATTTCAAACTAATATTAATGCACACAACTGACCTAATGGTTCCCGTTGAGTACAACGGACGTGAGGGGTGCTAATACCTTCCCCTTGCGTAATCGACTCCCGAACCCTGATATTGGTTGCGATGACCATATCTTATCCTTTCTTTTGTCTTGGGTTTTATCGATATTTCCCCTTTCCTTTTTAGGAATAAATAAAGTTCGGTGGCGACTCTGTTCAGTCCATCATTGCGAGCGTGCGATCGCGCTTCGCTTTGAAGTCGTATCCCCATTTTTTCGAGGTGCGACAGATGGCGACTCTGCTGGGGAATACAAAATCCCTAAGTGAGTCAAGCCTAGTTAGGTCGTTTGTGTGCCTTTGTTTGTTTACCTATGTGGCTTTTCTTTATTGTTTTTATTATCTCTATTGTCATATTGATATAATCTGTTGTATTGGTTCGATTATGGTTTGGTACTTGGATGCTCTGATTGCAAACCTTGTGGGAAAGACTTTTTACCCGAGTCTCGAGTAAAAACATAAGATAGGACGAGGTTGAGTAGTGCGGGTCCGCGAGATGTATTTCTCGTTGGGTCGGTACGAAAACCTCACTTAGAGTAGATTCTTGAGAGGATGTTGTCGCTCGGCAAGTAAGTTGCCGTAAGCCTCGATATTTTCTTTAGGATCCATGACTCTGAGAACCATTTGTAGAACCTTAGTTCTTTGACCAACTAGGAAAGATGGTTGCGTAGTGTGGGTCTGCGAGATGTATTTCTCGTTGGATCGATGCGAGAACCTCACTTAGAGTAGATTCTTTAGATGGAGTTGATGCCCGACAAGTAAGTTGCCGCAGGTAGCAAACAGTCTAATGGATCCATGACTCTAGGAACTTTTTCAAAAACCTTAGATCATACCCAGTGAGAACCCCGTTTTGGGAAAAGCAATCAAATTTATCAGTACCTCGGACTTTTGAACCCGTGTATAAAAAAAAACAAATGTGCATGGCTTGCATTGCATTCATTCGCGTTCCATTGCATTTGCATCGCATCATAATGCATGTCATTCTCCAGATAAAATACCAAAAAAAAAACTCATCCATCTTTTGTCCGTGAAGCAAAGTGATTCTCAACACGCGTTTAGAACAAAGAACCATGTCTCAGGAGATGATGGACGAGCTAAGAAATAGCCAAGAAGCACTGAAGGAGGAACTTAACCTTTTGAAGAGCCAAATGAGATGGGTCTTGGAAACCCTGCAAGTCTTGTTGAGAAAAGAGGGTCACCCAATATACACTGCTGCAACAAAGAGAGCTACTACCCCGCATCCATCTGGTGTCACCCCAAGTCAAGGGAAATTCTATGTGGCAACTCCTCATTTACCAGTATATGGACCTCCCTCAAGACGTCATCATCAACATCCTCTGGCTATTGCTCCTCAAAGTCACCAAAACCAGGTTCAAAACAAAAATCAGAATCAGAACAAGAGGAACAAGGATCACAATGACTCTATTCCGGTGCCATATCGCAAGCTCTACCCGCAACTGATCCAGAATGCTTCGGTGACCCCTCGAGCTCTCGCACCTGTGTCACCATACCTGCCATGGTACAATCCAAATGCAACATGTGAATTCCATAAAGGAGCATTGGGACATGACCTAGATTCTTGCTTTGCGCTAAAAGCCTTGGTACGAGGACTGATTAACAAAAAGAGCTTAGTTTTTGAAGAAGATCACCCGAAGATCAAGTGCGAATACCATACTGGAACAATGGGGCACTCCATCGAGGAATGCATGAGTTTTAAGCTCAAACTGCAAGGATTAATTGACATAAGGTCACCAACACTCAAGGAGGAAGGCTCAGGTACATATACCTTGATTTCTGGGCCAGATAATGAGAAAGGGAAAGGACCCTTGAAAACCCTCAAGGTTTTGTTCCACAAGGAAGATGTCAGGGATGTGGCTAATGAGCTATCATTGTTTCCTGGTAAGAGCATTGAGATACCGCCTTGGATTTCCAATGTCACGACCCATACCAATGAAAGAAAAGGAGAAGTGAGTAGTGGATTCAAGAAGGTTGCGTTCAACGATGAGATTGAAGGAAAAGAATTTGAAGATCATCATGCCAATGTCAAAAAGCTTGTTGATCCCAACCTTCAAGTTTGAAGAAGTCATTCCCCAAAGCTGGCAATCATTTGGCTGTTTCAGCATTTCTTTTGTAGTTTCCTTGCATGTTGACTGTTAATTGCTTTTAAGCATTGTTGTTTTCTTTGAATTGGTAAGATTAATGAAATGTTTATGCATCTTTTGAATTAATCCATTCGTATTCACTCGTTTTTCATTTATGTTAAAAAACAAAAACAAAAATACTGCTCTCATTCACTTTTGTTTATCAAACCGTTGTGTTAACAAAGATTGGAAGGAGGATGATGAAAACGAAACACCTGAAATTGTTGTGGTATGCTTTTGAGTAAAACCTTGTCGATGATGTAAGGCATTGTTTCAAATCCCCAAACACTGAAGAGATAAGGAGTTAATCCCTAGTCAACCACTTTGAGCCTAGAAGTTGGTGTTTATTTCGGATCTAAAACCCTTAATCGTAACCTAGGGCAGGGTAGTTGTGTTCAGATAGTTTGATCGTGCATTCGATCTTTCAAAAAAAATCGTCCATATGAACACCCTCCAATTAGGTTCAACCACATGTTATCCTTCGCACACATGTTGAAGTGTCGAAGAAGTTGAGAAAAGATAAAATTAGTATTGGTTGATCCTCATCCACCAATAATGTGGCAGTCAATACCTTTAAAAAAAAAGCCCGCTAAGTCAAAAACCACAAAATGACTTAGGCAAAAGTTGGGGGCATCCCGATGGACCGAAAGCTTAAAAAAAACGGTCCAGGCAAAATTAGGGATAAAGAAAATCAATCAAAAGAGGTCACCAAAATCCTCAACAAAAAAAAATAATAAGGTGACTGCCATTTCAAGAAAATTCGTCTTGAATCCTCATCACACCTTCGAACCCTCTTGGAAGTCGAATGCGTGTATCGAATTAACTGAACGTAGGAACTGGAGATCATCAAGAAGAAGGGATGGGTAAAAACAAATTTTGAGCCTTATATCCTTTTGTTTCAAGAAACCGTGAACCAGACCACGTTACAACCCTTAAAAGACCTAATTGAGGCAGGGTTTATTTTGAAAGCATACTATAACAAGGTTATGTTAACCTGACTCCAAACGATTTTTGTTAATCATGTGATGGCACCAACTTGCATACTTGAACGACTTGATCACCATTGTGTTCTTATCAATGACTCGTTCACTGTATTTCACCCATTCATATCAATAAATTTTGAGTTCAAATTTTTGCATAAGCATTGAATTAAAATTACCATTTTTGAATGAACAATCTTATTTGCGAGTCAACACTTAGCATCAAAGAAATTCAATACACAGTTGAGGAACATTGATGGAGTGAAAGAAGTCTATTCAGGGGCAAATCCCTTTGAGCATCAGTTAATTCGAGCTAATCACCCTAAGGGTCATCTAGCCAAGAGTAATCTGCTTCAAGAATCAGACCGGGGCAAGCCACCTCAGAGCTCAGTAAATCCAATCACTCCAAGGTTCAGTTAGCCAAGAGTAATTTGCTTCAAGAATCAGACCGGGGCAAGCCACCTCAGAGCTCAATAAGTCCAACTATCCAAAGGAGTGTCAACCAAGAGTCTGTCATTCCAACATTTGGTTAGTCAAGTTCGGACCATTGCAAGTTTTAAACACTTGGGGCAAGCCACCTCAGAGCTCAATAAGTCCAACTATCCAAAGGACAGTCAACCAAGAGTCTTCCATTCCAACGTTTGGTTAGTCAAGTTCAGACCACTGCAAGTTTCAAACACTTGGGGTAAGCCATCTCGAGGTAGTCTCATGGCAATTTGTTTCCAAACTCACTTTCAAGGTGAACATTTTCAAAGACCCAACAAACTGGGGCAAGATGAGCCACAAAGGGGCAGAACTTCTTTCTTCGTGCTTTCAAACTGCTCAAACAAATTCTGCCATACATCAACAACTATTGAGTTCAAGACGAGTGCCCGAAAGTTATGCTAGCACGATTCATTAATCCTCCAAAAGGATCCATTGGCTAAGTTGTGGCCATCAAGCTTGATAGAATCCTCCTTTGGCAACATCTATCATAAAATATTTGGTTGAGTTCTCGGTGTTGAGGAATCATGAGCTTCCATAAAAAGCCATTACAAACTCCCAGTCTGCCCAGTATCAGCATTCTCATAATCATGATCATTCATATATCATGCATAAAAAGAAATTCAAATCATGCATAGCCGAAATGTACTTCGTGCTCATTTTGCATTGATCCAGGTCTTGTTGTCGATCCTATGATCCTTTGACCTTTGATTCCAGTTTGTATTTGGTGCCCTTAAACCAACATCCGGTTTTCGCAGTCATTTTCAAGTCCAATTGTTGTTGGCAAAATCCGTTAAAAGCTGGTTGTAGTCCATTGCTTACAGTCAGAGTTCAATTGTTTTTATTCCGGGGTCGGGTCATACTTGAACCTGCTCTGAAGATTCTTTGTTCAATCCTATTCAGGTCATGTATGAACCTGTTGTTGAACCTTTTTATTCCGGGGTCCGGTCATACTTGAACCTGCTCTGAAGATTCTTTGTTCAATCCTATTCAGGTCATGTATGAACCTGTTATTGAGCTTTTATTCCGGGGTCGGGTCATACTTGAACCTGCTCTGAAGATTCTTTGTTCAATCCTATTCAGGTCATGTATGAACCTGTTATTGAGCTTTTATTCCGGGGTCCGGTCATACTTGAACCTGCTCTGAAGATTCTTTGTTCAATCCTATTCAGGTCATGTATGAACCTGTTATTGAGCTTTTATTCCGGGGTCGGGTCATACTTGAACCTGCTCTGAAGATTCTTTGTTCAATCCTATTCAGGTCATGTATGAACCTGTTATTGAGCTTTTATTCCGGGGTCGGGTCATACTTGAACCTGCTCTGAAGATTCTTTGTTCAATCCTATTCAGGTCATGTATGAACCTGTTGTTGAACCTTTTTATTCCGGGGTCGGGTCATACTTGAACCTGCTCTGAAGATTCTTTGTTCAATCCTATTCAGGTCATGTATGAACCTGTTGTTGAACCTTTTTATTCCGGGGTCCGGTCATACTTGAACCTGCTCTGAAGATTTTTCTCTGTTTGTTCAATATCATTCAGGTCATGTATGAACTTGTTGTTGAACCCTTATTCCGGTATCAGGTCATACATGAACCTATTCTGAAGAGTTTTCTCCTTGATTATTCCCCAGCGTTGTCAGGTCATGTATGAACCTGTTGTAGCATCTTGTCCTTTATTCGGGTTCGGTAAGTCATGTGTGAACTTATTACCAAAATCCCTTGTATTCTAAGTGTCGTTCATCAAACCTCACTTTGAATACTCCCCAGTGTGTGTCTGATTCTCCAGCAGGACTGTCTCCCCAGCAAGTTGTTTTTTTCTTTTTTTTTTTTTTTTTTTTTTTTTTTTTACCCCGTTTGTCTGTCTCCCTGTGAACCATCAATATTCCCCACCAATTTGGTCTGTCTATTAGCATTTCCTGTTAAGGGCCCACCATATCCCTAGCAGATGAAAAAAATCACAAAAAATATAGAGTCCTTCATCCATGCATATCATATCATATCATATCATATTACATCATGTCATGGGGATTCATGATTAAAATCCGGGTCTTCTTAGTATTTAACCATCTCCCACTATGATCATATGAAGAGTGTCCTGCTTCATATTCTCAAGTTGAAGATACTTAAATAGGGGCAACTGTCATACCCCGATTTTGATCCTGAAATTTTTTCCATTTTTTCTTTTATTTTTGCATTTGCATACATTCATCAGTATAAAATGGATTTTAATATCTTGACTCTTCTTTAGTTTTAATTTGATTTTAATCTCAAATTAAGTTTAATTCCAATTGTCAATTTAATCTTAATTGTTTATTTTTGCTAATGATTAAAACTCTAATCGATTTTTATTCCCAAATGAATGTTAGAGTTGACATCCAAGTAATTTTAAATGAATTATAAATTAATTTGATTTTTAATTTGGTTTTTACTGATTTGTTATTATTATTTAAATGGATATTTAAGTTAGTTTTGGGATTAGGCCTAAAAGTCCTTTCCATTTTATAAACCAACTTCTCAATTATCCATTTTATAATCAAATATCCAAAACTCATATATTTTCATTCATAACATTTCATGCAGTCAACTACATTTTCATTCATAACATTCCATACATTCAACTACATTCTCATTCATAACTTTCCATGAAAATCAATAAAGAGCCATTTGCATACAATATCCAATAAACCTTCCATTTAAATTCGAAACGCCATACAAAGTCAATTCATCACGTACCATACAAAATAAAATGCCATAAATGTTTCATTACATTTCTATCCCCTCAACTACAACATACACAACCTCATCCCAAGCTCCCAACCTAACTCTAAACAAGCAAACCTTTCATTTCTTCAATAAAACCTGTTAACCACAACAAGCTGCTATCAAAACTACCTGCAAAAAAATTCCATGACAGAAAAAAAACATAGCATGATAGCAGCAAGCCATTTGGAATCATTCAAATTGCCGTAAGTGAGTGTCGGCCTTGTCCAACAGCAAACAGTCACATATTAACCAATACAATGCCGACATACACCAATTTCACTAACCATACATTTCCAGTAATACATAACTGCAGCATTACCAACCTAGCCAAAGCCTCTCAGATGCAGCCATCAAACCTGCAAGATGAATAACAGCATGAACTTTCTTGTAAAGTTCTTCAATCCGCCAAGCTCAAACACCTCCTGGTTCATCTTTAATCGAATCCTTCAGGGTCAAATAACAATGTTTCTGGTGGAGTTCGGCTGCATCATAGAGTTGTAGTTGTTGCTGCAGAGACTGGTGAAGCATTAGGTGGCATGGTTAGACAGCTTTCGATTGATCAATTTGAAAGTGAAGGCAGACGGGTCAGTTATGGCACTCCAGAAAATGCACCTGCAACAACGGAAGCCAATCAACAAAAACTGCAACTTAAAGCAGGCTTAATCCACAAACTACAATGCATAACAATTGGATCAGGCTTGCAGAAATGGCACAATCTGCAACATGACATGTAACAGTAACAACTCATGCGTGTCCATAATACGGTCATGCATTAAACATGCCATTGCAGCAAGGTAAGTGTTGGCAGCACATCAACAACAGCCAGATGCAATACTCATGTTGATGCTGCATATAACATGTAAACATTCCTAGCCAACCTGAAACGGCATTCATCTGCAAAATGCATTTCAACCTGAAACGAAATTGACAGAAAATCAGATGAGATTTACTTGCAATAGCTCAATGGAGTTCCACCTGCATCATGTTTTAACAGACCCATATAAACCATCATTCAACATATAAACCATCATTTCATTAGAATTCAATTTCAACCACAAATGACTTCCAAACTCATATAGAGGAAATGATCAGGTTACAAAAAAAACAGATTGGAAGAAAGAGAAAGCAGACTGTATCTTCTTCAGGTCCTGCAAATAGTTCAGGAACAGCAAATACAGCGGGTCCTTCCCCAAGTTCAGCACCCTCAACACCCTCAACTCATACTCCTAGAGATGCTATGTCAATGCCTGCTTTGCCTCATAATGGCAATTCTTTGAAACCTCTAATGATGTTTGACATTGCAACACCTGAATGGTTGACGGTTGCTAAAGATGCTGCTATTAGGAGGGCTTCAATTAATTATCCTCCAATGGTTTCACATTTCCAGTTGCTTTATGACCTTGGCCTTGCTATGTGTTCTAGAATCCCTGAAGACATCAGTGTCAGACCAAGGAGTTCTCGACTTAAAGATAAGAAGAAGGGTGTAGGACAAACCGTAATTAAAGAACTATTTGCACAGGATGTGTTACAGAATAGTGATCTGCTGCATGCACTCGGCAAAGGATGAACAAAACAGAATTGCCGGAAATGATTTATATGATGTTCCTATTGAGTCTTCTGAACAACAGGCACAAATTGCTGATCAAAGTTATATGGAAGCTTCAAATACTGAAAAGGGAAACACGACTTTTGCGCTGTTGGCTATAGCATATGGAAATTTATCCGGTTCCGAGGAAGATGATCAAAGTGATTCAGATATAGCAGTTGATGGGGATGATTTGAACACGATTAACCATCCATTAGAAAGCAAATCCCAGGAGAGTCCTTGTTTGCCTTCTCAATTTCAAGGATGCCGTGCGGCCATTCCTCCTGTACCTGTTGAAGTTCGCACATAGTAAAGTTAATACAGATGCCTCAAATGCAAACTTCTTAACTGATATTCTGAATATTTCACCTGTTTTTCCCATTTCGAGTTCTTAAGAGGTGAAGCATCATCATAGACGATCAACATCTTCAAGACGCCATTCGTTGATGGTCTACCGGCTGGAGGTGTTATTGGTACTGCTTCACTTAGATGGATGTCTACAAATTCCTTCACATGGTCGAAGGCGGTTAAAAATCAATGCTCCATTTAAGTCACTGCAGTAAAGCACGGTTAATTATTACCAAGCAGTGAAATTCCAAAAAGTTCCCAAATTGGAATTGGGACAAAAAGAGATTAGAAAAAGCTAAAGTGCAGATTACCTTTCCGGAAGATAGCATCGAACAAGACAACTCGTTTCTGAGCAGCAAAAAGTGCTTCTGAAAGCTTTCTCTTTTGGAACTTTTGAGCATCAATCTGAACCCTAATTTGAAGAGGATAAATAGGAGGGAATTCAGAGAGAAAACCCTAATCAATCGGAGGCGGAAAAAAGGAGAGAAAAACCTAAATCCCAAAAATCAAAAATACCTGAATTGAAGAGGCGAAGAGAGAAGATTTAAGCATCATCGGAGCAGTCGTCACCGCCAAAGGTGAGGTTTTCACCCGTCTCTCTTTTGAAACCATAGATTCGTGTATTTTTTTTTTGGGTAGTGTTGTGAACGATTGGGAGAGAGGCGCGAGTTTGAAATGTGATTTTGGGAGTGAGCGATTGAGAGAGGTGAGCGAGGTTGAAAGCGATTGAGGGAGAGAAGTGAGAGTGACGAGAGATTGAGTGGGTTTGGGACGATGAAGAGGTTCTGTTACAGCGCCTCTCACCATTTTTTTAATCATTTATTTCTTTTTATTTATTGACAAAACAAACGTTTAGCTATTTCGTTTAATCTTCCTATGTTTTATTTAATAGTGTGTATTAATGCTTTGTCTTTTTTTATTCCCTAGTAATTTATTAGTTGTTAGTCCATGAACCCAACAGCCAGGCGGCTGGGTTATTTGTCTTGGGATTTTCTCTGCTTTTAATTGGTAGTTCAACAGACTACTTTATTTTAGTTTCTTTTTTATTCCAATCTGTTCTGGTTCATGTATTTCAGTTGTTATTGTAATAGTAAATAATTATGAATGGCCTAGTGGAGAGAGATTACTTTCATTGCCTTTAGTGGGGTGGGTTCAATACTTGGAGATAGCAGATCTTCATGCTTATATTTTGTTGTTATACTTACTATTTTATTTAAATTTTGTATATAACTTCTACTATTTATTTTATTTGAAATTTTTATCAATTTAATTTAATCAATATTTAGTTGTTTATATCTTTAAATGTTTACCTTTTAGATTTAATTAATGGTTGAATTTCCGATATTATTTTATTCGATTAGTCGACTTTGGTGTGTTAATTAGTTTAGTTATGTTATTAATACCCATATCCATACTTTTACACGTGTAAATAATCGTACTCAAATTTCATTTGATTTCAAAATCAATTTCAACTTTCCTCAATTTCAAAATACGTTCCGAAAATAAATGTGAATCATTTCAAGATCATTTCACAAATCAAACACAATATTCAAACCCCTTTTCTAAAAGCTTGAAGAAAAAGATTACCTGGATGGAATGTCCAGTCGTAATCCCGAATATTAGGCTCAAGCTGTAAGAGCTTGCAAGCCATAAATATTCGTCTTCTCTTTAACACTCCAATATTCAAAATCATTTTCTTAATAAAATGTGAAGAAAAAGATTACCTGGATGGAATGTCCAGTCGTAATCCCGAATATTAGGCTCAAGCTGTAAGAGCTTGCAAGTCATAAATATTCGTCTTCTCTCCAAAACACCTGTAAATATCTCAAACCATCTTCTTAATAAAGTTGGAAGAAAAAGATTACCTGGAGGGAATATCCAGTCGTAATCCCGAATATTAGGCTCAAGCTGTAAGAGCTTGCAAGCCATAAATATTCGTCTTCCCTCCAAAACCTTCATAAATATTCGAATCATTTTCTTAACAAATATTGGAAAGAAACAGACTGCCTGGGTGGAATGTCCAGACGTAGTCCCGAGTATTAGACCCAAGCCGTAAGAGCTTGTAGGTCACAAGTACTCGTCTTTCAAACTTCAAAATACCTAATTCCTACCTTAATACTTTTTCAATAAAGATGGAAATGGAACATGGTGTATACCATGCACTCCTGAGGCTAGGATTCGAGATGTATATCTCGCTCATCCAAGTTCTCGCCATCACTCAAAATACATCCAACCAATCAAACTTTTTTCTCGCCGCCGTGCGACTAATCAAAAAACCTTTTTCATAAATGAAAGATATATTGTCTTAAGTGATACAAAACAATGTTTCGGCCACGATTGTTGAGTAGAGATAAACGACGCTTTTCCGAATGTAGATCTATAAATCCGTTCGATGTGTGGTATGCGTCCACTCCTCATCTGTTTTGGGTAAAACAATGTTTTCGTCGATTAATACAATATAGCTTTCGCTAAAATCGACCAACAAACAAACATTTTTCTACCTAGAACTACGTAAGCCTTGATTTCTCTTTTGAGATACGTAGGAGCAGGATTTATGAATCTTGTCAGGCCCACTAATAAAAAACTTAGGTTTAGTCCTTCGTCAAAAATCCAAAAACATTTTCCTCTCTTCTATTCTTTCTTTCCCACCTAATAAATTGAAAAGCCTAACATTTCAAACTAATATTAATGCACACAACTGACCTAATGGTTCCCGTTGAGTACAACGGACGTGAGGGGTGCTAATACCTTCCCCTTGCGTAATCGACTCCCGAACCCTGATATTGGTTGCGATGACCATATCTTATCCTTTCTTTTGTCTTGGGTTTTATCGATATTTCCCCTTTCCTTTTTAGGAATAAATAAAGTTCGGTGGCGACTCTGTTCAGTCCATCATTGCGAGCGTGCGATCGCGCTTCGCTTTGAAGTCGTATCCCCATTTTTTCGAGGTGCGACAGCACCTTAAATTGAAGACAGTGTGGAATCTTGAGGTTTCTGCGCGTGATTCCTTGAAACAGGTGGAGATTGAAGCTCAGCAAGGTAGTTGGAATGATCAGGTAAGCTCAAGGTTGCTTCTATTGGAAGAAAATGCAATTTGCCATTGATGCACCAAGAATGAACAGTTGAGATTCGTGATGGTTATGGAGATGCTTTCTCAAAACAGTTGAAGATCCATGTTCATAGAGCACACAGCAAAAAGAATCACTCGAATTGATGAAGAATTGAAGGAGTTTGGATGAATATTGTTCTTGAAGGTTCTTGATGAATTTGGAGAATTGGAGGGAAAAACAGTTGGAATTTCTTGTGATTTGTGATTCTGATTACAATTCAGTTATGATTAGTGATATATACTCCAGCTCTAATCACCTTGTTAATCACAAATTAACCAAATGCAATGTAATTAGCTTAATGTGAATTTTCAATGCAAGGGCAAAATGGACATTTCCCCCTAAGCCTTGTGACAGCTGTATGACAGCTCACACACTCTCCAATTATCAGTTGTGATGTGTTGGCATTGTCTCATGGCAATTGGCTTTGTAATTTTCATTTTCAACATGCTATGCCAAAATATGCAATTTCAAGTGCAATTCCAAAATGACCTATCCAAATATTGAACTTTGTAAGCTTATGACAATTCAAACCATCTCTAATTGGCATATGTGAGGTGTTGCAAAAACTCCCATGCCAAAATTCCAATTATTTCTCAACTTGGACCATTTTGCCCTTGACTTTTTAACTGTACACTTGAAAATTGACCTTTTGCATTGACCATTTTTGATGAATTCCAATTATGCACCATGAAAGTACATGTCAAATGGAGTTTGCTCATAAAAAGATCACTCAATTTGGACACTCCATGTGAAAGTTATGCCACTTTGATTATGGGTCTTTTTTGAAATTGAATGGACCATAACTTGACAACCATACATGGGAATTTCAAGTTCTTGGACTTTTTGGAAAGGTGAGACCAAGATCTACAACTTTCATGTTGAACATATTTTCATTTGAAGCTTTTTTGGACATGTAATTTTATGGTCAAAAACTTTCCATTTTTGGAAACTTCCATTACAAGTCACTTTCTATTTTTGGCAATTTTCTGTCTGACTTGATTTTCTCCATTCTTGAGCTTTGAAATGTCAAATAACACTTGTTTCAACATGAATGAAGTGTATCCAACTCTCTCCCACCTCCAAATCCATAAAATCATGCACAGTTGACCATAGTTGACTTTTTCAGCTGATAGATGAATTTGGCAATGCACTGATCAATCTGAGCCCCAATTCTCTGATGAAATGGCTCAAGGGTGAAACCCTAGCCCCCATAAGCTCAATACAATCACATTATGATCCCCATATCCATCATAGACCCCATCTCCTTGCCATGCCCTGATTGGCCCAATGCAACTGATTAGGGTTGACGAGTGGTCAAAACCCTAATCTCAAGGAATATGCTTCAACACTTGATGATAACAAGACCATGATGATGATGATGTATCACTTCAATCAAGATGAAGACCAATCTCCTTGAGAATCACAAAACCCTAATTTGGACCTCCACATCCTCAGATGATTAATGACCAGTCTAATGAAACCCTAGCTTGCATATAACCTCACCATCTTCTGACCAAGACTTGGGAGAATGGCTTGCACAATGTAACCACATGATATGCAATATGCAATGCCTAATGACCTAAAATGATATGTAATATGTTATGCTAGTCCCAAGAGAGGAGGGCAAATTTTGAGGTGTTACAGCATGCGTCCTGAAATGTCTGAGAAAATCAAAGCCGAGGCTATGAAACAATTTAATGCAGGTTTTCTAGTTGTTACTTCTTATCCTCAATGGGTTGCTAATGTGGTACCAGTGCCAAAGAAGGATGGTAAGGTGCAAATGTGTGTAGATTACAGAGATTTGAATAAAGCAAGTCCCAAAGATGACTTTCCACTTCCGCACATTGATGTTCTGGTAGATAACACCGCTCAACACAAGGTATTCTCATTCATGGATGGATTCTCAAGTTATAACCAGATTAAGATGGCACCTGAAGACATGGAGAAAACTACGTTTGTGACGCAATGGGGCACTTTCTGTTACAAAGTAATGCCATTCGGTTTAAAGAATGCAGGGGAAACATACCAGCGTGCTATGATGGTTTTGTTCCATGATATGATCCATCATGAAATAGAGGTATATGTGGATGACATGATAGCCAGATCTCATACTGAAGAAGAACATCTCGATCATTTATACAAACTGTTTGAGAGGTTGAAGAAATACAAGTTGAGATTGAACCCGAACAAATGCACCTTTGGAGTAAGATCCGGTAAACTCTTGGGCTTTATTGTCAGTGGTAAAGGAATTGAGGTTGACCCGGCTAAGGTGAGAGCTATTCAAGAAATGCCAGTTCCCCGTACAGATAAAGAAGTCAGAGGTTTCTTGGGACGCTTGAATTACATTGCCCGATTCATCTCCCATTTGACTGCTACTTGCAAACCCATCTTCAAATTACTGAGGAAAAATCAAGAGATAATATGGAATGATGAATGTCAAGAAGCTTTTGACAAAATCAAGAAGTATCTCCAAGAACCTCCAATTCTGATGCCACCAGTTGAAGGAAGACCTCTAATCATGTATTTGACCGTGTTAGAAAATTCAATGGGGTGTGTGCTGGGGAAACATGACGAGTCTGGTCGAAAAGAGCATGCAATATACTACCTTAACAAAAAGTTTACCGACTGTGAAACAAGATACTCACTGCTTGAGAAAACTTGCTGTGCTTTGGCTTGGGCTGCTCGCCGACTAAGACAGTATATGTTGAATCATACCACTTTATTGATTTCTAAGATGGATCCTATCAAATATATATTTGAGAAACCTGCTCTCTCCGGAAGAATAGCAAGATGGCCGATGATTTTAACAGAGTATGATATCCAGTATACTACCTAGAAAGAAATCAAAGGAAGCGTGTTAGCTGATCATTTGGCTCATCAAGCAGTTGATGATTACCAATCTATGAATTTTGAGTTCCCTGATGAGGATGTTATGCTTGTTACTGATTATGAAGAACCTGGACTGGATGAAGGACCCGAACTGGGATCCCGATGGACTATGGTTTTTGATGGATCTTCTAATGCATTGGGCAATGATGTTGGTGTTGTAATTATTTCTCCTAAGGGTTGCCATACACCTTTCACTGCTAGACTATGTTTTGATTGTACCAATAATATGGCTGAGTATGAAGCATGTATTTTGGGACTCAGAGCTGCTATAGACCTGAGAATCAAGTTTTTGAGTGTGTACGGAGACTCAGCCTTAGTAATCATTCAGATCAAAGGAGAATGGGACACTAAACATCCGAATCTCATCCCTTATTGAGAGCGGGTGTTGACATTAATCCCATACTTTGAAGAGATTATATTCGAACATATTCCACGAGAAGAGAATCAGTTGGCAGACGCATTGGCTACCATGTCATCCATGTTCAGAGTCAGATGGGACAATGAAGCTCCCATGATCACCATTGAACAATTAGATGAACCAACATATTGTTATGAACTTAATGTTGATGAAGTAGAAGAGAAACCTTGGTTCCACGAAGTAAAAAGATATTTAGAAACTCAGGAATACCCTGAAGGGGCATCCATCAATGACAGAAAATTTCTGAGGAAGTTCTCCGCTAAATTCTTTTTGAGTAATGGAGTATTATACAAACGTAATCATGATTCGACTTTGCTTCGCTGTGTGGATAAAAAGGAAGCAGAAAAGATTATGGAAGACATGCATGACGGTATTTTTGGGACTCATTCTAATGGACATACGATGGCCAAGAAGATTATGAGATCAGGGTATTATTGGTCTACCATGGAAGCTGATTGCCACCATCACTCCAGAACTTGTCACAAGTGCCAGATCTATGCGGACAAAGTACATATACCTCCTGCTCCATTGAACGTGTTGACAGCCCCTTGGCCCTTTGCAATGTGGGGCATTGATATGATTGGAGAGATTAAACCTACTGCTTCTAATGGACATCGTTTCATTCTTGTTGCTATTGATTACTTTACGAAGTGGGTAGATGTCATACGGTGAACTGGACTTTTTGTGTTTTTTATCGCAATGTCGCGGTTAGCAAGAGTCGCCACCGACTTTTCTTTTATCCAATAAGGAAAGGTGGAAAAGAACAGGAAAGACCTTAATTTAGATTTTGGGTTCGGGAGGTACATTATACAAAGGGAAGGTGTTAGCACCCTTTGTATCCATGGTTATCCATGGGCTCTTAATTGCTCGATCACTTATATTATTTTTGTCTAAAAAAGTGTTTGTGAATTGTTTGGAAAATTGTTTTGAAAAGAGAATTTAACTTTGTAATGATTCTTGTATGAATGTATACAAAGTGGTTATCCCGTTTTAGTTTTGAAAATTGTTTAGAAAAATATAACTCGGTAATGATTCTAGTATGAATGTATACCAAGTGGTGATTTTCTAAAGGCATTTTGAAAGGTGTGAGGTGCAAAAAAAATGTTTTAAGTTGTGAGCCAGCAATTAAGAGTTATACCGACCCAAGGTCTTTACGGGCATTTCCTATCCTTATGAGGGTAAAACTGTCCTTATTATTGAGAAATAAGTAGTTTTATCCTTTGGATGTAAAAGGGTCATCGTAGGGTCATCGATTGGTCATTGAAGGCAACAGTTATGAGGATACCTTAGCATTCGAAGGGACTATCATCATTTAACCGTAGGCAACATCGGAGGGTCATCGAGGGACAAAGTTGTATATTCGAAGGCAACATCCGAGGGACTATAATTTATTTTATGATGATTTAACCGAAGGGTCTTTGCTAAGGGTATCCCCACGTTCGCGGGACATGACCGTAATATCGTAATCGTAAGGCAACAAAGAGAGGTCCAAGATCACTTATTCAAAGGCAAAGTTTTACAATTAATTATATAATTAGGATGAAACTCCACATTAAAATTATTAAAAATAATATATTAAAAAATTAATACATTAGAAATTAATACATTAAAAAATTAATTTAGGGTGAAACTCCACAAGGGTATCCCACAAATAAAGTGGAATACCTAGCCAATAACCTTTTCCTGGGATATGTGAACCTTTACGAAACTCAAAAAAAAGAAACATGTCAGAACACCAAATCAGGGTGCAATCGAAGATTACACCGGAGAAATATCACAACAATAAATAGGATAGGATGAATAATGCATGGCTATGATAAAAACATAAAAAAAAACAGAATAGGCCACGGATTTTGAATTTGAAAACAGCCCCATGTTAGGAACTTTGAATTTTATGGCATTTTATCACAGGAATAACATGGTCAAACATTCAGGGTATTCAGGCATATTTAAATTCCCATACGAAAGCAAATTATATATCAACATTTAATCATGATGCATTATATATGTAGATATGGCCAATTGAAAGTATAAACAATAGAGATACGCAAACCTGTTTGCCAATTCAAGGTTGAAGGGATTGACCACTTGTAGTATCGGAATAAGTTAGGCAGCGGGAATTGGACGGCGATGGCTTCGGTGCAGATGGGCTGCCTTCAGGGTTTCTTTACTCTGAATTCTCCGGGTAGGCAGGGTTCCTATGCCAAAGTTTCTATCCGTCCTTCTCTGTTCTCTCTCTTTCTTTTTCCTCAAGGTTTTGTTCCAAGGAAACCTCAGAGTGTTTTGCTTCTCTTCCTTCTTTCTCCAGTAAATCTCCCAGTGTAAACTCCAAGTCTCACTCCCCCTACTGAAACTTCAGTATTTATAGACTAATTTCGTGGGTAATGGGCTTGGAATGAGGGAGACCCAAGTCCAAAATAATTTGTTATATTTTATTTATTTATTTATTTTAATTATTTAATTAATTAATTAATTAATTAATTAATTAATTAATTAATTAATTAATTAATTAATTAATTAATTAATTAAAAAAAAAAAAATTCTTTTTTTTTTTTTTTTTTTTTTAGGAAAAATGATGGGTAATTTTTGGGGTATGACAGCTGCCCCTGTTCAATATTCTTGAACCGAGAGAGTTAGGATGGCGTGTATGCCATTCGTGGTCTGGAGGTGGAAGATTATTGAACACTAGAATGCCCCAAAAATTTGCACTTGAGAATCGACAGTTGGTCTTGATGGAGATGGGCTTAAAGATGCCATCCGGGAGGTTTGATGACGAAAGCTTCAGATCGCGCCGTATATTAGGCCAATTTGAAGACATGGGTGCCACACTGGGTCGTACGTTAGACCGTATAATGAGTCATGCATTAGGCTGCCGACTTCGTTGGGGAGTCGGAGTGTGTCATATGCTGTTGGGGATAAAGGGTCAGAATGGACCATACGCTAGATCGTATCTGAGTTGCAGAATGAGCCGTACGTTAGGCTGAATCTGATGACGAAAGGGGTAGTCGTACGTTAGACTACGCTTCAGAAATGTACCGTATGTTAGGTAGCATCTGAGGGGATGGACATCCGAACGGGTCGTACGTTAGACCGTCGCAGAATGAGTCGTCTGTTAGGCCGCATCTGATGATGAAAGCGGTAGTCGTACGCCAGACTACACTTCAGAAATGTACCGTACGTTAGGTAGCATCTGAGGGTTGTAAGATCCAAACGGGTCGTACGTTAGACCGCGTTGGGGTTGTTGAAGTTCAGAATGGATCGTACGTTAGATCGTATCCGAGTTGTAGAATGAGCCGTCCGTTAGGCTGCATCTGAAAAAGAAAGTAGTCGTACGCTAGACTACACCCCTGAATGTACCGTACGCTAGGCAGCATCTGAGGATTTGAAGGTCCAAATGGGTCGTACGTTAGACCGCATTGGAGTTGCTGAAGAAGTCATATGTTGGGCTGAATCAGAATGAACCGTACGTTAGGCTGTATCTGATAACCTGTATATGTTGTACTTGCAATAAATGTCTGGGATGGGCTTAAAGATGCCATCGTTAGGAGGATATCGAAGTGTTGTCAGAATGAATGTTCCCATGAACTGTATTTGAAATATGTATCTGAATCTTGAATGTGATTGATAAAGGTGTCTGTCTGAATGAACCTTTTATTTTGACTATATCAGGAGGATAAATAACCTGCAAAGAAAAGTTAGCTTCATGCTATGTCATGATGCATGAGATGTTTCGTGTTATGCTAAAATAAATGTGAATGTTGTATGCATGCGTATGCTGTGAAAGGATGTAATGAATGAGTTATGCGTATGAGAAGTTCTGCTTGGGGACTCTACTGGGGAAAATAAATCCCCATCTACTGATTTGAGACATTTGTGTCGATGACCCTTTCTCGGCTGGGGATGCTTGATTCTGTCTGATGGTAGAAATATTCCACAGATCTTGGCTGAGGATGGATGAGATGATCAATCTGTCTGATGATGCCGACCTCTGTTGGGGAGTAACTGGCTGTGCCGGGGAATACTGCTAATTTCTTCTGAGGAATAACAGACTTGCTGGGGGAATAGAATTGGTAGCGGATTCATTGGAAGCATGGTTAGACCTTCTCCTCGATCCTGAAGTCGGGTAGTAATTGCTATTGCTATTCTACGCATATATTTTGGTAAACATTTATCATATTCAAATGCACATATTAATTCAAATTAAATCAATGGACATTTACGCAACCAAAACAGAAAAGTAAAAACAAAAGCATCTTTTTTTTGAAAGAGGGTTGTATTGATTTTGAAAGGAGGCCTATAAACAGGCGATTTGTGTACAAGGAGACAGAAATCCTAGTAAGAGGAAATTGTCGAAAACAAAGAGAAAGCTATGTGGAAGAAGTCCTATTGATTTTAAGCCTACTACTGTCATTATGTCTTCGAGCATCTCATCCCTTGCTGTCGGATAGAAGTGATTGGCTTGGTCAGTCCCTCGAACTTGGATGAAAGTTGACTGAGAACGGGACATAGTCATACGCTTTAATCCCTAATTTTTGCCTGGACCGCCTTTTCAGGTTTTCAGTCCACCAGGATACCCTTTTTTGCCCAAGCCGCCTTTTCAGGTTTTCGACTTGCCGGGTGTACATTTTTTTTATATATCCCTAATTTTTGCCCGAACCCTTTTGGTTCGCCGAGATGCCCTTACTTTTGCCTAGATACGTCGATCTAGCGGGTCTCTTTTATGCGTAGTATTTTTTAACTATGTCCGCGTTCACGGGATGTGGGAAGTCTTCACCATCCATAGTAGCGAGTATCATGGCTTCACCAGAGAATACCTTCTTAACCACAAATGGCCCTTCGTATGTGGGAGTCCATTTGCCTCTGGGATCACCTTGTGGTAGAATGATACGCTTGATCACCAAGTCGCCAAGTTGGTACACCTGTCTCTTAACTCTTTTGTTAAATGCCTGGGTCATGCATTTCTGATATATCTGCCCATGACAAACAGCCGCAAGTCTCTTCTCATCAATCAGATTTATCTGATCGAGTCGAGTCTGAATCCATTCATCTTCATCTAAGCCCGCCTCTTTCATGATTCTTAGAGAGGGAATCTGAACTTCCACTAGTAAGATGGCTTCCATTCCATAGACTAAAGAGAACGGAGTTGCCCCTGTCGTAGTGCGCACTGAAGTGCGATAACCGTAAAGAGTAAAGGGTAACATCTCATGCCAGTCTTTGTATGTTACTGTCATTTCTTGCATGACCTTCTTGATATTGTTAGCAGTCCCCACGGCGCCGTTCATCTTTGGCCGGTACGGAGAAGAGTTATGGTGTTTTATTTTGAACTGCGTGCAGAGTTCAGTAATCATCTTGTTGTTCAAATTAGTACCATTGTCAGTGATAACTCTTTCAGGAGACAGCAGGTTTCTCAAATAGGTATTTGATAGAATCCATCTTAGAAGTCAATAAGGTGGTATGATTCAACATATACTGTCTTAGTCGGCGAGCAGCCCAGGCCAAAGCACAGCAAGCTTTCTCGGGCTGTGAGTATCTTGTTTCACAGTCGGTACCTTTTGCTAAGGCAGTATATGGCATGCTCTTTTCGACCAGACTCGTCATGTTGCCCCAACACACCTCATTGAATTTTCTAACACGGTCAAATACGTAATTAAAGGTCTTCCTTCAACTGGTGGCATCGGAACTGGAGGTTCTTGGCGATATTTCCTGATTTTGTCATAAGCTTCTTGGCATTCATCATTCCATACCATCTCTTGATTTTGTCTCAGTAATTTGAAGATGGGTTTGCAGGTAGCAGTCAAGTGTGGAATGAATCGGGCAATGTAATTCGAGTGCCCCAAGAAACCTCTGACTTCTTTCTTGTTTATTTCAGTACCCAGATTTACAATTTCAATTGATTCCTCATGCGGCTGTATAGTCTTTTCTTCTTGCAGTAGTCGGGCAAGTTCTCCAGGGACTTCACAATCTTCCTCGCTTCCATCCTCGGCTTGGTAGATCGGATTTTCAAAGTCATAATGAACAGTAGCAGAGTCATTACCAACAGGATCCAGAGTGGATATGGATCGGCAAATTGTTACGTGAGTGTGTGCAAGAAACATAGCTTGTTTGAAAAATGACAGGAAAGATAAAGAGCGCAATATTTGAATGCAAAAAGTCCATTGATCTATTGAATATGAATATGCTTATGAAAATGACAAACCCCTAACAAATTAGCCATTGTGCCTCGGGCATAGACACAATGCTTTAAGAAGTTTGATTGTAAAAGAAAATTAAAATTTGCAATTCTAGAATAAACAATAACAATTACTCCTGACTAAAGGAAATCGGGATAATGTCTTCAGTCTTCCAATTGTTGAGTCCGTCACCAATTGTTGGGAAAATCCAGCTATCCAAGTCGCAATCACTATCAGCATCTTCCATAGCATTAATCTGATTTTTGACTATCTTTCCAGAGTTAAACCCCAGGCCAGCTTTATCAGACTTGTACGGTACATTGATCAGTTGACCCCAACCAGCACGATCACCATTTTCAATCGCGGCTTGAGCATCTTTCAGAGAGATCATGACAGGGGGAGCACGAACAACCTTGGGCACAAGGGGAGTTGGCTTAAGGACAGGACTGGGTGGAGGAACCACTTCAAATGACTGAGAAGGAGTCTCAAAGAATTCACCATCCATCTCGACGTATTTGAAGGCTTGCACACTACTGACAATATACTCTTCTTCTCCACATACAGTGACAACCATGCCTGCTATTGGATACTTCAGCTTTTGATGAAGCGACGAAGCTACCGCACCTGCCCCATGGATCCAAGGGCGCCCCAACAAGCAGGAGTAGGCGGGACGAATGTCCATCACGTGAAAGGTAGTGTTGAAGACTTGAGGTCCTATCTTGATAGGGAGAACCACTTCACCATAGACAACACTCTTCGCACCATCGTAAGCACGCACCACAACATCACTAGGTTTCAGTTCAATGCCTTTGTAGTCAAATTTATCGAGTACAGCTTTCGGGAGCACATTCAAGGAAGAGCCGTTGTCGATCAACACGTGAGCCAGGGTGATCCCCTCACACTCGATGGAGATATGCAGAGCTTTATTGTGATTCTTTCCTGCTGGCGTCAGGTCAGCATCGGAAAAGCCTAGGCCATTGTCAACAGTCAAATTAGCAACATAATGTTCGAATTGATCGACGGATGTTTCTTGAGGCACATGAGCGGTCTTCAAGAATTTCATCAATGCATTGGCATGGGATTCAGAGGATAATAACAAGGACAACATTGAGATTTTAGACGGAGTATGCCCCAATTGTTCCACTACATCAAAATCGCTCTTACGGATGATTTTCAGCATCTCTTCCATTTCCTGTTTGGCAACATCTTCAGAAGTAACTTCGACCGATGTCTCTGACTGAGGAGGATTGACTGGTCTTTTTCCTCGAATTTCGGGAGCGGGAGGTGAGATTTCTGGGGAGTAGATCCTTCCACTTCGAGTAACTTTACTAGTCCCCACAATATCATTAGGATTAGCAGAACTACCAACTTGCTTTATGCCATGGATGTAAACGTCGCCTCCATAGTTCCACGGAATATCTTTGCTGGAGGAATATGGCACGGGGCCAGGTGCGGTAATAATCAGGGGAGCCACTTTGGGCTCAGCGGTAATCTTCACAGGCACTCTAGTAGCGGTAATCTTCACTGGAGCTTTGGACCTAGCAATCACAGATACCTCTTCAATAGAGTTGTCCACCTTAGGAACCCTTTCAAATAGAATTGTACGATCATCCATCAGCCGTTGAATGCCGTTCTTCAACTTCAAACAATCATTGGGTCGGAGTACACAGAGATCGCAATCTTCAGCACAACCTGGAAATAAACCAGCTTGCAATAAATTCTTCTTAACGATCAGGAGAGGAGATGCTAAATCAGCAACGTCAGTAACGTGAGAATTGTCGTCCACAACATTAACATTCTGGTCATGATTAGGCATAGGTGCTGTGATGACATTGGGGGTCGCCGGAGGATCAAATTCAATTTCTCCAGCGTCGATCATATCCTGAATCTTGTTCTTCAACAACCAGCAATCATTCGTATCATGCCCGGGGCTATCGGAGTGATAGGCACACCTGGCGTTGGGATTATAACGAGGAGAAGTAGTGTTGGGATTTGCAGGAGGGCCTCTGAGGGTAATCAAATTGGCCTTTAACATACTCTGCAGTGCTTGGGTTAAAGTCATATTGATCTTGGTAAACTGTCTTCTCGACCTGTCTTGTCTGTGTTGGAAGTTCTGAGATGGCGGTGCGGCAATTGTAACTGCCCCAACAGTATGGTCACGATTCTTCTTGTTATGCTTCCTCTCACTGTACACAGCATTTGATTCATTCTTTCCCTGATAGGACTTTTTGGTGCTTGCAGAAGTAGCTGCCTGTATCTTTCCACTTCGAATGCCGCTTTCAACCCGTTCACCTGTCAAGATAAGTTCAGTGAAACCTGACGAGGAACTTCCCAGTAGATGGCTGTAGAATGGGCCAGTCAGTGTACCCATGAACATGTCCACTAACTCTCGATCAGTCATAGGGGGTTTGACTCTGCCAGCCAAATCTCTCCACTTTTGAGCATATTCTTTGAAACTTTCTTTAGAGCCCATAGTCATATTTTGTAGCTGTAGCCGAGTAGGCGCTAACTCAGAATTATACTGGTAGTGCTTGTAGAAAGCTGTTGCTAAATCAGTCCATGTGCGGATGTTAGAGCTCTCAAGCTGATAATACCACTCTAACTGTGTGCCAGACAGACTCTCTTGGAAGAAATGGATCCACAGTTTCTTATCAGTAGTGTGCGGCTGAATCTTTCTCACATAAGCCCTTAGATGCATCTGAGGACAAGAGGCACCATCATACTTAGTGAAAATGGGAACCTTGAATTTGGGGAATGACCACATCAGAGACCAGACCCAAGTTTTCGAAATCCAGACCGGGCACTTTCTGCCCCTCCATAGCTAGCATACGTTCTTCCAGCAACTTGTACTTATCATCCTTCGGAGAGTACTGTTCATGTTCATAATCTTCGTCGTCGTCCTCAGAATTGACGAGATTAGGATTCTCATCTTCCGAATCATTCTCGGTCTCTTCTTCTGAATCCTTCGGAATTCTAATCTTGACTCCTGTAACCTGTCCCTTAAGCCTTCTCCCCGGGTTGATGTAACCCACAGGTTTCTGGTCCTTCTTCTTCTCCATCAAAAGAGCTTTCAGTTCTTCCTGCCCCTTAGATAAGCTCAGCATCATTTCCTGGAATTGAGCATTCTGGGCCTGGAGATCTTTGACAGTTTGTTCGAGAGCCATTGTTCAATCTGTTTGAATTTGCTGGAATCTGTTTGATAGGAAAATCGTGAGAACACTGATCCTTTAGAATACCTGTTATGCGATGCAATGCAATGTATGAAATGTTTTCAAGGACTTTCGGGATTTAACTTTGCATAAACTAACAAAAAGAGCTTTTTTTTTTTTTTCTTTTCTCTTTTGTTTTTGCTTTTGTTTTTGTTTTTTTTAGCAGAGTTAAATCCCTAAATCCTTGAAATGGTTAGTACAATGCCATGATGTTATGATGTTATGATGTTATGTTGTTAGATAAATAACAAGCACAAGCAAGTCACACAACAATCATTCCTAGGTTTTAAGGCTTGCGTGAGTTCCATAGGTAAATACCCTCCCCACTGAAGTTTGGTTGGTTCAACCTGTCTTAGAATAGTAACCGGGTTCTAGAAGGATCTCAAATCATTGACCTTTCCTTAAGTCCACTTCAGTGCAACACCAAGTGGTTGACCGAAGCTTCCCTAAAGTCCAATCTCAAAGAGTGTAGTATCGAGTCTCAACCAACTCCAGTCGGAACCGAAGCCAGTTATCTCACTACTTTCTAATGGCCAGGATGAGTCAATTAGGGTTCTAAAGGTCTGGTTAATGCTTTTATGACACCACGCGAATGCCAAATATTTCCTCAACTAACATGAGGAACATCAGGACATCCAAAGTGCCACATTAACCGTAGCCATCATTTTGACCATTCCAGTATACGCCGGACAGTCGCGATGATCTCTTGCTACTTACCTAAGGTACACTAGATCCGGGTGTAGGATCTTTCACTCAAGCATAACATACCCAAGCAATCCCTTAAAAATAAATCAGACAAATTGAATAAGTGATCTTGTTTTTAAGGTAACCTCTCTTTTTAAGGTCCCCAGCAGAGTCGCCAGTTCTGTCATACGGTGAACTGGACTTTTTGTGTTTTTTATCGCAATGTCGCGGTTAGCAAGAGTCGCCACCGACTTTTCTTTTATCCAATAAGGAAAGGTGGAAAAGAACAGGAAAGACCTTAATTTAGATTTTGGGTTCGGGAGGTACATTATACAAAGGGAAGGTGTTAGCACCCTTTGTATCCATGGTTATCCATGGGCTCTTAATTGCTCGATCACTTATATTATTTTTGTCTAAAAAAGTGTTTGTGAATTGTTTGGAAAATTGTTTTGAAAAGAGAATTTAACTTTGTAATGATTCTTGTATGAATGTATACAAAGTGGTTATCCCGTTTTAGTTTTGAAAATTGTTTAGAAAAATATAACTCGGTAATGATTCTAGTATGAATGTATACCAAGTGGTGATTTTCTAAAGGCATTTTGAAAGGTGTGAGGTGCAAAAAAAATGTTTTAAGTTGTGAGCCAGCAATTAAGAGTTATACCGACCCAAGGTCTTTACGGGCATTTCCTATCCTTATGAGGGTAAAACTGTCCTTATTATTGAGAAATAAGTAGTTTTATCCTTTGGATGTAAAAGGGTCATCGTAGGGTCATCGATTGGTCATTGAAGGCAACAGTTATGAGGATACCTTAGCATTCGAAGGGACTATCATCATTTAACCGTAGGCAACATCGGAGGGTCATCGAGGGACAAAGTTGTATATTCGAAGGCAACATCCGAGGGACTATAATTTATTTTATGATGATTTAACCGAAGGGTCTTTGCTAAGGGTATCCCCACGTTCGCGGGACATGACCGTAATATCGTAATCGTAAGGCAACAAAGAGAGGTCCAAGATCACTTATTCAAAGGCAAAGTTTTACAATTAATTATATAATTAGGATGAAACTCCACATTAAAATTATTAAAAATAATATATTAAAAAATTAATACATTAGAAATTAATACATTAAAAATTAATTTAGGGTGAAACTCCACAAGGGTATCCCACAAATAAAGTGGAATACCTAGCCAATAACCTTTTCCTGGGATATGTGAACCTTTACGAAACTCAAAAAAAAAGAAACATGTCAGAACACCAAATCAGGGTGCAATCGAAGATTACACCGGAGAAATATCACAATAATAAATAGGATAGGATGAATAATGCATGGCTATGATAAAAACATAAAAAAAAACAGAATAGGCCACGGATTTTGAATTTGAAAACAGCCCCATGTTAGGAACTTTGAATTTTATGGCATTTTATCACAGGAATAACATGGTCAAACATTCAGGGTATTCAGGCATATTTAAATTCCCATACGAAAGCAAATTATATATCAACATTTAATCATGATGCATTATATATGTAGATATGGCCAATTGAAAGTATAAACAATAGAGATACGCAAACCTGTTTGCCAATTCAAGGTTGAAGGGATTGACCACTTGTAGTATCGGAATAAGTTAGGCAGCGGGAATTGGACGGCGATGGCTTCGGTGCAGATGGGCTGCCTTCAGGGTTTCTTTACTCTGAATTCTCCGGGTAGGCAGGGTTCCTATGCCAAAGTTTCTATCCGTCCTTCTCTGTTCTCTCTCTTTCTTTTTCCTCAAGGTTTTGTTCCAAGGAAACCTCAGAGTGTTTTGCTTCTCTTCCTTCTTTCTCCAGTAAATCTCCCAGTGTAAACTCCAAGTCTCACTCCCCCTACTGAAACTTCAGTATTTATAGACTAATTTCGTGGGTAATGGGCTTGGAATGAGGGAGACCCAAGTCCAAAATAATTTGTTATATTTTTTTTATTTATTTATTTTAATTATTTAATTAATTAATTAATTAATTAATTAATTAATTAATTAATTAAAAAAAAAATTTTTTTTTTTTTTTTTTTTTTTTTTTTAGGAAAAATGATGGGTAATTTTTGGGGTATGACAGTAGAGGCAACCTCATTTGCTTCTGTCACCAAGAATGTGGTGGCACGGTTCATCAAGAATAGTCTTATTTGTCGGTATGGCATCCCTGAAAGAGTTATCACTGATAATGGTACTAATTTGAACAACAAGATGATTACTGAACTCTGCACGCAGTTCAAAATAAAACACCATAACTCTTCTCCGTACTGGCCAAAGATGAATGGCGTCGTAGAAGCTGCTAATAAGAATATTAAGAAGATTATACAAAAGATGACAGTAACATACAAAGACTGGCATGAGATGTTACCATTTGCTCTTCATGGTTATCGCACTTCAGTACGCACTTCGACAGGGGCAACTCCTTTCTCTTTAGTCTACAGAATGGAAGCCATTTTACCAGTGGAAGTTCAGATTCCTTCTCTAAGAATTATGAAAGATGCAGGGTTAGATGAAGATGAATGGATTCAGACTCGACTCGATCAGATAAATTTGATTGATGAAAAGAGACTTGCGGCTGTTTGTCATGGACAGATATATCAGAAGCGCATGACCCAGGCATTTAATAAAAAAGTCAAGAGACAGGTGTATCAAATTGGCGACGTGGTGATAAAGCGTATCATTCTACCACAAGGTGATCCTAGAGGCAAATGGACTCCCACATACGAAGGGCCATTTGTAGTTAAGAAGGTATTCTCTGGTAGAGCCATGATGCTTGCTACAATGGATGACGAAGATTTCCCGCATCCCGTGAACGCGGACATAGTTAAAAAATACTACGCATAAAAGAGACCCGCTAGGTCGACATATCTAGGCAAAAGTAAGGGCATCCCGACGAACCAAAAGGGTTCGGGCAAAAATTAGGGATAAACATATAAAAATGTACACCCAGCAAGTCGAAAACCTGAAAAGGCGGCTTGGGCAAAAAAGGGTATCCTGGTGGACTGAAAACCTGAAAAGGCGGTCCAGGCAAAAATTAGGGATTAAAGCGTATGACTATGTCCCGTTCTCGGTCAGCTTCACCAAAGTCAAAGAGACTGAACAAGCCAATCACTTCTATCCGACAGCAAGAGATGAGATGCTTGAAGACATAATAGCAGTAGTAGAATTAAAATCAATAGGATTTTTTTTTTCATAGCTGTTTTTTTTCTTTGCTTTCTTGACAATTTCCTCTTACTAGGATTTCTGTCTCCTTGTATTAAAGTTGCTTGTTTATAGGCCCTCTTTCAAAATCAATACAATTTTATTTTCAAAAAGATACTTTTGTTTTACTTTCTCCGTTTTGTTTGCATAAACGTCCATTGATTTAATTCGAATTAATATATGCATTTGAATATGATTGATGTTTACCGAAAATACATGCATAAAATAGAAATAGCAATTACTAAAAGACTTTAGGATCAAGGATAAGGTTTAACCATGCGTTCTAACAAATCCGGTTGCAAATCCTATTCCCCAGCAAAACCAGTTATTCCCAGAAGAAATTGGCACTACTAGACAGACTGGTCATCTCTTTTATCCCCAGTCAGGTTCTGTTGAATATTTCTACCATCAGACAGAAATCAAATATCCCCAGCTAAGAAAGGGTCATCAATACAATTATCTCCAACCAGAATATCGGGATTTATTTTCCCCTGGCAAAATTTTTCAGACGCATAATTCATTCATGCATCATTTCACAACATATACATGCATGCAATGTTCGCATTTATTTTCAAGAGCATAAAACATCTCATGCATCATGACATGGCATGAGGCTAACTCTTTTTTTTCCAGGTTAATTATCCTCCTGATACAGTCAAAATAAAGATTCATTCAGACGGATATCTTTATCGATTACATTCAAGATTCAGATACATCTTTCAGATATAATCCATATGAATATTCATTCTGACAAGCATTCTGATATCCTCCTAATGATGGCATCTTTAAGCCCATCCCAGACATTTATTGCAAATACAACATATACAAATATTATCAGATATAGCCTAGCGTACGGCTGATTCTGATTCAGCCTAACGTATGGTTCCTTCAACTGTTCCAATACGGTCTAGCGTACGACCCATTTGGATATTCATCCCCTCAGATACTACCTAGCGTACAATACATTCTGAAATGTAGTCTAGCGTATGACTACCCCTTTTATCATCAGATACAGCCTAATGGACGGCTCATTCTGCTACTCAGATACGATCTAGCGTATGATCCATTCTGATCTTTTATCCTCAGATACAGCCTAATGGACGGCTCATTCTACAACTCAGATACGGTCTAGTGTACGACCCAGTCTGGCTCTTCTCATTAGATACTACCTAGCGTACGGTACATTCTGAAATGTAGTCTAGCGTACGACTACTTTTTATCACCAGATACAGCCTAACGGACGACTCATTCTACTACTCAGATACGATCTAGCGTACGATCCATTCTGATCTTTATTTCTCCAGATACAGCCTAACGGACGGCTCACTCTGCTACTCAGATACGGTCTAGCGTCTGACCCATTCTGATCCTTATCTCATCAGGTTCAGCTCACCCTAATATCACCTAATGGATGACTCATTATACGGTCCAGCGTACGACCCAGTGTGACACCCATGTCTTCAGATATGGTCTAATGTACGACGCACTCTGAAGCTCTCATCATCAAACTTTCTGGATGGCATCTTTAAGCCCATCTCCATCAAGACTATCTTTTAATTAACAAGTGCAAATTTTTGGGGCATTCCAAGTGTTCAATAATCTTCCACCTCCAGATCACGAATGGCGTACATACCATTCTAATTCTCTCGGTTTAAGAATATTGAACAGGGGCAGCTGTCATACCCCAAAATTTGCCTGTTAATTTTTATGATAAATTGATTCATGCATGACATTCATTTCACATTTGCATTCATTCATTAGCATACATTCTCATATAAATTATAAATTTTAATTTATTTATTATGTGATACAGATATAAAAAATAATAATAATTTTGGTTATCTGTATGATATAAACAAATTTTATAAAATAGTTTTAATTTAGAGATTAATTACTATACACTGTCAGTGTAAAAAGTTTTACACCGTCGGTTCATCATCATCACCCGTTTGTATTACTTTATAGATTTTTAAAATAAAAGTCAAACTTCTTTTAATATCCAACGTCTATAATTAAGTGATGGTGTAAAACTCTTTTACACTGATAGTGTATTTCAATTAATCTCTTTAATTTAATGATAAATAAAAATAGATTTGAATTTTAATTGTATAATTAAACTTTTAAATTAATTTTATTTGTTAAAGCTCATTAAATTATAATAACTATTTTTTATAATTTAGTGACTCATGTTCCATTTATTCATTATTTATAAATAATATTTATTTAGTAATTCACGTTTTTTACTTAATAAAATTTATTTGTAAGAGTAACATTTTTTTAAGCCCATAAATTATAAAATAATTTTGGTTGATATAAGTAAGAATAATTTTGATTTATTTTTTTTAAATGATGAAAGTAAAAATAGAAATAGGTTTAAATTTTAATTCAATTATGTAACTAAAATTTAAATTAATTTTTATTTAAATTATTCATTATTTATAATAATATTTGTATTTAATAAATATTTAGCAAAGTTAAACCCTAACTTTCCTAAAGTATAGGAAGGGATCCAAATATTTAGCAAGGTTAAACCCTAACTTTCCTAAAGTATAGGAAGAGATCCAAATATTTAGCAAGGTTAAACCCTAACTCTCCTAAAGTATAGGAAGGGATCCAAATATTTAGCAAGGTTAAACCCTAATCCACACCATTATAAATACTTCATATGGCTGCAGCGAGAGAGGAAAGACGAAAAAGAGGAGAGATACAGCAGAAGAAGATACACAAGGCAAGGCAGAAGCAAGAAGATTCACGGGCAGGGAAAAGATAAACAACCATAAAGCACTCATAGCCTGAATAAGAACAACACACATACAGTGAGCAAGCTAGAAGAATCAAATCCCCAGTAAATGTTCATTATGAAATTTGCATCCAGCATGATTACCTTGCAATACTCCTTAATTCATGCATGAATAATATTGGTTTAATATATATATATATTGAGATGATGTATTCATGGTTTGGTGGATGTTGATATTGCTTTATTCAAGTATGCATCTGTTCTTGATATGTCATAGCATGTTGGAGAAATTTTGTTTGCATGATTAAAGAATTATATCTGCAATTTAATTATTATTATATGAGTGTTGTTTCTAGCATGATTATGTTTATTTCACATGTTGTTATTACATAATAATGATGATGATGATATAATGGTGATAATATAAATCCTTGGTTATCTTTAACATGTATGTGTAAGGTTTATTTTATCATTATCACTTGCAGTAAAGAGAACTAATACATGAGTAAAATAATATAAGCTTCTTGATTTGTGCATGACTATTTTTATTATTGCATGATGATTACATATGATCTTATTTTATGTGTGTGGTTTGATATAAGATGAAGTTACAGGTTTGTTGTATTCACATGAAAGAAACAACATGGGAAAAAATAAAGTAGCTTGCCGTAAGAGAGAAAGCTGTAACATGCATGGTGGTGTTGTGTCAAAAATGGAAAAATCCATGTAGAATTAATATATTTTAATGAAGGCGAATTAATAACGAATGGACCAACATGGCTCGTTGGTAGCTCCCCCCTCACTGCAACGCTTTTCAGTTACTCCCTTTCCACTATAATTAATTCACCACTATTTTTCTATTATTAAAATAAAACCCATTAATTAATTTTCTAATTAATATATCATATTAGTTATTTAAACTAGGATATAATTTAATCTAGTTTATTAATTAAATTTTCATATATCACTTAATTAATTAAAATGGGCTATTTTGAATAATAAAAATCTAATTATTTTTTTTTTCTCTTTTCTTTTAAAATGTCTATCAATTTAGTCTAAGTTTTTCCATAAATTCATTAAAAAAAAGTTTCTATTATTATAGACTAAAAATATTCTTAATTCATTCTTAAATTTAGTTTATTTATTTCATTTGTCATGAACTTTCTATGTAATAGATTTAAGGGTTAAATACACTTTTCCCCCCTGTAATGTTAGCGAGTTTAGGATTACCCCCTGTAAAAATATTTTTTGTAAACCCCCCCTTATGTTATGTAGATTCCTTCATAGAACCCCCTAATATCCAGGTGGCATGGAATCTAATAAGAGGTCCTACACCTGGCATATTTTTAATTTTGTTAAAGTGATTATGTGTCATTTTACACTTTTTAATTTCAAATACCCCCTTAGAAAATTAGGGTTCTGAACATAGCAGGGAAGACGAAGACGAAATTTCCAGGGGAAGACGAAGACGAAGAAGAAGAATGCAGGGAACGAAGCAAACGAGAAAGACGACCGCAGTGAAGACGAAGATGAAGACAACCTCAGCGAATACGAAGAAGCGATCCAGCTCAGTGAAGACGAGCTCAGTGAAGTGTCCAAAGTCCGAGGTTAGTAAAAATTTGAAGTTCATCAATGTCGTAGGGTAAAATTTTGAAATCAACAATCTTTGACATGTGGGTATAATATATTGACAGGATTCACAACACTTTAGTGTTACACTCCACCATGGGGGTGAATTTTACAGGGTTTTTGAAGAAGAAATTATATACAGAGGGGGTACGGATACGACAGTTAATGGGGTTCAGTAGCTGCTGATTGAAGTTAAGATTAGTAATGGAGTTAACTCCAAGAGGAAGAAATCAAGGTCATGTTGTGACTTTTGACAGAGATGCAGATTCATTTGTGGAGGAAGATAAAGAGCTTCAATCTAAATGGGCTGCTATAGAGAAACTACCAACTTTCAAAAGGATTAAAACTTCTTTTGTTGATGAAATCACTCAGGAGGAGAGTGGTAGTAGATGGCAAAGAAGTAGTAGTAAAAGGGTTGTCGATGTTACTAAACTTGGAGCTGTTGATAAGCGTTTGTTTATTGATAAGCTCATCAAGCATATTGAGAATGATAATCTCAACTTGTTGCAGAAACTTAGAGAAAGGATGGAAAGGTAATTTGTTTACACTGGACTAGATCATGCTGCAAAATAAGTTGTTTTTGTTTTACTAACAAATTAGGGTTGACATTTTGTTTGAGTGGAGTATTCACAACTGATTATGATATTTTTGGCATCCAATTCTGGAGTTGAGTAGATTTTGTACTATAGATTGATTGACTTATTCGAGCTTATTTACTCACATAAACACTTACGAGACTGTTTGAGAGAGCTTATGAAAATAGCTTCTGACATGTGCACCAGCTGTTTTTAGCTTATTTCCATAATAAATTCTTCGGAATAACTTGTAACTGTTGTTATAGAAATAGCTTATACATAAGCACTTATATGATAAGCACTTTTGTTACATTTATGGCACTCAGTTAAAAGAAGGAAGGGGGTTATCTTTTCAGTTTATATTAGTGGATTATTTTGAAGAATTGGCTGATAGATTGGTTTGTTTTCAGAGTGAATGTGAAGTTACCTAGTGTGGAGGTAAGGTACAAGAACCTGAATGTAGAAGCAGAATGTGAGGTTGTTCAAGGGAAGCCACTTCCTACTCTATGGAATTCTTTTTTTAGCTTATTTTCAGTAAGTATGCTTCCTTCAATCTCTCTTTCTATTTATATGCACCACAACCTACATTTGTCACTGCCTCATCTTATTTGTACAAGCAAACAGAACTAACTTGTGATTCAAACAGGATTTAGTGAAGACTATATCATGCAGTTCTCAAGAAACCAAATTGGGCATTCTTAAAGATGTCAGTGGCATCATAAAGCCGGCAAGGTAAGTGAACATTTTACAAGGATGCACTCATATTCACATGAATTCGGTATTCACAATCACAAATAGAAAAGGATCCATAAGACACTCTGGCATGGATATGGTTATTTGACAAAAAAAACAAAATGATGAAGCTTAAAATAAAAAAATGGACCGGATTTCTAAACGTTAACTCATCAAATATGGCTTTTAATGCAGGCTTACTCTTCTTCTGGGTCCACCTAGCTGTGGGAAAACTACCTTACTAATGGCATTGGCTGGAAAACTAGATCAATCTCTTGAGGTCAGTTTTTAAACACAGTAATATAGAATAAAGTTAATGTGCAAAGTCATTGAGTTCAAATGATTTTTTTTAGCATAACTTCAAAATCAATGAAGATTCTACGTATTAATCGCTGTGGTATCCTACCTCTTTACTTAACTTTAGGTTTCTGGAGAAATCTGTTACAATGGTCACAGACTAGATGAATTTGTTCCTCAAAAAACATCAGCTTACATAAGCCAGTATGACCTGCACATTCCTGAGATGACAGTCAGGGAAACTATTGACTTCTCGGCACGTTGTCAGGGGGTTGGAAGCAGAGCTGGTAATCTTTCTTGCTTATTCAATCCTAGATTATCCATATAAGTTGTAACTAATACATTTTGTCTTACATTCTACATTCTGTCTTACATTCTTCATTGTGATATGCATTGTGATGACAACCATACATTGTGTCTTACATTGTAGAGAAAACCTAAAAAAGGACATGTGCCAACTGCAACTGATATGCCTACTGCAAATGATATGCCAACTGCATCTGATATGCCTGCCCCAACTGCAACTGATATGACTGTTCCAACAAATGTGCCTGTTCCAACTGATCCACAGCCTCCAACTGATATGCCTGTTCCAACTATTATGAGTCAAACAGGATCTAGTGTGGCTGCCTCAATCACAAAACAATCCAGAAAAAGGGTTGAAAAAAAACCAATCATCAAAAGAAGGCAAAGTGAGAGGATCAAGTTGAGTTGGTTTAAAAGACCCATAACAGGTGAAGGAATATCTAGTGACAAACCAATTACCCTACCAGAAAATGAAGACATACCCACTTCAAAATGAGGGACTGATTATTATGTTTCTGCTATGTATTTTGTAATCCTTTTGGAAAACTCTTTTGTAATGCCAACTGATCTTTGAAGACATGTATTTTGTAATCCTTTTGTAACAAACATATGCACTTACTGTGATGATCAATTCTAATGTATCAGTTTAACATTATTGGTGTGTATTGTCTATAAAACACAATGGCTAGTCTGTCACATTTTTTTCTTGTTTTTCATAAACCATGAATTCTGCAGAGAGCCATGGCTAGTCTGTGCACTAATCTTACAACAAAACCATGAATTCTGCAGGACCTAAAGAAAAAGCCAAAGTATTTAATTACATTCACCTTGAATTCTGCACTGAAAAAGTTTAAGAGATAGACTACATTAATATATTTCAATTTATTTATATGTTTACTATGTCATATTTTCTTTAGAATTACTGACTATAAAATTGTTCTGTAGTTTTCTGATGATTTTGCAATTTTGCTCTTTCATTATGATATAACATTTTTCTGTCATTATTGGTAGATTGAATGCTGAAAGTTTAATCAAATAATGATGCTGCACTGACAGTTTAAGATTGATGAACAGATTATATTTCATTGATGAACACATTACAAGTTCAACATTACATTGCTGAAAAACACTAATGACATAACAATTACATGACAGACTCATTAGACTAACTTAACCATAGCTGCTATCAACATCCATGACAGACCAATTACAAACATTAACCATAAATTTTTCCTCTTTTCCATTGCAATCTTTTTCTTCAGTTTTTCTAACTTGTTAAGCTTTCCGACTCTGCAATCTATCTCCTCAACAATCTCTTTAGCAAATTCAATCAAATAAGCCTTGTTGACTTCACATTGGCGGCATCCGGACGGATTGGTTTCTTTCACTGCAAACTCACTGACCAAATCATCCCACAAAAATAAACCGCACCCATTCTGCAATTTGAGACAAACACCACCAACAATTAATTTCGAAATCAAACTCAAAATAATAAAATGCTTCAAAATTGCTCACCATATTATTCCTGCATTTCCAAAATTTGCGACCGGGGTTTTCAATTGACTTGGAGACCAACAACTTCATGGTTTCATTGCATCCACATCTTGGTAAGTCGTTTCCAACTTCACTCGTGGAAGATGCCTTGCTGCCACCCATAACCCAGATGAAGGGGACACGGACGAAGATGAAGAGAGGGATGGATTTGGGGTAGGGATGGATTTCACGAAGAGAGAGAGGGATGGATTTGGGATAGGGATGGATTTCACGAAGAGAGAGAGGGATGGATTTGGGATAGGGATGGATTTCACGAAGAGAGAGAGGGATGGATTTGGAACCCTAATTTCTAGTTTATGCCATGCTGGAGACCTAATGAAGATTCACATGTGAAAATAAAAAAATTAAAAAGCCACGTCTGAAATAAAAAACCAAGATTCCATGCCACCTGGATATTAGGGGGTTCTATGAAGGAATCTACATAACATAAGGGGGGTATTGAAAAAATAACTTTACCAGGGGGGTAACCCTAAACTCGCTAACATTACAGGGGGGTAAAGTGTATTTAACCCTAGATTTAATTAGGATTTTTTTTTATTTCTTTCTTGTTAGTTTAATTAGGTTTTATTATTTTGTATGCCCTTTTAATTTTGTACTCGTTAATTAAGATTTAGATATTTTATATCCCCTTTTAAATTATGTACCCCCATCCCGAAGCCATGTAATAGCGTAGTCTTATTTTTCGCACTTTAATTTTTCCATACCGTGAATATAACTGTCTAGATGTATGCTAATAGGATTGCATGGAAAGATAAATAATCGAACTTAGATAAATTAATTCAAGATAATATATCTGAATCCAATCATTTCCACACTTACACCTCTAGGGTAACCCTCTCTTTGTTGCCTTACGATATTACGGTCATGTCCTGCGAATGTGGGGATACCCTTAGCAAAGACCCTTTCGATTAAATTATCATCATCCCTAAACAGATAAGTCATAGTCCCTTCGATCAAAAGGTCAATGTCCCTACAAGATAAATCCTAGTCCCTCGAACGTTGCCTTCGAATATATGACCTTGTCCTTCGAACGTTGCCTTCGAATATATGACTTTGTCCCTCGATGACCCTTCGTTGTAGCCTACGATTAAATGATGATCATCCCTTCGAATGCTAAGGTATCCTTACAAATGTTGCCTTCAATGACCAATTGACGACCCCACGATGTCCCTTTACATCCAAAGGATAAGACTACTTACTTCTCAATAGTAAGGACAGTTTTACCCTCCTAAGGATAGGAAATACCTATAAAGACCTTGGTTAGGTATAACTCTTAAATGCTTGCTCACAGCTTAAAATACTTTTCACACCTCACACTTTTCAAAACATCTTTTAGAAAATCACCACTTGGTATACATTCGCACCAGAATCATCGCCGAGTTATATTTTTCTAAACATCTTTCAAAATCAAACGAGATAAACACTTTGTATACATTCGTACAAGAATCATTACAAAGTTAAACTCTCCTTTCAAAATATTTTCTAAACACACCACATTTCTCAAACACTTTCTCAAACAAGGAAAACATAAGTGAGTTAAGCAATTAAGAGCCCATGGATAACCATGGATACAAAGGGTTCTAACACCTTCCCTTTGTATAATGTACCTCCCGAACTCAAAATCTAATCAAGGTCTTTCCTGTTCTTTTCCGCCTTTCCTTATTGGATAAAAGAAAAGTCGGTGGCGACTCTTGCTATCCGCAACATTACTTTTCAAAGCAAAAACACAAAGTCAGTTCACCGTATCACAACTAGCATAATATAACTACCATAAAATATTGCATTCATCAAATGTGTTTATTCTCCCCTTATTTTCCACAAAATGGGCAAGGGGCAGGAGCAGTCAAGCAAAATAACCAAAACAGCCTAGGAGGGGAAGAAATCTAAAGAATCGGAAAAAGTAAAAAAAATGGGACCAACAGTGGGAGCCATCGTCCTGCCCTTAGAGCTATTAAACAATCATCACAATGACCCATACAGGGGTGCAACAACATCATTAATCAAATAAACTTTAAATCTTCAAAATTATCACATGAACCATAACCAGAGCCAACTTCACTTGCACTAGACACATCCTCATTATCATTACCATCCTGATCTTTAATTGTCCTGGCATTTTCCGGTTCAGCAACCTGAGAAGTTGAAGCACCATGACCCTTAGGAACCATAATCTTTATCAGCTCATCTATTATATTATTACAAGCAGTGGATACCATAATCACTTCTTGAAGGGGCTTAGACACTTGCATCAATTCAAATAATACATTACTTCTAGTAGTTGCAGACATGGGAGGAATTTCAGGGAGGTCACTCTCATTTGTCAGATTAAAATAAATATTGAGAATAGACATGCCTGGTACATGTTTCGCAACAAACAACATGTAACTTAAAGTTAGTGGAGTTCCACTAACACATACAACCTCTTCACTACTAATAATACCATGCCTTTAACTAACCAGAATTCCAGAAATAAGTGCATGGAAGCTAATAGGAAGCTTAACTACATACGACTCAACTTGTTTGAGGACTTGTTCAAAACATACTCTCCAAAATCAAAAGCAGCCTTAGTGACTATATGATATATAAGTTTAGCCAAAGAAGTTGTAATACTTGAGTTGTGGTTGGTTGGTGCTCAGTTTGCAACTCCAATCATGTTGAGGATGGCATACTTCACACTTACATTAGTAGAAGGAAGCAATGTTTTACGTTTCCAGTCTTTAAATGTGCCTCCAGTAATCTCTTGAGCAATTGTGTTCATATTTGGAACCTTGTCAGTTGTTATCAGTTTGCCATGACTAAAGTATTCGTTGATGACAATTGGAGAAAAAAATGCAACAACCATGAATGTGAACACTTCAGCATCTTAGAGCAACTCAATAATCTCTTCACACTTTAGGGCCTTTTCAAAAATTTCTCTTTTAAGAGCAATTATCCTATGGTAAACATACTTCAGTTTTAAAACACTCTGCTTAGAATGGAAGAGACTTTGGCCATTGGAGCAAGAGGAACATCATAAGGGATCTTCTTTCTTCCAACAAACTTCCAATTTTAATTCATAGGAAAAACCACAATGTCCTCCACAATGTTGTCCACATCATCTTCATAAATTTCAACCACATGGGCAACTTTCCTATTAGGGGTGGCCTTCTTCTTGACTGCGGACTTACTCGTATTAGCAACATCCTTCTTCTTTTTACCGGATACTCCTTCTTTCTTAGCTTTTAGAGTAGCTACCCTTTTGTTTAGGGCCTTCTTGGGTTTGAGGGTATCATTCTTCTTGTTGAACTTATTATTGTTTTTCATGTTTTTAGCAGGGGCACTAGGGACCTCCATATAAACATTCTCAACATCTACGTCCACATTGTCACTTACAAACTTACCAGAATCATCCTCAAAGTTAGTGGTAACCATGTCCTCATCATCGTGATCAACATTGTTGTTAGAGGAAATATTTTAATTATCCTGGTGCGTTGGTGACTCTGTCTCCATAATGTTAGACTGATTGTCCTGTACATCATTCACGATATTTTGATCTTCCATATTTTTTTCCTAGGTTTCATTTTCCACAAATATTTGAACTCCATCCTCACCTAGGACCTCTTCATCATTTTCTTTTTCTTCTTCATCCTGATCTCTATCACCAGCTGGTTTTTCATTATCAGAGACCACATCAGTAGTATGGTTTTGATTTTTTGTTTTTCTTACCACTTCATTTAAAATGGCAACATACATTGTTGACAACATCATTCACATCATTATCTAAATGGATGATCGAGAGGTTTTCTGAAGACAATGGTTTTGGGTTATGGAAAGTTAAGATGCAAGAAATCTTAACTCAAGATAAGTGTATTGAAGAATTAAAGAGCGAGACATCATTGTCTGCATGCTAACAAAAGTAGAGAAGCCCGAGATGACGGATAAGGCCAGAAGTGTCATTATCTTATGTCTTGAGAATAAAGTTATAAGGGAAGTTGACAAGGAGAAGACTACGACTTTGATGCGGGCAAAACTTGAATCATTGTATTTGACCAAGTGTTTGGCTCACAGTTTGTGTTTGAAAAATAAAATTTACTCATTCTGAATGGTAGATAACAAATCCATAGTGGATGAATTGACATAATTTTACAAGACTATTGATGATCTTGATAATATTGAGGTAAAGGTTGAAAATGATGACAATACTCTACTCTCGTTGATCTCATTACCCAGATCCTTTTAGTACTTTAAGGATGACCTTTTTTTATGGTAAGGAAGATACTATTACTTTGCGCATAAAACCATACACAAATAAGGAAACAAATCTGACGCTTTAATTCTGATTTGGCGCATCATCTTCTGGTGCAGGATGTTCCACAAAGTATGGGACATTTAGCACCACATCTTTGCGACCTATTTTGAGCGCATAGAGACCATATATATTAATAGCATGTCATGACATCTTGAATAACACGATGACTGTTAAAATGTGTCAATCACTCGTAACAACAACTTCCTTATTTGGCAAATTTTAAGGCAAATACAACATGCTAGATGTGTAACAAAATGTCTAGAATAATTTTCATGAGATAACATTAGGGTGCAGCAAAAAATAAGATCTAAATAACTAGCAACATGCATGCCAAAACATAAAAACCAAACATGAACTAGCACAATAGAACTACCAGAAAATATTGCATTCATTAAATATGTTTATTCTCCCCCTATTTTCCATAATGGGCAGGGGGAGGAGTAGCCAAGAAAAATCACCAAAATGGCCTAGGAAGGGAAGAAATTTAGAGAACCAGAAAAAGGGAAAAAATGGGACCAATAGTGGGAACCACTGTCTTGCCCTTAGGGCTATTAAACAATCATCATAATGACCCATGCAGAGGTGCAAAAGCATCATTAATCAAACAAACTTTAAATATTCAGAATTATCATATAGACCATGACCAGAGCCAACTTCACTTGCACTAGACACATCCTCATTATCATTACCATCCCGATCTTTAATTGTCCTGACATTCTCTTGTTCAACATCCTGAGAAGTTGAAGCACCATCACCCTTGGGAACCATCATCTTTATCAACTCATCTACTATATTATTGCAAGCAGTGGTTGCCATAATCACTTCTTGAAGGGACTTAGATACCTGCATCAATTCCAACAATACATTACTTCTGAAAGTTCCAGAAATGGGAGGAATTTCAGGGAGGTCACTCTCATTTGTCAGATTAAAATGAATATTGAGAATATACATGCCTGGTACATGTGCCACAACAAATAGCATGTAACTTAAAGTTAGTGGACTTCCACTAACACATACAACCTCTTAACTACTAATAGTGACATGCCTTTAACTAACCAGAATTCTAGAAATAAGTGCATGGAAGCTAATAGGAACCTTAACAGCATACGACTCAACTTGTTTGTCGACTTTTTCAAAAACATACTCTCCAAAATCAAAAGCAGCCTTAATGCCTATATGATATATAAATTTAGCCAAGAAGTTGTGATACTTGAGTTGTGGTTGGTTAGTGCCTAGTTTGCAACTCTAATCATGTTGAAGTTGGCATACTTCACGGTTACATTAGTAGAAGGGAGTAGTCCTTTGCGTGGCCAGTCTTTAAATGTGCCTCCAGTAATCTCTTATGCAATTATCTTCATATTGGGAACCTTATCAACTGTTATCAATTTTCCACGACTCAAGTATTCATTGATGACAGCAGGAGAAAAACAATGCAACAAACATGAAAATGTGAACTTTCCTATAATCTTTACTTCGACTTTATTGAAATCCTTATACATATTCACAGTGAATTCTTTCACTAGTTAAGGATAGAAAGGACTTAGTCCATAGACAATATTCAACACTTTATATCTTGGAGCAACTCAATAATCTCTTCACACTTTAGGGCCTCTTCAAAAATTTCTCTTTCAAGAGCAATTCTCCTATGGTAAACATACTTCTACTTTAAAACACTCTACTTAAAATGGAAAAGACTTTTTCTGTTGTAGCAAGAGGGACATAAGAATGGATATTCTTTCCTCCAACAAACTTCCTATTTTTATTCATAGGAAAAACCACAATGTCCTACACAATTTTGTCCACATCATCTTCAGAAATTTCAACCATAAGGGCAACTTTCCTATTAGGGGTAGCCTTCTTCTTGACTGCAGACTTACTCGTATCAGCAACATCCTTCTTTTTTTACCAGATACTCCTTCCTTCTTAGCTTTTAGAGTAGCTACCCTCTTGGTGGGGGCCTTCTTAGATTTAAGGGTATCATTCTTCTTGTTTAACTTCTTTTTGGTTTTCTTCTTAGACTTCTTCTTTTTAGTAGGGGCACTAGGGACCTCCATATAAACATTCTCAACATCTATGTCCATATTGTCACTTACAAACTTACTAGAATCATCCTCAAAGTTAGTGGTAACCATGTCCTCATCATCGTGATCAACATTGTTGTCAAAGGAAATATTTTCATTGTCCTGGTGCATTGGTGACGATGTCTCTAAAATGTTGGACTGATTGTCCTGTACATTATTCACGACATTTTGATCTTCCATATTGTTTTTATGATTTTCATTTTCCACGGATCTTTGAACTTCGTCCTGATCTCTATCATTCGCATGTTTTTCATTATCAGAGACCATATTAGTAGCAGGGTTTTGATTTGCTGATTTTCCTACCTCTTCATTTAAAATGGCAACATCATTGTTGACAACATCATTCACATCATAAACCTGACTTGCCACATGCTCTTCATCATTTGAGTCTTATGTGTCCTCATGATAATCATGAAGTATATTGTCTATGAAGGTGCCAATCACATGTTCACTCACATGTTCACTAAGAGGAATATCATTAAACAACTTATTAACGTTATCTTTAATAGGTGGTTTATCACACTCATGCATGAAGTCCAGGGTTTGGGTAAAATTCTCAGCATCAATATCTTGATTTTTCTGAGCTTTATTAGTTGCTTCAGAAGCATGATCAACATTAGGTTTATATTTTGTATTACCTGAAATATCGACTGGTATAACCATCTAAATTGATACAACATCAAGCACAACCTTTGTTGGTTGGTAAGTATTCCTCGATTGTTCTTCATAGACCTTATTGAAGGAGAAAAGCGATCCAAAACGCAGCGGAATTTTAAAAAAACGCTCCTTTAGTGATCCTTACGAATGAGCATGATCAGTGATAGAATCGTTACCTCTTGTGGCGATTGAAACCTTTGATGCAGATCTACGGAGCGGTCATGAACGTTGAATGGTGACAACGCCTCTACTCAGTCCACATGAACAGATTCCTTCAATCTCAGTGCTAGCTGCTACGAATAAAGGCTTTGAATATGTGTGTGTGTGTGTGTGTGTGTGTGAGAGAGAGAGAGAGAGAGAGAGAGAGAAACAAAATTGCAACTGCACAAATGCTTCTGCACAAGGGTTCTATTTATTGAACCACTTGTGTGGGCTGCAAGCTAAAAATCCCACTTAAGTGTATGTGGCCCATATCTTATAATATGCCAAAATCACTTAAGTGCATGGTACCTTACCATATTTTGTATTCTACTTAAGTACAACGTACCTTACGATGTTCTACAATTCACTTAAGTGCACCGTACCTTATGGTGTTCCTTAGTTACTCTATCTCTCATCAATCCATCCTTTTGTGTGTGACCCTGTAGGTTTTCGCGGTATTGGAAATTATAATAAATCACGTATTTAACATAATAAACAGTGAGCGGTATCTAGCAACACATCACTGCTACCTAAGACACGAAAATGTCATGTGATCTGACAAATCCTTTTGTGATAATACTTATGTGTACAATTACCCTTTTGCCCTTATGTCTATATTGAACACAAGGCATAGACCGTGTCATCCTTGTTCAGTTCAATATTGGTCCCGTAGACATTTATCCTATTACGCAGGATGGGCAAATTCCATCTAGGTCACTCATGTCCCTCAGCATGCTTCGTGGAGTACCCATCAATTACCTTTATGGTCATCCAGTTACGGATAATGTTTGATCAGCAATAAGGCACTCGACTCTACATCTAAGATACATAGTGGTTTCAGGTCAAAGGGTGGTATACACCATTATCATCATGAGAATAACTTATGACACTTAGCATAACATTCTATATAGTATTCTCATAGCGGGTCAATCCCGTATTTAAGACTTGATAACTCATTATCCATGATCCATGAGATGTGATCATCAATATATACACATAATAGTCTTAATACTTTAATGTTATCCCACTTCACAACAAAGCTCGACTACAGATACTTTAAGAATAATGTCCTTATGTTTAATGGGATCTCATGATTAAGTCACACTTGATACATTAAACGGACTAGCTATTCTAGGGACTTTATTAAACAAACATAATAAAGATAAAGCCTTTTATTATTAATAAATAATTTGATACAAGTACCAAGATTATTGGCCTCTAGGGCTTACACCAACACTTATTAACTTTAGTAACCTTGTCTCCTTCATCAGTGCCTTTTCCATTAAGATCATTAATGGAGATATGGATCTTTGAGAAATTGTCTCTAGATTTCTTAACCTTGTTTATTTTTTAACTCCTTCGGTGGTTCCAAGGTGGGAGGACCTCCAGCCGGACCATCGGCCTTCCCTCCAAGAAAAACTCCCTTCATTTTGACACCGTGTACATTGGCTCCATGTTTGGGTTCCATAATAGGTTTCTTGGTCTTTTTCATTGATTTTTTCTCCTTTTTAGAGGTCTTTGTTCCATGTCGGGTGTCGACCATGATGGCGAGATATCTAATGGGAATGTGATACGATCTACTAAGGGTTAGAGAATAATGAGTAGGGATAGGCTCAGAGAAGCTAAAAAGTTTTATGTAACTTATGAGGCACGTAATGAAACAATGAATAGTGTTTTGAATAATAACTGATTTTGGAATACTACAAGTTGAAGTAATTTTAGGCACATATTTATGTGTAATGATGGTCATGAGAGAGAAAATAATCATGCAATAAATCATATGCCATCTCAACTTTGATTGCTAGCTATTATCTACAATACATTAACTTGAGGCATTCCTCAATTTTTCAAACTGAGAAGCATCCAAATCCTTATTGAATATATCCACCAGTTGGTTTTCAGTTGCCACATGATCAAGGGTTATGACCTTGTCTTCAACCATCTCTCTAATTAAGTGATGGTGAATGTTAATATGTTTAGTGTGAGTGATATGAACCCGATTCTTGGAAATATTTATTGCATTCATGTTGTCACAATATAATGTTATAACATATTGTTTGACATTGTACTCTTTCACCTTCTGTTTCATCCATAATAATTGAATGCAGTTGCTACCTGCAACAATATACTCAACTTTTGTTGTTGATAAAGATACACTAGTTTGTTTCTTGTTGAACCATGAAATCAAATTGTTTCCTTGAAAGAAGCATCCATCAGAGGTGCTCTTTTTATTTTCAGCATATCCACCTCAATCACCATCATAATATCTAACCAAAATGGCATTAGTGTCATGAGAGTACAAAACACCATAGTCACTTGTGCCATTTATATACTTAATAATTATTTTGACGTAGGTGAGATGATTGAATTTTTTCCTGGCTTGATAATGAGCATAAACTCCTACTGAGAAGGTGATGTTTGAACGACTGGTTGTAAGGTACATAAGTCTTCCAATCATGCTTCTATAGAGGCTTTGATCCATATTAGTTCCTTAATCATCTTTTGTTAGCTTGATGTGAGTTACAGCTAGTGTACGCTTGTGTCTTACACTTTCTAGACCAAATTTCTTAACAATGTTCTTGGCATATTTACTCTGGGATATAAATATTCCTTATTTTATTTTCCTGACTTGGAATCCAAGAATGTAAGTGAGTTCACCTACCATACTCATTTCAAACTCATATTGCATTTGCTGAACAAAATGCCTCACCATCTTGCTTGACATTACCCCAAATACAACACCATCCCCATAAATATGGGCAACCATCAGTTTACCTTCTTCCTTCTTGACAAATAGTGTCTTATTAATACCACACATGCTTTAACCATTAGTGGTGAGTAATTCAACAAGCCTTTCATACTAAGCTCTTGGAGCTTGTTCCATCACATATAAGGCTTTCTTCACTTTGTAGACATGATTTGGAGAATTAGGATCAATGAATATTTTGGGTTGTTCAACATAGACTTATTCATTTAAGAATCCATTTAGGAAGGCACTTTTGACATCCATTTGATACAACTTGAATTTTAGGAGACATGATATTCCTAACAGAAGTCTGATAGATTCAAGATGTGCCACGTGAACAAAAGTCTCATCAAAATCAATGCCTTGGTATACCCTTGAGCAACTAAGAGATATTTGTTCCTGGTCACATTACCATTTTCATATGACTTGTTCTTGTAGATCCACTTGGTTTCTATAATGTTGACTGAGTCAGGTATGGGAACCAACTCCCAAACTTTTTTTCTTTCAAACTGAACAAGTTTCTCTTGCATGACATTAATCCAATATTCTTCAGTTATTGCTTATTTAACATTTTTAGGTTCAACCTTGGAAATGAAACACATGTTGGAAATGATTTCTTTCGATCTAGTAATAATTACATTGTTTAGATTTCCAATCATATTCTAAAATGGATGATCCTTTTGAATTATAATAGAGGGACGTTTATTTATTGAGCCATCTTCCTTATCTTCATCTGAATCTTGAGCATCAGAATTCTACAGAGTGTCAGACCTTTTGTTGGCACTTCAGTTGTCACAGTTTGATCATTGTTGCACATGTAGTCTTCATCTTCATCTCTTATCACAGTTTGAGGATCATCATCAATCGTAACATTGATTTATTCCATGATGTTCTTGGTGTGATTATTGTATACATGACATGCCCTACTGTTGACTGAGTATCCCAAGAATATTCCTTGATCACTCTTAGGATCCATCTTGCGCCTTTGTTATTGATCAATCAGGATGGAACATTTACTACCAAACACATGGAAGTATTTGACATTTTGTTTCCTTCATTTCAATAGCTCATTGTGAATATGACATATTATGTCCCTTGCTTCAGCTAAGAAGTAGTAAGGTAGATTCTTTTCACGAAACATGACTATTTCCATCTAATGAAGAGTTATATTCTTCCGTTCAACCACTCCGTTTTTTAGGAGTAATTGGAGTAGAGAACTCATAAGCCATTCCTTTAGAAGAGTAATAATTTAAGAAGCTAGAGTTTTCAAATTCCCTTACATGATCACTTTGAATTCTAACAATCTTCACAATCTCCTTTCCTTTTTCACATTGTAGTCTTTCACACATTCTTTCAAAGGTGACAAATGTGTTTTATTTTTTCCCGAGGAAGTCAACCTAAGTGAATCTTGAGTAATCATCAACGAACACAAAAACATATCTCCTTCCACCCAAGATTTCAACTTACATGTGTCCCAAGAGAACCATGTAAAGTAACTTCAGTACTTTTGATATGGTAAGATGTTGGAGCTTTTTATGAGGAATCTTGGTCTTTCCTGATCTGGAAGTCTCCACATACTCTTCCTTCTTCAATCTTGAGGTTGGTAAGAACTTTGATAGATTTGGATGATATATTTTTTCTCATGCTCCTAAGATTCAAATGACCAAGTTTCATGTGCCATAACTTAGTCTCATCTTTTCTTGTGATTAAAATGTTGAAGGTTCATCAGGTTAAGATCTCCACGTGTAACCGTTATCAAATGAACTTGTTCCTTTCATGATTTCCTTCTGACCTTTGTTCATGACAATACATTCAAAATGTGTGAATTTGACACGAAGATCTTGGTCATACAGTTGTCTGATACCAATAAGATTAGAAATCGGTCGCTCAACTAGAAGCACATATTAAAATTTTGGAAGGCCTAGATACACAAGTTTTATTTCCCCAATAATCTTGCCTTTGACACCATCACCAAATGTAACATAATTGTTGGAGTAAGCTTTTACCACCTTGAGGTAGTTCTTTTCTCATGTCATGTGCCTGGAACATCCACTATCAAAATAACAGTCTTCTCAAGAGGAAACTCTTAGAGAGGTGTGCGCAATATGGATTGTGGCTACCTCTTTGACCATCCATGCTTGTTTAACATGTTCTTTTCTTGGTGTCTGCTTGATTGGATGTTGTTTGTAAGGATAGAAAGGTCTAGCATACAGTTTATAACAGTAAGGTTGAATGTGCCCAAAATTTCCATAATAGTGACATCTCTAGAAGGGTTTCCTGACAAGACTTCTATGATAATAATAAATACGAGAAGGTTGCTTTCACATGTTTTCTAACATCTAGAACTCATTTTTTTGTTTAGGAGGAACACATTTGTTTTCTTTTTCATTCATTTCATTATAGTCAAAACCAACACCCCCATATCTCTAGCTATCTTTCCAACACCTAGGATTTCATCAAAGATATTTGAACCATAGTTATGCATACGAGCTGACTTGGTCATTCCTTCTAGCTTAGAATTTAGAAGAGTGACTTCTACCCTTAGGTCAACAAAAATTTTGGTGAGATTATCTTTATCTTTAAGTAATGTATTTATATGAGACTTTTGTTTCTCACTTGCCATGTATTCTTATTTCCCTTTGACATACAATAACCTGTACGCTTCAGCCACGTCTACATCTGAAAGTTCTTCATCACTTAATTCACCAACATTTGATCATATGTCTTGTACCCTAAACAAGTAGTGAACGAAATTACATTGTTAGCCTTTTTATCCTCACCCTCATTTTTAGTTTCTTCATCTGAAAGAGTAGCATAATATCCTTTCTTTTACTTTATAAGGAAATGGTACATCCAACTTGGATTTGTCCAAAACCCTCGCATTCATGAGATTATATTCCTTTACCTTTGTTATGATTATCTCCATCTTTGAACTTGCACTGAGAGTTAAAGCTTCTTGAGTTGTCAAGAAATTTTCCCTTCACATTTGTCACAACATCGTTCCTCGAATGCTTATTAAGTCTTCTCATTACTTTACCAAACCTTTTGGAAAGAAGAGCAATAAAGTTGATTCGGTTCTTATCAGTGTCTTCTAGTTTTTGCTCATTGTCTTCCTTCACATCAACTTTGAATACAAATCCCTTGTTTTTCTTTTCAGTTTTGTTACTTATGGCCCTTTCAAAAGTTAGCAATGAGTCAATAAGTTCATCCACTTTGATAGAACTAATGTCTTGAGCTTCTCTATAGTAGTAACTTTCATGTCAAACTTCTTTGGGAGTGATTTGAGGATTTTTCTGGCCAGTTTTTCTTCAAACATTTTTTTACCAAGAGCAAATAAGCTATTTTTTTATGTCTCGAATCAGAACATAGAAGTCAACTATGGTTTCGTCTTCCTTCATTGACAGGTTTTCAAACTTGGTGGTAAGAAGTTGAAGTATGGACATCCGAACTTTTGAGGTTCCTTCATGAGCAGTTTTGAAAATCTCCCAAGCTTCTTTGACTTCACTACATGTGTATATAAATCGAAAGACATTCTTGTTAACACCATTGAATATGGCGTTGAGGTCACGAGAGTTTCCATGTGATTCATCATCTTCTTCCTTTGATCAATTTGCTTCTGGCTTCGAGCATTGAGTCCCATCTAAAGCAATGACTGTTGCATGTGTCCACCCTTTGATGAGTGTCTTCCATGTCTTGTTTTAGATGGATTTGATAAAAGATATCATGTGATCCTTACAATAATCATATTTAGTGTCGTCTATGATAAATATCTGGTTAATAAATCCTCCTTCTTTATCGTTATCCATTTGAACATAACGTATATGTTCGCTAAAGCTCACCCAAGCAGGACATGGTATCTGCTCTGATCTCAATTGAAATTATGTTCTCCTTCTAGAAAATATCAAACACAATATGCTAGACAATGTGTATGACACTATGGATGTGGTAACAATAAAATTGCAAATAAAGAAAGTTGAACACAAGGAAATGGTAACCCAGTTCGATGCAATAACACATATGTTTTGAGGGCGTTAACCCAAGAAAGGAAACTCACTCTTAATAGTAAAAGTAAAAAATAGTCTTAGATGAACTCTTCTAGTTCATTTCCTTTTTTCTTAATACTACCTGTGAATTTCTATTTAGGATTTCCCCTAAGTATGATACCCCTCTCACTTTCTTTCAACAACTATCCCTAGTGTTGGACAATTACAAAATAGTATGAATGATGAAACTATTACACCTCAATAACTCAAACTTTATTCCTTAACATATGAATGATTAACAAATATAGTCTTACAAAGTAAATCACACGAAAAAACACAAAGACTCAATGAACACAAAATGCCTTGTTAATCTCTCAAGGTCTGAGTCTTATGATATGGAGTGGAACTCCTTAAACAACAAAACAATACAGCTACAACTTCAGATTAGGTTTTGGAAAACTTGTGGTTGAAAAAAATTCTCAAAAACGCATATTCAAATTTAAATTTAATTGTATTTGCAATGTTTATTGAATTAAATCTCAATTATCTGATTTAATCATGATATGTGATTGTTTTAGGAAATCTTTCCTTATTTTAAAAGCGCATAAAACCATACACAAATAAGGAAATAAATATGATTCTTTAATCCTGGATTGGTAAAACAACTTCTATTGCAGGATGTTCCGCTAAGTGTGGGACATCTGACACCACATCTTTGCGACATGTTTTGAGCGCATAGAGATCATATGTCTCAATAGCATGTCATGATATCTTGCATAATATGTTGACTATAAAAATGTGACAATCACTTATAACAATATACGAATTATGTTTTGGGATTTTTATGGATCCATTGGGTTTCAACAGTTATAAATATGTATCTCTTGCATGTTTGTCATAACAACCATTATAATTTTAGAGCTGAAGACACAAATGAGAGTTTGAGAATCCTAGTGATCTTATCCAGGAAATAGTAAATTCTTAAAAGGTTCTTCTTGAATTTTGGGAAATCCTTGGAGATTTCTAAGGGGATTGAGAAACACTTATAAACACATTGAACTTGTGTGATTCATATATAAAGAGTTTGAGAGAATTAGAAACACTTGGGTAAAATATAGGGTTTGTTCTCGGGAACTTGAGTTACTATTTTCTTGTAACTCATTTGTAATATTTTGTAACTCTTGGAAGTATAGTGAATCAGAGAGTTGTTTTCTCCTTCATAGTAGATCGTTTGATCGAACTGGATAAATAAGTTATTGTCTTTGTTATCTTTATTTTATCTTCTTCTGTCAAGTTAAATTTGTGTCTTATTGCATAGAGAGATATTTTTTCTGAAGATCGTTTATTTTGGTTGTCATTGTTCTTTGTCCCCACTTTAAATAATTCTTTTCAAATGTCTTTAATTATTCTATCAAATTCATAATAGTTTTATTGAATAGTTTGTTATAAATAGACCGATTTATCACACTTAGTAGATTTTTTTAAAGATAAATCTGGTCTAGTTGATTAAAATTGTTTTTCTAAATAAAGATTATAGAGTTCGGATACTGTAATTTATTTTTAATTAGTAAATGTTTGAGTAAAAAGAAAGAGAAAATGTTGTTTGAGAAACGGCGATGTAATATGCCTTATTTCTGTGTTTAATAGATGTAATTGCAATTTGAAGTACATGTCCTATAGGTAATGAATTTACATTGTCTCAATCAAAGTATCTAAGAGGATTTTAGAAAATGATATAATTTTCCTTACCATTGGAGAAACCATAACGTAGCATAATGAGTGGCAAGGAAATATTGAAGTAACTTAAATAAGATATATTTAATAATTATATATTGTCTTAAGAGCATCTCCATTGAAAGTACCTTAAGAGAATTTCATAAAATGATATAACTTTTTTTAATTTTGTTCCACCATCAGAGTATTCCTGATGTAGAACAATGAGTAGGAAAGAAAAGATAGAAGTAGTTTAAATAAGCTACCATATCATACATTTACATATAATAAAGGTTAATTTTATAAATAATCAATAATTAAATAGAAAAATATGAAAGTAGAAAAATTATTTGCCCAAGGAAAAAAATTAGCGAGAAAGGATGTGAAATAAGTATTTGGAGCAGTACAAGTATGATTCTTGAATGTTCGTTGTCTGATAACTCAAATAAAGTTGATTGACGCAACCTTCCAAAAATGTGAATGTCATAGGACAATGAATGCTCCTTAAGAATACCACTGAGATTCACCCGTAGATATATGCTAAAAAAGTGATATATTAGAAATATGTCTAATGACAAAATCATACGATCTTCCCCCGAAAGTTTTTCAACAATGATCACATGATGGAAAATATGAATAAAGATAGGAAAAAGATTCAATTCCATCAAATGAAAGAAGAAAAATCACCTTTGGTACACGACCAATGCCACTACCAGCAGAGAACAACCCTCGTCGGAGTAAGATCATACATCTCAAGCTAGAACTACCAACATCATAAAAGAAAGGTCGAAATTGTAGGAAATAAATGCAGAAAATACCAACAATGCTAAAAAAAATAGTAAAGAGAAATGGAGGAACTCGTCAAGAATAGATATCAAATTTAGGAAAATCTAACCCAACAATAATTGACAAAGAAGAAGAAACATCAGAAGAGCTGAACCTCGGACACTACAAAACGACATAGGAACATAAAATATCAAATGAACAAATAAAACCTTATTTATAGATAAAATTCAAAGTCATAGATCAATCACGAGAATACACATAGAACAAGCGAATCATTGCAGCTACATCTTCCCATACCGAAATTATCATTGCAGCTACATGTCATGTTAGACAAAATACCAAGATTCAAGAGAGAAATAACCAAAATAGTCAAAATGACACCAAGGTTTTAACATTACGAGCCACAATTGGTCGAGATCTTGCGAACCCTGAAGGTCGACACCTAAGACAATAATAAATCCATGACCCCCACGATAATATATAACATAAGACAACAAAATATTTATCTAACCTCTTACTATTGAAATGTTTGATTTTATTAAAAAGAATCTGAACATGCATTTTGTTAAAGAATAATGCTTGCTTCTGAATGGAGGATTAGAGTCTGATGATGATCTGAAGCTATTATGGTCAAAAGCTCTCAAATAGCTTCTGATTAATAGTTGCATCTGATGCAACTTAGTCTCTGATGCTCAGAATTTAATTAGTTACCTCTGATAGCATATAAGTGGAAAATTTTATTTTTAACATCTGTCCACTTATGTGTCATGAATCTGAAAGATTTTCTAACACTTGGTTTCTCAGTTGTTGGATAATAACTGGTGGTTAAGGATGTAAGTGTTTTTGAATACTCTGTCTCATCCCCATCTATCATTACCATATATTTTATTACCATTAATTGCTTTGTTTCTTTGTTTGGTTTCTATTTGTTTCCGAGTTATTAGACTTTGAACTAGTTAGTTCTCTAATTAAGAAGATTTTTTGGTTCAGAAGATCCTAAGCCAGAGTTCTTATGAGAATTTTCTATCTTTTGATCTTTAAGTTATATTAATGGATCTAACCAATCATGTTTATTTAAGCAAAGGAGTGTGACATTTGTCATACATATTCCCTCTTATGACCAAAATGTTTGTGTTACCATTGAGAATCATTTTCTTGTTTAAAATTAAAATCTTGTTTTGATTCCCCTTAAATCATTTATTTTATGGGTGTGTCATTTAAAACTCTTTTAGTACTCACTATTTTTTTAACACACACATCACAAAATTGGTTGAAAACTTCTCTGAAACATTCTTTTTGATGGCTCAACAAATGGATGCTAGTGGCAAAAGAATCATAGATGAAAAAGGAAAGGGATATGTTATTATTGATAAGAAATTATTACAAATTCTGATTCATTCTCATAAGCAATAAGATGCACTATAAAGACTATATCTCTCAAAATTCATCAGGATGAAAAGCACGGAGCTTGAGGTTGTTCATCCAGTCATCATCAGCATCTGAATTATAGTTATAATTTGGAAATATTCTTGAGTTTCTTCACCTTGGAGACAGATGTCCTCCCAGCCAAAGAAGCTCCTGCATATGAACCAGTTTATGACTTTGATCCTTCAACCTTATTGAGCTTATCATCTTTGAGTTTCCTTCCTTCATCATCCTTGACAGCCTTGCCAATCTCATTGGAAGAGCTCTCCTTGAAATTCTTGGATGACTTATTCATTTGTTAGCTATGAGAAGAGATAAACGAAAATGAATGTGATTCTGATGGTAATGAAAGATAGGTTTTATAAAGATTTTGGGATGAAGCAAAATTATTGATTATTACGCACCAATGGACTTTGGAGAGAGAGATATTCTTGGTCTTCAAGTACATCTCCCTGGCCTTGATTGCCTTATTCCTATCAAATGCTTAGTTGTTATAACCTATTTTGATCATCTTGAGAATTGAAGAATTTGTTTCCATGCCATTCTAATATGTTTTCAATTACTTTCTCTAGTTTTAATTTTTTTAAAGGAGGGAAATCAAACATGATTTTTAAATTATTTTTATCTAAATCTGATAAAATCCCAAACATTGTTTATCTGTGCATTTTCTTATCAGATTTTTTTTGTGCCTCTGAATTCTTCTTTGGTTATATGAAATTGTCTTCAGTATCTTTTCTATTTCTTTTGTTGATGACAAAATAGGGAGTAGATATAGAAGTATTTAAGCACCTGAAATCTAATAGTTATTATTCTTGCTTAAATTTTGAAGAATTATCTTTGTATTTTAAATGTTTAAATTTAATTAACCTGGATAGGACTTAGTAGGAGCTTACAAACGTCACACTATGTAATGTTAGGCTTAGGGGATGCTTACAAACCTCAGACCCTGAAGTCAATTGGTTAATTAAATTAACAACCATTATTCTTAAATACGTATCCTTGATATCTCTTAGGTTTTGATGATAACAAAGTATTTAAAGAACAATTATGTATACTAATGTTTGTTCAAGTATGCAGGACCATAAACTAAAATTACATATAGAATCCAAGTATTTTTTCTGACTATGAACATCTAAAGAGAAACTTAAAGACTAAAATCTGATGGATCAGAAGCTAAAGACCAGACTTTAAAGAAGTCAACTTCTAAAGAGGTTAACGTCTAAAGGTCAGAGTCTGAAGGAGTCATCCTCTGAAGACCAGACTTTAAAGAAGTCCGCTTTTGATGATCAGAACTTGAGTCAATCAAAGCGCAAGGATCAAGGTGACTCTGATGGGTCACCATCAACCTCTGAGTCTACTTTGTCATGTGAAGACCTAAGCTTTATTTTCTTCCTAGGATCTGTTGGGATACAAATGCTAATTGCTTTTATAGCAAAGGGATTTCAAACTAGCCTTCGCCAACCTTGATTATTTGGTGAAATATCCCAACGTCTCTTTTGATGCTTCTCAAAGGAATCTACTATGTTGGATCTTCAACGACTCTTTTTTGCTCTACTTAAGAAGTTGAAGACTTGAAGAAAAACACACCAATTTACACTTAAAGAGAAGTTACTATGTCAACATAAAAGCACAAGTAGAACTTAGGATTTCTTATCCTTATATATCTTAGAAATACCCAAGTCTTAAGAGAGTCTATTCGTATTGTATTTTTTATACACCTCTAATTGTATATCAAGTGTATTTTCTCAAAAAATCATTTATCTGTTAGGTTGATTGTTAGAAGTCTTTTATTAAGTGTTTGAGCATTTGAAGTCTCTTGCTTGTGTTCTTGAACATTGGAAGTCTCTTGCTTATGTACTTGAGCATAGAAGTCTCTTACTTTGTGTTTGAGCATTGAAAGTCTCTTGCTTGTGTGCTTGAGAGAATTGTAATCTTGTGTGATTATAGTGAATATCTATTGTAAGTACAAGGGGACTGGATTACTCTCAAGTTGTGAGAGGAGACAGGATAACTCTGTGTGTTATTCTTTTTTTCTTTTTTTTCATATCCGCTGCCTACCTCTGACTGTATTAGATTCCATAACTTGTGTTTAAAATTTGACCAAGAGTTTAAAAAGAAAGAAAAAATCAACACAATTTAACCCTCATTCTTGTGTTTTTCTCACCTTCATATTGATCCTCCTCCTCGTTATTCGTCTTGTGACCATAAGCCTACTCAATTGCCTGAATTTGTCTATTCCATTTACTCTACTTCTTTTTTTTTCTTTTCTAACATTTGTTCATAGTTTATTTGAACTTTCCTCCTATAAAGAGGTTACACTTAACCCTCTTTTGCAGCAGGTTATGAGAAAAGAACTCTTTACTCTGCACAAAACACATAATTGAGAATTAGTAAATCCTCTTCCTAAAAAAATGTGTTATTGGATCTCGTTGGATATACAAAATCAAAGTTAAGTCTAATGAATTAGTCGAACACTACAAAGCATGTCCTGTTGGGTATACCCTAGCCTCCTTTCTCTTTTTATTTTTGCTCTCTTCTTTCTCTTTTGTTAATAATATACTAGATTGAGACATACGCGATACACATAACTTAGCTGAGTTATTTAAATAGTATTAGATTTGATAGAATTATATTCTTTAATATAAAAAAGTTTTGTTACTAAGACAATAGGATGAAGAGAATAAAAAGATAATACAATTTTAAGTGAAAATGAAATAGGTTAGAATCATGTGAAAATATAAAATAAGTGTATACATTTTTTTCATTTTTTTATACTCTCTAAGAATGTTTATTCATCATTTTGTGGATTGAAGACATTTTAAATTCTAATAATTCAAACATCATATAAATAATCATCATGATCGACATTAAAATTTAAAATGAAATTCCCGATATTCTAAAATGTGTTGATACGAATGATTTAATTCAATTGATCTTTTTATAATGTTAATTAATTATAATTTATTAATATATCGTAGAAAATTTACATGTAAAAGATTATATATTGTTGTTGAAAAAATGATTGTCTAATTTTATATTTTGAATTTAATTTTATAACATGTAATTATAGATACAATTAAAAATTCTATTTTAGAAAGAATTTGAAGAATTTATATGTCTATTTGAAAGTTATAAGTAAACTTAAAATAATTGTATGACTATTTTATTTTAAACATTGTAATAAATAAAATTTATAATATAATTTTAAAACGGCTAAATAAATGGTAATAAAATTTAACAAAACAACATAATTATAAAACAAAAAATAATCTATGTTTTTTCAAATTTATAAATAATTAGTTTAAAATGCTTTTTATAATAAAATCATTTAAAATAAAAAGAAAACCGGTTATATAATCGTAATCAAATTTATAACTGTTTTTATAACCAGTTTTGATTGAAATGTGATTATGGTTATAAATCCAAACCATATTTAAATGGTTTAAAAATGGTTATGATTTGGTTTTTAAAAATAACCAATTATGCATAGCCCTAAATATGAATTATTATTCTTTTAATAAAAATATTTATTTTCAAATTTAGTGGAATATAGAAATGTGATTTTTTTTTATAGATATTATGAATCCAATGTTACATGTTATAGTGAAATAAATATAAGAAGTTTTGGATGATTATATATTTGAAAAGTGGCACATCAAATTTTAATTGATGTGATAAATTAAATGATAAATTATCAATAAAATAAATTACGGTTCGAATTTAATATATTATAATAGATATCTTAAATTTTTACTTATAATATATATATATATATATATATATATATATATATATATATATATATATATATATATATATATATATATATATATATATATATATATATATATATATTCCGTTTTAAAATATCCCAAAATTTTTACTTTAGGGATATTTTAAACTAAAGGCTCAAGCTTTTCTCAAATATCCCAAACCAAAGTCCCAAACATGAATCCACCTCTTTCAAAGTCATTATACATTCTTTCTTCCTTGCCCTTCCTCTCATGCACAACACAAGGATGTCACAGTCCAAAGCTTGTGCAATCAGGTGCATCTTAAACACATCCTAATGCTTATTGGCAGAAACAGCATCATAATAATTGCAAACTATTCTGGGTCCACAAACAGCACAAAATTCAGAGTATCCAAACCATAACATAGGAAGCTTCTTTTATTGGCTGTGCTTTCTTCCCATTGTTCCCATCCCACACTACTAGCCACAAGTGTATGATTCAAAACATGCCAACCCTCCAACTGGGCCAACCCAACTCAGGGCCCCACCATATAAAAGGAATGTAGTAAATCTAATTATATATGCCATCCTCAATAAACACCACAACTCTCTATCACTTTTTCTACCTCCATATTCTCCATATATTAATAATTCCACTGGATCTATATAAAATCACACTAATTTTTCATTAAAAAAACATTATCAACCAGTTATAACTTGAACTTTCAAGTAACATAACAGTAGTTACAACTGTCACTACTTCTGCATGTTCACCAGGTTCAAATTCTACACTATCATGGCTACCAAGTGCATGCACGTTTTTGATAGTTTGCTTCTGTGTTTTCCCACTTCTTGTAATAAAAATAGCACACCACCTAGCACAAGGAAATTCCATAGGGATGTCGAGAAAGAAGAAGAATTTCAGTTTGCAAGCACTCAATGTCTCTCATCCTATTACAGTGTCTTCGTGGTTCGCCTAGCAATCATGGTTAGTTCATTTTTCCTTGGATGATTACATTTTTTATTGGATTTTTGTGAGTTTATGTTCTTACTTTGGCACATGATTTTCTGCTATAGCAATTGGAATAGAGCCTTGCTGTGAAGATAGATAAAGAATCAATTGTGTTGGATTAATAAGTCGTTGTTTTGATCTATACAGGTTATGCTAGCTATCTTGATTGGTCTACTCACTATCCTAACATGGCATTTCACAAAGATTTATACAACAAAGTCTCTAAATAGTCTTGCTTATGACCTACGTTACGAGCTTCTACAACGTCCGATCTTGAGGATGTGGAACATTTTGAACACTACTGCTGAAATCACAACTGCTCAAGTTAAGTTGTCTGAGTATGTTATCAGAAGCCATAGTAACCTAGCCAATCAAGCAGAACAAGTTCAGGTTGAGTTTTAATAATTGTTTTCTTTTGAACCGGGGTTGTTGGTTTAAAACTTATTTGTCTTGTTCCAATTTATGGCAGATGTATGAATCCATGAGGGCTGTAACATGGGCGCTGTTTGCTAGTCGAAAAGCTCTTGACTCGATAACTGTCAAATATAACAACGGTTTTGTCCAGGCTTTTCATAGAGACTTGAAGGATAATAATACTTTTTACATTTACACCGATCTTGCATACAATGAGACCAATTCATTTGCAGCAGATGATGAAATTTTGAATGACGAAGAAGTTCATAGCAACAAGTCTGTGATTTGGTACCGAGAACAGCTTGATCCTGTCAGCGGCGAGAAGATCGGAAAGGCAATAAAAATTGCACCAGAAAACTCTATAAGTATAGCTGGCCTATCCCAAGTACCCGACGGTGTAGCTTCATGGAACGTCTCTGTGAACAAGTTTACGGATTCACCTTTGCTTTCAGCAGCATTGCCAGTTTGGGATTCTTCTAATAAGAGCATTGTTGCAGTTGTGGGAGTCACAACTTCACTCTATAGTGTAGGACAGTTAATGAAGGAGCTAGTTGACAAACACAGTGGTCATATATATTTGACCTCGCAAAAAGGCTATTTGCTCGCAACTTCGACAAATGACCCTCTATTGACAAACTCGAGAAAGAAACCTATGCTTAAAATGGCTGTTGACTGTGATAATGAAGTAATAAGAGAGGGAGCTCAGTGGCTACAGAAAACCTACGGGAACGATTTCCCTCCGAGTCACGAGGTTCATGTAGAGAATGCCAGGCTAGGTCACCAGCAATATTACATCGATTCGTTCTACCTGAACTTGAAAAGGCTTCCTCTGGTACATTTTAAGACACTTCACTTGTTCATTATATTTTGTCTTATAATGTATTTATACATTATGGTTGGCTTAACCTTTGTGCAGGTGGGCGTAATAATCTTACCGCGGAAGCATATCATGGGGCAGGCAGATGAAAGAGCCTTCAAAACATTGGTTATTCTAATATCTGCGTCATTGTGTATTATTGTGATTGGATGTTTTTGCATTTTGATATTGACGAATGGAGTATCAAAGGAAATGAATCTTAGAGCAGAATTAATCAGTCATCTCGAAGCAAGAAGAAAGGCAGAGGCATCGAGCAACTATAAAAGCCAATTTCTCGCAAATATGAGGTTGGCTTTTTTGATTCAGTGTCTCAATAGTACAGACATAACTACTTAAGATGCAATAATACACGGTTTTCTTGTGTGTTCACAAGTGTTACTCTTCATAGATTTTTCTTGGATGCATTACAGTCATGAACTGAGGACACCGATGGCAGCAGTAATTGGATTACTCGACATTCTTTTGTCTGATGATCATCTCACAAATGAACAATGTGCGACCGTTACTCAAATAAGAAAATGCTCAACCACATTACTCCGTTTACTCAATAACATCTTGGATCTAAGCAAGGTGAGATATAAGCTAAGGTTTTTCTCGAAGAACCGTTGTGGCAAAACTGGATTTATTCCAAAAAAGAGTTCTAATATCTCATAGCACATAGGTGGAATCTGGAAAACTTGTCTTAGAAGATGCAGAATTTGACTTGGGAAGGGAACTTGAAGGGCTTGTAGATATGTTTTCTGTGCAATGCATTAACCACACTGTAGAAATTATTTTAGACCTTTCTGGTATGAATCTTATTTTTTCTTGCATAAGATTGCTGATTGTAAACCTCTACAAGTTTCTGATTCATCTAGTTCATTTTCCGCAGACGATATGCCAAAGCTAGTTCGCGGAGATTCTGCTAGAGTAGTTCAAATATTTGCAAATTTGATCAACAACTCAATCAAGTTTACTCTATGTAAGTAAAAAATAAATAGTTTTCTATACAGTAATGTCCATGTCAGTATTCATTATTCTGATGGTATCAATGAAGTACTGAAACTGATGGAAGACTAATCCTAACTCTTTCGGTTGGTTTACAGCGGGTCACATTATTCTGAGAGGATGGTGTGGAAACTCGAAATCTTATGGTGATAACGAAAATTTCACCTCAGAGCCGAAGAAAATGGGGTGTTCCCCGAAAACCAGGACGAAGCAACATGAAAACCAAGCAAAGAAGGCTTCTAATAGTGATAACAAAATGATTATTTGGTTTGAAGTCGATGACACGGGTTGTGGTATGAACCGAAAAGCTAGTCTAGAAAAACAGCATTTAAAACTGTCCCTTTTGTTGCAAAAGAAAAAACAGTTTAAGGCCAAATCATAATGATTTGCTTCACAAGTTTTGACATTTTTATGATAACAAATATTTTTTGACATTTGTAGGTATTGACCCAAGTAAATGGGATTCTGTGTTTGAAAGCTTTGAGCAAGCTGATCCATCAACTACTAGACTGTATGTGATTTAAACACTTACCAAAAACTATACAAGTCTGCGAGTAATTAATCGCCTTTGTGCGACCAAATCAACACTACCTTGTTGTCTGAGATTGTAACTGAATTTTCAAATTAATTGAAACCTTTGTCCAATAGTTAAAAATGACTTTTGAAAATCACTTATTTAAGATAAATGAGTTCTTAAACCTTTTTTTTTCATTTCAGGCACGGAGGCACTGGCCTTGGTCTTTGCATTGTCAGATCCTTGGTGAGTAAAACCATTTAATAGTTGAGGCTTATTTCAGTTGCATGTATGAGCAAGAAAATCACGATCTTATTACTCTTCGGTGACAGGTTAATAAGATGGGTGGAGAAATCAAGATTGTCAAAAAGGAGGGCCCGGGAACACTAATGCGATTATACCTGCATCTCAACGCATCCGTGGATGCCACAGAACAACACTGTCAAGTAGATTTCACTAACAACGGCTTAGTGGTGAGTAGTAGAATCACCCTGGCACTTCACTGAGTTGACTGCAAAGATAATAAGCAGAACCTTAAATAAGAAGTGTCAAATCAATGCAGGTACTTCTTGCACTACATGGCAACATGAGTCGGTTAATTACGTCTAAGTGGTTACAGACAAACGGCGTTGTCACTATGGAAGCATCTGAATGGAATGGATTAACACAAATTCTAAGAGAACTATTTCATGAAAGAAATTCAAATCATAATAACAACGAATTTGACGCACCTTATCCCGCTCACGAGGTTCTGAACTCCAAATTGCTGAGCTTACAGGAATTGACAAACCCGACATTTGTCATTGCTGTTGATATTGATCTACTTGACTTGAGCACAGATATATGGAAGGAACAACTTAACTTCCTTCACAGGTACTATGGAAGAGCGAAATTCATATGGTTACATAACCATGACTCGGCCAATACCATAAAGACGGAGCTTCGCAAGAAAGGGCGAATACTAACTGTCAACAAACCTCTTTACAAAGCAAAGATGGTTCATATTTTGGAAGCCGTCATAAATGAAAGAAATGTTGAGGCACAAAAGCAAAATATGATTACTTCAAGATTCACAGTGAAAGAAGACGATTTTCATGAGAGTTTAGAGATTGATTATACTCATTGTGATGTTGGAAGCTCGGATGGCTCTGACATATCTGAAATTGGTAATTCTAATCTCGGCAGTGCCAATGGAGATAAGCAAAGAAAAGAGGTAGTTAGATTCAATCAATCGTCGATATACCAAAAAAGTAACAGCTTATTAGGATTAAGTAGTGAATATATGGAACATAATAGTCCTAGCAATGAAGCATTAATTTCAACAAGAGCGAAAGGTGAAGATTCTGAAGGTAGTGAAACAAAAAAGATTAGTGGTTCAAGTAAAGCTATAAAAGGAAATAAGTCTCTTGAAGGTCTGAGGATATTGCTCGCAGAAGATACAGCCGTAATTCAAAGGGTTGCGACCATAATGCTTGAAAAAATGGGAGCCACTGTTGTTGCTGTAGGTGACGGGAAACAGGCGGTGGAGGCTCTAAATGGCACGATTGGTGTTGAAAATTGTAGAAACACAAGAACATCAGAAACCGAGATTCTAAGTTTCCCTTCATACGACTTGATCCTAATGGATTGTCAGGTATGTGTGTAAAACATGTAATGCTTTACTTTTGAATAAATTTAGGCCATGTTGGGATATACTACTTAATTAAACAAAAACGCTTATAACACAAACAGTAATCATATAAGTGCTTATTTACAAGATACAACTTATTTTCTGATTCACACTGTGTTTGTGAAATAAAGCAGATGCCAAAGATGGATGGATATGAAGCAACAAAAGAAATAAGGAAATCAGAAGTTGGAACTGGATTCCACATTCCAATTGTTGCTCTTACAGCTCATGCAATGTCATGTGATGAAGCCAAATGTTTGAAAGTGGGCATGGATGCTTATTTAACAAAGCCAATTGACTTTAAACTGATGGAATCTACCATTCTTTCACTCACAAGAGAGAAACCTTGACATCTGAAAAATGAGAATAGGATATGACAATGCTAACAAAGGATTGGTCCCAGATAGTCTACATCTAGAAAAAAAACGCTAATTTTATGTCGTTTCCGAACAATTTTTGTCGTACAGAGGTATACTTCAAGAAACATGAGATTTTTTTAGTAGCGAAGGCAAGTGAAATATATCGGCCAATTATAAATGTATAGTAGTTTACAAAATATCAACATAACGAAAAATGCTTTTACACATGAACTCCAGCAATTTTCCTGAAAGAACTCATTTTGTACGGCAAATGAGTGAAGCTTGTATTGAGGTTTTTCCTAACATTGTTATTTATAGAAGACTAGTCCTATGCATCTATTTCTCCTATTTTTTGTAGTGTTTTCAACTATTTCATTGTGGTATAACTTTATTAATGTTTTACTCTACATAGAAAATTGCTTCTATAAGAAGTAAGAGCTACAAGTTAATCTTGATCAAATTTATGAATACAAAATCAAATAGTCTGTTTATTGATAATATGGGACAATTTATTTGTAGAAGTCACATACTATTGTGCTCTGCGATAAGATGTAGAACGCACCAATTTAATAGAGAGACACATGTTTATTTCTTGAAATAAAAAACATCAATGAGGATTTGAGACTCTAGTTCTTAAAACTTCAACAGGAAAGTACGAATTTCCATAGGACCAAGCTCGACAACAAAATCTGAAGTGCTGACAGAACCTCCCCTAACTGCTTGAGGTTCTTGTCCTTTGTCCCCTTCAACCTTCCATGTCATCTTCTTCATTTTTGACTTCTCTTGGTTAGCTGATAAGCTTACCTCTTTCAACTCCTTTATCTGCATTAACGACAGAAAACTTAATCCATATTAAGCTAGTCTAAGAAAGTATATGCATCACAAAGACTAGTTAAATCTGTACCGTTTTTGTGGCAAACAACTTTTTCAGTTCAACTTTGGCTAGAGTTGAATATTGAGCATCTTCACTTTGCTATAATAACCACATTGAAAACACGAGAATTATATTAGAATCAATATATAGCCGTGAAAAAGAGTGAGTTAGTTACTTATTACAACTTAATAACACTAAAACACATGTGGTTCTAAATAGCAATCCACAAAGTGCGTTTACGGCCGCAATATAAAGATTCTAGAGCTCTTTGCAATGACATCACAACTGCATCGGCTGCATGTGTTTGCATTTTACCGGAGTATCATAATTTAGAACTATGAAAATAGGTACTAAATACAAGAGTCGATACATGATTAATATTGAACTTTGGTAATATATTACTTTGGGTTGGTTCGTCTGAAAACTATGAAGGTAAATACAAAGAGGATGATCATAATTCTCATATATTTACCTCGTATAGATGTGCCAAACGGAGAAGAACAATTCCACCATCCAACTCCTGAAAAACATTCGAGTTAATGAAAGAGGGTGAGAGAGAGTTAAGAGATCTATAATATTTATGAGCAGCCTTTGATCTACCTCAAGAGTTAACAATGCAACATTAGGAGGCAAGCTGTAATTTGGATCCATGATAGTTCCTTTTGTCAAATGAGAGGACTTCCAATTTTCTGCATTCTGGTCAATTAAATATCTCATAAGATCTAACTTTTAGTCATACGGTCGTGATTATTAGTCCACGAAGTACCAAAAATTAAGTCTATCAAACCTCATGCGTGAAAGCCAATAAGAGTGGTGAGTAAATTTCTTGACCAGTTGTACGACGCCAGCGTGAACCAGCTCCGACATTGTCGAGGCTGATATAGTAATTTCCTCTTACCTATGTAGAATTATATATGACGGGAAAAAGGTGATAAAGAATCTATTATCTATACAGAGACCATGGAGGATGCATAAAAATGTAAACTAATAATTGGTGACACTGCCATACTTTTAGTCCTTCACATGTAACATTAGGATCCTGTGTGCAAACATCTTCATGGAGTGATTCCCCTACTCCTCTACCATCATCATTGAGAAGGCGCCTTGAGTAGTATTTATTGTCAATAGTTTGTATACAATACAATAATATTGAAATAGAGAATGAAAATTTAGTTAGATACCTATGAAGCATCAGTTCCACCTCACCATCTTTGATGCTGGATCCACCGGTGGCACGATCAACTAAGACTGAGAATTCAGATTTCTTATCCTTGGTATAAATCCCAAGATTGAGCTGAACAGAAAAAAAAATTAGTTATTTTTGAGATTGAGCTGGACAAATATTATAAATCTATAATATAGTTTTCATGTCAGCCTGTGATTATATCAAATTAATCAAAGACTACAAAATCGAAACTAATACAGTAAAAGAATTTTACTGGATAGTAGTTTCCTGCTACAGGCTGAGTAACTTGAAGTGGCCAATCTTCCCTATGATCTCGAACCTGCATCGGCATTTTTTTAGGCCATATTAGTACTTTAGCACCATAAGATTTCATATTAAACAGAAGACAAATGTATGAGTGTTACCCGTTTCAGAAAGTCTCTTCCATTAGAATCAGTATAAAACTCCTTGTTTGTGGCCATATTTGTTGTCATTCTTGTGATTACCTCTTTCCCAACTCTATCATCGTCAGGAATCGGACCAATCTTCATATATAAATTTGTTTCAGAACTTTATTTGTTATTCTACAACTAGATTTTTATTTTTTGGCTAGTATCAAGACATTAGAGTGGTCGGCGAGACATGGTGACTTACAGTGTATTCAATTTCCGCATGGTCTTTGCCCTTGTACAGCCTAGTAACCTAAAAGAAGTTAACAGTCCTATTAAATTTTAAGCTATTTAGGTATATTTAATTAGTACCATTAAGTAATGTAAAAAATTTCAATATTAAATCACTCACATTTGTAGTCTAAATTGGTAGCTTAACGTACAAGTTACATACCTGGTAAATCCAAGAACTAAATGTCTGATGAACCTCGTCAACTAGTGGTCCTCGGACTACTTTGAGGGACACCTGCATATCAAATAAATCATAAATGTATTTATACAATAAATATAAAAGTCGAACGAAAGTGGACAGACAGACTCATAGTAAGTCCGAGAAACACGAACAATAGAAAAACTAAGATAATTTGGAACTTTTTGTCAACTTCTTATCGTCTGTTGAGAAGCTATATAATCACACTTCGTATGCTATCTACCCCATGACATAGGTTAACTGATTAAAGATAGTAACTTACCGATCTTGAAACAATAGATGGAGAGGATCCATTTGGGCGGAATATATATGCACCAGATGCCTACAGAAGAAATCACACCGTTGAAGCATACGCTATAATATTTCAATTTGTTCTTATAATGATACGCGCAAGGAAACCACTCACCTGAACATCACGAATATCACCCTCACTAGAGGCATACCAAAGGTAGTTTTGCTGAATTGGTATATTTACCTGTGAAATTTTAAAATCATGTCATTTTCTCTCCTACTCATTTAGAACCTAAGTGACAAAACTATGTCTTGAACACACTTGATTTGCATTGAAATCTATAGAACTTAAATGATTCCTTGCATATGAAGTCAACATAATGTATACTCAGCCAGACACAAAAAATCACAAGTTCATAACAACAATAGCTATCTATACATGAAAATTTAAAATTGATGATTTTATCAACATTGAGTCAAAATCCAAAAATACTATTTGCTACTTTTATTTTCTGATCTATGTCAAAATAGAAAATTTAGCAGTTTTATATTCTGTGAAGGGGACATGTGGTTTCACTATAGTTTGACAATTTATCATGAAAAGCAAGCCAGTTAACACAAAATTGTGAAAATTCTTCTGAGGTGTAAGAATATGAAAAGTTTCTTACTCCAGTTTTGGAATTATACATCCGTTCGAGTAGTCCAGAGGTTGAAGAAAATGACATCTTTAACTTTCCAGGTCCAATCTCAATGTTCTCACCCTTCTTATTGTTGAGGTGTGAGAGATCTCCCTTTCTCCTTGTACCTATCAAGTGGAAACATCGATAAATCATATTTAGTACTGAAAAATATTAAACGAAAATCAATATTTTATATTTCATATTTCATATAACCACTCTGATAAAAAACAGCAACTCTCACATAGAACATTTGGAACTTACTTTTTCCAGTTGCCTTAGAAATGAAGTATGTGCTCCAACCAAGTGGAGGTACTGATACTTGAAACAGAAGCCAATATTTTGGGGCTTTTTTCGGAGACAATCCCAAATAGGCCTTCACATAAAATGTTCTTAAATCTGCTGTAACACTGTCCACATCCACATATTGTACTTCAAGGTTGTTTCCAGATGAATCTTTGACCGCAAGATTAGCTTCATTAACCTGATGCAAATGATCGCGTTCAGCATGATATTGGAAATGTTGTATTTGATGATGTCACAAGAAAAGTATATATTCTTACTGGTATTCTGACGATATCAGTACGATTCCATCCAAGAGGGTTATACAGCACCACTACCTGAATACAAATCATTAAAATATGTCACATAAAATCGAACAACCATAAATTTATGCTCAACAAACTATTATAAAAATATTACCAAATCTTTAGCTTCTGGAATATTGTCTTCGGTTGGAGGGCAGTAACTGATATTGAGTAGTTGACACTGCCAAAATCCAGTAATAATGGGGAAAATTAAGAGCAGTGATAGGATCTACTTCAAAAAAATTTACGTTTTTTCTTTTTCCTTTAATTCTTTTGAAACACTACCTGGGAAAAGGTTGATGCAACTGCTGAACTTTGATCACTTGAGTGCTTACTAGCAAGATATGCCAAAGAAGAACTAACAACTGCTTCAGCCTGCAAGAGATAAGTACTTTTAAAAATTAATTAATCATATAAACAAATTCCAAACACATAACATAAGGTCAAAAAGTTTTAACACCAAAGAAGTTCAAGTTCCTGACCTTAGAGGCTCCAATAGCCAAACGTTTCGCGTAGTCATCAGTTGTATGTTGCTTGGCAGTTCCGGAGACAGCATCATGGTGCTGTGCAATTCCCAGAGCATCTGCAAGGTCAAAAGTATTGTATATAGTCGATCGGTTTCCGGCGAAAAATTCAAGTTGACGCATGGCCTGCATCAAAATGTTAGAGGTTTCAAATGTCGTGGACTTGTTAAGAATGCTGGAGTGCAAACAAGAAAAATTCACTTAACTTCATTTTGCATAGAATATTAAAATCGTACCAAGTAATATCCACTAAGGAATCTAACATATCGCTTTAAGCCCGGGCGACTAGTGAAAAAGCCTGTCCAATATGCATATGGTCCATCAGCATACCTATAAAAAATCACCAGAAATGTGTTCATAAATAGTTAACAAATCGCAAGCTTCATTGCAGACAAAACAACGGAAGATCCTCACGGGAAGTAGTCATCGGTTTTCAATGGCCACAATTGATTTGCCGCGTTTTTAGCATCGGTATAAATAGATGGAGTGGAATACAAGGCATTCACCCTTCCATCCTGAACATCAAACACAAGAAAACATGTATTAAAACTCAGCATGATACAAATCAACTCGTATTTAAAAAATCGGCAGCTTATGAATTATAAATATAAAATAAACCCCTACCTTATTAACATAGTGAATTAATTTATCCATTTGCTTGAACCAAGACTCAGCATATTGATACTGGAAATCATCCCCCATTGTCCACATGATATGGTTTGTCCTCGTAACATTCGCCTATATATAATAAGTACAATCAAATCAAATTTGCGAATTTGGATTTCAAACGTTCATCCAATCACGTGATCAATGATCGGGAATGTCTGATCAAAATCAAACGAATCAAATTTTGAATTCGTATGTTAAGTCTAATTTATCCAGATTGCCCGACTATCAGTAGGGAAAATAATTCAGTAGTGTTGCACATTATAAATTCTAAGGAAATTGCAGTATGTAATTTCAAAATTCACGGATAGAATTGGCCTACTTGGATAATAGCAGCATCGATAAAATCTTGGACAAGCTGATCAATATTGGAATCGAATAAAAGAGGATCATCCTGCACTTGTAAAAAAAGGCGACATGCAAATGTTAAACAAAACAAGCAAAAATAACTACAACTCTAAGCATTGGTGTTATAATTGGTTCGAGTTATGGAACCTGTAATGGAACAACATTATCCGAAGATCCAATTTCAAAATTGAAACCCTTTGGTGCACTATAATGAACGGGAAAAGTGTTGGCGAAAATTTGAGATGAAGAACCAAATGTTTTAGAGGCTCGCCATATAACTTCGAGAGATTTGTCATTCCTGCGCTTAGCTCTGTCTCCATAATCAATTCTTGCAAAGTGTACAGAATCAAACCCAAGCTGCAAAGCCAAATCAAATGAAAGTGTTCAATTGTTACCAATGAGCTCCTTAATATACTTTGATGTAGTTAAAATTCTCAAAATCTATTATTATCAATGCTAACATGTCAATGTCACTTTCATTTCGTCTATTTTAGTATTTCATAAATTCTAAAAATACATAAACTTTTAGAATTAAGGGAAAAAAATTGATTAAAATATTATGAAAGAGTCAAACTATTTGTATAGCCTAGATAGAGAAGTGAAATGCAATAAAATCAAAAGAATTATAGAAAAGTGAAATGCTTGAAAAAGTAGTTTGACAATTATTATATCTAAAGATAAAGATATAGCACTAAAAGAGGGACCAAATAACTTTTTTTTGTCAATATACTAGATGGAATTGAATTGGATGTACACACCTCAGCACCAAGTAGGTAACCTTGAACAGCAGAGTGTCCAAAAGGATCAATCTGCCAACCAGCTTTAGGGGTTGCATTAAATTGGTCCTTTATAAAACGATGACCTAAAGTTGTTTGGTCTATCATGTCTATGTAGTGCACTGTCGCTTCATCATGCATACACCAACCACCATTTCTGCCGACACATTAACATAAATACTATAGGCATAGTAAAAAAAATATGTACCATGATATGTTAGGGTGCGAGTTTGAATCTGCTAAATTGTTTCGAAAAAATACTATGTATTACGTACACGAATTCTAGCTGACCAGCTGCTACAAGCTTCTTCACTTGTTCTTGTGTTTCAGGACTTTGTTCTACCCACCATCGATGGAAAAAACCCTATATAGAGAAAACTTTATACTAAATTTGTCTATGAAACAAAACTTGTGAGTCATGTTTTTTAACATGTTAAGTTTAGTAGTTTACCATCTCTGCAAACACAAACTTTCTATTAGGATCCTTTCGAAGGGACCAAACCACTGAGTCCAACACATTTTCAACACATGCTCCCTACAAAAAACAAGAAAAAAAACATTTTAGGTGAATGCAAACATGTAGTTAAACATATGAGTGAATATGATTCAAACCTGAATTGTGTTGTTGGAGCCAACATAGTACTGATCAATGGTCTTAAGCCAACCAACATCGTCATGGGAGTGTGGAACCAAGTGGACGTTCAATTTTCCTTCAACAACAGTAGCTCCAGTGTTGTATTTTGTGTATGCAGAAACAAGTGTTCCATAGAAACATATGAAAAGAAGAACCAGAGTCTTTGCGTTTTCCATTTTGTCTGCACAGACTCTGCTGAGTCTGCGAATATGATGATATAGTAATTTTGTTTTTGTTTAGTTATTCAAAATTATTATGTATATAAACTAAAGGTGAATATATATGAGAGCAATAATAAATTGAGCATTGTTTGTTGGCATATGAGTGCCGGCCTATGTATTTTTTGTTGTGAGTGAATGAGCACAAGGTTCAAAGCGGGGACAAAATTATTAAAGGTGAGACTCGTTTAAGAGAAATAAGGGAGAGTATATTACATATAATAGTATCAATAATTACTGGTCATTATAACTTATAATAAGAAATATTCTATTGCCTAATTTATCTAATCTATTATAAAAAATTAAATAATTTATAATAAAGGATAATATCAATTCCTAATTAAGAGGGTGAATATTATTAAAAGTGTGAGTCTAAAATTTTCATTCGCTTTAAAAAAATATAGGAAAAGTGAGGCTGACACTGCATCTTTTAAACATAAAAATTCAAAAACGGGGGACATATTAAGAGAATTTAACTTGTCATCTCAGCAATGCCTTGCACTCCCATCCAACACATATTATCAAATTCATTTAAAATTTGTGCAAATCTTGAAACCTCAGGAAAAGCCTACGAAAATTTCTAAAAATGAGTTTTCTTTGTCATTTTTCATGCGATTTTACCGATAATGTTGGAATTTCATGTAAAAAATCATAAATTGTATGAGTTTTTATCAGGAATTCCAAAATATCCGATATATTTATACCGTGGATTTCATAATTCTTTGTATAGTTATATAGTTTATACCAGCAATGTTGAATTTTTTTACCTAAATTATCATAAATGTTGAAATGATCGGAAGAAATTTAATTTTTTCCGAAATTTTGAATTTTACCTTAATCTGTTCAATTTCAAATATATTTTTTTCATCTTTTAATGCGGATAAGAGGAAGAGACAACGTCATCGCAGGCAAGACCGTTGATAGAGACACAACTCTGGTTATGTTAGGGCAGTTGAGGAGGAGGTAGAGCAGGAAGGGGGACCAGCTCCAATTGGTTCTCGTCAAAAATAGATGGTTGATTAGTTCCGCGCACCATGTACTACCGGACACCAAGCTATTGTCGAAGAATTCAGTCTATCATGAACGAACCAAACACATCGATGTGAGGCTGTATTTCGTCAGAGAGATAATCGAGCATGGAAAAGTCCAAGTGCTGAAGATTTCAACTGAAGACAATGTTGTTGATATGATCACAAAGAGATTGTCAAGCTGAAAGATTTTTCCACTCTATGCAGTTGATAAAGTTGCACGAAGAAATGTAGTTTGTTCCCTTAATGTTTGAAGAGTTTGTTCCAAGATGGAGATTTGTGAGAGTTTAGACCGAACTCTAATCTCGACAAGGATAACTTGATATTTCGAAAGAGGTTGTGCATACTAGAGTCAAAGTTTGTTCAAGCATGTTGTCGGAATATGTTAACTTGTATTCTAAGTTAGTATGTTGAGTTGAGCATTTGGTTAAGCCAAATTATTTAAGTTAGTTTAGTAGTCTATAAATAGACTAGTTCTCTCATGTTGTTGAGAGAGGTTAATTGTTGGTATTCACTTGTAATTTTTAATCCTTATTGAGAAAGTGAATAGTAAAATAATTTTAACCAATTATTCTTCTTCCTTCTTCTCTCTTTCATAACAATACAACTTTGTAATCATTCTAGACCACACAAAAATGTCAGTGCAATTATATTCACACAAAACTGTCGGTAAAATTGTAGCCGTTGGAATTTAACCTATGAAGCACGGACATGCCAAAAACAACCCCGATACTGACACGTCTACACCGTTAATAATTTTAAAAAATGAATAAATTATACATAATCATGAGTGCTGGTGCATGTGTCCAACACCGACACGAACGCGAACACGATTTTTTTCAGAGATGGTGCGACATAGAATTTAACATATCAAAAATTTCATTAAAAATTTCATTAGGTTAAAATTTTCGATATAACATGACAGGTTACAAAAATACCAATAATGTATCACATATATTATAAATCGTAGAATTTCAAATTTTAAATTACACTACCAAAAATTTAATTATGAGATTTCCATAAAATTTTAACCAAAAATAATTTAAAAATAAAAAAATATATAAGAAATATTAAATGTAATATAATGAAGGTGACAAGTTAAACGATGAAGGCTGACCAGACCATTTTATCACACCACTGGTAAACTCTAAATATAATTGATTTCATATTTTTATTTATATATTATAAATAAAAAGATAACATGTCATAAAATAGTTTAAAGCTCAATATTCTCATAGTGTTCGCCTACTTTTTGTAGGTATTCCTTTTGTGTGTGATGAATTTAGAAGAAAATGAAAAAAGAGTTGGACCAATCTATTTCTAAATCCTTTTCAGTAGAGTAAATATCTTATTTTGTTAACTTTTTGTGTAAATTTTCTATTTCAACTTTAAATAATTTTGGTACTTTTTGTATTTTTACATTAAAAAATAACGTATACTTTATATTTTATATTTTTAATTTTTAATTTTTTTGACTCCTTTCTCATATTTTTATATTAAAAATTAATAATGTGTATAATTTCAATAACAAAAGACTAAAATTATTTGAATAAAAAAGAATTAATTTTGTGATTAAGTAAATATGAAGATAAAAACTGTGATTAAACCTTTACTTATTTTTCTGTTTTATTATAACTTAATTTTTATTTTAGGAGCATTATTGTATTTCTAGAGGTGTATTGTTGTAAGATTTTAAGAGATGGTTTTTCTAATAAGGTTTTTTTGTGTATTTTAAAAAGTTTTGTAAAATTTTAATAATTTCAAAGATTATCAAAATTTGTAATTTGGATATCAAAAGTTTATATAATAAAATTTATAAAATTTGAAATGCCTTTATAAGTTTATAAAATTTTAAAGTACTCTGCTAAAGTTTAAACAAAACAATGAAAAAATAATTATTAGAAGACAATATCTAACTCATTATTATCATACACACCCTTTCATTTTTTTTAAGTTTAATTACCTAAAAAATCTTACAAAGCCCATCCATCAAAAACCACTTTATTAAAAAATCTAAATTAAAATGTATCATTTTTAAAAAAGAAGAGCACTCAAAATTTAATCAAATAAAATTAAAACAAAATTTTAAAAGAAATATATGAATTTTTATATCAATTTAAAAAATATTAGATAATAATTATGGGTGTTCATAGATGCGGGTCGACCCACAAATCTATTGGCCCAAACCAAATCAATGCATAAATTACCTAAACATATTTATTTGCTGGTACATCCAACTCAATCCATAACAACCCCTATAATTTTAGTTCGAGTATCAGATTTGAGTTTTGTAATCTGCCGGTCCGTTTATCCAATTCATTGTGTCTTTATTAATTTCTTATTATTTTTAATATTATTTTAAATAAACATACAAAATTAATATCTCACTAATAATCATAATTTTTTCAAAAAAAAAATTATTCTATATCAATAATACTATTAGATCAATGAGTTTACGTAATTCTAAGATTAAATATTGCTTACTATTTTCTTTTGTATTATTTCCAACTAATGTATTTTATGGAAATAACGTGTCTTATTGAATTTTATACTACTATCAAGTGTTATGTCATGCTGATAAATTTTATTAGATATTATATGATGTATTTCATCGAATTTTGAGTGTTATAAACGAGTATGATTGTATTGAGTTATGTTACAGTTTTTTTAAATCATAAAAAAATATCATAAAAAAATATTTTTTATTTGAAACATAACCCACAGATTCAATTCAACTCAATCCATAAATAAACGGGTTGATTCAGATCAGTTTTGACAATGAAATTACGGAAATTACGGATTAAACGAAGAACTCAACTCATTAAAATTTGAATTTGTTGGGTAACGGGTTGGGTCAAACTCGACCCAACCTAACCTGGGTACACCCCTAATAATAACCTTAAGTAGAGAGAGGATGAGAAAAGAGAAAGAAATAAAAATTAAAAATAAAATAAAATACTTTTTAATATAAAAGAAAGAGAAGAGAATTAGAAATAATTATATTATTATTAGTTTTAAAGTATAAAAATAACTCAAAAAACATTAAATTGATAAAATGTGAAATTAATATTAAAGTAATATTTTTTTCACTCAAAATTAAATAATTGGTAAAAAGTGGTCACTCTTTTTCTTATCTCTTTCATATCTCTCTTCATTCTTATCTCTTACATATCTCTCTTCTAAACCAATGAAAAATTTCAATTTATCTTTCCTACTTCTCTCAAATTACTATTTCTTCCATAATTTTCTTAAATCAACACAACCCCAATAAGATTTTTTTTATCTAAAAACACACACAAGTCAATTTATTCTTCAAAATGAAGTCTCCTACAAAAAAAATTGAAAATTAATCTATTTAAAATAAGTTAAAAACAAAAACTACATGGCAAGTTTTTATTGATATTGAAGAGTGACGAAGGAAATGAAAAGATTCACAAATGAAGCATCAATTGATGACAAAAAAAAAGAATGAGTAAAAGCATATTAAGCCATAAGAATACAGAAAATTAACACATTGTAATGTGTAAGTGTAAGCATATTAAAGTAGCCAAAATTGAATTGACATACCTGAATTCCAAGTTCTGCAAAATATTAAAATATTTTTTTCTTCCCTTTTTCTGCTCAAACTTGTAATGCTGATTTTTTCTCTAGTGCAACTTCTTTTCTCTCACTCACCTTTCTTCTTCCAATGGTGTTTCAGTAAATCAAATGCACTCAATTTAAGAATATATAACGCTCACACAACTAAAGAGAAATTAAAGTGTCCTCTTACCATCATTTTTCTTTTTTTGGGGGGTCAATATTTCTTCTTTTTTTATTACTATATCAATTTTCTATTTTATTAGTATTATTCTTTCCGTTTTTAACTATATAACATTTTTAGAAGAAAAAAGTGTATCAAATTATAGGAATTTTATCATACAATACCATATTGATGTTATTTTAAATATTTATTATTCTTTTTTATTTATCTTTCTTCTATTACTAATAAAGAATAATTTTGTAAAATTATTTATAATATCTTTCATATAAAAAAATAATTATATTTTTAATATGTATGGAAATGGTAAAGTAGCATATAATAAATAAGAGGAGTGTTATTCTTTTTCGCATTTTTTTAATTTTATTTTTACATTATTTGTTAATGACTTTTAGAATAATTTATTAGATATTTTAATATTAATAATTTTAAATTAGTTTAAATATTAATATTTCATATTTCATATTTCAACTATTAAACTATTTCAATAATTTATTTCAATTATTTAATTTATTAAATATTTCAATATTAAAAAATTTAAATTAGTTTAAATATTAATTATTAATATTTCATATTTCAATTTTTAAACTATTTCAACTAATTAGTTTAAATATAAACTATTAATATTTAATAGTTTATATTTCATATATTAATATTTGAAATACTAATTAAACTAATTATTATTTCAAATATTTAATATTTCAACTATTTAGTATTTTAAATAGTTAAACTAATTCAACTATTAATATTTTTAATAAACTAATTATTATTTGAAATATTAATCGTTGACATGTTTAATATTTAATAGTTAAGAGTTGAAATATTAAATATTTCAACTAATAATTAGTTTATTAATAATATTAATAGTTGAGTTAATTTAAATATTTCAAATATTAATATAAAATATAAAATACTAAATATTAGTATTCTATATTTAAACTAATTAGTTGAAATAGTTTAATAGTTGAAATATAAAATATAAAATATTAATATTTAAATTAATTTAAAATTTTTAATATTGAAATATTTAATAAATTAATTATTTAATAAACTAAATAATTGAAATAAATTATTAAAATATTAAATAATTAAACTAATTAATAAACTATTTAGATGATTTTATCAATTATGTAATATATATTTGTTGCAACAAATTAAACATATGTTGTTGGTTGATTTCGGTGCTAATGTGCTACCATATCTATGCAATAGTCATGGGTTTGAATAGTGTTAGTCATATCAATAGACTATTTAAGTCATTATTATTTTAAATTGAAATAAATTATAAATATTTTTTTTAAACAGGAATAAATTACAAATATTTTTATAAATAGAAAAAAGTATATTGTTGATACATTTATCTTATATATTAATGTTGTTAAGTCTCTCAGTGATTTTTGACGCAAAAATTGGGAATATTTTTGTAATTTTCTTTTTATTTATTTATTTATTATATTTGTTATTTTATTTTTATATCATAATAAAATAATTTTACACTTTTCTTTATTTATTTGGGAATATTTTTGTAACTTTTTTTCATTTTTTTATTATATTTATTTTTTATTTTGGTATCAAAATTAAATAATTAATAAATCAAAATAACTTCAACAACTTTTTAGATTTTTTTCTACCAACCACCTCTATCACCAATTTTTAAATATATTTTAATATATTTATTTAAATATTCTTTTTCCAAAAAAAAAATCAGTATCTCCATGATTTGTTTACTTTATTTAAAACTGAAACCGTAGCATTGTGGCTTGTTTTAATATATTTTTATTTATTTTATTTAATTATTTAAATATTATTTTTCCAAAACATAATTCATTCATATTCTCACGATTCTGTTGAATTGTAACTCCTTGTGTCCAAGCAAATTGTTCGACAAAACAAGGATGTGTAAAACCACATAGTGTGTTAAGTTGTGTTAGTGTGTCGAAGTGGCGAAGCATGTTGTTTCACACAGAATTTCGACTTAGGCTTATTTTAGTAGTGTTAGCTATTTTGGACTTTTATAATTTTGGGTTTTGGCTTGAGGTCCAAATTAACATAAATCTATAAATAAAGGGAGTAACAATTATTTTTGGAATGAAGTGAATAAAATATTCATGACATTGTATTCACAGTATTTTACAGTTGCAAAGTGAATCAGAAGTTTTTCACAGTTTGTGGGTAGAGAGAAACTCTGCAGAATTATATTACTTTTCTCCTTCATCGTTCTTTCTTTCTTTCTCCATTGTTCTTTATTTTCATTGCTTTTGTGTGGGTGATAATAATCTTATTAATCAAGATTGATTAAAATTCTCCATAAGTTTTGGGGGATTTCCAACATCTGGTATTAAGAGCTCTGGTTTAATCGATTTGTGGGAAGAAAATCAATATGGCAACGAATCATCCAAACGGGCATTTTCCAGCAAATCTTCTGATTCCCAAGAACAACAATTATGAGAATTGGTGCAAGTAGATAAAGATTATGTTCTGTTATCAAGATCTTTGGGATCTTGTGAAGGAAGGAGTAGCAACGCTTGCAGAAGCCGCGACGGATCAAGAAAAGGTTGCACATAAAGAGTTAAAGAAGAAAGATTATAAAGCTCTATTTATAATCCATCAATATGTTGATGCAGATAACTTTGAAAAGGTTAGTGATGCAGAGTCAGCGGAAGAAGCATGAGAAATTTTGGAGAAATCGTTTGGAGGCACGGAGAAGGTGAAATAGGTGAGGCTATAAACTCAAAAAAGAACGTATGAATTGCTTCAGATGGAAGACACTGAAAGCATAGCTGATTTCTTCACCAAGGTTACGAAACTAGTGAATCAAATCAAGGTAAGTGGAGAAGTGTTGACATCAAGATCTGTTGTTGAAAAGATCTTGAGGTCGTTGGCTCCAAAGTTCGAGCATGTGGTAGTAGCCATAGAAGAGTCGAAAGATTTGTCAAAATTGACAAAGGAAGAGCTTTAATGGACGCTTGAATCTCATGAACAAAGAATGGCTGAAAGAGCTGCAGGAAAGTCGAAGAGTGATATGGCTTTGCAGGCTCAATCAACAAAAGAAAGAAAAGACAAAGGAAGATGGAATGGCAACAAAGGTATAGGAGGTTACAACAATTCGACTGGTCGAAATCAGCCAGAAGGAAATTGGTCGAATCAGAGAAAACCCTGGAACTAAGGCAACCAAAGAGGTGGTGTTGCAGGTAGAGGAAGAGGTGGTGGTCAAAAGCTAGACAGGAGTCACATTCAGTGTTACAATTGTCAAAGGTATGGTCACTATTCTAGTGATTGTCCAGAAAAGAAGAAGAATCAACGCAAAGTAGGCGAAACATGAAGAAGAATCAAGAAACTTATGCAAAGTAGGCGAAACTTATGTCAAAGGTATGGTTACAACAAGAGAAGAAGAGAGATTCAAGGACCAGTGGTACTTGGACTCAGGATGCTCATCACATATGTCTGGAAGAAAAGATTGGTTTGTCAACATAAAGCCCTCAATGAAGAACATGGTGAAATTTGCAAATGACAACACTCTAGCAGCTGAAGGTGTTGGTGATGTTCTGATTATGAGGAAAGATGGAAAGAGGTCAGTAATTTCAAATGTGTTGTACATACCAGGCATGAAGAGTAATTTGCTCAGCATAGGGCAGTTGGTCGAAAAGAACTACAAGGTGTCGATCAAAGAAAAGATGATGAGAGTTCTCGACTCAAATGGAAAGTTGATCTCGAAGGCTCCAATGTCTCAGAATAGAACCTTCAAGATTGAGCTTAATGTGATAGAGCATAAGTGCCTTGCAACAGCAGCCAGCAGAGATGAATGGATATGGAATTATAGACTTGGCCATCTCAATTTCAAAGACATCAGAGATTTGAAGAGAGAAAAAATGGTTTTAGGATTACCAGAATTTGACATTCCAAACGAAGTGTGTGAAGAATGCGTGCAGGCGAAGCAACATAAGAACAACTTCAGTAAGGATGCAGGAAGCAGGTCGAAGTCAATTCTTGAAGTCATATACTCTGATGTGTGTGGCCCTCTTCAGGTGGATTTGATTGGAGGTAACAAATACTTTAATACATTCATAGATAATTTCAGTCGAAAACTGTGGTCTTACCTGATCAAGAAGAAAAGTGAAGTGATCGAGGTATTTGCCAAGTTTAAATCTATGGTCGAAAGACAGAGTGGTCGAAAGATCAAGATTTTGAGGACTGATGGTGGTGGAGAATATGTGTTGAAATATTTTGATGAATTATGTGTGAAAGAAGGGATTGTGCATGAGGTGGTGTCACCCTACACTCCACAGCAGAATGGAGTCGCAGAAAGGAAGAATAGAATCATTATGAATATGGTTAGAAGTATGTTGAAAGGCAAGCATCTATCCAAAGAATTATGGGGAGAAGTTGTGTCGACTGCGACATATATCCTAAACAGATGTCCGACGAAGAAGCTAGAAGGAATCACGCCAGAAGAATGTTGGTCTGGTGTCAAGCCTAGCTTGAGTCATCTAAAGGTGTTTGGATCTATAGCACATAGACATGTGCCAGTTGAGAAGAAAACTTGATGACAAGTCGAATCAGATGATCCTGATAGGATATCATTCGAATGGAGGATACAAGTTGTTCGACTCAGTGAATAAGAAAATGGTGATCAGTAGGGACGTAATCATAGATGAGCTTAGAGAATGGGATTGGACTGGGAATGTCAAGAAAGATTCAGTGAGAATTTTGTGTGACGAATCAGCTAGTGAAGTTGAAAGAGAAGTTTGACAGGAAGAAGTCAGAGGTGAAGCAGGCCCAAGCAGACCTCAGAGGACAAGAAACATGCCTGCAAGGTTGCAAGAATGTGTGATTACATCAGATGATGTGGTCGATGAAAAAGGTGAGCTGCTACACTATGCTTTCTACGCAGATGTCGAACCTGTCAATGCAGCTGAGGCATTGAAAGATTCAAAGTGGATGAAAGCAATGGACGAAGAGCTAAAATCAATCGAAGTCAACGACACTTGGTCACTTGTCGAATTTCCTCAAAACAAGAAGGCAATCGATGTGAAGTGGGTATACAAGGTGAAATTAAATCCCAGAGGAGAAGTGACTCAACACAAGGCGAGACTTGTGGCGAAAGGATTTCTTCATAAAGAAGAAATCGACAGGTTTTTTCACCTGTTGCTAGGATCGAAACAATCAGGTTGGTTGTTGGTCTAGCAAACATGAACAACTGGAAGATGTGTCAGATGGATCTAGATGTGCATTCCTTAATGGCCCCTTAGAAGAAGAAGGTTATGTTGCACAACCAGCTGGGTTTGTGAAACATGGCAAAGAAAGAAAAGTGTACAGGCTACATAAAGCCCTATACGGACTTAAACAAGCTCCAAGAGCTTGGAACAAGAAGATAGATTGATTTCTAAGGGAGAAGGAATTTGTGAAGTGAAAATCTGAACATAGAGTATATGTAAGAAGAAGCAAGAATGAATTGCTTATACTATGCCTCTATGTTGATGACCTGTTGATAACAGGTAGTTGCAAGAAGGAGATCGAAGACTTCAAAGGTGATCTCAACAAGGAATTCAAAATTTCAGATCTGGGTGACATTTCAGATTTCCTTGGCATCGAATTATACAAGAGTGGCAGAGGTTTGATGATGTATCAAATAAGGTATGCAAGCGAAATACTCAAGAGATTTGAGATGCAAGATTGCAACCTAACTTCGACTCCAGCTGAACCCAAATTACAACTGTCGAAGGATTCAGATGAAGATGATATCGACCCAACCCAATATAGAAGACTTATTGGGTCACTTAGATACCTTTGTCACACAAGGCCTGACTTAGGATACAATGTAGGTATGATGAGTAGGTTCGTGCAGAAGCCAAAGGTATCACATCTAGCAGCGACGAAGAGGATACTAAGGTATCTGAAAGAAACTCTCGACTATGGCATTTTGTTTCCTGCAGCTGATGAGGGAAAAGAATGCAAATTAGTGGGATACATCGACTCAAGTTGGTGTAGTGATGTTGAGGATCAAAAATCCACAGCTGGTTATGTGTTTATGTTAGGTGGTGCACCAGTTGCTTGGAGTTCGAGAAAGGAACCAGTAGTGGCATTATCATCATGCGAAGCAGAATACATAGTTTTTTCTCTATGTGCATGTCAAGCAACGTGGATGGTGAATCTGGTCGAAGAGATAACAACAAAGATTCATGGAGCAATTACCATGAAGATCGACAACATATCAGCTATCAATCTGGCAAAGAATCTGATAGCACATGGTCGAAGCAAGCACATCGAGACGAGGTTCCATTATCTTCGAGAGCAGGTAGCAGATGCGAAGATGAATATGGAACACTGCAGAACTGATAATCAGATTGCAGACATCATGACAAAGGGAGTGCAGGTCGAAGTGTTCAGGAGACTAAGAGTTATGCTGAACGTAGATAGCTTAGACACAATGAATTAGGTGGTGTGTTGAATTGTAATTCCTTGTGTCCAAACAGGTTGCTCGACAGAACAAGGATGTGTCGAACCACCTAGTGTGTGAAGTTGTGTTAGTGTGTCGAAGTGTCAAAGCATGTTGTTTCATACATGATTTCGACTTAGACTTGTTTTAGTAGTGTTAGCTATTTTGGACTTTTATAGTTTTGGGCTTTGGCTTGAGGTCCAAGTTAACCTAAATCTATAAATAGAGGAAGTAACCCTTATTTTTGTAATGAAGTGAATAAAGTTTTCATGACATTGTATTCACAGTATTTTACCGTTGCAAATGAATAAGAAGTTTTCCACAATTTGTGGGTATAGAGAAACTCTGCAGAATTATATTACTCATTCATCTTTCTTTCTTTCTCCATTATTCTTTCTTTTCATTGTTATTGTGTGAGTGATAACAATCTTGTTGATCAAGATTGATTGCAATTCTCCATAGGTTTTGGGGGATTTTCAACAGATTTTTTACTTTATATTTCTCTTATATATTTTAACATTTTTTTTATTGATTCTTTTCTATTTGTCAAAAAAATTTCCAACCCTTATAATCTTTACCAGAAAAAACCACATGTTTCTAAGCAACAACTTGATGGAAGATGTAGAAGAAATTTATATTTAAAAATAACTAATTCATATTTTTTAATTTATTTTCTAAAACAAATCATTAATAGTAAAAGAATGGGGAATATATGAGATAAAACACAAAACGTGTCTTCGTGGCTTACTTTTTAACTTCTTTTATAATAATAATAATAATAATAATAATAATAATAATAATAATAATAATAATAATAATAATAATAATAATAGAAAATGTGGTTTAGTGGTATATTTGAATTTTTTTTCTATTAATTAATACAAATCAGTTTAATTAATTATTTAATTAAAATAAATTAAAAAAATTCTATAACAATTACTCATTAGTGGGAAGTTCCAACTCATCTACTTTCTTTTCAAATTTCTTTTCAAACATATATATCTCTCATTTTCATCACTACTGATAAGTAGAAAGTTATAACTCATCTACTTAATTCTAAATCTATGTATTTGTCCATCTATATCTCTTTATATATAGAAATGAAATCAATTCTAAATTATTCTTCTCTTCGTATAGTTATTATTATCAATTCTATAAGGTCTCTTCTTTCTCTCTTAATTCTTTTTTTTTTTTTTCAGTTTTTATTCTCTAATATAATTGTGTGTTGGTTTACATGTTTTGGATAATTTATAATTTTATCTAATATTTTATAGTTAAATATGTTGTATATTTATTTAGTCAATTCATAAGTGACTATACTTATATTAGATTAGAGATTTTGACAAATTTACCCTTTTACTCGTTTCTAAATGTATTAATATTGCAAATCTCCTATTGAGTTGTTTGCCTAATTATGAAGCTTGTATAAATACCATTGTCTTTCTATTTTTTTAATTTATGGAACTGATATATGAATTTTTGATATAAACATGATAATTTCATTTTTCAATTTCAACAAGAAAAAAACAATCTAATTATTGTAAGTTTTATTTATTTTTAAAAAACATTAGTCACATTCATTTGATCTTTTATGATATTTGTATTACTTACGAACTTTAAATGAGATTAATTGTTATACACTATCAGTGTAAAAAATTTTACACAGTCAATACATCACAATCATCCATTTTTGTTACTTTACATGTGATTATAATAAAAGTCAAACTTTTTTGACAAATCAATGGTTGTAATTATCTGATAGTGTAAAATATCTTTACACTGTCGGTGTATTTCAATTAAATCTATTTTAAATATCTTATTTTATTTCTAAATCAATGATTTGAATTAAAATATATTTTGTTATTTAAATAAATAGTTTGAGAGATATTGACATTCATATAAAAATAGGAATCAAATTATTTGTTTAAACAATCATATTTAACAATAAAAATCAAATTAAATTTGTTTTACTCCTAAATTCTTTTATATCTTATTTTAGAATCTCCAAAATTAATTTTTTTTTCTTCTATAGTTATAATGATAATATTTAATTTTCTATTTGTAAAAAGTATTAGTATATATAATTATTTTTATAAACGAAAATAAGTTACAAATATTTTATAAACAAAAAGAATATATTGTTTATACAATTATTTTTATAAACAGAAATAAGAAAAAAAGTTTGTTGATACATTTATTTTTATAAATGAGAATAACTTTCAAATATTTTTATAAACGCCAACACAAGTTCTAAGCGTTTACATTCTATCAAATAAGTGTATTGTTTTTAAAAATATTTAAAAATACTACTTGCATCAAAGAATAACGGTTGATGCACATTATTACTCTATACTTGTAATTTTGGTTTAATAGTAATTAAAAATATTGTATCAAATATTAGCAAATATTTATTTGATTGCATAATTCAAACATTACACAACAATAAACTACATTATATATATAAATATCTTATATAAATATTTCTATACATTCAATAAACTACATTAATATGTATATGATAATAACATTTTAAACATTTATTCTCACTAATATTTTGTTGATTTTGCTCGACCCATGCGTCCGCACGGGTCTCTTACTAGTTTAATAGAAATTTTAAAAATATACGATATACTAATTAGACATTGTTTATGTATGACATATATTCCATCGAGTTGGTGAGAGTGATGTGTTTAGCATTGAAACTGCGATTTGGAAAAAAATTCAGCTTTTTTATTCTTATTTATAAGCTAGTTTGCTTTGTGATTTGTGATTGTTAGCACTAGTTTGTGAATCACTTTAAGAGTCTCTTATACCCTTAATTGATTATAATGGAGTTATTTCTTTGGTCTGAACGACTCATAGTTTTTACCATCATATTGAGGGGTTTTCCACGTTAAAAATACTAGTATTCTTTTGTGTATTTATTTGTTCGATTTGTCGTCTTATATTTGTTGTTGATCCTCAAGGTTCCTATAAGTCGGGAGAATTTTATATCCTCTTTGTATTTGTTTGTTATTTTAATTTCCCATCAGAGTGGTATCAGAGCCTGATTAAGGGTTATTTTACTTGTTTGGATGATGAAGTCAAATACAAAGACGAAGATGATATTGTTTAATTGTTTTAGTTACCAGTTATGGAAGGGCAAGATGAAAGACTTACTATTTGTGAAGATATTGCATTTATCGGTTTTTAATTCTACAAAGTCAGATTCTGTGTCTGATGAAGAATGGAAGTTTAAACATCAACAGGTATGTGATTTTATTCGACAATATGTAGAAGATAATGTTTATAATCATATTGCTAATGAGACATATGCAAAAACTTTATGGGAGAAGATAGAGTCCTTGTATGCCTCTAAATCAGGGAATAATAAATTGCTCTTGTTGAATAAATTCATAAATTTGAAGTATAAGGAATGAACTTCTATTTCAGATCACTTGAGTGAATTTCAAGGCTCCTTGATAAGATGTCAAGAATGTGTGTCAAATTTGATGATGAACATTTGAGACTATTTCTATTGTTATCTTTACCAGAGTCTTGGGAGATGTTTCAGGTTTCTATCACAAGTTTTGCACCATGAGGTGTTGTTTCTTTGAAAACGGCTATGGGTGGTATTCTTAATGAGGAGATGAGAAGGAAGGCACAAGGTTCTTCATCTCAATCCGAGGTACTTGTCACAGAAAAATAGGGGGAGAAATCATAAAAGAAGGAACCGAATGGGTGGTAAAGATAATAACAGAAGCAAGTCCAAGTCACAGTACAAGAATCTATAGTGTCTTTATTGTCACAAAACAGGACACATACAAAAGTATTGTTATTAGTGGAAAAGAGATAACAAAGGAAAAATGGGTAAGTCTAAACAAAGATACCATGAAGATCATGATGATGATCGTGTTAGTACTGCTACTAGGGATGATCCTGTTATTCTCCGTGATCATGAGTCTGTTAATCTTGTATCAGACGAGAGCATGTGGATAGTTGACAGTGGTGGTACATTGCATGTCACACCAAGGAAGGATTTCTTCACATCTTATATTTATGGTGACTTTGGAGTGTTGAAGATGGGTAATGATGGTGTAAATAAGGTAATTGGTGTTGGTGATGTTTGCTTGGAAACCAACATGGGAATGCAAATGTTGCTTGGAGGTGTCAAACATGCTCCAGATGTCCTCTTAATTTGATCTCTGTGCATATGCTAGATGATTGTGGTTATGATAATCACTTTGGTTCTAGAAAGTGGAAACTCAACAAAGGTAACTTGGTTGTGACTAGAGGAGAAAAGTTTTATAAAATATATTGGACAAAAGCTTTGGTTTCTGTTAGACTATGGCACGGATCTAGAAGGGGGGTTGAATAGATCCCAATTAAAAACTTTAGTCGGCGCTACCAATTTAAAAGAAAAATTGGTTTTAAAAAATTGTTTTTAGGTGCGGAAGCGGCCGAGGAAAATTAGTCTAAAAACGAACCGTTATTGGAAAACCGGATATGCGTTAAGCTAATGGATATTAGATTAAAAGAGATACAATTCACTACACACGATGCACAATCAATGATAGAATTCACTTATTAGCAAGCCTAGTTCCAATGAACCAGAATACCAAATTAAAACTCAGTGCAAACTTAAGACAACTTTGGCTTAGGCAATTTTACAAACGCTTGGTGTGCACAAGCACTCCAAGTTATATTTGAGTTGAGTAAGTGAGTCAATTTGTCCTAGTACAGTATGTTATTGTACTTGGTATTCCAACAGCAGTTTTGAACACTTACTCAACCTATATCAATGTTTGGCTAAAATTGCTTAAACTAAAATCACTTAAATTTTAAGCAGAAAACAGATTATGCAGAAAATTAAAGGAGACAGAGATTTGATGAGGCAGTTCCCCCGCCGTCCTCGCTTCGGGGTACGTCTGCCCTCAATTCTAAAAATAGAATTGAGATGATTAATTAGATATCACCTGTGAGATTTAATCGTTTTTACAAGGAGTGCAAAGTATGTAAACAACAGAAATTTGCAATATGTTGAATGATACTTCTTCTCCTTGCCCCTTGATTCAAGATGAATCAAGACCTTTGATTGTTGATGTTTGACCTCCGTTTCCTGCCACTCGTTGATGAACCTTCCGTTCTTCAACCCCTTGGCCCGGCTGATCACGAACACGAACCAATCAAACCCGGATTCTTCACTACTCAAACACCGACTCCGCTACTAAACTGATGAAGACTTTCTCTTATCAGTTACCTTCGCTCAGCTGAGAGATAATGAAGCAACCCGTCCAAAAACCCCCAAACGCAAACCGGTATTGGAGGATAAAACCCTAATGGTTTTATTCAAGAAAGAACCTGTCAAGACTTCAACTCGAACCCGATTCTTCAATCGCTACCTCGAACCTTATCACCTTCAAACTATCACAAATCGCATCAAAAGTTATTGTGTGCAGTTGATGTATTGTGGACTGTTGAAGATGAAGATGATGAATCTTTGACAACTATTTCACTCTTTCTTGTTTCCTTGAACACTTGTACTCAAAAATAGCAAATGTTAGTCAATAGAAGTGTTTTGACTTCTATATATAGTAACAGACAAAAACAAACAAACATAACAGAAATTTAAACTTTGAAATAACTCAGAAAGCTGAGTTTGCGCGCGAACGGTCGACCATAGGTCGGCGTGTGCTGACCCGAGGGGCATGCGTCGACCCTATGCGTCGACGCAAACGTTTTATGCGCTGACCCGTGAATACCATCACTTGCCATGCGCCAACGTGTGGTCGACTCAAGGAGTTTATGCGCCGACCCGTGAGTCTTGCGCTGACCCTATGCGTCGACGCATGCAGCTTTGCGCTGACTCCCTCCAGTTTAGGCAGAGCCTTTGCGTCGACCCGTGAGCTTTGAGCTGACCCCTATGGTCGACTCAAAGCCTTCAAATCTGCAAAAAGGCTGTGATTAGTGATTTTCATGTATTTGGTCATGATCGCACTTTGTCTGTATGTTTTTAATGATTATAGTAGCTTTAGGATAACGTGAAAAAGGATATGGTGGGTAATGTGTTGCATTTGTTCGTAGACGTGCATGATGGTCTTTTGTCATCATCGAAACTTGATATTGTATGTTGTATGACACTTTGTCTTTACATACTCCCCCTTTTTGATGATGACAACCCGTATAACTCAGCGTGACGAACATCATGCAGTATTGACACATTTTGTACAACTCCCCCTTTCTTTTGTAATCTAAGGCCATTTGCAGTTTGTCATACTGTTAGTTTGTCAGCATGTCAGCATTTTTCTCCCCCTTTGACAACATCAAAAAGAGAGACAGAGTAATTATTCAAGATTGCAACGACAAATTCACAGGCAGTAGTAGAAATATAGATACTAACGAAATAATATCACACAAATATCATTTCTTAACAAAAGTCATTAATTAAGAAGGAGAAAATACATAATGAAGTTGTGGTGCATAAACAGGCAAAGCAACAACAAAATGCATGCAAAAACAACAAGCAACATGTAAAGTGCATATGAATGGCTATTGTCTTAAGTGACGGTGTCCAGGATGGTAGCATACGCCTGGATTTCTGCTGGGGTCAGCCAGAGTTTCTAGGTAATCAGTAACACCTTCCAGATGCCTAAGACTCCCGGTGACTTGCCGATCCAAATCTGCATACCGTTCATTTAGGCTTGTGGAGAGATTGTCGAGCCGCTCATTTTGGGCTTGAAGTTGACTGTTGATTTGAGCAAGTCGGTCATCTTGGGATTGCATGAAGGTTTGTTGGGCAAGTTGCATGCTTTGCATCATCTCCAACAGCTCTGAAGAATCAGCTTGATGTGGAGGGGATGGAAGAGGTTCTTCCTCAACTTGGTGATATGGCTGGTAAAATTCACGTTGAGTTGTCCAACCTGAATGTTGCCATTCACCCCAGCCACCCCATTTTGGAGCATCTTCTTCATATGTATCCGGCTGATGTACCCAAGCAGAGCCGGAGTAGTCATCTTCACCATTGTGACCAATGGGTGAAGGACTGTCATTACCACCATTGTGCCCACCATCGTGCCTTGCTTCTTCCTCTTCTTCTTCATTTCCCTCTTCATCTTCTTGTTCTTCGCTTTCATCACTGTCATCCCTTATAGGAATATTTGCTCTTCTAACAAACTTATATTGCTTCCGCTCCTTGCACCATAGATATCCCATCATAGACATGGTTTTTGTGCTAAACTCTTTGTCGGGTGAGATTGATGTTAACGGGAAGGACGGATGACTAACATTGGCCGTTGTAAGGACTTCTTGGATGAAGGATCCGTAGGCGAGAGCAGTTCCTCGTCCGGAATTCCTAAGATTATACATTCTACTAGCGATGTAGTATGGCCAGTTGATCTTTATCTTATTTTTCAGAATGTAAATCAAATGAACTTCGGGCTGTTCGACTCTGGAGAGACCGCCCTTCTTGGGCCGCAGGATGCGTGAGACAACCTACTGAAGAATCCTTTCCCCGGCGTTCAGTTTGCCGGCAGTGACGGTTCGTGGGAACAGGTCACTCTGCACAAAATCATCAGAATATGGCCGTACCAACATGTCATTTAATGCACGCTTAAACTCATAGCCATCTATATGATGAGAATCAGTCACCTCAGGCAGGGGATTTCCAGCATCATCCACAGACAAATCAAAATATTTGTTCCAGAAATTTGATTTAACTGATACCTTTGTAGAGCCAACTTTGGAGGATAGCTTGTGTCCCCGAAAGTTCTCATGAAGACCGGAGTAGAAGACTCGGACAAGGTCTTCACTATATTTAGTGTTGCACTCCAAGAAGTTTAGGAGACCTTGATGCTGCAGCAGAGACAGAACTTCCGGTAAGTGCATACGTTCAGCTTCAAGTCTGTAGAACGCATGTTGTTGCACAACTCCTCGTTTACCGATGTCTTTGTTGAAGATTTCGACACGAGTAGGTGGAACGAGTGATACAGCAGATACGGGAAGAGATGCACCGGATGATTCTCGGGGTCTTTTGCCGGAGGGTCTGCGTGATGAGGAGGCCATTTGAGTGGGTTTGAGACAGAGTGTTTGGATGTATAGAGAAGGTTTAATGAGGGTTTTGAGAGTGATTTTTCAAGAGAGGGGTTTTTCCCAATTTATAGTGGAAAGGTTTAGGGTTTTGGGAAGATGGAAGATCAAAGAGCAATAGCCACTAGGTAGATGCAAGTTACAAAGTAGTGGGTAGTTTGAAAGGTAATGGAATGTAATTGCACATTTAATGATGTGAATGCATGAGAGATGATTTAAAATTTTGCAGAAAAACGAAATCTGTGAGCGATGCGTCGACCATACCCCTGTATGCGTCGACGCATACTGTTTGATTTTAAAAAAGATGCAAAAGTTATTTAATCATGCGTCGACCATAACCCTGGTGCGGTCGACTCATACAGTTTAAAATTTTCAATTTTAACTACTCAGCACATGCAATGACCAGTTTGATGCATAATTAACACCACATACAGCAATACACAACCAAAGGGATATAATAAGAGTATATATATATAAACCACATCATTTTGAGATAATATTTTGAAGTCATGAGATTTAGCAGAGAGATAGAAAGAGGAACAATATCACCTTAATGCTGAAGTGACTTAGTGAACATTAGACATGTGCTTGCAACAACATAAATTTGTCAGAAGTACAGTATTAAGACTTAAGATGAAAGCATGTAAACAGCAGATTAGAGTGCCCTTTCCGAAATATCGAGGATGCCAAGTTCTCGGCGAATATGAAAGAAAGGTTCATTGGCTAGCGGCTTTGTGAAAATGTCCGCTAGTTGATTTTCAGTGTTTACGTGTTCAAACACGATGTCACCTTTCTCTACATGATCACGAAGAAAGTGGTGTCGAATTTCGATGTGTTTAGTGCGAGAATGTAGCACAGGATTTTTGGTTAGGTTAATAGCACTCGTGTTGTCACAAAATATGGGAATACGTTCCAGTTTTAGGTTAAAATCCAATAGTTGTTGCTTAATCCATAAGATTTGGGCACAGCAACTACCGGCTGCAACGTATTCCGCTTCGGCGGTTGACAAAGCAACAGAAACTTGTTTCTTGCTATGCCAACTAACCAAAGAGTTTGAAAATAGATGACAAGTGCCACTTGTGCTTTTCCTATCCGATTTGCAACCGGCAAAGTCGGAATCGGAGAAACCTACCAAAGAACAATCATTACCTTTGGAATACCATAGTCCGTATTTCGGAGTACCGGACAAATATCGAAGTATCCGTTTAACGGCTTTTAAATGGGATTCCTTGGGACATGATTGGTATCTTGCACACATGCATACGCTAAACATGATATCGGGACGGGAAGCAGTAAGATAAAGGAGTGAACCAATCATACCTCTATACCGTTTTACATCTACTTCCTTACCGTCTTCATCTTTGTTCAAGTTGGTACACGTAGGCATGGGGGTGTCTATGGCCTTAGCTTTTGCCATGTCAAATCTCTTGATAAGGTCCAAACAATACTTTGTCTGGCTCACGAAAGTTCCTTCTTTGAGCTGTTTGATTTGTAGACCGAGGAAGTATGTGAGCTCCCCCATCATACTCATCTCGAACTCACCCTGCATAAGGTCAGAAAACTCTCTCACAAGCTTCATGTTAGTAGATCCAAAAATGATATCATCTACATAAATTTGCACTAGTATCAAGTGCTTTCCTTGACGTTTAATGAAGAGGGTTGTGTCAACCTTTCCTCTTGAGTAACCTTGATCTAGTAGGAACTTGCTTAGTCTCTCATACCAAGCTCTAGGAGCTTGTTTGAGGCCATACAAAGCCCTTTTTAGTTTATAAACATGATCAGGATGCTCATGGGATTCGAAACCCGGAGGTTGTGCGACATACACTTCTTCATTTATGTGACCGTTAAGGAAGGCACTCTTTACATCCATTTGAAATAGCTTAAAATCCTTTGCACAAGCGAAGGCAAGAAGAAGGCGTATAGCCTCGAGTCGGGCAACCGGCGCATAAGTTTCCTCATAGTCGATGCCTTCCTCTTGGTTATACCCTTGCGCGACTAAACGCGCCTTATTACGGGTTATTACCCCGTTTTCGTCCAGCTTGTTCCTAAACACCCATCGGGTGCCGATTACTCGATGATCTCGCGGAGGAGGGACAAGGTCCCAAACCTCATTTCTGGTGAACTGATTAAGTTCCTCCTGCATTGATAAAAACCAGTGTTCATCGAGTAGGGCTTCTTTGGGGTTTTTAGGTTCCATCTGCGAAACGAAAGCGAAGTGATAACAGAAATTACTTATCTTAGACCGAGTTGTTACACCCTTTGAGATATCTCCGATAATGTTGTCGATTGGATGGTCTTTGGAAGACTTCCAAGCTTGTGGAAGATCATCGTTTGAAGGCGGATGATCTGCCTTGGTTTCATCATGGAGTACATCTTTGTCCTCCTCAATTTTGATTGTGTCGGGTTGATCAATCCCCGGCTCGCCATTATTGAGTATGTCTTTGGTAGATGTACCTGCACCATGAAAAACACTATCCTTTCCGACGTTTCTCGGATTGGATTCATCAAAGGTAACATGCACAGACTCTTCTACTGTAAGTAATCGCTTGTTGTAAATTCTATATGCTTTGCTAGATTGAGAGTATCCGAGGAAGATACCTTCGTCGGCCTTAGAGTCGAATTTCCCTAAGTTTTCTTTTCCATTGTTTAACACAAAACATTTGCAACCAAAGACATGAAGGTGAGAGACATTTGGCTTTCGCCCTTTTAAAAGTTCATACGGTGTTTTGTTTAGAATGGGGCGAATGAGCACCCTATTCAAAACGTAACAAGCCGTACTAATGGCGTCGGCCCAAAAATATTTTGGTAAGCCACTTTCATTGATCATTGTTCTTCCCAATTCTTCCAAAATTCGATTTTTACGCTCCACAACCCCATTTTGTTGAGGCGTACGTGGAGCGGAGAAGTTATGATCAATGCCATGGTTACCGCAATATTCTTCAAATAGGTGATTTTCAAATTCACCTCCATGATCGCTTCTAATTGCAACAATGTTTGTATTTAGTTTATTTTGAGAAAGCTTAGCAAATCGTTCAAAGGCGGCGAATGTGTCACTCTTACTTACTAAGAAAATAGTCCAACAAAATCGAGAAAAGTCGTCCACTATTACGAAACCGTAATAGTTTCCTCCTAGACTCTTAATCCTAGATGGCCCAAATAAATCCATATGGAGAAGCTCGAGAGGTCTCGTTGTTGAAACGATGTTTTTGGATTTAAAAGAGATCCTCGTTTGCTTCCCCTTTTGACAAGCATCACAAAGGTGATCCTTGGTGAACTTAATTTTGGGGAGACCTAGGACTAGATCTTTTGATACTATTTTGTTAAGTAAGTCGAAATTAACATGTGCTAAACGTCTATGCCATAACCATGAATCTTCATTCATTGTTATAAGACATTTGTCACTTGTTAACGATACTTCATTTAAGTCAAGCATATAGACATTGTTCACACGAAGACCATTAAACATGCTCTTCTTATCATCAGTATGCACAATTTTGCAACAATCTTTTGAAAACGATACATTGTATCCTTTGTCGCATAACTGGCTGATGCTAAGTAGGTTATGTTTAAGACCTTCGACAAGCAATACGTCAGAAATAGTAGTGGAAGAGGGATTACCTACACTACCTTTACCAAGTATTGCTCCTCGGTCATTGTCACCATAAGTTACATATCCCTTCTTCTTAGCCACGAAGTCAATGAAGAGAGATATGTCTCCTGACATATGCCTTGAGCATCCACTATCGAGAACCCATCTTCTCTCGGTAGTCTCGAGGCATTGTACCTGTGATAAGATAATTAACAAAAGGAGGTACCCAATGGCTTATTGGGTCCTGAGTGGTGAGAAGCAAATTGGTTGCATTTGGGCATCCATTGATAAATGCCTTTAGGAACTAAAAATCTCCTAAATCTACACTTAGCAATGGAATGACCTTTCTTGCAACAATAAAGACAAGAGAACTTTTCATTTTGATTACTTTTGCTATCTTCATCCTTTATAACATATTTGTACTTTTGATATGGATTAACCATACTTGTTCGAAAATCAGATTTATCAATAGCAAAAGTAATCTTGGGCTCAAGAGCCTTGTTAAGTTTGGCTTTTAGGTTCCTTACTTCACTTTGCCAAATGTAACAAGTATCACACCCAAAGTTCATCATTTTACTTTTAAGGTCCTCATAACTAGTTTTTGTGCTTTCCACTATAGAAGCCTTTAGTGCCTCAAGTTTCCTTTCGGATTCTTGAATTTTTTGTTCTAAATGAGAGAAAATTTTCTTATTTGAGGCAAGCCTTTTAAAGGCTTCTTTTGCTTCACAGTGTAAAGTTTCAAAAACAGTTTGCAGTTCATGATGAGACATACTAGAGGAATTTTCATATTTAGCATGTCGTACCTGTTTCTTCTTATTCTTTTGATGAGCAGAGAGACATAGATTTGCATTTTCATCTTCATCACTTGAGCTTTCATCATCGGAGGAGTCGCTATCGCTTTCCCAAGCAATGTAAGCCCTCCTTGGCTTTGATGGTTTCTTATGTGATTTGTATGAATCTTTTTCTTTTGTCTTTTTATTCATCGGACAGTCCGGTTTGTAGTGACCCGGCTTTCCACACTTGTAGCACGACCCTCTAGTTGTTTTTCCTTTGGAGTCATCATTTTTGGAGAACCTAGATTGCTTCCGGAAGTTAACTAAGTTCTTCTCGGAATGTTGGATGCCGTTCTTTCTCACGTAACGGTTGTAGCGTTTGACGAACAGCCCCATATCTTCACTCTTGTCCTCTTCTTCTTCGTCACTCGTAGAATAATCACTTTGCTCTTTTGCTTGAGACTTTGAGGAGGAAGTCTTTAGAGCAATTGATTTCTTTTCGCTCACCTTGGCTTTGTCTTTCTTATCTTTCCTTTCATGTTGTTCCAAGCTTAATAGAACTTGTTCGTGCTCTTGTAGTTTGCCGAACAATGTTGTTAAGTCCAAAATGGTAAGATCGTTTGCCTCTTTGATGGCGGTCACTTTTGGCTGCCATTCCCTGTTAAGACATCTTAAGATTTTATTAGTAGCAACATCATTGGAAATAGGTTTACCTAGTGAATGTAATCGATTGATTAGATGAGTGAATCTCTTTTGCATGTCAGCAATGGTTTCCCCTTGCTCCATGAAGAAGAGATCAAACTCTTGCGTTAGTGTATTGATTCTAGCCAATTTAACATCGTTCGTCCCCTCATGGGCAATTTGAAGTGAATCCCACATGGCCTTAGCAGTAGGACAATGGGATACACGATAGTATTCGTCTACCCCTAATGAGGAGATTAAGATGTTTTTGGCTTTCCAATCATAGTTGTATTTCTTTTCATCATCATCGGTCCATTGTGCTTCAGGCTTAGGCGCTATTTCATTATTCTCATTGGTCATGGTTATTTCAATTGGACCATTGAGAATAACATTCCATATTTTTCTATCTATGGAATTTATGTGCACCCGCATACAGTCTTTCCAATAACTATAATTTTCACCATTGAAAACGGGAGCTCTATTGTAAGCCCCTTTAGGTTCGTTAGCCATTTTCTATCAACGTTGTATTTTTGAAGCACGGAGTTAACCGGAGCTCCTGATACCACTTGTTAGACTATGGCACGGATCTAGAAGGGGGGGTTGAATAGATCCCAATTAAAAACTTTAGTCGGCGCTACCAATTTAAAAGAAAAATTGGTTTTAAAAAATTGTTTTTAGGTGCGGAAGCGGCCGAGGAAAATTAGTCTAAAAACGAACCGTTATTGGAAAACCGGATATGCGTTAAGCTAATGGATATTAGATTAAAAGAGATACAATTCACTACACACGATGCACAATCAATGATAGAATTCACTTATTAGCAAGCCTAGTTCCAATGAACCAGAATACCAAATTAAAACTCAGTGCAAACTTAAGACAACTTTGGCTTAGGCAATTTTACAAACGCTTGGTGTGCACAAGCACTCCAAGTTATATTTGAGTTGAGTAAGTGAGTCAATTTGTCCTAGTACAGTATGTTATTGTACTTGGTATTCCAACAGCAGTTTTGAACACTTACTCAACCTATATCAATGTTTGGCTAAAATTGCTTAAACTAAAATCACTTAAATTTTAAGCAGAAAACAGATTATGCAGAAAATTAAAGGAGACAGAGATTTGATGAGGCAGTTCCCCCGCCGTCCTCGCTTCGGGGTACGTCTGCCCTCAATTCTAAAAATAGAATTGAGATGATTAATTAGATATCACCTGTGAGATTTAATCGTTTTTACAAGGAGTGCAAAGTATGTAAACAACAGAAATTTGCAATATGTTGAATGATACTTCTTCTCCTTGCCCCTTGATTCAAGATGAATCAAGACCTTTGATTGTTGATGTTTGACCTCCGTTTCCTGCCACTCGTTGATGAACCTTCCGTTCTTCAACCCCTTGGCCCGGCTGATCACGAACACGAACCAATCAAACCCGGATTCTTCACTACTCAAACACCGACTCCACTACTAAACTGATGAAGACTTTCTCTTATCAGTTACCTTCGCTCAGCTGAGAGATAATGAAGCAACCCGTCCAAAAACCCCCAAACGCAAACCGGTATTGGAGGATAAAACCCTAATGGTTTTATTCAAGAAAGAACCTGTCAAGACTTCAACTCGAACCCGATTCTTCAATCGCTACCTCGAACCTTATCACCTTCAAACTATCACAAATCGCATCAAAAGTTATTGTGTGCAGTTGATGTATTGTGGACTGTTGAAGATGAAGATGATGAATCTTTGACAACTATTTCACTCTTTCTTGTTTCCTTGAACACTTGTACTCAAAAATAGCAAATGTTAGTCAATAGAAGTGTTTTGACTTCTATATATAGTAACAGACAAAAACAAACAAACATAACAGAAATTTAAACTTTGAAATAACTCAGAAAGCTGAGTTTGCGCGCGAACGGTCGACCATAGGTCGGCGTGTGCTGACCCGAGGGGCATGCGTCGACCCTATGCGTCGACGCAAACGTTTTATGCGCTGACCCGTGAATACCATCACTTGCCATGCGCCAACGTGTGGTCGACTCAAGGAGTTTATGCGCCGACCCGTGAGTCTTGCGCTGACCCTATGCGTCGACGCATGCAGCTTTGCGCTGACTCCCTCCAGTTTAGGCAGAGCCTTTGCGTCGACCCGTGAGCTTTGAGCTGACCCCTATGGTCAACTCAAAGCCTTCAAATCTGAAAAAAGGCTGTGATTAGTGATTTTCATGTATTTGGTCATGATCGCACTTTGTCTGTATGTTTTTAATGATTATAGTAGCTTTAGGATAACGTGAAAAAGGATATGGTGGGTAATGTGTTGCATTTGTTCGTAGACGTGCATGATGGTCTTTTGTCATCATCGAAACTTGATATTGTATGTTGTATGACACTTTGTCTTTACAGTTTCCAGGGACAGTGTGAATGTTATCGACATGGAAGCTTTTTTGTGGCACCAAAGACATGATCATATTAGTGAAAAGGGGCTTAATATTTTGGCCAAAAGGATATTCTTCCTGGATTAAAGAGTGTAGATTTGGAGAATTATTCTCATTGCATGACTGGTAAATAGACTAGAGTATCTTTCAAGAGACATTCTCCCTCAAGGAAGTCGAAGTTACTTCAAATGGTACATTCTGATGTTTGTGATCCATTAAAGGTAAAATCCTTTAATTTTGCATTTTGTTGTGTTACCTTTATTGATGATTTCTCCAGGAAACTATGGGTTTATGCCTTGAAGACAAAAGACCAAGTGTTGGAAATTTTAAAGAATTACATGCTTTGATTGAGAGGACAGACGAGAAGTTGTAATGTGTTTGTTAAGACAATGTTGGAGAGTATTATGGACCATTTGATTCCTATTACAAGCAGTATAGTATTGCAAATGAAAAGACTCCTTCTAAAACTCTTCAATTCAATGGTTTAGCAGAGAGGATGAATCAAACATTAATTGAGAGTAAGGTGTATGCTCTTTGAAGCTAAGTTGCCTAATGATTATTGGAGCGAGGAATTTTACACGATAATGCATGTTCTTAATCTCCCTCCTACTGTTGCTTTGAAAAACAAAGTTCCAGACAAAATTTGGTTTGGAAAGAATGTCAAATATAATCATTTGAGAGTCTTTGGTTATAAGGCTTTTGTGCATACTCCAAAGGATGCAAGATCCAAGTTGGATGCAAAGTTAAAACAATGTATCTTCATAGGATATGGGCAAGATGAGTTTGGTTATAGGTTGTATGATCCTGTAGGGAAGAATCTTATTCAAAGCCACGATGTGGTGTTTATGAAAGACCAAACTATTGAAGACATTGTTATGGTATAGAAGGATACACTCAAGAAAGATATTAGTTTGTCTAATATTGATCCAGTTCAGTTACCTAGTCATAATCTGGATGTTATTGGTGGGGATGATCACAATGGTGAGTCATATGATTGCGTTGATGATCAACAACTTGGAGATGAGGTAAATATTCCAACTAATGATGGTGAAGGGGAAAACGATATATCACAATATGAGAATCTTGGTGAAGCTCCATAATTATCTCAAGTTCAACTTAAAAGGTCTAACAAGCAGAGACAGCCTTCTATAAGGTATAATTTTGATGATTATGTGGCCTTGACTAATGATGGTGAATCTGAGTGTTTTCAAGAGGCCATGAAAAGTGATGAAAATAAAAAATGGATGGATGCAATTCATGATGAGATGAAATCATTGCATGATAATCACACTTATGATTTAGTGAAGTTGTCTAAAGGCAAAATGGTTTTGGAAAACATATGGTATTATAGAGTTAAACATGAGAGTGTTGGTGTAAGCCCTAGAGGCCAATACTTTTGGTACTTGTATCGAATTATTTATTAATTAATAAAAGGCTTTTTCTTTATTATGTTTGATTAATAAAGTCCCTAGAATAGCTAGTCCGTTTAATGTATCAAGTATGACTTAATCATGAGATCATATTAAACATAAGAACACTATTCTTAAAGTATCTGTAGTCGAGCTTTATTGTGAAGTGAAATAACATTAAAGCATTAAGACTATTATGTTTGTAGACTGATGATCACATCTCATGGATCATGGATAAAGAGTTATCAAGTCTTAAACATAGGTATGAATATTAAGAGTAATATTTATATCGGATTGACCCGCTATGAGAATACTATATAGAAAGTTATACAAAGTGTCATAAGTTATTCTCATTGTGATAATGGTGTATAGCACTCTTCGACCTAAAACCACTATGGATCCTAGATGTAGAGTCGAGTGCTTTATTGCTGATCCAACATTGTCCGTAACTGGATAACCATAAAGACAGTTGATGGGTACTCCACGAAGCATGCTGAGGGACATGAGTGACCTAGATGGAATTTGCCCATCCTGCGTAACAGGATAAATGTCTATGGGCCCAATATTGAACTGGACAAGGATGACACGGTCTATACCTTGTGTTCAATATAAACATAAGGGCAAAGGGGTAATTATACACATAATTATTATCATAGAAGGACTTGTCAGATCACATGACATTTTCGTGACTTGGGTAGCAGTGATGTGTTGCTAGATACCGCTCACTGTTTATTATGTTAAATGCGTGATTTAATATAATTGTCAACGTCGCGAAAACCTACAGGGTCACACACAAAGGACGGATTGATGAGAGATAGAGTAACTAAGGAACATCGTAAGGTACGGTGTACTTAAGTAGAATACGAAATATGGTAAGGTACCAAATACTTAAGTGATTTTGGCATATTATGAGATATGGGCCAAAATACACTTAAGTGGGCTTTTTAGCTTGAAGCCCACACATGTGGTTCTATAAATAGAACCCTTGGGTAGAAGCATTGTCACTCATACTCAACTCAAGTGAAGACTTGGAATTTTGTTTCCCTCTCTCTCTCTCACTCAAAGCCTTCATTCGTACCAGCTAGCACTGAGATTGAAGGAACCCGTTCGTGTGGACTGAGTAGAGACGTTGTCATCATTCAACGTTCGTGATCGCTCCGTGGATTTGTATCCAAGGTTTTGATCGTTACAAGAGATCTGCACCAAAGGTTTGGATCGCCACAAGAGGTGACGATTCTATCACTGATCATGCCCATTCGTAAGGATCACTAAATGGAGAAATTTTTTAATTCCGATGCGCCTTGGATGCCAATTCTCCTTCAGAGAGCAACTCTAAGTCTCCAAGATATAAATCTTGATTAGTAGTGAAAGGTTTCTATCAAAGTAAGGATGCTGATTTTAATAATATTTTCTCATGTGTTATAAATATGTCATCAATTAGAACTTTATTGAGTTTGACTGCTACTCTTGATTTAGAGGTTGAGCAAATGGATGTGAAAACGACTTTCCTTCATGGTGATTTGGAGGAAGAGATCTACATGAAACAACCCAATGGTTTTTAAGTTAAAGGTAAATAAGATCATGTGTGTAGATTGAGAAAGAGTTTATATGGGTTGAAGAAAAATCCAAGGTTGTGGTACAAGAAGTTTGAGTATGTTATGTGTGATCGAGGATACCAGAAGACTACTTCAGATCATTGCATCTTTGTTAAAAAAAATTCTAATGATGACTCCATTATCCTGTTGTTATATGTTGATGATATGCTTATTGTAGGGAAAAGTATTTCTAACATTATTAGGTTAAAGAATCAATTGGGGGAGTCATTTGCCATAAAAGATATGGGGGCATCTAAACAGATTATTGACATTAGAATCATGCGTGACAGAAAAGAGAAGAAACTTTGGATGTCAGAAGAACATTATATCTAAAGAGTGTTGCAAAGATTCAAAATGGAAAGTTCTAAGACGGTAAGCACTTCTCTTGCTACTCATTTCAAGTTGAGTTCTAATCAAAGTCCTTCAAGTGAATATGAAGTGTTTGATATGAAACGTGTTCCTTATGCGTCTATTTTGGATAGTTTGATACATGTAATGGTATGTACAAGACCAGATATAGAACATGTTGTTGGTACAATCAGTATATTTTTATCAATTTCAGGTAGAGAGCATTGGAATGTTGTAAAATGGATTTTAAGGTATCTTCGTGGTACTACTTCTGTGAGGCTTTGTTTTGGAGGAGATAAGTCTACTCTAGTGGGGTACTCTGGCTCTGATATGACTAGAGATATTGATTCCAGAAAGTCCACTTTGGACTACATGATTAAATTTGCAAGGGAGATGTGGCTTGAAAGTCCAGATTGCAAAAGTGTGTAGCAATGTCTACTATAGATGTTGAGTTCATTGCAATTACCGAAACATGCAAATATTTACTATGGTTGAAGAAATTTTTGCAGGAGCTTGGTTTTGTTCAAGACAGATGTGTTATTTGTTGATAGTCAAAGTGTTATTCATCTTGGTAAGAATCTGACTTTTCATAATAGGTCTAAACACATTGATTGACGTGAGATATCATTGGATACATGATGTTTTGGATGCTAAGTTGTTGGAGTTAACTAAAGTTCATACAAATGATAATGATTCTGATATGATTAATAAAGCATTACTAAAAGGAAAATTTGAAGCTTGTTGTGGTATCGTTAGTTTCACGATTTCCTCCACATAGTTGTGAGGGAGAGATTTTTTGGGTTTGGACTCCCTTCCTATGTGGAGAAAGACCCAAATATGACTAACCCATTTGTCTCGCTTATTTGAGTGAAGATGATCAATTTAGGGTTGAGAGAGATAAAGAGAAAATAAGGATTCAAAAGAGAGAGAGAAAAAAAACTCATTCCTGATATCTCGGTATTCTTTAGTCTGGACAACTCATGATTTTTACTTTGATACAAGTCTGGAGAATTTTATATCTATTATGTATTGATATGTTATTGCGTCTTAATTTTCCATCACAATCCATGAAATATGGTATACCCTTATGAAAACATCATCATGCCAATTTGTCACCTTTTTGGAGTCCAAAATCGCACCATTTTTCGCCTTCTGTTATATTTGATCAAAATTGGCCAGTATATCATATGCACCAGGAGCTTCAATTTTGCAATGTAAGTCATGTCACGGTTGCCTTGGTGCACGAGAATTAGAATTTAACTGCATCGTACATCATACAATTTCAACACAATACTGCTTAATGTTAATTTCTAAGATTTTTCCTGCTTTGTGAAGATATAATCTTCGGTGTTTAAATTAACACCTTAATTGAAATGTAGGATTATGAAAATCATTTTGAAAGATGGTATCAAGATCATGAAAAATCCTATGCTCGGGTGTGTCATATCTGCCATCACATAGATTCAGACCACCAATAAATACAATTATTTTTCGATTATTCCCAGAACCTTGAGTGTCTAAAAGCACACATTTATGGTGATGCGTAAAAAGGGTTCCAACAACCTGGACCAAAATATTCAACTAAATTTGTCTACTATACAAATTGAAAAAGTCAAAATAAGTGCTACCTCTGATCTTGATTATAAACAAAGATAATTAACTTCACCACTAGTAGAAACTATATGCATGTTGCTTGAAAATACTTAGTTTATTGCTCGCATAACACGGAGATAACACACAATGAACAGTTGAATGTTTAAATAACTTTTTTCATTTCTTCATCACGAGTCTGCATGACACCATCCTGCAATCAACGAAATCAATCATTGTTATGTGAACACAAAACTCCAATACAGCTATATACATCTATAATAAACAAATAAGCCAAATGTAAACTAAAACTTAAAATTTAAGGAGTTTTAGGAAAATGAAAATTACTGTTTTCAAAACAAACTTGTCATGTGAAGTTCTTCAAGAAGTAATAATAACTTTAATAATATTAATCAAGTATGATCACTTCTTGTTATTACAATATGAGAATACAATAAATAACTTTATATAAGTCTTATAATTTGATAGAAACCTCGGATAAAAACACGGAATACAAACTATAATAACCAATGACACTTATTCAACTTTTTCTATTATTAAACTTAACAAAATTAAACTTTCTATTTATAATAAAGACTAATTTTTAGTAAATATACCAACAAATTTCTCCCCTTAAACTGAAATGCTCATTGAGCATACAATTTAATTCTCAAGTGGTTGTACTCCCAGTAGCCTCCTAGGTTTCACAAACTGATCTAATTTCAATGGCTTTGTCATAATGTCTGCAATTTGTTCTTATGTTCCATAGAAAACCAACTTTACAACTCCCTGATTTGAAAGATCACGTAAATAATGATATCTGACATCAATGTGTTTAGTCCTCCGATGCATCACGAGATTTATAGAGAGCTTGATTGATGAACTATTGTCACAAAGAATATCAATACATTCATAATTTTTATCTCCAATTTGTTCAAGAATCCATATCATCCAAACACAGGGACAAGCACATGACTTTTCCGCCACATATTCAATTGCAGTAGAGGATGATGTAATGATGGCTTGCTTCTTCGAACTCCAACAAACTGCTGCCTCACTTAGTAGAAACACATACCCTGAAGTACTCTTTCTGTCGTCTATATCTCTTGCATAATCAGTGTCAGTATATGCCAAAAGTTTTGATGCACTCCTTTTTCTATAAAATAAGTCAAAATCCAAAGTACCTCTTAAGTACCTCAAGGCTCTTTTAGCAATCTGCATGTATTCCTCCTTTGGATTAGCCATGTAACGTGAAATCAAACACACTACGTACATCATATATGGGCGTGTAGCTATAAGATACATCAGACTACCTACCAATTGCTTGTACAAAGTTGAATCAACATATTCTCCACCCTATCTTGACAACACAATTCCAAGAACTATTGGATTTTTGACAGAGTTACAATTTCACATATTGAATCTTTCCAAAACTTCTCTTGCATATTTCTTTTGGCATAAGTGAATTCCATTTGCATTTTGAATTACTTCAACTCCAAGGAAGAACCTCATTTTACCAAGGTCTATGATCTCAAACTCTTTCATCATGGATTGCTTAAACATTGCGCACAGTTCTTCATTATTCCCAGTATATATCAAGTCGTCAACATAAATACTTACCATGATTTTTTCTCTCTCTTCTCTCAATGAATAAAGTATGGTCATGTTTACTCTTTGTAAATCCTTCTCGTTGGAAGTAATTATCGATTCTGCTAAACCATGTTCTTGGCGCCTGCTTTAGGCCATATAAGGCTTTGTTCAGCCTATGTACCTTTTCTTCCTCTCCGTGTTTAATGAAGCCCTCAGGTTGATCCACATATACCTCTTCCTTCAATTATCCATATAAGAAAGCACTTTTCACATCCAACTGGTACACACTCCATCCTTTTTGTGCTCCCACGACCAATAAAATTTGAATTGTATCCCATCGTGCAACAGGAGCATATACTTCATTTTAGTCTACCCCTTTTGTTCCTGTATACCCTTTTGCAACAAGTCGAGATTTATACTTATCAACCTTGCCTTCTTCATTCAATTTGGTTTTGTAAATCCATTTCACTCCAATTTTATTAGCTTGTGTTGGTAGATTCACTAACTCGCATGTTTTGTTCTTCTCGATGGCATTTATTTCACGTTGCATGGCTTATATCCATTTTACATCATTCATAGCTTCCTTATAATTCGTGGGATCATCATTTGATATGAAAAAAATCATTCCGACCTCTTGTTCTTCTTCAGAGAGACCTTCCCCACTTTCGTAATCTTGCAACCTACTAGGTGTTATTCTCTCTCTTATTGGTTGTTCCTTATGTTGTCGCTTTTCATGTTGTCGTTCCTCATTTTGTAATGTATGCTCATGGTTTCCAGCATTACTCGTCTTTGTTTCTATATCTGATTCTTCATCATAATCCTCCATGTCACTACCATCGTTACCCCAATCAAGAGTAATTTCTTTTTCTTCTTCTCAATTTACATTCCAATTCTATTTTTCTCCTTCTTCAAATATGACATCCCCGCTTACTGTGATTTTCTTTAATATTGGATCATATAACTGGTAAGCCTTTGATTCATCATTCACTCCAATTAAGATACATTTACGACTTCTATCATCAGGTTTAATTCTCTTCTTCTCAGGTATATGTACGTGTGCAATGGATCCAAACACCATAAAATAGTCAACTCTAGGTTTAAGTCCATTCCATATTTCTTCTGGTACCATTTTCTTTACTACTTTGGTAAGGCTTTTGTTAATCTCATGATTTGTCCACTTCGCGGCTTCTGCCCATAAGGGCTTTGGCATCTCTTGTTCAGTAAGTAAGCAACGCATCATATTCATAATTGTTCGATTTCTTTGTTCGGCTACCCCATTTTATTATGGTGAGAAAGCAACTGTTAATTATCGTTTAATTCCATTCTCTAGGCAAAATTGATTGAACTTGTTTGAGGTTAATTCTCCTCCTATGCCTGTTAATAAACAACATATATGTTTCTGAGCTTCTTTCTCAACCATATTCTTGAAGCATTTGAATATCTTAAATGTTTCACCTTTTTCCACAAGAAAATAAATCCAAGTTTTGCGAGAGTAGTCATCTACAAACACTAGCAAATATCTCTTACCACTATTAGAGATTTGAGTGATTGGACCATACAGATCTGCATGCACCAATTCAAGTTTTTCTGATGCTCTCCAATTACTTTTCTTTGGTATTTAGTCTTGGTGTTGCTTGCCAATATTACATACTTCACAAACCCTTCCAGTTTCCTTGAACATTGGTAGTCCCTTCACCATTTGTTTCTTCTACATAGCAACAATGAACTCATGATTTACATGCATGTATCTTCTATGCCATAGATTCTCCAAGTTCTCATCCTCAGCCTTTAAGCATTTATGTGGAAGCGGTTTTAATTTAGCATGAATCACAAACAACTGGTTCAGAGTCATGTTGTTGTCTACAATTTTCCCTCTTTAAGGATGATAAATTTTGTATGCACCTTCTTTTATTACTATTACCAAGCATCTCTCTTGAAGTTGACATATACTTAACAAATTATTGGTTAAGTCAGGTACAAAGTAAACATCACTCACAGTTAGAATGATTCCATCCACTTCAAACCTGACACTTCTTTTTCCCATTACAGACATTATTGAGTTGTTTCCTAATCTAACAATACAACTAAAATTTTCATCTAGTTCTACAAACCACTTTTTATTTCCTGTCATGTGATTTGAGCAACCAGAATCAAGAAACCATATCCCCCTGTCTTTAATATCTTGAACTTCGACATGAGCCATTAAGAGTAACTCTTCTTCCTCGTCAAACTCAACATAATTTGCTTCTTTTTCTAGACTTGGACATTCAAATTGGTAGTTTCCTTGTTTTTTACACCGATAACATATAATAACACCCCTATTTATAAATGGTTTTGCTCTTCCTCGTCCCCTAACATAGATGATACCTCCTCTTTGAAAATTGCTTCTTCCTTTCCCACATCCATAACGCGTTCCATGCTCAACTTGCAGAACTTGTTCTTCCCTCCGCTTCTCTCTTACCTTTTGCTCATGAACAAGTAGTGAACTTTGCAGCTCATCCACGGTTAGGAGATCAATGTCCTTAGACTCTTCAATTGAGCATACAACAAAGTTGAAGTTTTATGTTAAAGATTTAACTATCTTCTCAATCATTTTCGCATCGTTCATATTCTCTCCGCAATTACTCATGTCATTTGTTGTTTCCATCACTCTTCCAAAATAATCATTCACAGATTCACCTATTTTCATATCTAATGTTTCGAATGTTCGTCGAAGCCTCTGCAATTGCACACGTTTTACCCTAGTGCTTCCTTTGTACTTGGCTTTCATGGATTCCCATAGTTATTTAGCAATTTCTTTATGGGTAATAGTTTTTAAGATGGATTTGTCAATGACCTAAGATAAATAGTTCTTTGCTTTTAGATCTTTGAGTTTTTCTTCATCCAATGCCTTTTGTTGTGTTGCAGTTATCTCTTCATTATCCTTTGGTTCCTTTATTCCAGACTCAATAATACTCCAATACTCCTTTCATCGAAGTAGATTCTCCATGATCAAAGTCCAATGATCATAATCTTCATCAAACTTGGGCACACTTTGTGTGGTGATATTGCTCGATTCAGCCATTTCATGTCTTTCAGTCACTCTAGTATTTTTCCTCTCAAACACTCTTGTTTACTCACTATATCAGGCCCCGTGATGGAGTTCTGATACCAAATAAAAAAGTAGTAATAACTTTAATAATATTAATCAAGTGGAATCACTTCTTGTTATTACAATATGAGAATACAATGACTTTATATAAACCTTATAGTTTGATAGAAAACTCAGATAAAAATAAGGAATACAAACTATAATAACCAATAACACTTATTCAACTTTTTCTATTATTAAACTTAACTAAATTAAGCTTTCTATTTATAATAAAGACTAATTCTTAGTAAATATATAAACAGTTCTATCATGCCAAATCAACATAACAACTATTAACCCTTCTCGTGACTTGTACTTCAACAACTCTCAAAGGGAAAGCTCTCCACCTGAAGGCAATGGTTTTGTAGGCTCGCGAACAAGCTTCACAGAGTGAAAAATCGACCATCCAAACAGATTTGGAATAACTCTTGTTTGTGTTATAGTTGCATCGACTAAACAAACAGATACATAAGGATCACTTGTAATGGTCTTATCTTTTCCTGAGTGTGTTTTAAGTCCTTTTACAAAAGGTGGTGAGCAATTATTTCCCACAGTGAGACATTTCTTAACTGCTTCAGTTGATAAATCGATATTCGGAAGAGATTTTGCTTCCATGGTCAATAAAACTAAGTCACCGTGTAAGAAAACTATTTCTTTGTTATAATTTTCATGTTCCTTTTGAGACTTATCTGAAACATTTATGATCCATTACAACCTTATAATTAACACAAAAAATATGATTGAACAATTCTAGATGCATAATAGAATGGTTTTGAAAAGGAGAGAAAAGAGAAGAAGGTAATAATGATATGAAATAAATTAAATGTATTTTTTATATTTGGATTGAGATGATAATAACAAGGTTGATTCAAATTTCAATTCTGCAGGGAGAGGATGGTTCCACATCCATTGAAATCGAGAGGTTTGGTAGGCTAAAAATGATGTGAGGAATTGTAAGTTGGGAGACCTAGGCATATTCTAGAAGAAAGTAGGTCATTTGGTGTTAGTCAGTGAGGATGTTGTTAGTGAGAGGGAGTTTTGTAGATGGAATAAGGGGGTGACGAGGGGCATTGAGAGATTTTGTTAGTTGATAATGGGATTTTTCTCTCTAGTTAGGAGCATGGATGGTGCTATGGTAAGGAGTTATATAACTCTGATTTATCTCTTGCATGGAATTCCCTGTAACTGTTTGTTTAGTTGATAGGAGAAAAATGCCTACATCCCATATCGTGAAGTTTTTTTTTAAATATACAATTTTTTAAAAAAAAAATCCAAAAATACCCCCATTTTCAAAAAAATTACAAAAATGGGTATTTTTTGCCATATTTTTGCCTTGGGCGCCACCCTAGTTGGCGCCTACCCTTAAGGGTAGGGCAAGTCGCCACTAGGAGTGGCGCCTACCTTTAATTTCATTTTTTTTAATATGTTTTTTTTTATAATTATTTTAAATTTATTAATTTATATTTATTATAAATTATATTAATTTATATTAATACATATATATAAATAATGTTATTTACAAGATATATATATATATATATATATATATATATATATATATATATATTAGTTTATATATATATATATATATATATATATATATATATATATATATATATATATATATATATATATATATATATATATATATATATTAATTAAATTTATAAGTAATTAATATTATTTATAAATTTTTGGAAAAAAATTTAATTTATATACATGTAAATAAATAATATTTTGTATATATTTGTAAAATACACTATATATATATATATATATATATATATATATATATATATATATATATATATTAATTTATATATATATTAATTTAATTTATAAGTAATTAATATTATTTATAAATTTTTATATATAAAGATATGATACACAATATCTTTAAAGATAAAGATATAAAGATAATAAACACAATATACTTTTATTAAAATAATACACAAGAGAAATATTATAAAGATATGATTAAAATGCATTATTAATTTGGGATTTATCACATATAATGCGGTCCCTGGTACGATCCGCACGGGGGAGGTCTAACTACTCGCCTAGACGGCTCACGTGGTGGTGGTGCTTCCCTATTACCACCCCTAGTCCAAGACACCAAGGACCTTTTTAGTTGGTCCAACGAACGGATGTTCCAAAATTTCATCTCCATTGGGGGTTTCACAGGCGAGAAAATAACATGCCCATCCCTTTTTAAGATTACTGGTTCAGGATCCGGGCGCCTTGATGATGTTCGCTGCCATGACGACGGTCTGGGGGATGCCATGAACTCAACTTGATAGAGAAAGTGATAGGAAATAGTGGTGAAAAAAATGCAAGGAAATGACACTTTATTTATAGGAAAAGATCTAGGTTGTACACCAATGTACTTAACCCTAATTAGATCTAGGTTGTACACCAATGTACTTAACCCTAAAAAGATCTAGAAAAATAATATTAATTACTTATAAATTAAATCAATATATATATATATATATATATATATATATATATATATATATATATATATATATATATATATATATATATATATATATATATATATATATATATATATATATATATATATATATATATATATATATATGTAAATTAATATATATAGACTTAACAAAAAGTATTAATTAATAATTTATTTATAAAATAACATGGATAATAAATAATAATAAATGTCATGTCACATAAAAAAAAATCATGTATTAAAAAAATTTACACCTCAAAACTGCAATTTAGCATAATTTTTATTAAAAAACTTAAAATACAATATAATTTGTAGAAGATAGATTTAAATTAAGTATTGTTAAAATGATAAATTTATCATAGATAATTAGTTCCTATATATTCGTTTTTGAATTTTTTATTAATAATTTGATCAAAAATATAAATTTCTTTGTTATTTTATTATGAGACAAAAAATTCTCTTCTAACAAATATCTGAAACAAGCGAGGAACAGATTTGAGGGAAATGATGGAAATCAATGTTTTAAAAATCAGACTAGAGATCGAACCGATGAAACTTTCGATTTAAGGTTTAATTGGTTAAAACGGTTAAACCTACGGTCGAACTGTTTATTAAATAAACTAATAATAAGAAACTAAATTTCATAAATATGTCACACATAGTCATATGTTCACAACTTAATAAAATAAGTATTTTAAAAATCTATTACAAATTTAATACAACAATATCGATCATGCATATAATATCATAATATAGTTGCACACTTCATTTCAATATTCATTTAAAAATAATTCATGCAAATTAAAGAATTACAATAAAATAAGTTAAAATAATTCAAACCAAAATTAAAATAATATAATATAATATCTAAAATAAAGTTCAAAAAATTAAGAATACTTAAATTAAATAAGGTAGAATACCAAAATTAAACAATACAATATACTTAATTAAACAACAAAAATCGAATTCGAAACGAACTGTGACAAACAAGTCATAATTGACAACAACAAACAATATTGACTTGAACGACAGACAATATTGAGTTGGACGACATGACTATGTTTGAAAGAGACAACGTGATGATGATGAAGTGTAGTTGAAAGAAAAACTATAACGGAGTGTCAAATATTAGAAGTTTGTATGGCTGTAAAAAAACACGAAATTCTTTTTTGTGAGTGGGGAATGCATGTTATGTTGGAAATCCCCCACAACCTATAGAGAATTTCAGTCAATCTTGATAAACAAGATTGTTATCACCCATACAATAACAATGAAAAGAGAAGAACAATGGAGAAAGAAAGAAAGTAAAGAACGGTGAAGGAGAAGAAGAATTAAAATTCTGCAGAGTTTCTCTCTGCCCACAAACTGTGGAAAACTTCTTATTGACTTTACAACTGCAAAATACTGTAAATTACAATTTTTATGAATACTCTATTCACTTCATTATAAGAATAAGGGTTACTCCCTCTATTTATAGATTTAGGTTAGCTTGCACCCCAAGCCAAAGCCCAAAACTATAAAAGTCCAAAATAGTTAACACTACTAAAAGTAGGTCTAAGTCGAAATCATGTGTGAAGCAACATGCTTCGACACTTCGACACACTAATACAACTCAACACACTAGGTGATTCGAAATTCCCTTGCTTCTGTCGAGCAACCTGCTTGGACACAAGGAATTACAATTCAACGCACCACGTAATTTATTGTGTCTAAACTATCTACATCCATCATAACTCTTAGTCTTCTGAACACTTTGACCTGCACTCCTTTTATCATGATGTCTATAATTTGATTCTTCATTCTGTAGTGTTCCACATTCATCTTCCCATCTACTACCTGCTCTCAAAGATAATGGAACCTCATCTCAATGTGCTTGCCTCGACCATGTGCTATCGGATTCTTTGCCAGATTGATAGCTGATATGCCGTCGATCTTCATTGTAATTGCTCCATGAATCTTCGTTGTTATCTCTTTGACCAGATTCACCATCCATGTTGCTTGACATGCACAAAGAGAAACAATTATGTATTTTTCTTTGCATGACGATAATGCCACTACTGGCTCCTTTCTCGAGCTCCAATTAATTGGTGCACTACCTAGTATAAACACATAACCAGTTGTGGATTTTTGATCCTCAACGTCACTACACCAACTTGAGAGTCGGTGTATCCCACTAATTTCTATCCTTTTCCTTCATCAACTGCAGGAAACAAAATTCCATAGTCGATAGTTCCTTTCAGATACCTTAGTATCCTCTTCGCCGCTGCTAGATGTGATACCTTTGGCTTCTGCATGAATCTACTCACCATACCTACACTGTATGCTAAGTCAGGCCTTGTATTAAAAAGGTATAAAAGTTACCCAATAAGTCTTCTATATTGGGTTGGGTAGACATCATCTTCATTTAAATCTTTCGACAATTGTAATCTGGGCTCAGTTGGAGTCGAGGTTGGGTTGCAATCTTGCATCTTGAATCTCTTGAGTAAATCGCCTGCATACCTTCTTTGATGCATCATCAAACCTCTACCACTCTTGTAGGATTTTATGCCAAGGAAATATGAAATGTCGGTCATATTTGACATTTCAAATTCCTTGTTGAGATCACCCTTGAAGTCTTCGACCTCCTTCTTGCAGCTACCTGTTATTAACAAGTCATCGATATAAAGATATAGTATAAGCAATTCACTCTTGCTTCTTCTTACATATACTCCATGTTCAGATTTGCATTTCACAAATTTCTTCTTCCTTAGAAATCCATATATCTTCTTATTCCAAGCTCTTGGAGCTTGTTTAAGTCCGTACATAGCTTTCTGCAGCATGTACACCTTTCTTTCTTCGCCTTGTTTCACAAACCCAGTTGGTTGTGCAACATAAACTTCTTCTTCTAAGGAGCCATTCAGGAATGCATATTTCACATCCATCTGGCACATCTTCTAGTTGTTCATGTTTTCTAGACCAACAACCAACCTTATTTTTTCGATCTTAGCAACATGCCCAAAAACTTCATCGAAGTCGATTCCTTCTTTCTGAAGAAATCCTTTCGCCACAAGTGTCGCCTTGTGTCAAGTCACTTCTCCTCTGGGATTCAACTTCACCTTGTATACCCACTTCACATTGATTTCCTTCTTGTATTGGGTCAATTCAACAAGTGACCAAGTGTTATTGAATTCGATTAACTTCTGCTCTTTGTTCATTACTTTCATCCACTTCGAATCTTTTAATGCCTCAGTTGCATTTACCGGTTCGACATCTGTGTAAAAAGCATAATGTACCAGCTCACCTTATTCATTGACCATATCATCTGATGTAATCACACATTCTTGTAACCTTGTAGGCATGTGTCTTATTCTTTGAGGTCTTCTTGGGCCTACTTCACCTCTGACTTCTTCCTGTCGAACTTCTCTTACGACTTCACTAGCTGGTTCATCCCAAAAGATTCTCACTGAATCTTTCTTAACATTCTCAGTCCAATCCCACTCCTTAAGCTCATTTATGATCACGTCCCTGCTGATCACCACTTTCTTATTCACTGGGTCGAACAACTTGTATCCTCCAGTCGAATGATATCTTATCAAGATCATATGACTCGACTTGTCATCAAGTTTTCTTCTCAACTGATCTGGCACATGTTTATGTGCTATAGATCCAAACACCTTCAGATGACTCAAGCTAGGCTTGACACCAGACCAACATTTTTCTGGCGTGATTCCTTCTAGCTTCTTCGTCGAACATCTGTTCAGGATATAGGTCGCAGTCGACACAACTTCTCCTTATAATTCTTTGAGTAAATGCTTTCCTTTCAACATACTTCTAACCATATTCATAATGGTTCTATTCTTCCTTTCTGTGACACCATTTTGTTATGGAGTGTAGGGTGGCACCACCTCATGCATAAACCCTTCTTTCATACATAATGCATCGAATTCTTTCGACACATATTATCCACCACCATCAGTCCTCAAAATCTTGATCTTTCGACCGCTCTGTCTTTCGACCATAGATTTAAACTTGGAAAATACCTCGATCACTTCACTTTTCTTCTTGATCAGGTAAGACCACAGTTTTCGACTGAAATCATCTATGAATGTAACCAAGCATTTGTTACCTCCAATCGAATCGACCTAGAGAGGACCACATACATCAAAGTATATGACTTCAAGAATTGCCTTCGACCTGCTTCATGCATCCTTACTGAAGTTGTTCTTATGCTGCTTTGCCTGCACACATTCTTCATACAATTCATTTGGAATGTCGGTTTCTGGTCATCCTGAAACCATATTTCTTCTCTTCAAATCTATGATATCTTTTAAATTGAGATGGTCAAGTCTATAATGCCATATTCATTCATCTCTGCTGGCTGTTGTTGCAAGGCACTTATGCTCCATCACATTAAGCTCAATCTTGAAGTTCTATTCTGAGACATTGGAGCCTTCAAGATCAACCTTCCATTTGAGTCGAGAACTCTCATCATCTTGTCTTTGATCGACACTTTGTAGTTCTTTTCGAATAACTGACTTATGCTAAGAAAATAGCTCTTCATGCCTGGTATGTACAACACATTTGAAATTACTGACCTCTTGCCATCTTTCCTTATAATCAGAACATCACCACACCTTCAGGTGCTAGAGTGTTGTCATTTGAAATTTTCACCATGTTCTTCATTGATGGCTTTATGTTGACAAACCAATCTTTTCTTCCAGACATGTGTGATGAGCATCCTGAGTCCAAGTACCACCGGTCCTTGAATATCTCTTCATCTCTTGTTGTAACCATCAGCAACGTCTCTTCTTCTTCATGTTTCGCCAGCTTTGCATAAGTTTCTTGATTCTTCTACTTTTCTGGACAATTACTAGAATAGTGACCATACTTCTGACAATTGTAACACCGAATGTGACTCTTGTCTGGCTTTTGACCACCACCTATTCCTCTACTTGCAACACCACTTCTTTGGTTGTCTTGGTTCCAAGGTTTTCTCTGATTCGACCAGTTTCCTTCTTGATGATTTCGAACAGTCGAATTATTGTAACCTCTTTTACGTTTGTTGCCATTCCAACTTCCTTTGCCTTTTATTTCTTTTGTTGATTGCGCCTGCAAATCCATTTCACTCTTCGATTTTTCTACAGCTCTTTCAGCCATTCTTTGTTCATGAGATTCAGGCGTCCCTTAAAGCTCTTCCTTTGTCAATTTTGAAAAATATTTTCGACTCTTCTATGGCTATTACCACGTGGTCTGATAACTTGAAATTATATCACATTTTAGGACTTAATTCAATTAGATTATATTATCATTTACTTTAATTTATCTCATTTTATCAGATATTATGCGGTATTTTCCTTTCTATTTATGTCAGGCATCCATTTTGAAGCAAAAGTGAAAAAGGGAAGAAAAGGATGTGTAAAAAGGAATAAAAAGGAAACAAATAACAAAGACAAAGCCCAGCCCAAAGAAAGCGCACGTTATGCCTGTGACGGGCGTCACAAAGGTTGTGACGAGCGTCACACTAAGCACACTCTTGTGACGAGCGTCACACATGGTGTGACGGACGTCACACCATTCCCCTATATTTTTGGCGCTAGGAACTCAACTGACCACGTTGAAAGCTATTTCCACGCACGCTTAACCCTCGGAACGAAAAGACCGCGCATACGGAAACCCTTGGAAAGCAGTTACACCAGCAGCTGTATAAATAGCAGCTAATTGGGAAGTTCCAGCGGCCTCCGTTTTTCCATGCTCAGATTGCCGAAGCTCTGCCCATTTTTCTTTTCACGCTTTTGCTTATTTTTCTTTTCCAGCACTTAACATTGTTTATTTTATTTATTTCTTCTGCAAGTTCTACATTCTTTTTCCCTTGCAATTTACCTTTCCCTTTTTGGCATTTAGATATTTTTCGCATAATAGTTTCTACACCGGAAACTATTGTGCAACTTTTTATCGGATCTAACCTTACGTTAGATTCTAGTTTTATTTCCTTGGTTTAATTTATTGTTTAATTGAAGAATCGAAGAACAAATCCTACCGGCTTGTGGTGGAGTGTTCAAGACTATTGTATTACGCATTCAGGTTCTTTAATCATTATTTAATATTTTGTTTTATTATTTATCTATATTATCTGTCTGGAATGAGTCTGTTTATGCATGATATGTATTCTTGTTTATTTAGCATGTCTGGCTAATTCGCCTAGGTATCGGTATGTAAAGTAAGCAGAATAAGGGATCAAGACTGAGTCGGTCTATCTAAACTTAAAATTAAAATCAATCTTTTTACGGTCTCAACTTACAGGTTTAATAACAAGATTTTTTACAAAAGTAAAGGACATAAAGAAGTTAAAATCAATAGAGCGAGAGTTTGAGGTTTTAACTGGACAGTGTAAGTTAGGCATTAATTCTAGATCAGGGCGAGAGCAAGTTTTAGAGTTAATTAAATTCTGACCTTTTCCAAAAAGTATTTTTAAAGATTGAATGTGAGGACGAGAGTTAAGCATTTGGATTTGATTATATAACCTAAGTCAACAGAGCGAGAGTTTGAGATAAGGGTGTTTAAAACGGTCAGTATTTTCTTAAAAAGAGTTTCTGCAACTTTATTGTTTTCAAAATATGATTTTTGACTTAATTATAAGTGACAGCTACATTAATATAAAATCATGGTTTATTCAACAGAGCGAGAGTTTGAGATAAAACCTTTAACCAATAAAGTTAACCGAAACGATTTATTTTAAAACCAAGAAACCGACAAAGACTTGATTCCCTAGTTCTGACGAACTACATACCGATATCCGTTTTATTAATATTTAATCTAGATCTTAGTTTAGCTCTTAGTTTTTCCCCAAAAAAATCAAACATTTTCACCTTAGATTTACGTAGTAACCTTAGATAACGGTATATCGATTCATAAGTCCCTGTGGGATCGATATCTTTTAAAACTACGCGATAGAACTGTGCACTTGCAGTTTGTATCCCATTCTCGACTCACACAGTCGAGCGATCAAGTTTTTGGCGCCGTTGCCGGGGACTTTTATTTAATCGATATCGTAACTCTTCCGTTACGCTGTAGAGACTAAGGTTTCTTTTTCTTCTATTCTTTCTTTCGTTGATTTGTATGCCACGCACTCGCTCACAAGGCGAACCGCTCTATTTACGAATCAACGATATCGAACTATATCTCCGAGTCTTACGACGAATTCGGGAATATCGTGCTGCGAACAATCTCCCTCCTATAGACTTTCCTGATCTCAAAGATCTTCCTTCTTTAACCGAGATGGCAGAACCAGCTCGTGCTCTTAGAGATTACGCCGCTCCATCGCAAGATGAACCGCATTCAAGTATTGCTCCACCCGCAATCGAAGCAAACAACTTCGAACTCAAACCTTCGCTGTTGCAGGCTGTGCAACAGAACCAATTCTCTGGAAATCCTACCGAAGATCCAAACCTTCATTTATCCGTATTTGTCCAATACGCTGATACTGTTAAAGCTAATGGTGTCACATCAGAGGCAATTCGACTTCGTCTTTTTCCTTTCTCATTAAGAGACAGCGCTAGAAGATGGCTTCAATCTCTCCCTTCCAACTCAGTCACCACATGGAACGAGTTGAAGAAAGTTTTTCTTGCCCGATATTTTCCGCCAAGCAAAACAGCTATGTTAAGAGCCCAGATAAACGGATTTAAACAGAAAGACAACGAGTCTCTTTTCGAAGCATGGGAAAGATACAAAGACATGATGAGACTTTGCCCACACCATGGTTTGGAAGACTGGTTAGTAATTCACACATTTTATAATGGCCTCTTATACAATACAAGGTTAACAATAGACGCCGCTGCAGGTGGTGCACTAATGAACAAACCTTATGCTGATGCTTACCAGCTTATCGAGAGCATGGCCCAAAACCACTATCAGTGGGGAACCGAACGAACAACGGTGGAAAAACCTCAACCGAAAACTGGCATGTACGAGATAAGTAACCTTGATCACGTTAATGCAAAAGTGGATGCTTTGGTCCAGAAAATTGAAAGTTTAAACGTATCACCTCCAGCCGCCGTGGTTGCTATAACTCAGAATTGCGAGGTCTGTGGAATCCAAGGCCACACTCCTACGGAATGTCAACTCTTGACTGGAATCCAAGCAGAGCAAGTAAACTATGCTCAAGGAAGCCCCTATTCGAATACCTATAACCCAAATTGGAAGAACCATCCAAACTTTTCATATAAGAGTAATAATGCTTTATACGCACCTGGACAGTCTCCAAATCAAGCCCCATCTATACCTCCGGGATATCAGAAACTGAATCCATCCATACCTAACAATAATACCCCTAGAAAATCCAACTTGGAAATCATGATGGAAAACTTTATAGCTTCCCAACAACAAACCAATAAAGATTTCTTAAACCAGAACATACATACTGGCGAACAACTTAAACAACTAGCAAGCAAAGTAGATGCCTTGGCTACCCATAACAAAATGCTGGAAACACAAATATCTCAAGTAGCTCAACAACAAGCACCTACTGCTGCCCCAACTGGTACATTCCCTGGACAGCCCCAACCTAATCCGAGAAGCCAAGCTCATGCAATTATATTAAGAAGTGGAACGGAAGTGGAAGGACCGTCTGATCCAAGGATAGAAAACCAAAACCCTAAGAAATCAACTGAGGAAAGTGAACCTAAGGAAAAGGAAGAGAGAAATAAGGAAACCCTAGAAAAGAAGGAACCTTATGTACCTCCACCACCTTACAAACCACCTATACCTTACCCTCAAAGGCTTGTTAAAACCAAAGATGCGAGCCAATTTAGAAAATTTGTTGATCTCCTTAAACAATTAAACGTTACAATTCCGTTCACCGAAGCTATTACGCAGATGCCCTCATATGCTAAATTCTTAAAAGAAATTCTTTCTAATAAGAGGAAACTTGAGGATAGCGAAACCGTTACACTCCCTGCCGAATGTAGCGCTATAATCCAAAACATGCCACCTAAACTCAAGGATCCGGGTAGTTTCTCTATACCCTGTCACATAGGAAAATTTGTCATCGACAAAGCCTTATGCGATTTAGGAGCCGGAATTAGCGTTATGCCTTTATCCATATGTAAGAAACTGGAAATGGGAGAATTAAGACCAACCAAAATGTCCGTGCAACTAGCAGATCGTTCCATCAAATATCCTGTAGGAATCCTTGAAAACGTTCCAGTACGCATAGGTCAGTTTTACATTCCCACCGACTTTACAATTATGGACATTAGAGAAGATGATATTACACCCATTATACTAGGAAGACCATTCTTAGCAACTGCCGGTGCAATCATAGACGTAAAACGAGGACGACTCACCTTCGAAGTAGGTGAAGAGAAAATTGAATTCATTCTTTCCCAATTCTTGAAAGCACCTGCAATAGAAGATACATGTTACTTCATGGATATCATCGATGAATGCATAAAAGAAGCAGAGTCAGGAGAAGACAAATCATCAGACTATCTTTTAGAGGACAAATCTAAACAATGCTTAGCAATAACACCGGACCCTACGCAATGTCTTAACAAACCAACCCCTGATTTGAAAACACTTCCCAAAAATCTGAGATATGAATTCCTAGACTTAGAACTTGAACGACCTGTGATAGTTAATGCAGATCTAGGAAGACTCGAAACAGAAAAACTCTTACATATCTTAAGGAAATATCCAACCGCACTAGGATACCACATCACCGATCTTAAAGGAATAAGCCCTTCTATTTGTATGCACCGCATCATGTTAGAAGAAGACTGTAAAACCTCTAGGGAACACCAGAGAAGACTAAACCCGATCCTGAGTGAGGTAGTAAAGAAAGAAATAACCAAGTTATTGGAAGCAGGTACTATATATCCTATATCTGATAGCAAATGGGTTAGTCCTGTACACGTTGTACCAAAGAAAGGAGGCATAACCGTTATTGAAAACGAAAAAAGGGAAACTATAACTAAACGAATCGAATCAGGATGGAGAATGTGCATTGATTATAGGAAACTAAACAAAGCAACCCGAAAAGATCATTTCCCTTTACCATTCATTGACCAAATGTTAGAACGATTAGCAAAACATTCACATTTCTGTTATCTAGACGGTTATTCAGGCTTCTTTCAAATACCAATTCACCCTGATGACCAAGAAAAGACAACGTTCACATGCCCTTTTGGTACCTTCGCTTATAGACGAATGCCGTTTGGTCTGTGTAATGCCCCTGCAACTTTTCAAAGATGCATGATGGCGATTTTCGCCGACTTTCTCGAAAACATCATGGAAGTATTTATGGATGACTTTTCTGTATACGGACAAAGTTTCGAAGAATGCCTTGAAAACCTGGAAAGAGTTCTTGAGCGATGTGTAAAAGTAAACTTAGTACTTAATTGGGAAAAGTGCCACTTTATGGTACAAGAAGGAATTGTTTTAGGACACATCATCTCGAACAGAGGAATTGAAGTAGACAAAGCCAAAATAGAGGTAATCGAAAATCTTCAACCCCCAAGGACCGTGAGAGAAGTACGAAGCTTTTTAGGACACACCGGTTTTTACCGACGATTCATCAAAGACTTCTCTAAGATAACTAAACCTCTAACCGGACTATTGATGAAAGATGCTGAATTCATATTCGACGATAACTGTTTAAAAGCATTTCAAACTCTTAAACAAGCATTAATCTCAGCACCCATTATGCAGACACCAGACTGGAATGAACCATTCGAAATAATGTGCGATGCCAGTGATTATGCTGTAGGAGCTGTTTTAGGACAAAGGAAGGATAAAAAGCTTCACGTTATATATTACGCAAGCAGAACCCTGGATGAAGCGCAAATGAATTACGCCACTGCCGAGAAAGAACTCCTAGCAGTGGTATTCGCACTAGATAAATTTCGTTCTTACTTGGTAGGAGCCAAAATAATAGTCTACACCGATCACGCTGCTATCAGGTACCTTTTAACAAAAAAGGATGCTAAACCTAGACTCCTAAGATGGATCTTGTTACTACAAGAATTCGACTTAGAAATCAAGGACAAGAAAGGAACTGAAAACGTAGTAGCAGACCACCTCTCTAGACTTGAGAACCTTGAACCGGAAAGAACATCAATTAATGATGATTTCTCGTATGATAAACTTATAGCTACTTTGGAAGAGAACAACTCCGACATGCAAGTAGAAACCACCTTAGCTATATCTGTCACACCATGGTACGCTGATCTAGTCAATTATTTAGCTGCCGGAATAGTTCCACCTACTTTATCTTACCAGCAGAAGAAACGATTCTTCTACGACATAAAACACTACTACTGGGATGATCCCTTACTTTTCAAAAGAGGCCCCGATGGTATTTTCCGTCGATGTATACCCGAAGAAGAGGTAGAAAATATAATCCAACACTGTCACTCCGCTCCTTATGGTGGACACACAAGTACATCCAAGACCTGCTCTAAAATCCTACAAGCTGGCTTTTATTGGCCAACTATATGGAAAGACGTACATGCGGCTATTAAGGAGTGTGACAGATGTCAACGCACGGGAAACATATCTAGACGTGACGAGATGCCACAAAAAGGTATTTTGGAAGTAGAGATTTTTGACGTGTGGGGGATAGACTTCATGGGACCTTTCCCATCCTCTTTCGGTAACAAATACATACTCGTGGCAGTTGACTACGTATCAAAATGGATCGAAGCTGTAGCTTCTCCAACAAATGACACCCGAGTAGTAACTAGACTCTTTAAAAATATAATATTTCCGAGATTTGGCATCCCAAGAATAGTAGTCAGTGATGGTGGATCACACTTTATATCCAAGGTACTCGAAAAACTACTATTTAAATACGGAGTGAGACATAGGATAGCAACACCTTACCACCCTCAAACCAGTGGACAAGTGGAAGTATCTAACAGAGAAATCAAGCAAATACTAGAAAAAACGGTAGCCACTTCAAGGAAAGATTGGTCATTGAAATTACCAGAAGCTTTGTGGGCTTACCGAACTGCTTATAAAACCCCCATTGGGACGACCCCATTTAAGCTCATTTATGGAAAATCCTGTCACCTCCCGGTAGAATTAGAACATAAAGCCTATTGGGCTATTAGAAACCTAAATTTGAATTATAAAGCCGCCGGTGAAAAGAGAATCCTTGACATAAACGAATTAGAGGAACTCAGAAGAGACGCCTATGAAAATGCCAGAATCTATAAAGAAAGAACAAAACAATGGCATGACAAGCGTATATCAAGGAAAATCTTCAAGCAAGGCGACGCAGTACTTTTATTTAACTCTAGACTAAAGTTATTTCCGGGAAAACTACGATCCAGATGGTCAGGGCCTTTTCATATCACTAAAATCTTTCCCAGTGGAGCGGTAGAAATAAAAGGACAATCTACAGAACCGTTCACCGTAAACGGGCAACGTCTGAAACACTATCACTATGCGGAAACCAACGAGGATTCGCAAATCCTACACTTAGACGAAACGCCCCCAGGATCTATAGATTATATTTAACAGTTTCTTTGTCGAGCTTGCGACATTTAAACAAAGCGCTTAGTGGGAGACAACCCACAAACTAATTTGTTATTTTATTATTCTATTATTATCATTCCCCTATTTCTTTCTTAATTATTCTTTTAATTTCTGTTTAGTATTCATTCTTGATTTATTCAAAAAAATAAAATAAAATAAATAAATAATAATAATAATCTTTTCTTCTTTCGGCATTTGGCCAAATCCTGACTTAAACTCATGTTTTCTTTTCTCTAGCTAACACTAACCAGATGGGACATTTTGATCGTATGGGTATCAAGTTCAGAGGAATGGCTCAGAAACAAAAGTTTGAAGAACTAGCCGCTAGAGAGATGCTACCTAGTTTATATGCTGATGATTGGGCTATGACTGCCCTTGGACTGAGACAGAGTGTCCTGTATTTGCTGAATCAGATAGGATGGGAGACATCCCCTATTCTGAGACATTTCACCACCTACCGGAGACTCACACTAGAATTCCTTAGCTCACTAATCTATCTACCCAGCCATGGAAAAGGAATTAGCAGAGGTTTTATCCAGTTCAGAATGTTCAATATGGAGTACCAATTTAATATTAGAGACTTTACCAACCTTTTGGGTTTTCCTACCTCCTTTGATACATTCACTGTAAGCCAGGAAGAACTTTTTGAATATAGAGAGCTTGAACACTTTTGGGGTAAGCTGACTGGAAATGATGAGCCCGAAGAACATGAGTTTCTCTCTGGAAACATACATAACCCGGCTTTTCGCTATTTCCATAAGATCCTAACCCACACTTTATTTGGGAAGAAGCCAAATAGTACTTCAGTTTCACGTGATGAACTCTTCATCATATTCTGTGCTTCCCAGAACCGTCCAGTAAACGGTGCTACTTTTATGTTAGCTAATTTGGACCACCTTATCCAGGATGAGCGAGCACCCATTAGAATAGGCGGTTTGATAACTATGATAGGTAATGCTATTGGATTACGTCAGCCTATGCTTGACCTTAGCCCTTTTTGTGGCATTACTACTATGAGTATACCTTTCCTCTTCAACACTATGTTTATAGCAAACATAGGGTCTGATGAGTTTGAGCTTATTATTGATAACCAGGTTCTCTGCCTATTCACCATGCCCGATCCTAGGACTAGTGTTCATAACCAAAGGAACTGGCTCTATAACCTGAATGAAACCCCAACTCCTGCTGGATCCACTGAATCCATCCAGGATTATGAGATTTGTGATGACTATGAGAATTATGTTGACCAGATCTCTCATGCTGAATCTGACCCTCAGACACCATCCGGCTATCATGATATTGACCCTCCTCCTCAGCCTGTTCCGACCGAAGAATCAGCCATACCTGACCTCCGACATCATATGCCCGGAACTGATTATAACACCGCCATTGAAGCTTTGATGTCAGAACAAGACGCCCTCAGAGGAGAATTTACTAACATGAGAGACGAAGTTCTAGGATACATGAGCAGTATGACGAATCAGTTTCACGAGTTGCTACATCATGTTAACTCTTTTGCTCCACCGGCCAGAGATCGTACAGAGGGATAGAGTTTAGTTACTTTCCTAAGTTATTTAGTTTTAAATTAGATTTTTCATTAATGTTATTTGAATTCATGTTTATTTCTATTTCATTTCATTGTTTTCCTTTCCTGTATTACATTATGATCAATTTTTATTGAAGTTGTTTATTTAATTTTATTATGCAAAAGCTATTATGCTCTACTGTTGCTTCCTATGAATTATTACTATACAAGCAGATTAAGCGTGCACAATAAATTAAACTGCATACTAAACTGATCATAAGCAAAACAAAACATTAAAAATACGCTACAAGTAATTCTGTGAAGCGCCACTAAGCCTTTCCAAAAAGGAATGTGTGACGAGCGTCACACTATCCATAACGGACGGCACGCTTAGTGCCTGTTACGAGCGTCACACCCCTGTGACGAGCGTAACACTCCTCAGACTAGTGAACGTTAAGGAGCCGTTGGAGACGAACGTTACACCTTTAACTTTTTACCTTCCCCATTCATTTTTCATTTAACCACACTTAATTACTTTTCAACCACTTTTTCTTTTCATCTTCCAAATTCTTCTCCTATAAATACCCACCAAACCTTCCTTCATTCACCACAAAACAATTCTCTCCTATCAAATACATTTCTTTTTCTTTCCAAATCATCCCTTCAAAATTCATCACAATGGCGGGAAATCAAAATTTCGGAAATATCATCTTCCGATCCGTAGATGACAATTATCAGAGGGAGCAATTCGAGCGTTTCCAACAGCGAGGCGTCGTTTCCACCAGGTACCCCGATTTACCTTGTTTACAACAATTAGGCTTACTCCAAGGTATCGAATGGATGCTCCGTCAAGCCAACCTAACCTTCCTTTGCACCCATAATCAACCCACCTACCCATCCCTAACCTTAGAATTCTTAAGTTCCTACGACTACACCACCCCCGCCGGTGAAGACGAATTTCTAACTGGTACGGCAACCTTCCGTATGTTTAACACCGAGTACTCTCTAACCCAAAACCAATTGAGTACCATGCTACAATTTCCCACAGAAGGTCTGCTGCATGCCAGAATCCCTCCAACCTCAAACTGGAACACAGTTGGTGTTTTCGGCCTTTTTAAGAAAATTTCCGGTATAGATACCTACAACTGGGAAGAGCTCCTTCTCTCCCATATACATAACCCCACTATCCGGTACTTTATCCGCATCTTGCAAAACACAATTTTTGGAAGGCCAAACAACAACAAGGTCAACTCAAAGGAACTATTTTTCCTCCAGTGCGTCTTCGAACCAGATACTCAGGTAAACGCCGCCTCCTTTCTATTTCATCACATCCGCACCTTATGTGCTAGAGGCCGGCAACCTTTTATAATTGGTGGATTAATAACCACCATCGCACTTGGCCTAAACCTAGGGGATAAACTCCAAACTTTAGAATCCCTACCTCCCCTATCTATGGATATCAGCTACTGTCGATCTAGCCGCTTGATTAAGAACAGAGTAGGCGGAGGATATTATCTTATGGTGAACAACCAGGCAGTCCCAAGCGTTGTTCTACCAAATACTGCCCTCACTGATGTCACAAACCCCGACCGCCACCTCTATGATCTAAACGCTCCTGAAACCACCGAGCCTTCACAAACAAACCCGCAAACAGATGAGTTTGAAGAAATGGAACAAGGTGATCATCCGCCTACACAACAGTCAGTCCCGCTCAACCCTTCCGGCAATACAACTGGCCCATCCTCCCAACGTCGTCGACGAAGAAGGCCTGCAACCAACGACGACATTATGGATGCTATCGATGGCATGCAGGCACAGAATGTCGAAATGCTGCAGATGATGCATCAAATGCAACAGCAACAGGATGCTAGGAATGCCATAACCGACCAGCGGTTTACTGAGTTGTTCAGCAGGTTCGACAACTTAGACTTACGTCAGAGATCACCAGGTCCAAGAACCAGAGGCGGAAGACAACCTTAGTTGTAGTTTCTTTTTCCTTTCCATATTGTATTTCATTTCCTTAAAACATTGGGGACAATGTTTAATTTAAGTATGGGGGGGAAAACTTGTTCTTCCTATTTCCATTTTTCAAGTATGTTATTTTCCCTTTCATTGTTATTTCCCTTTAATCATTATAAAAAAAAAAAAAAAAAAAAATTTATTATAATTTTAAGTTAAGAGTGTGAAAAATTTCTATTATCTATTCCCTCAATTTTCTTGAGCCATAACAAAAAAAAAATTTTTTTAACACACCCAATAAGTATAAAGGTTGCTTACCTCATAAAACTTGAGTGAAATCAAGACAAAAAATCATTACCATAACAACGCTCTGAGAACCTCAACATGTTAGATCGGGATAAGTACCTATTATACCAATCCCTTGAACTTTTAGTTTTATAGTAACCCCGAGTAGTTTATACGAGAAGTCAGCACCATCTTAATAGCAAACTACGTGGAGAGCCGATGAATATAAGTGAATGATCCCCAAAGTAACATAAAATATATGAATATATCAGGAAATGCACTGATTAAATTAGGTGATCCTTACCAGATCATTTAATCTAAAGGTTGCAGATCATGCAAAAACACAATATGAAAAATCCATTATGAGTTGGTTCAGTAGGTATCTGGTACTGAACTCGGTAGGGCGGACTACGGTTCGATCCCCCACAATTTGCAATGGACTGAATAACGAAGTTATCCGACTTATGTACCAGAACTTCTAGCTAAAAGCGGATCATAATCACTAACCGGTTACTCCACTATGTGCGCGAAAAGATAAAGGGCTTAATGTGATTTCGCTAGAATGAAAACGGGTGAAATAAGAGTAAAGGAACTAGGATAGCTATAATAGGGTACTTGAACTGATTTGCACAAGGCAGGTTGTGACGGTAGTTGTTGATATCAAGATTTAACTCAAGTCGCTTCTAAACAAAATCCACTTGCAACCTATTACGAATTGATGTGTGTTTTGAAATTTCATCTGGCTAAAATTTTAAAACGATTTCTATACTGTATTTTGCTTGAGGACAAGCAAAGATCTAAGTATGGGGGAGTTTGATAACTTGAAATTATATCACATTTTAGGACTTAATTCAATTAGATTATATTATCATTTACTTTAATTTATCTCATTTTATCAGATATTATGCGGTATTTTCCTTTCTATTTATGTCAGGCATCCATTTTGAAGCAAAAGTGAAAAAGGGAAGAAAAGGAGGTGTAAAAAGGAATAAAAAGGAAACAAATAACAAAGACAAAGCCCAGCCCAAAGAAAGCGCACGTTATGCCTGTGACGGGCGTCACAAAGGTTGTGACGAGCGTCACACTAAGCACACTCTTGTGACGAGCGTCACACATGGTGTGACGGACGTCACACCATTCCCCTATATTTTTGGCGCTAGGAACTCAACTGACCATGTTGAAAGCTATTTCCACGCACGCTTAACCCTCGGAACGAAAAGACCGCGCATACGGAAACCCTTGGAAAGCAGTTACACCAGCAGCTGTATAAATAGCAGCTAATTGGGAAGTTCCAGCGGCCTCCGTTTTTCCACGCTCAGATTGCCGAAGCTCTGCCCATTTTTCTTTTCACGCTTTTGCTTATTTTTCTTTTCCAGCACTTAACATTGTTTATTTTATTTATTTCTTCTGCAAGTTCTACATTCTTTTTCCCTTGCAATTTACCTTTCCCTTTTTGGCATTTAGATATTTTTCGCATAATAGTTTCTACACCGGAAACTATTGTGCAACTTTTTATCGGATCTAACCTTACGTTAGATTCTAGTTTTATTTCCTTGGTTTAATTTATTGTTTAATTGAAGAATCGAAGAACAAATCCTACCGGCTTGTGGTGGAGTGTTCAAGACTATTGTATTACGCATTCAGGTTCTTTAATCATTATTTAATATTTTGTTTTATTATTTATCTATATTATCTGCCTGGAATGAGTCTGTTTATGCATGATATGTATTCTTGTTTATTTAGCATGTCTGGCTAATTCGCCTAGGTATCGGTATGTAAAGTAAGCAGAATAAGGGATCAAGACTGAGTCGATCTATCTAAACTTAAAATTAAAATCAATCTTTTTACGGTCTCAACTTACAGGTTTAATAACAAGATTTTTTACAAAAGTAAAGGACATAAAGAAGTTAAAATCAATAGAGCGAGAGTTTGAGGTTTTAACTGGACAGTGTAAGTTAGGCATTAATTCTAGATCAGGGCGAGAGCAAGTTTTAGAGTTAATTAAATTCTGACCTTTTCCAAAAAGTATTTTTAAAGATTGAATGTGAGGACGAGAGTTAAGCATTTGGATTTGATTATATAACCTAAGTCAACAGAGCGAGAGTTTGAGATAAGGGTGTTTAAAACGGTCAGTATTTTCTTAAAAAGAGTTTCTGCAACTTTATTGTTTTCAAAATATGATTTTTGACTTAATTATAAGTGACAGCTACATTAATATAAAATCATGGTTTATTCAACAGAGCGAGAGTTTGAGATAAAACCTTTAACCAATAAAGTTAACCGAAACGATTTATTTTAAAACCAAGAAACCGACAAAGACTTGATTCCCTAGTTCTGACGAACTACATACCGATATCCGTTTTATTAATATTTAATCTAGATCTTAGTTTAGCTCTTAGTTTTTCCCCAAAAAAATCAAACATTTTCACCTTAGATTTACGTAGTAACCTTAGATAACGGTATATCGATTCATAAGTCCCTGTGGGATCGATATCTTTTAAAACTACGCGATAGAACTGTGCACTTGCAGTTTGTATCCCATTCTCGACTCACACAGTCGAGCGATCATGGTCGAGCTTTGGAGCCAACGACCTCAAGATCTTTCCAACAACAGATCTTGATGTTAACACTTCTCCACATACCTTGATTTGATTCACCAATTTCATAACCTTGGTGAAGAAATCAGTTATATTTCATTGTCTTCCATCTGAAGCAATTCATACGTCCTTTTGTGAATTTGTAACCTCGTCTCTTTCACCTTCTCTCGCCTCCAAACGATTTCTCCAGAATTTCCCATGCTTCTTTCGCTGACTCTACATCACTAACCTTTTCAAAGTTATTTGCATCAACACATTGATGGATTATAAAGAGATCTTTATAATCTTTCTTCTTCAATTCTTTATGTGCAACATTTTCTTGATCTATCGTGTTTTTTGCAAGGGTTGTTACTCCTTCCTTCACAAGATCCCAAAGATCTTGATAATAGAACACACCATTTATCTGCTTGCACAAATTATCATAATTGTTGTTCTTGAGAATCAAAAGATTTGCTGGAAAATGCTCGTTTGGATGATTCATTGTCATCGTGATTTTCTTCCTACAAATTGTTTAAATCGGAGCTCTTGATACCAGATGTTGGAAATCCCCCATAATGAAAAGAGAAGAACAATGGAGAAAGAAAGAAAGTAAAGAACGATGAAGGAGAAGAAGAATTAAAATTCTGCAGAGTTTCTCTCTGCCCACAAACTGTGGAAAACTTCTTATTCACTTTGCAACTGCAAAATACTGTGAATTACAAATGTTATGAATACTCTACTTGCTTCATTACAAGAATAAGGGTTACTCCCTTTATTTATAGATTTAGGTTACCTTGCACCATAAGTCAAAACTCAAAACTATAAAAGACCAAAATAGTTAACACTACTAAAAATAAGTCTAAGTCGAAATCCTGTGTGAAATAACATGTTTCGACACTTTGACACACTAATGCAACTCAACACAATAGGTGATTCGAAACTCTCTCGCTTCTGTCGAGCAACCTGCTTCGACACAAGGAATTACAATTCAATATGTTAAGTTTTGATATTGAAATATTAAACATTTTTAATTTGTTTTATTTAAAAAATGGTCAATTTGATACATTTTTTTGAACTGGACAATTTTACAAAATTGACTCCGATTCTTTGCTTCGAATGTTTTAGACGATTTAATCCAGTTTTTCTGGTTTTACTCTAGTTTTTATCCACTAGCAATTTTAAAAAATTGATCCAACCGAATTCATCTCCGATTCCCGATCCAACCAATTGAACCGACCGGTTCGATGCGGTTTTTAAAACATGCAACGTCAGGCCTCGTTGACATTCCTAATTTAGATTTGAATACCTCTAAATTAATACATTTTCCTAAATTAATATTTTCTTTTATTTATATATTTTCTTTAATTTTTATAAAATACTCAAATCCGTTAGTATTTTGAAACGGAGAGAACATTGAATACTTAACTACCAAAAATATATTACTTATGAGAGTGTGGTTAATTCCCTCTCTCACTTCTTTCATACCATCGTAGACTATGGACACATCACATTTTACGCCTTCCCATTTCAGGTGAATTATCTTATAAGTGGACGACAAATTGGAAGGGGGTCACATCTAATAAATAGGCGATCGGTCTAAAATACGTGTGATTAGAAATGCGTTATAGGTGAGGTGTTGCATCACTTGCTTCCCATGTCACCTTTCGTGGGACATTCACAAATATACCAATACAACTTTTATTAAAAGAAATGTTTGAACTCACCATCCTACCACCCGAGATAATTAGTCTTATAACAGGAATTAGACTCATATGCTACTTGTTGAACAAACGACTCTAACACACAAGAGGGAGATGAATTATGATAAATGAATTTTAAAAACTTTTTTTTCATGAAAACAATTGATTTAAAACGATTTATGTTAGAAGCGGAGATGAACAAATAATAGGCAGCATAATAGATAAATAGAGGCTGAGAATATAAAAGATAGAAATATAAAGAGATAAGGTAAGAAAGATCACACTAGATATTATCCTAGTTTGACCTAAAACTACACGACTTACTATAGTCTCCAAGAGTTTTTCCTTGATATTTTCACTAAAATCAACTTGAACTTTTACACATGATCAACTCAAACAACCTTTCACAATTAAATTTTTTGTACAAGATCAACACAAATAACTAGAGCTTTCACAAAAGTTCAGGTTAACATTATACCAAATATTTTACAGGTTTATCTTGCAACATTAAAATTTATTACAAACCACAAGAGAAATATGCTCTTTAATAAAAACTGAGCATAAAAGGAAGATACCACAACTCTAAAGATGAAGCTTTTCAGTCTCTTAACACTAAAGCAATGATCAATGAATAAATCTTATAAAGTAAGAAGAATATGAGAGATAGAAGATTTGATAATTTAAAAAATTGGTGTATTGAGAAATGGGGAAAAACCTCCTTTATATAGGAAGAAATCTGGATAAAGGACAACAATCCATAAACTTTGGCACCTCCTAATCAATTAGAATTCCTACCAACTCGATTATGTTGAGCCAAAAAAGTAACTCTAATATTTGACGCCACTGTAGCGGTGTATTCGTCACTATATGATTTATTGATTAAACCATAAGCAAAGTATACAAAGAAATCGAGTCGCCACCACACTTTTATTTATCCAAAGGACTGGCTAAAAAGCGAACAAAAGCCTAAGAAGTTTTACACATAGAAAACTAATGAAAAGATCAGAAAATCTGGGTAAGGGGTAAATTACGCAATGGGAAGGTGTTAGGCACCCATCACGTCCTAGGTACTCCTAGGGAGCCCTTTTCACACTTGTTGAATGAAAATGTTTATTTGTTTATGACATATTGTGCAAACATGAATGGGAATATGAGAAAAGAATATACAATTTTATTATTTTTGTGTTTGAACGGATGAACCCGTTGCCTACGTACCTTCCATCAAAGGTAAGGATCAAAACGCCGTAGTTCGGCTAAAAGATTTCCAAAAATTAGTGAGTTCATTTTAAAACAAGAGCACTAAGGCTTTTTATTACCAATCGGAGAAAACTCAACCTGAATCAACAATCCACCATGCGAGGACGACTTCAACATACTAGTGAGGGGTTAACCCTATAATAAGTATGGAAGACTTACAATCAACTCACTAAGGATAAGGTAAGATTTACATCAACCACTATGGTAATTGAAACCTATGGCTAATGCATGAAAACATATCAACAATGGACAAAGCCACAAAACAATTGGATGGGTGAAGTTAATTGATTATGAGTATTCACAAAATATGGTCAAAGTATGATTAAGATTCAATTCGAAGAAGTATTATGAAATGGAGTTTGAAAAGTCAAGGACTTAGAGTCCAGGTTTCTAATTTGAAAAGAGATGAGAAAGTTTGCACAACATGTATTTACAAGTTTAAAAAAGTCAACAAGTGAAAAAGGGTTTTGAAACAAAAAGGATGTGGATGAAGGAATGTAAAACTTCCTAGAAGTTCACCTCTTGAAATCATATAGAAGATGATTCAAGTGTGTCCTTTGGAATGAGGCAACAAAGCAAGTAAGCAAACAAAAAGCAAGGTGATACCGGATGCCACCAATGGACTTACACCAATCTCACAAACAAAGGCGGATACCGGATACCAATAAATGGATTTACACCAATCTCCTAAAACAAAACCATGATACCGGATGCCAATAAATGGACTTACTCCAATCTCACACACAAAAGCGGATACCGGATACCAATAAATGGATTTACACCAATCTCCTAAACAAAAGCAATGATACCGGATGCCAATAAATGGTCTTACTCCAATCTCACAAAGCAAAACAGAACATGGATATCAGATGCCAATCTATCTGGACTTATTCCAATCTCCACAGGATGATCATAGGAATACAAGTGCCAACAACATGGACTTACAATTGCATCCTCACATACAACAAACAAACAGAAGCACAAGGCTAAGAGGACATGAGTGGCCAATGAAATGGTCTTACACTCTATCCCTTCCAAATCATAGGATCAATAGCCAATGAATGGACTTATAGTTGATTCCTCAATGGGCAAACTCAAACAAGTCACAAAGATATGAAGTGATGATCATGCAATAATGAACAATTAATGATGATAAATGCACAAAGGCAAGCAAGCAAACATGTACAGATGAGCCAAGCGAGCAATCAATGATTCAGTTAGCACACACTATAACCAAGCAATTAGGCTCAAGCAAGGGTTAGACTTTAAAGTCAACTGGAATGGGGTAAGGTGCTCTTAACCTTAACATTGAGAGTTAAGGTGAAGCAGATGAAAGGATATGAGGGGTGTGCCTCATGCTCTTATCCCTGGTCAGGGAGAGCATTGAATATCAGAAGGTGTGGGAGTTCAGAAAGTTGGAACTCTCTCCACAAGTTAATGACTCTATAGATCTTGGGTTAGGATCCACAATGCTTCAACATGTAATGTGAGCAAAGGGAAGACACACAGAATAGTAGGAGATGGACTACACATCTCTTCTATCTACCAATTGCCTTATTAAAAGGACTTTTCCTGCTTGGGGACAAAAATAAACAATCACAAACATTGCCTCTTAAGGAGGACTTCAGACAGGTGCCTGGCCAAGTAACAGACCAGGTCTTCCAGACTACATGAAGAAGAGATGTTATACCTCAATGCTTAAGCTAGCAAGCAAAGCAAAATCAAGTTCACAAAGGAACTATAGCAACTAAGGTACCTGAAATCAATCCAACATAATCAGTATACCAATCACAAAAGTCAAAACAGACAAGATAAGAACCAACAGTCAACACAATCAATCACATGTGCAAAGCACAAGCTCAAATCAAATGAGCTAGAGGCATCCTACAAAACAAACCAAGTTAGTTCATGACAATCCAATGAACCAAACTCAATCAACTTGAATTAATCTCCTTAAAGCAATTGCTTCTTAACCTGAAAATCAAACTCAAACATGAGAAGTAGACCACTAGGACAAGGCCTAGGGTCAAAGGAGGAGAAATAAACCAAAACAGAACATGAAAGTTGATTAAAATCAAGATTAATCAAATAAGAACAAAGTCCAATTGGTCTCATATCAAAACTATGCACCAAATCCATTTCATAAGCAAAATCATGTCAAACTATGCAAGTTGGAAGCTCAATGAGGTAAACAGAATGAACACAAGCATATCAATACCAAAATGGCTCAATAAATTCCAAGAAAAATCATGCTTAAACAGAACACATTCAATGAGCAACATACCAAAAATCATGGCATTTGGATAAAGGGAAGCAAGTCAATTAAAATCCCTAAGTCATGGCATGTTCTAACAAGCTCATACAAGGCACCAAATCATGCATCAACTTCAAGCAATCATAAAACAGAAACCAAACATGATAAATGAATGAAACCAAAGCCATGGCAAACTTCAAGATGTCTATAATACACATGCCAAATTTCAAGTCCATCCAATAAACACCAAGGATTTCCCAAATCATATGATATCATGACTCACAAAAGGTTCACAATTGGTCAAACAGAGGAGAAACTCTCAAACAAATAGAAAATGCATTCAAAATTCCAGGAAAAATCACAAGCAAACTTAACATCCATAAGTATCAACATGCAAAAATCCAGATCAATTCAAGTTCAATAGGCATTACAAATAAAATCAAGAAGTTGGACAAGAAATGGTGTGACACACATTGTCACACCTCCAAAGATCACATCATATCTCACAATCCAGAAATGCAAAAATAGCAAACTATATACCAAAATGACCAGGAATGAGTCTGGATTATGCATGTAAAATTTCAAGAATTTTGGATCAAACATCATGATTTCACAAATGAAATGGCAAGCTATGTGCAAGAAATGACATGTGAAAACAAACCCTAGGAAATTATTTTTTCCAACCGTGCACAAATTCATTAAAAATCATCAAAAAATAAAGGACATGGCAAGGATCATGGCATAAAAAATCTCATGTTGATTGGATTATTATTGAGAGAATTATGATTTTTTGAATGTGGAAGAAAATAAAAAAAATATGAAAGGAAGCATGTTAACATGGAAGCATAATTGAAAAAAATGCAAAAAGCCATATGAAGAAACGCTGGAATCCGGATTCGAACCGTGTAGCATTTCAAACTGAGCGCGCGCCTAATGAAACTATGCGTTTCATTAAAAGATGTGGCGCGCTGCTATTGGTCACATGGCTCACAAACATGAAATCCATGCAAAACAAAGGCCAGGCAAGATCTACACACGATCTGGAAACAAAACCTAAGCAAACTCATCGTGTTCTTGCTGTTCATCATCAACATAATCAAAACTCCACAGAAATGCATGAAAATTATATGGATCGATTCATCATTCAACACACATCAATAATCCAGCTTCAATTTAACCTAACTCTAACTGTATCCAAAGCATCGAGCAAATTAATTTTCATCAATCAACATTCAAATCCAGATATCTTCCTCAATTTTGCATGAAATTGCTAGATCTAAAGTGCAGTGTACTCTACATGCTAAGATCTACAAAAGCCACATGAGAATTGCAAGAAATGGAGTGGTCGAATTCCAACCTTAATGATGAAGCGGATCTTGATTTGCTTGTTTCAAGGCTCCAATTGTGAAAACAGATGCTCAATGATGCAGAGGAAGATGAATGAATGATGTACTTTAGCTCAACAATGCTCAGATTCGAAGAAATCTCCAACTGCCATGTGAATATGCAAGCTGCAACAGATGCGATTCTTCAAGAACTTTCAAAGATTTGCTTCAACAGATCTCCAACAATACCTGCAGATGATGATCAACACAAGAACAAGCAAAAGGAATGGTGAAATTCGATGAAAAAAAGTTGAAAAAGTTTGAGAGGATTTGAGAGAATTTGAGATGAAAATGAGTTTGGATCTGAAATTGTGAATTGTTCCCCCAGAATTCTGTTATGATTAGGGCTATATAGTACCTGTTAATCACACTAGCTAAACATGATTAGGCAAAATGAATTGGATTAGTGAAATGAACATGTTAATGGAAATTGGCCAAAATGCCCTCATGTTATGCTGTGCAATAGAACAGTGCAAATTCACTTGCAGCAAGTCCAAAATTCTGTTTTAAGGCAAATGCAATTGGTTTGGAATGAAAATTATGCATACTTTTCAAAATCACTTTTTCCCACCAAAATTCAAAATGAATTCACTTGAAAAATGCACTTTTTGTATGATGATTTTTGATGAAATGTAATGAATGATTATGATAGCTCATGTCAAATGGAGATTGTAGCAAAAAACCCCACTCAATTTGGCCAAATGGTGTGAAAGTTATCCAAGCTTGAAGTTCAAAATTTCTTGACAATGATTTGATCATAACTTGCCAACCATAAATGAGAAATGGATGTTCTTGGACTTTTTGGAAAGGTGGGAGCAAGATCTCAAACTTTCATGTTGGACAAAATTTCATTTGAAGCTTGCTTGATGATGTAAATTTGAGGAGAAGACCTTTCCATTTTTGGCAGTTTGAAATTACAGGTCACTTACTATTTTTGGAAACTTTTCATCTGACCTCAAATCCTCCAATGATGATGTTTGACATGTTATATGAGGCTTGTATGGACATGAATGAGACCTCTCCAACCTTCAAATCCCTGATTAAATGCACAGTTGACCACAGTTGACTTTGCTAGGGTTTTGGTTGACTGAACAATGCTTTGATGAATTTCAAGCCTCTACCACTTGAGATCTTGATTCAAAATGATATCATAACTCATATGAATATCTTATGAATGATCATGGTGCCCAAATTCTTCAGAATGGCCACCATCTATTGCTCAATGAATGCCTTTGACTGGCTTGGCCTAATGGTTGCTTCATCTGCAAGTAACAAGGTTAGATGACAATATTTTTGTACTTTTGGTTAGTAAACAAATGAAAAGCAATGATATACAAATGCTAGACATGCTTGGTGATCAAGAATCACACTCACAAGATAACCCACCCACAAGAAAGGAGGCAAAGTGCACAATGATCCTTGAGGCAATGATATGATATGATATGATGCCATGAGGGATCTTAGGGACAAAATTGGGGTCTTACAGCCACTTAATTGATTAACAAGTTTACCTAATTCATTAGGAAACGTTACTCTTGTTTTGATCGATTAGATGAATTGCCTAATTGATTAGACAATTGAGTTTTGTCTTGCTAATAAATTAGAAAGCTTCGTAATAGATAAAGTCCTTGTCCGAATTGGTTTTTAAGAAGTTTTAATAAAAAGATGAGAGTTTTGAAATAGTTTTGTGTGTATGTGTATTGTATTAGTAGTACAAGATTTACTCTTGCTTCATTTACATTTTTCCGATCAAACTATAAGATAAAACGCAAAGCCTAAGATTAGGCGAACCTTCACAACTTCACTTCCTTCTTGATTTAACTTTGGTTAGCTCTTTCAACTTGAACTTGAAAACTTGGTTTTGTGCTTGCTACCCATCCACCTTAATTATAACTTATTTAAAATAGAGAAGTTTTATATTTAAGTAATTTTAATTATATACTAACAAGTGTGTGAGATATTGGATCGAACTCTAGTATGGTCGAAGGGTAGCTTCTTGGTTCAACAATTCGACAAGACCTTAGCATGTCATCGAAGTTTGTTCATATGTTGTAGTTGAAGTATACTAGGATTGTTAGCATATCGAATTGGGCCTGACTATTATGCCTAACTATTTAAGTTAGTTTATTCTTTAAGTTAACTTATGTAATGGGCCTGTGTGTAAAAGTCAATTAGTTTAGTATGTTAGTTTTCTTATAAATAGCATACTAGTCTCTCACCCTTGAAAAATTCAAATCTTAATTAGGGTGAGAGAGGTTACTTGCTATTCTGTAACACTTGTAATCTTGTTTCAAAGAAAAAAGTAAAGAATAATAGTTTATAACCAATTTGTTGTGTTCTTCTTGCTTCCCCTTTCTACCATTGTGGGTTTCTTGCCGATAAAAAAATCAATTATACTTTGTAATTTTAGAATCGTTTTCACAATAAGTTTGTGCAATGAGCGTGTATAAGATGCCGTCAACAAAGTATGAGATTAAAAAATTCACCAGAGTGAACAATTTTGGTTTGTGGCGCTTGAAGATGAAAGCCCTACTAGTTCAGGAAGGTTGTTTAGAAGCGTTAAAGGGAGCCGCACCATGGACGTTGCATTAAAGGATAAAGAAAAAATGACTATGGTAGAGAAAGCCCACAATGCCATCTTATTGAGCCGTGGTGGTAAGGTTCTTTAACAGGGTTCGAAGGAGACGACAACGTCGAGTCTTTGGGAGAAACTCGAAAGTTTGTACATGACAAAATCATTGGCCAATCGCCTCTACCTAAAGCAAGCTTTGTATTCATTCAAGATGAGTAAATGCAGAATTATGGATGAGTAGTTGTATATGTTCAACAAGCTGATTCTTGATCTTGAAAATATCGATGTAAAAATTGAGGATGAAGATCAAGCGTTGTTATTGTCGTGTGCTTTGCCCATAACACATGCTCACTTCAAAGAAACTCTCTTGTATGGAAGAAAGTCTCTGACCTTTGAAGAAGTTCAATCATCCTTGTACTCTAGGGATTTGAACGAACGAAAGAAGAACAAGACATCTTCGATTGGTGAAGGTCTATCAGTTAAGGCAAAATTCACAAAGAGAGATGGCAAGTTCGACAAGAAGAAGGGTAAAAGTCAACAAAAGTCTTATAGTGGTGATACATCTGGTATTCGATGTTATCAATGTAAGAATGATGGTCATACAAGAAAAGTGTACCATGAACACCTGAAAGATCATGGAGGTAAGAAGAATGACAACGTAACCATTATTCAAGATGATTTTGACTCATCTGATGTTCTTTTGGTTTCAAGCGTCGACTCAAGTAAAAAGTGGATTATGGATTCAGGTTGCACTTGGCACATGACTTCAAACAAATAATTATTCGAGGAACTATGTGATCAAGATTATGGATCTATATTTCTTGGAAACAATAAAGCTTGCAAGATTGCAGGTGTTAGATCTGGGAGATTCAAGATCTATGATGAGTCAATAAGGTTGTTGACTGAAGTCAGGTATGTACCTGATTTGAAGAGAAATTTAATTTCTCTAGGTGAATTCGACAAGAAAGGATATGTTTTCCAATGAGAGAAAAGTATTCTAAAAGTCATGAAGGGGTCGAAGGAAGTCTTAAGAGGTGTGAAGAAACAAGGCTTGTATACCCTTGAGGCTGAAGTTGTCAGTGGTTCTGCAAATGTTGCATCCACGAAACCTCTATCGAAGACAAAAAATTGGCAAATGAGATTGGGCCATGCCAGTGAAAGAGGTTTGGTCAAATTGGGGAAACAAAACCTACTTGGTGGAGACAAAGTCTAAAAGTTGGATTTTGTGAACCCTGTGTACTTGGAAAATCTTGTAGAATGAAGTTCAATAAATGCAAACAAAGAACACATGGATCCCTTGATTACATCCATGCTAATCTTTGAGGGGCCTACGAGGTGTCCATCACATTCAGGAGCAAGGTATTTTCTATCTATAGTTGATGATTACTCCATAAAGTTATGGGTATTCATCCATAAGGCTAAGGATGAAACTTTTGAGAACTTCAAAAGTTAGAAGACTTTGGTTGAAAATTAGACTGGCAGGAAGGTCAAGAGGCTGAGAACTGACAATGGCCTTGAATTTTGCAATGAGACATTCGACAATTTTTGTGTAACTGTTGGTTGCGGTAAAGCAGCAAGCAAAAGTAAGTATTTTGTTTTATCATCTCCACAGGGATTAGCGCGACATCAAATGTCGTTCAACGATCTATATGTTTCTAAGCTTAATGAAGGGTTTGAAAGTAAAAAGATGCAGAAAGTAAAACATATGCACAAGTAATTAAAGTAACAGGGAGAACTCATCAGGAATGAATTTCATCCACCTATCTAATATGTAAATCTACCAATCAGTTGTATATAATCTAAAGCACTTATCAATATCATCACATATCGCTCATATCAGTGTCCATGTTTGGAACACCACGAGAGTTCTAATGTATTGTCTAATTTACAATCTCTTAGCATATCAGACAATATGGAACCTTAAGATTCGATACTCACGCAGATGTTAGATCTAAAGCTATGTATAGATTTTAGCATTTAACAGATGATTATCCTAGATCTAGATTCGAAGAGTATTTTTCAATAACGGTTTAAATCAATATATAAACAAGTAAACAAGGATAACATCAATATAGATTCATAAAATAGATCGTATACAACACCATGATTAATAAATATACATACTATCAAAACAAACTTACATATAATTCTAACAAGAAAGGTACAAAGAGAAGAATGAAGATAAATAAGAATCTTTCCACGTGTTAAGCAGACTGATGCAAATCCCACTCTGGATCTTCAATATTGCAACCCCTAATATTTTTTCTAAGCTACTCTCCACAAAAAATGATGCCGATGGAATTGGGGTTAAAAGTTTCCAAAACTATCCATAAAAAATCTATGTATAAAAGAATATATAGGGGTTGAAAAAGTGAAATCGCACTAAGCCCAAGCAGAGCTCACTTAGTGCGATAAGTAAAAATACACTTAAATCGCCTTGATTTGCGATAAACGCGCTCCTAGGACACTCATAGCGTGAATTTATCAAATTCCCCCTGCCCCTCTTTTTCTAAGCGCGTTAGGATCGTGCTAAGCCCAAGCAGGAAATCTTAGAATCTTTAAAAAATGTTATTTTATGTCTTGCTTGAAACCATGTTTTTGCCTATAATTTCAATGCTTCAATTATGCATGAAAACCTACAAAAAGAGATGAAAACTATCAAAATAAGAAATATTTACATGATAGCGCAAACTATACAATATATCCGCAAAAGTTGAGGCTTATGCATGAAACTCAATTGAAACAGGTCAATAAGTGCCAATTGTTCACACACACAATTACCACAATTTAGCACTTATTAGCAGCCTCTGGTATTGCAAGGCACAAAATTAATACAGGTACTCCCCAACAAAATAGTTTGGCTGAAAGGTTTTATCGAACCATTTTAGAAAAAGTTAGATGCATGTTGACTAATGTTGGGTTGAATAAGGTGTTTTGGACATAGGTTGTTTCGACAACAACATATATGATAAACAAGTGTCCTTCGACCGCATTAGATATGAAGACACCTGAAGAAATTTGATCGGGATATCCACTAGATCTCGATAAACTTAGAGTATTTGGCTGCATTACCTATGCTCATATTAGGTAGGACAAGGTCGAACCTAGAGCTTTGTAATGCTTGTTCATGGGATACCCTAAAGGAGTCAAAGCTTATATGCTAAGGTGCCTAAAGTCAAGTCACATGAGGTGTGTCACCAGTCGAGATGTAGTTTTCAATGAAGCTGAGATGGCTTTCAAGAAAACTGACGACGTTAGTCGAAGTGCACAGATATCTGAAGAAGAGATGGAATAAGAAAAGATTTATATTGAGGTGGAGCATGTCGGTGCTGAATTGCGTATTCCAGATCAAGTTGACGAAGAAACACAAGATGTTAAGGAAGATGAGGAAATTGTCGATGACTACGTGTTGGCAAGAGACAGGCCGAGAAGAGTCATCAAGCTACCTCAAAGACTCGGGTATGCAAATCTCATAGCTTATGCCTTAATCTCTGCAAGTGAGGTTCTAGATAAAGGACCTAGAGACTATAAGGAAGTTATGAGGAGTCGAAATAAGACTGAATGGTTGAAGACCATGGATGATGAGATGAAGTATCTTCATGATAACCACACTTGGGAACCGATCAAGAAACCTGATGGAGCCAGGTTAGTAAGTTGTAAGTGGATTTTCAAAGTTAAGGAAGGAATCAAAGGAGTGACGTCAAAGAGATACAAGGCAAGATTGGTCGTAGGGGGTTTCACTTAAAAAATAAAGTGTTAACTTTAATGACGTGTTCTCTCCTGTTGCGAAGCACATGTCCATTCAAATGTTACTTTCCATAGTGGCGCATTTCGACCTAAAACTGAAATAAATGGATGTGAAAACTGCTTTATAGTATGAAGATATAGATGAAACAATCCTGATGAGGCAACTAGAAGGGTATGCAGAAAAGGGTAAGGAAAATCATGTGTAAAAGATGAATAGATCTTTATATGGACTGAAACAATTTTCTCGACAGTGGAATAGGAGATTCGACAAGTTCATGGCACACATGTGTTTCATTAGAAGTCAGTTTGACCATTGTGTTTCAGGTTTTGATCTGGAAATTCATTTGTTATTTTGTTGCTTTATATGGATGATATTATCATAGCGAACAACAATGTCGAGGATGTAATGAAGAAAACTAGTTTGTTCCCTTGATGTTATCGAGTTTGTTCCAAGGTGGCGATTTGTGATACATTTGATCGAACTCTAGTATGATCGAAGGGTAACTTCTTGATTCGATAACTTAATAAGACCTTAGCATGCCGTCAAATTCTGTTTACATGTTGTAGTCAAAGTATACTAGGATTGTTAGCATGTAGAATTAGGATTGTTTCTTATGTCCAATTGTTTAAATTAGCTTGTTCTCTAAGTTAACTTGTATAATGGACATGTGTATAAAAACCCATTAGTTTAGTATGTTATTTTTCTTATAAATATCATACTAGTCTCTCATCATTGAAAAACGCAAATCCTAATTAGGATGAGAGAAGTTATTTTCTATTCTGTAACACTTGTAATCTTGTTTCAAAGAGAAAGTAAAGAATAGTAGTTTATAACTAACTTGTTATGTTCTTCTTGCTTCCCTTTTCTATCCTTGTGGGTTTCTTGCCGATCAAGAAACCAATTATGCTTTGTAATTTCGACATCATTTTCACAACAAAGTACAAATATTTATGAGTACAAATACAATTACTCATGCATGTCGCCTCTATATTCAATTATTTGCGGTTACTTAAAATATTAATTTATTTTATTTTGATGTAACTATTTTTTTAATAAATTAAATATTTTTATTCTTCGAACCCCCAAGTCACCATTAGCTCGGCTGATACAAACTTTTTCCCATTTAATCCAATAAATTTTCCTATCAACCCCACTCCCACTCCATAAAAAACATGTAAATAAAGATTCAATAGAAGGAACAATACTTGAGGGAGTCTTGAAGAAGGAAAGAAAATAATTTGATAATAAAGTCAATATTGATTTAAGTAACACAAGATAATCTCATATCGAAAGGTTTTTACTTTTCCACCCAAAAAGTTTGAACTTTGTATGTTCCACCATAAGATGGAAAAATGAATGTCGTTGCGTATGGAAAAATATTTAATTTACAATCTCATATATGGAAAAATGAATCTCAACCAAAAAAGGTTTTTACAATCTCATATGGAAAAATGAATGTCCTAGGAAGGACCGAGTAGATAAAAGAAATCTCCAATTTTGTAATTGAGAGTGAGTATTGCATCCACCAATCTAGATTAGAGACACCAACCAATAAACTTTTATTGAAATTAACTTTCAAGCCCGAAATAAGTTAAAAGAATCACATTCTCCTTCATAAATCTATTATTTGTCAAAATCTTCTCCCCAATTGATAATGTATCATCTATAAATTGCAAATGAAATTCTCTTTGGAGTTCTATTTGAATGGGAAAATGTGAAATTATAACTTTTAACCAAATTCTCATTCAAATATAACTCTAAACAAAACCTCGTAAAATCTCCTTTAATTTACATTTAAAAATCTTTTAAGAAATCAAAATTAACCTTTTTAGGATTTGGGCTTTTAAAAATATCATAGTCTCAAACAATTTATTTCGCATCCTCTTCACTGAAAGGTATATCTAACACATATGCATAATTAAAGCTAAGAGATATGAATGAAGATTCTTATGGACGGTTTGAAATGCATCTTAAAAACTCTTTTTTAGTTTTTGAAAATTTAAAATTTAAAAACTTGTTTGAATATAATGTTTTGCAAAAGTGTTTTTAAAAACTCTTTTCTATTTTTCAGTTTTTAAAAGTAAAAAAGTGAAACAGTTAAATTGTGTTTTGTTTCTTACTTTTTAGTTTTTAGTATTATAAAACTTGAAGAAAAAACATAAAAATTTATAATTTTCATTAATAGCATTAATGTAATTTTAATAACCTTTTATTTTGTTGTATTGGATTGGAATACCCTTGTATTTTCTTTGATTCATTTTGCCTATAAGAAAAACCAACCATTTTTCATTGATCTTTATTCTCCTTTTAATATTCAGTTTATAAAACTTAAAAATTAGAAAATTGGTTTGGTTTATATTTTTTAAAAACTATTTTAAATTTTCCTGTTTTCAAAACAGAAAAACCAAAAAAGCTCAGCAGAGTTTTGCTTTCCAATTCCAATATTTAGTCTATTACTATAATTCAAAAAACACGGAAAACACCAACAATTTTTATTAATGGTATTATTGTAAATAATGAGTTAAATTGAATTATTACATGTATAATTAAATTCTATAATAATATTAAATTAACTATAATAACATCACTTAAATTTTTTATTTAATTTTCAAACATTTATGAATTACAACATTACAATATTTTTTTTTGACTTTAATAATAATTACTCTATTTTAAACTAAATATAAAGCACCATTTAAAAAACTAAATATAAATACTATTTTAACTTATTATATTAAAATTTTAAAACATACTCTTCCTAAAACTACGAAGAGGATATAAACCTAATATTGACTACATAATTGGATTTCAGTACATATTACTAGTTTATAAATATTCAATTCATTCTAATGAGCATTTTTTTTAATTAATTCATTAATAACTCTATATTATACATTAATAATTTTATATTATTACAATTTTTATATTTTACTATTAAAAAAAGGTGGATTATGTGGTGAAAGTGTGTCAACAATAGTAATTTTTTAAATTCATTTCAAAAGTATTGATACCAAGTCCTATAATACTAATTTAGGATTAATGTAATATTATATAAATGACTATTTTTAGATATAAATTCCATAAATTTAAATTTTAATTAATTAATCAATGACTGAAATTAAATCTAATTATTGTAATTTGACTATTAATTGGCTAACTAAAGTATTTAATTACAAAAAAAGTACTCTCTCTATTCTTTTTTAAGTGTTGTTTTTTGACTTTTTACCTATACTAAGAAAACTAATCATTAAAAAAATTAGCTTAATGATCTATATCAGTGATTCAAATAGACACTAATTTCTATAATATTAATCCAACAATATTAATTGAAAGTACAATAATCGAGAGAGACTACTTACGGAATTGTGAGAAAATCTATGTGATTTCTTTGTGTAATTAGTGAATAATCCTTCATAATTTTGAGGTTGAGATATTTATATAATACTCTTTGGGCCGGGCTAAAAAAGAAAATGTAAATGTTTGCTTAGTTTTCTAATAAAAAATATGAGAGTGGAAGAAGACGGGTTATTACTCAAATCATGGGGAGATAATTTTTTCTTTTGACAAATATGTTTAGACAGTACATGTTAAATGTTAAATGAATAAGTCATAGATTCCAATTCCAGCGGGGTAACCTCTATGTGACTTGGAATGTACTTTGAGTTACTAGATTAAGTCCTTCCTGTACCAGATCGATTACGACAATTTCATGAACTTTTGCTCAATATCTATGCATATGATTCCATTACGACAATTTCATGAACTTTTGCTCAATATCTATGCATATGATGCCAATGAGATTGAATGATTGAGTTTTGACTTCTGACATAGATTTGTATGTAATATTGAATTTTAGTCTTCTAACTTGAGATTTGTATGCAATTTTGATATTTTGCACTTCGAGATAGATTGAAGAAAAAATTAGGAAGATTAATTAAAGGGTAAAAAATATCAAAATAAGAAGTATAATCGATGGACAAGAAAAATAAATTTTTTTCTTTGATGATTGGATTGCTGCTTCGTTTCAAATCTTTTTTAAATTTGTATATTTTGATTCAGTATTTTATTATTTTATTCATTTTAATTCAAATAAATTAATATCAAGACAATTTAATTCAATAAATTTTCTATATATAAAAAAACATGTAAAATGAGATGAGTCAATCGGAAGTGTACATATCACTCAAAATGTGCAACAAATTAAAGAAAATTACACATCTACATTTTTTTACTAGAAATGATATTTTTGGTAAGAATATAAAGATAATTAATATAAAATAGAGTAAATTTGATATTAATATGATTATTTGAATATCCACCCCACATATATTAAAAAAATATTCTAAAAATATATCATAAATTTTACATTTAAATTTAATATGATAAATATTATACTATAAATATTTCAAACTATATCTAGATTAAACTAAAATATATTGAAAAATTATTATAAAATTGAAATACAAATGATATAAATTTCATTTTTAAAATATATTTTAAAAATACATCTATTAAACAAGTTTTTTCATTTTCTCATCTCTAAAACAGTTTTCAAAAAATAAGATTACCAAATAGGTTTTATTTTATTTTATTCTTTAAAACAATTTTTTAAAATTGAATTCAAAATTATTTCACTCCTGAGATTTGTTTTTAACAATTTGTAAGGCCTAGGAAAAAAATATTTAGTTTAAAATCATACTATTTAATTTTTTTTTCCACAAAGTCTCAATTTAAATTTTAGTTTAACATGACTTTTGCCAAATTTTGAATATAATTTATATTTTTAAATAATAAATTGATAGCAAAATTTTTATACTCTTGAATAGTATTTTAACCTAGAAAGTTAAAATTTAGTTACTGCAAATATTAGAATTTCATTTAATAAATTTTGTATTTTAATATGAGTCATCTTCTTCTTTTATTGTTTTGGAAATATCTGAGTCTTTAACAAATATTATAGATATCACGAACAATAACTTAATACATAGTAAAAAAAAAACTAATAATTACTAGACTAGTATTTCCCCAACCCACATATTGACGAGAAAAACAATAGTAGGTGTTAAAAGTAATTCTATTTTAATATTGGTATTACCAGGCCCAACCGGCCCAACAAGATTGAGCTACTTGTTGTCCAAGCAGGATCGCAGTCAACAACACTTCATCACAGTGCATTTCTTCACAAAAACAGAAAAGAGAAAGCTTCGTCACATAGGTTTTGTTTGAATCGGAAAAGTAGAAGAAAGAAGAATATCAAAATGGCGAGATACGACAGAGCGATCACAGTTTTCTCACCCGATGGCCATCTCTTCCAAGTCGAGTACGCTCTCGAAGCCGTTCGCAAAGGTAACGCCGCCGTTGGTGTTCGCGGTACGGACAACGTAGTTCTCGGTGTAGAGAAGAAATCCACCGCCAAACTCCAAGACTCTAGGTTTCACACTTTTACTTTTTCAATTTTATTTTGTACTAAATCAAAATTAATCTTCATTTTCCATGATTATATTCAAATTGGACCTAGATTTAGGATCCTAGGGTTTAAAGCGTGTGATCGGTACTTTATGTAGTTTGTCTCCTCTGGATGTTTCTACTGTTTTTCGTTTGTGATTTTGTCAGTAATGATGACGTGGAGACTTTTGCATCCGAGTATAGTATGTTGTACATGTAATTTTGAGATTGCTATGATTTTGTTGTATTACGTGTTTAGTGTAGTAATTCTGCGATTTTGTCTGATGAATGATTTGTCATGTTGATCTTCCTTGATACTGTTTTTTTTTTTGCAAGACTTGTTATCTCCTCTTTCGGAAATGAATAGAAGTGTATGACTTTACAGTTTTTGTGTTGTGAGTGTAGATCTAGTTTGGATTGGTTTATAGCTCATAAGTTATAATGGCTTCTTTGTTAGAAAAAAAATTACAGTTCTTCATTTGCAAAAAAACTCTTCAGACTTATAGGTATTTACGATTAGAATCTATTATTATATGAGATGACTTTTGAAAATTTTGAGATGCTGTTAACAAATTTTAGCTTATATGGGAGTTTTTTCAGAAAGTGCATAGTCATTACTAATTCTTCTAAAGTTTCTGTTTTTATACCGATGCTATTGAGGTTTTACTGTTGTTTTACTTTTGTTGTGCAGATCAGTGAGGAAGATTGTTAATTTGGATGATCACATTGCTCTTGCATGTGCTGGACTAAAAGCTGATGCCCGTGTTCTTATTAACCGGGCGCGAGTTGAATGTCAAAGTCACAGGCTTACTGTTGAGGATCCTTGCACTGTGGAGTATATAACCCGTTACATTGCAGGTCTTCAGCAGAAGTACACACAAAGTGGTGGTGTAAGACCCTTTGGGCTTTCAACCTTGATTGTTGGCTTTGATCCTTACACTGGGTCACCTTCCCTGTACCAAACAGACCCTTCTGGCACATTTTCAGCTTGGAAAGCTAATGCAACCGGAAGAAACTCAAATTCAATCCGTGAGTTTTTAGAGAAGAACTTTAAAGAAACTTCTGGGCAGGAAACTGTCAAATTGGCTATCCGGGCATTGCTTGAAGTGAGTTAATTTGTTCTCTTTTGTGTTTTTTTAAAGAAATAGCATCTGATTCTATCATTTATATAGGTTCTTTGCAACTTAGGCAATTTCTTTTTTCTTTGCTGAATATATAGGTGTTGTGTATTGAAAGATATCAATACACATTATCTTCCCTATGCCTATATCCATTCCCTCATCCTTTTAATGCTATCAACGACCTAGGAGTTGGACTTTGGAATAACTTCTTTATGTTTTGGGAGGGACCTTAACAAAAACATTTAACTGCAAATTAGGTGGAAGTTTAGGATAAGCTACCTGTGTATTGAAAGATATTCATTTGCTTAATCTGGGTTTCACTTTTCCACTAGTTTAGATGAGTCATTATACTAACTATGTTAATATAAGGTAAAACTTCCAACAATTGACCCATAATGTGGTATGACCATTCCCTAAATCCTGCTATGGCAGGACCTTTATGGCACTAAGTTTTCCTCTTTTTCATTTGTTTGAGATCTTATCTCTTTCTGTTTCTTGATCAACACGGTTATTTTTGTACACATGAACATAACAAATTGTCAATGATATTTCAATCTAGACACATCTTTTTCTTTTGTTGAATATTTTTCATTTGAATAAGATTAAAGCACAAATCTTATATTACAGAACCGATACTACACCAGTAATAGATATTGGGGTTATGATGAATATCCGAATAAAGGATAGGAATGGAAACTAAAGAGCAGAGGAACAAAGCCTGCTGATGTAACTTTTAGCAAGTCAATTATTGAATGGACAAATGATACAAACAACTTAGAATCGGCAATTAAACAAATAAAGCAACCTCTAGGAATTAGAGCCTAGTCTCCCAAACCAACCAACATACAAAATACCTAATACAAACAACTTAGAATCGGCAATTGAACAAATAAAGCAACCTCTAGGAATTAGAGCCTAGTCTCCCAAGTTTTCCTCTTTTTCATTTGTTTGAGATCTTATGGCACTAAGTTTTCCTCTTTTTCATTTGTTTGAGATCTTATCTCTTTCTGTTTCTTGATCAACACGGTTATTTTTGTACACATGAACATAACAAATTGTCAATGATATTTCAATCTAGACACATCTTTTTCTTTTGTTGAATATTTTTCATTTGAATAAGATTAAAGCACAAATCTTATATTACAGAACCGATACTACACCAGTAATAGATATTGGGGTTATGATGAATATCCGAATAAAGGATAGGAATGGAAACTAAAGAGCAGAGGAACAAAGCCTGCTGATGTAACTTTTAGCAAGTCAATTATTGAATGAACAAATGATACAAACAACTTAGAATCGGCAATTAAACAAATAAAGCAACCTCTAGGAATTAGAGCCTAGTCTCCCAAACCAACCAACATACAAAATACCTAATACAAACAACTTAGAATCGGCAATTGAACAAATAAAGCAACCTCTAGGAATTAGAGCCTAGTCTCCCAAACCAACCAACATACAAAATACCTAATGCCCTCCCATTTCCTTTTCCGCCTATATTTATAAGAAAAATGCTTGTTGGGGCGAAATGAAAATTGACAATTGACATGGTCATCAGTTTACCTCACATTTATACCACCATTACACCTTTATTTTACAAAATCTGGAAGATATAACCATCCAAAGACCTCAGCTTCGTGAGTTTTACGAACATATATCCTCGTCCCAAATAGCAATGCCCTATTTATAATTCTGATTACCTACGGCAGTTACATAGCAGTTACTGCACATACAATATTTAATAAAATGAACTGCCTAATACTAACATAATGGATAGAGTAATTTTGTCTATTCCTATTGCATAATTATAGTACTATTATTGGCTAGTAATTTGTTAAACATTTGGAACTGGATCTGATAAACATTTTGCATTTGGCTTTTCCTTGTCGGCATATGTAATTAGGTTGTAGAGAGTGGAGGCAAGAACATTGAAGTTGCTGTGATGACCAAGGAGCATGGTCTGCGTCAACTGGAGGAAGCTGAAATTGACGCCATTGTTGCTGAGATTGAAGCAGAGAAAGCTGCTGCTGAGGCCGCAAAGAAAGCTCCCCCCAAGGATACATGATTTTAGATTTCTTTTGTTGGCTCTACTTATTGTAAGCTAAAATTGATGCTATCATATCTCTAAGATTGAAACACAAAAAGATCTGCTTAGGCTACCCAAGAGATCCTTAGACATGATTTTCATTTATATTTGTTTAGATCGTGAAATGTTCTTGTTGGGTTATGACCTAACTTAAAAATGATTTCTTTTATCGTTTTTTTGGGGTCATATCATGTTGTTTATTTTCAATTTAATAGCATGTCATTATTTTTCAAGTTTGTAAATGTTAATTTTTAAATATTTCATGCATATTTATTAAAAAGAATTGAGTTCTATTTTAAATAATCTAATAAGAAAATGCTATCCTTAACAAATCATGTACTTATGTTTTGAAATACATCTATTTAAATATGTTATATGATTTTAGTTTCAAATGGTATTGCCGCTCACCGATAGCTATTACTTATGACTATTTTAATGAGCATTTAACTTACATCTTCCACTTAAGACATCCCTAGACTGTTATTACCTTTTTGGAATTTTCTATTATTGTCATCGGAAATTTTGTAAAAATACTGGATTTTTTTTAAAAATTTCTTGTAAAACCAGATTTTTGAAAAAAAACTCTAAAATTATGTCCTCCATTCTTGGTAGATTACATCCAGTACCATTGTACCATATCGTAATTGATACCGCTGTCCAATGAAGAGAATGGAGGAATACCATCATGGTGAGTCCTATATTCCGTAGGAGAAAAACATAGGAAATTCAAATACAAGGATTCCTCCTATATCCTGTAGGAGAAAAACATAGAAAAATCCTATATTCCGTAGGAGAAAAACATAGGAAATTCAAATACCCTCATATATCCTGTAGGAGAAAAACATAGGAAATTCAAATACCCTCATATATCCTGTAGGAGAAAAACATAGGAAATCCAAATACGAGGATTCCTCCTCTTACAGGAGAACGGATGAGAGTCTCTCGTCAGTACTTCTTATATCCTCATCAGATCTTAAAGCATGATAGACGAGATGATGTTACGGTCATTCCTCCTCCATAGGAGAAAACATGATGGAAAAATACAATGGAAATTTCAACTCCAATTTAGTACTACCATAAAATATAGTATTTTTTTCCACTTCACAAGGTAGTTGTAATTATTCAACCTACGGTTATCCTCACAATTTCTTCAATTTACTTAGCAATCTTCAATTTACTTAGCAATCATTAGGCGAGACTTTCATGTAACATGCCTCAATCTAAACTATCTACTTACACATTATGTACATCTTCGATCCTTCTATAGTTGGGTGAACCAAACCAAATAGGGAATTACATTGGAAAGAGAATCTTAAAGTTCCACTAAATTATAACTCTCGACATTAGCTTTCCAACACAACTTACTGCATCTTGTTTTGAGTTAAAGATCTCAAGATATGCTACGATTAATATAATAAAAAAATTCAACTTTAAAGGTTCGCTTAGCCACGACCCAACGAGGTTAAAGCGATACGCTACGATTAATATAATAAAAAAATTCAGCTTTAAAGGTTCGCTTAGCCACGACCCAACGAGGTTAAAGCGAGGCCAGACAAAATGAAATTTTAATGTTAGAATTGCCCGTCTCGCTAAGCCACTGGCAACGAGATCAAGGGAGACGTTGCTAAGCAAACATATTTTTCCGTAGGCATCATATGATCATATACAACATGGATTCTCAGCAAAGTTCATAAAACCATGCCTTAATTCAACAATCATAAGGATTCTAAAAACCCCAAGTCCTAACTAAGGACTCGCCTTAGGAAGATTTAGAAATGAAGATAGAGGATCAACGATGAAATGAATTGGGATGAGCTTTGAAGAGTTTATTTTCTTCTTCTCTTTGCATTTCATTGGAAACTCTCCCTCACTCCTTTCTAGATTTTGTTTTGCAAAAAGTAACAATTGAAGTGAATGAGAGAAATGATAAAGTTATTTAAGGGATAGAATTACCATTACGCCCCCAACTAACCAATGGTCATTTAACATGTGATTTTTGATTAGTTTGGGCATTAGCATAAATAACACATGTAATCATCACACTAACGATTAATAGATGATAGATACCGGTGTTAGAAGGGAGTTATTACACATCTAAGAGATTTGGTTTTTGAGAAATAAGAAGTTTTTAGGATTTAGAGATTAAGGGTCCATTTGAAATATATCTAAAAAATTCTTATTTAATTTTTAAAAATTTAAAATTTAAAAATTTGTTTGAATATAACGTTTTGCAAAAGTATATTTAAAAATCTTTTTCTATTTTTCAGTTTTTAAAAGTAAAAAAGTGAAACCGTTTAGTTGTTTTTTTTTTTTACTTTTCAGTTTTTAATAAATTTATAATTTTTATTAATGATATTAATATAATTTTAATAATTTTTATATTTTTAAAATAAAATAAAAAAACATATTTGAAAGAGTATGATATTTCTTTTATTCATGTATGCTCTTTTTATGTATAAGTAACATTTTTAAATATATTTATTTATTTTAGTTAATTTTTTTTTGTGTTTCTTAATTATTTTCACTATATCTATTAAATGTACAATCCCATTTTTTACTTGTTTTTTTCTTCTTATTATTATTCTAGTTTTTAATTTTATTTTAAATCCTCAGACTAATAAAAGTTAACTTTCATATAAATTTATTTACTATTTTGAAAATCAGATTAGTCATCTAATCAATAAGAGTATTGAATCACTAATTTATTGGTTGAACCGCATGACTAAACCAGATTAATCTAGATAATTCAGTTGAATAAACCAATCTCTATGAAAAAAAAGTATAGTTATTAAATCGGTTTAAACAAATGATTTAATCTCTAAAAAAATCACGACACCTATAAAATTTTAAAATTTCAAAATATCATAATTTAACAAATTCATTATTTAAACTCAAATTTTAAACATATTCATAGCACACAACAAAATAGTACATAATACAAATCTAAATAAAATAAACTCGAATAATAAATAATGCATTGTCTAATAAATTAGATTTAAAGAGTGAAAGGTGTTCCAATAAAGTTTTAAGAAAAATCTAATTATATTTTTATTTTTTTTAATTTTTTTTATCAAAACAGTGCGTATTTTATGAAAAAAAGCAAGCAATTAATATGTCGATTTTTAAAAATTGTCCGTTCTTCAATTTTTATTGATTTTAACCGGTTTGGTCAATTCTCACCAATGACCCCTTTGATTTTTGATTCGACCGGTTCAATCGACATGTCAAATACGGTTTCTAAAACATTGAATTTATCTCTTCGACTTTGAAATATTATATAACTAAATCTTATTAATACTATTTTTTTCTTTTTTTTAATGTTCTTATAATTTATTTAATTTTTTTTTTGGTTTTATTATTTAATTTTTTAACACAATATTTTCTCCTCCATACTTTATATCACATTCTGCATGGTTATTATAACTTTATATACTTTTAAATTTTTTAAACTATTTAAAATTATCAAAGTTATTAAAAATAATTAATTCCTATTTCTTTTAAGAGAAATGTTATTAAAAATAATAATTAAAAAAATAAAGAAAAACATTCATCAAACAAGTGTTATGTGATTTGTAAAATTAAAAATTGATTTAACCCAATTATTTGTATTATAACAAATATCAATTAATTTCTTAAGTTTATAATATGTTATACAATAAAATAGATTTTAAAAGTAAATGACAAAATATGCATTTTTATTCTCTTCTTAAAATACTATTAAAAAATTAGATTATTAAACAAATTTTTTCATTTTCATATTTTCACAACAGTTTTTAAAAATTAGTTTATCAAACAAAATTTTTGTTAATTTTCTTCTTAAAAATAGTTTTTGATTCGACCAGTTCAATCGACATGTCCAATACGGTTTCTAAAACATTGAATTTATCTCTTCTTTGAAATATTATATAACTAAATCTTATTAATACTATTTTTTTTAATGTTCTTATAATTTTTTTTAACAATGTTTTCTCCTCCATATTTTATATCACATTCTGCATGGTTATTATAACTTTATATACTGTTAAAATTTTTAAACTATTTAAAATTATCAAAGTTATTAAAAATAATTAATTCCTATTTTTTAAAGAGAAATGTTATTAAAAATAACAATTAAAAAAATAAAGAAAAATATTCACCAAACAAGTGTTATGTGATTTGTAAAATTAAAAATTGATTTAACCCAATTATTTATATTCGAACAAATATCAATTAATTTTCTTAAGTTTATAATATCTTATATAATAAAATAAATTTTAAAAATAAATGATAAAATATGCCTTTTTATTCTCTTCTTAGAATACTATTAAAAAATTAGATTATCAAACAAATTTTTTCATTTTCATATTTTCACAACAGTTTTTAAAAATTAGTTTATCAAACAAATTTTTTGTTAATTTTCTTCTTAAAAATAACTTTTAAAAATAGATTTGAAAAACAAATTTTAAGAACTAAAATTGAAAAGTGTTTCAAACAGTTAATCATTTTTAAGAGAGAAAATTAAATCAGTATGCTTGTTATTGAAAATAAATAATTTTTTAATCAATTAGTATATTCCATTTTGTATTTTATTTTTAAAAAATTAGATTATTTTATATGTTTAATATATTATAAACAAAATAAAAATTTTAATTTGTTAATATAGTTACTTGTTTTTTGAAGAAAAAATTTATATTTTTGAGTATGCTTCATATATTGTGTTCGAATTAAATCAAGCTTAACGCTTATGCCCTATGGGCACAAGATAGGAACCTCACTTATATAATGTTTGTATTGAAAAAAACAATTAAAAAAATAATTTTATTTTTCATGATTAAAATCAATATACAATTTCTAATATAATATTACTTACTTATTTTTTATCTTATATCCTTAGGGGCACAAGATAGGAACCTCTCACTTATATAATGTTTGAATTGAAAAAAACAATTAAAAAAGTAGTTTTATTTTTCATTAAAATTAATGTATAATTTCTAATAATAATAATAATTAATTCTTATTCTATGTCATATATCTTAGTGCCTGTTAGTATATAAAAGAAGAGTAAGCAGGAATACTTAGGAAAGTCATCTTGACACCCAACATATCCAATTAATTAATTAATTACTAAATAAAAATCTAAATAGTCTTTTAAATTTATTTGACCATTTAATCAATTAAGACTCTTAATTTAATAAATAATTAATATAATTTAAATATGTATATTAACATAATAATTATTGAAATATGATATAATTAAATAATATTTAATTTATAAAATATTCCAACATATTGAACATTAAATTTTTAATCAATTAAAATAGTTAATTATAGATTGCATTAAAAGTTTTTTTATATATGGATAGTAAAATCAAATTTTTGATCAATTTGTATTATATAGAGATATTTTTTCCTTTTTAAGATTCATAATTATTCTTTAAAGAATAATTAATATTTAGTAGATATTTAGTTGGTAGTCTAATTCTTTTTTAGATGTAATTGCGCCATTAAACTATAACAATAACTAAATTAAACTATAACAATAACTAAAGGATAATATAGATAATAATTTTTGCAACAAAATAAATCCTAAGGGCTCAAGGGCTAAAGAATAGGTAAAAATAACCACTAAACTCTAAAAATAATACTGTAATTTTTACATACAACCTAAATAAACGTCACACTTCAATCATAAAGTTATATGTAATTATCATAGATTATTAAATAATTTAAATAAACTAATAAATTTTAGTTATGCAAATATGACCCCTACATTCAAAATTAAAAAGATAATAGGAATGGCTTAATTTCATAAAACATAATATGACATGATATAAAAAGTCATTCTATTTAATTGATACTAAATATTACAGTATTTAAATAATTATAAGAACATCACATAAAAGTACATGTCTCCAAATTCAAGCCAAGAAAATCCCAGAATTCTCCATAGACATGTCAAAATACCGCATATTCCTATATATAACAAGAACCCTTTTGCCATTATAAATAAACCAAATAATCAGAGAAACCCATACCTCCAAATAAAAAATAAATAGGCATATAAAAGTAGATTTAATCGAAGGAAGAGGTAGTGGTGGTGGTCGAGGATAGGGAACAGGTGATGGTGGTGGAGAGGGAACAGGTGGTGGTGTTGGAGGAGAGGGAACAGGTGGTGGTGGTGGTGGAGTGTATGTTGTATTGATAAATAAATTCTGATGTGATGGACTTTTCTCAGCTCTACATAGTATACATATGAGGCATAATGAGACAATAATAACCCTAACCATTAAGACCTGTCAAACAAAAATAAAATTTAATGTAAGATTGAATTGAAGATGAAAAAAAAGACAAACAAACCAGTTATATCAAGTGAATTTAAAAAGAGAGGAAGATACATACAAAATATTTAAAGGTCATGAACAATATTACAAGTAGATTGAGTGATAAGAGGAAACAAGATTAAGACTTGCTTTTGAGAAATAAGAAGCTTTGAGGATTTAGAGATTAAGGGCCTCTTTGAAATGATTTTAAAAAACAATTTTATAATTTTTAAAAATTGAAAAATAAAGAATTTGTTTCTCAAAACTATTTTTAAAAGTACTTTAAAATTCGGTATTTTAAAATCTAAAAAACTGAAACAATCAAAATATATTTTTCAGTTTTACTTTTTAATTCTCAATTGAGATAAGCGCATTATAATAATTTGCAATATTTTTTAATTGCAATATTTCACTTTCAATCTATTAATAATGAAAATTAAAATTTTCATTCTCAATTATTCTCTCTGTAATTAATCCTCATTAAGTGAATGATATATTAAGTGAATTTGTATATATATATATATATATATATATTCAAACAAATACTCAAATATAATTTTATACATTAGATGAATTGTATATTTGATCATTAATTATTAAAAATATTTTAATAAACTTAAATGTATATTAGCTGAAATTTTATATTTTCAAAAAATATATCTCAATTATTTTTAGTTAGTAAAATAGATTTTTAAAATATAGATTATCAAAAGTTATATTGTTCTATTTCAAATTTTTTTTTTATAAATTATACTATCAAACATATTTTTTCACTTTTTAATTTTTAAAACCATTTTCAAAAATTAAATTATTAAATGAATTTTTTTTTTCTCAAAAACAAATTTGCAAAATAGATTTATAAAACAAATCTTAAATTAAAATTGAAAAGTGATTCAATCAATCCCTAAAATTTTAAGATTTTGGGTTTGAGAAACTTCAACATGGCCGCGGCCCTCATCACTTTTACACAAAAGAGACAAAAGAGACAGATGAAGAAATTACACACAACAATGGGAAGGAGATGAAAGTACCCACGGAAACAAAGAGCGGCGTCGATGTAGTGGTTGGTCGGATCGGATGGGGAAGCACACGGCTGTTTCGTTCCCGTTTTGGTCGTTATGACGGTGATTATGGTTGCAACAGTGTTATGCGTGTGTCTCCTCCTTATAGTGCTTGAGTCATACCAAGATGGAAATATAATCACGCCAATAAAGAGCCATTCAACGTCCATAATTACTGTTTATGATTGTTTTTTTGGAAATATCAGATTACGTTGGAATTTGGTTTATTAGATTAATGGTGCATTGAAGACTGAAAAAGAATGGAATTGACATAAAGAAAATGAAAACTTTGTTCAAACTTCATTCGAGGTTTTTTTGTAGAGAATGTTCAAATATTTCTAATAATGCAGCAAAACTCTTCAACACTAAGCTCTACTTCAAAATGAAAACACTTGAGAGAAATTATTCAGATGCTAAAACTGTTTGATATGGTTTTGGAAAACTGTTTTTTAGTTTTTAAAAATTGAAAATTATAAAACTTGTTTGGTAGTCTAGTTTTATAAAACTATTTCTCAAAACTATTTTTTATTTCTGAGTTTTAAAAACTAAAAATCTAAAATAGATTTTAAAAGATTTGGGGCTTGTTTGATTCAATTTCAATTTTTTTGTTTTTAAAAACTGTTTTATAAATTAGTTTTAAGAATTGTTTTTAGGATGAAAACAAAATAAAAATTTATTTGGAAGTTTTGTTTTGTAAAACTATTTTGAAGATGATAAAAGAAAAAATTTGATTGGTTGATTTGTTTTTAAAAACTAATTCAAATATTGTTTGATTTTTACTTTTCTAAATGATAAAATATTATCTATATTAAATAGTTATTAAAAAAATATAAAATTATTTCACTAATTAATTAACCTAATTTATTTCTTTAATTTAAAATTTTAAACTATTATTTTACAATTGAGAAAATGGAAGATACATTGATAGTGTAAATTAATTTTTACACTTTCGATCATTAACGGTTATATCCCGCTAAATCATATTAATTTTTTTAAAATTATTTATATGATATAGCAAAATGATATATTTTTATTGAATGATCGTGTAATTGTTTTTTACTAGGTTAGTACATCTCCATTAATCTCTTTATAATTTGTTTTAATTTGTTGTAAAATACTATTTACAAGTTAATTTTATTCCAATCATATTATTTTACTGTGTTTTTGTTAATTTAATTATCTTAAAAAAGATAAAATTTACAAATTATTATGTTATAATTTTACAAATTTTTATTTATTTTCTATAAATTAAATATTTTTGAATGTAATTTCACGGAATGTTCATGTAAAAAACATAAACAATCACATAATGAATATATAAAAGAATGATAATTAAATTTTATTAAAAAATAAAAAGTAGATAAATATATAATGTACATGTTATAAACATGAAAAAATCAAAAGTAGATAAATATATAATGTACATGTTATAAACATGAATATATAAAAGATTCTGTAATAACTTTTGAATGAATTCTCAATTTTAGTTTTTAAAATCTGTTTTAAAAATTAAAAAGTGAAAAAATATGTTTGATAGTATAATTTGTAAAAACTGTTTTTTTAATATAATACAATATAGCTTGTTTGATAATCTATATTTTAAAAATCTATTTTACTAAATAAAAATAATTGTGATATATTTTTTGAAAATATTAAAATTCAGCTAATATACATTTAAGTTTATTAAAATATTTTTAATAATTAATGATAAAATATACCATTCACTTAATGTATAAAGATTATATTTCAGTGTTGGTTTGAATATATATACACAATTCATTTAATGTATAAAAATATACTATTCACTTAATGAGGATTAATTAAAGAGAGAATAATTGAGACAGAGAATTTTAATTTTCATTAACAATATATGAGGATTAACAATAGATTGAGAGTGAAATATTACAATTAAAAAATCTTGCAAGTAATTACTATAATTCGATTAATGAAACCGTATTTTTTTTCCAGCTTACCTCAATTGAAAATTAAAAAGTAAAAGTGAAAATTGAAAATCAAAACATATTTTGATAGTTTCAGTTTTTTAGATTTTAAAACACTTTGATTTTTTAGTTTTTAGTTTTGGAAAATAGGAAGAGAAAAAAACAAGGAAAAATGATACTATATTCATCATTGACAAATTTGTAAGATTGTTCAATTTTAAAACAATTTTTAAAAATTAGATACCAAACATGTTTTTTCTTCAAAACTCTTTTTTTAAAATCGATTTCCAAAATAGTTTTTAAAAACTAAAAATTAAAACGCATTCAAACGGGCCCTAAATTTGTGTATCTTGATTGTTACAATCCATTTATGGAGATCATTCAAAATCCTTCTAAACATTGTTTTAATGAGAGAAAAAAATGCTCTGTTAGTTATTTTCAAAATTAAACTTTGTTCTACTTGAGATGTGTTGAATCAATTCATATTTTGTAGAAATATGTTGATAAAGTTGGTTAAAGGATATTTTCGTATTTTGCAGTGTGTGTGCATTTTGTGTGCAACCATTTCAAGAGTAATGAAAGTTTGTTATTATTTCCTCTTCTCTCTCTTGTTAATCATTCATCTTTATCATCTTTTGCACCAACAATTAGTATCTAAAGCTCTGGTTTAGATCCACATGGAAAGACCACGGAAAACACGAGTGAAACGGTGAGGCGTTGTGTGATTGATTTATGTTCGGAGAATTCGTGTTGAATTTCTGTTCAGAATCACATATCTTGATTCTGCGGGATTGGGAAACACCGTGTTTAGGTGAGATCTGAGTGTATTGCAAGAGGTTGAAGATGAACGGAAACGGTAATTTGAGCACCAAGCTTCCAGTGATCGATGACAAGAACTGGAATCGTTGGATGATTCAGATGCGCGTGTTGTTTGAAGCTCAAGATGTTCTTGATCTCATCAACGATGGTTACTTTCAAATTGCACTTCCAGAAAATGCAATAGATACATAGAGAAATGCTCAGCGTGATCATAGGAAGAAGGATCAAAAGGCGTTGTTCTACATCCATCAGTGTGTGGATGTTAATGTGTTTGAGAAAATTGTTGATTCGACGACGGCGAAAGCTGCATGGGACCCACTAGTGCGGTGCTATGACGGTGTTGCATCAGTGAAGAAGGTGAAGCTTCAATCACTATGTAAGCAATATGAGAATCTCAGCATGAAGAACAATGAGAAGGTACTTGACTATATCTACAAAGTGATTCTGATCACAAATGAGATGAAGTCGTGTGGAGAAACTCTCTCTGAGGAAAGCATCATTGAGAAGGTACTTAGATCTCTTACTCCTCAGTTTGATTACATCGTTGTAGCAATTGAACATTCTAAGGATCTGAGCACCATGAGAATAGAAGAACTGCAAAACAGTCTAGAGACGCAAGAGTTGTGTCTGACTGAAAGAACCTCTGAGAGAGAGGTAGAGCAGGCTCTGAAAGTTTCTTTTGTCAAGAAAGACCAGAAGCAATCTTCGTCAGAAGCCAAGAAAATACATGGTAGGTCTCAGAAGTAAGAAACCTGAACTTCTGAAAGTCTGAAGGGAAAGAAGAAGTATGACAAGAGAAAAGTTCAATGTTACTGTTGCAAGAAGTTTGGCCACTTCGCTGCAGATTGTTGGTCAAACAAGGAGAGGAAATCAGAAGAAGTGAATATAGCCAGAAGGTCTGATGATGAACATGTGCTATTAATGGATCCTAATTCTGATAGCGTGTCTCTAAAAGACTGGTGGTATATGGACACTGGTTGTTCAAACCATCTTAGTAGAAATAAGAAATGGTTGGTTGATTTTGACTTTGGGAAAAGGACCAAGATCGGATGTGCTGATGATAAGTGTCTCAATGGTGAAGGAATGGAAAATGTTAGAGTAATTCTAAATAATGGAAAATCTGTGTTAATTCAGAATGTCTTGTATGTTCCTGGTATGAAGAGCAATCTGATGAGTGTAGGTCAATTAATTGAAAAGGGTTTTTCAGTTACCATGAAGGACAATTTTTTGAAGTTGTATGACTATAATCAAAAGCTGATTATGGAGTAAGAACAGGGAAGGAATAGAACATTCAAGATGAATGTTAAAACTGTAGACTCTGAAGTCCTTAATGCAACAAGTGTTGTGAAGGAAAGTGAGTTGTGGCACAAAAGATTTGGGCATTTGAACTTCAGAAGCTTAGGCATTTAAATTCAAAGTAACTGGTGAAGGAGAATTGCCATCCAAGACGCAGCGGAATTTAAAAATTTCTCCATTTAGTGATCCTTACGAATGGGCATGATCAGTGATAAAATCGTTACCTCTTGTGGCGATTCAAACCTTTGGTGCAGATCTATTATAACGATCAAAACCTTGAATACAAATCCACGGAGCGATCACGAACGTTGAACGATGACAACGTCTCTACTCAGTCCACACGAATGGGTTCCTTCAATTTCAGTGCTAGCTGGTACGAATGAAGGCTTTGGGTGAGAGAGAGAGAGAGAGAGGGAAACGAAATTCCAAGTCTTCACTTGAGTTTTAGTCTGAGTGATAATGCTTCTACCCAAGGGTTCTATTTATAGAACCACTTGTGTGGGCTTCAAGCTAAAAGCCCACTTAAGTGTATTTTGGCCCATATCTCATAATATGCCAAAATCACTTAAGTATTTGGTACCTTACCATATTTCGTATTCTACTTAAGTACACTGTACCTTAGGATGTTCCTTAGTTACTCTATCTCTCATCAATATGTCCTTTGTGTGTGACCCTGTAGGTTTTCGCGACGTTGACAATTATATTAAATCACGCATTTAACATAATAAACAGTGAGCGATATCTAGCAACACATCACTGCTACCCAAGACACGAAAATGTCACGTGATCTGACAAAACCTCCTGTGATAATAATTATGTGTATAATTACCCTTTTGCCCTTATGTCTATATTGAACACAAGGTATAGACCGTGTCATCCTTGTCCAGTTCAATATTGGGCCCATAGACATTTATCCTATTACGCAGGATGGGAAAATTCCATCTAGGTCACTCATGTCCCTTAGCATGCTTCGTGCAGTACCCATCAACCGTCTTTATGGTCATCCAGTTACGGGCAATGTTTGATCAGCAATAAAGCACTCGACTCTACATCTAGGGTCCATAGTGGTTTCAGGTCGAAGAGTGGTATACACCATTATCACCATGAGAATAACTTATGACACTTTGCATAACTTTCTATATAGTATTCTCATAGCGGGTCAATCCAGTATAAATATTACTCTTAATATTCATACCAATGTTTAAGACTTGATAACTCTTTATCCATGATCCATGAGATGTGATCATCAGTCTACAAACATAATAGTCTTAATGCTTTAATGTTATCCCACTTCACAATAAAGCTCGACTACGGATACTTTAAGAATAATGTCCTTATGTTTAATGTGATCTCATGATTAAGTCATACTTGATACATTAAACAGACTATCTATTCTAGGGACTTTATTAAACAAACATAATAAAGAAAAAGCCTTTTATTATTAATAAATAATTCGATACAAGTACCAAAAGTATTGGCCTCTAGGGCTTACACCAACAATCTCCCACTAGCACTATAGCCAATCAGGCATATCCCTAATGCCCATAGATCTAGTATGGCCATCATGCTTCTGCTGCGCAAGAGGCTTTGTCAGTGGGTCAGCAATATTGTCGAGTGTAGGTACTCTACATATTTTCACATCTCCTCTATCGATTATCTCTCGAATGAGGTGATAACGCCTAAGTATGTGTTTGGATCGTTGGTGAGATCTAGGCTCCTTAGCTTGTGCGATAGCACCGTTGTTATCACAATAGAGACCAATGGGATCCACAATGCTAGGAACTATGTCAAGTTCACTAATGAACCTTTTGATCCAAACAACTTCCTTTGTTGCACTTGAGGCAGCAATATACTCGGCCTCAGTTGTAGAATCAGCAATTGTATCTTGCTTTGAACTTTTCCAGCTCACAGCGCCACCGTTTAAACAAAACATGTAACCAGATTGCAATCTAAAGTCATCCTTATCTGTCTGGAAGCTAGCATCGGTGTATCCAAATACAGCCAACTCTTCCTGACCTCCATATATCAAGAATGAGTCCTTAGTCCTTCTCAAGTACTTAAGGATATTCTTGACAGCTACCCAATGGGCATCACCAGGATTAGATTGGTACCCACTCGTTGCACTTAAAGCATACGAGATATCTGGTCGAGTACATAACATGGCATACATGATAGATCCTATTGTAGATGCATATGGAACCTTATTCATGCGATCCCTTTCTTCCTCAATTGAAGGGGTTTGTGTTTTTGATAGACACAGACCATGTTGCATAGGTATGAATCCTTTCTTGGAATCATGCATATTAAAGCGTCTCAGCACTTTGTCTAAGTACGTACTCTGACTTAGGCCAAGCAGTTTTTATGATCTATCTCTATAGATTCTTATTCCTAATATATAGGCTGCTTCACCTAGGTCCTTCATAGAAAAGCATTTCCTCAACCAAGACTTTACTTGTTGCAGGGTAGGGATATTGTTTCCAATGAGTAATATGTCATCTACATATAATACCAGGAAAACGATCATGCTCCCACTAACATTCTGACTCCCCAGTGAAGTCTACGTCCTAATGGATGACTCACTATACGGTCTAGCGTACGACCCGATGTGGCACCCATGTCTTCGAATTGGTCTGACGTACGACGCACTCTGAAGCTCTCATCACCAAACTTCCTGGATGACATCTTTAAGCCCATCTCCGTCAAGACTAACTATTGATTAACAAGTGCAAATTTTTGGGGCATTCTAGTGTTCAATAATCTTCCACCTCCGGACCACGAATGGCGTACATACCATTCTAACTCTCTCGGTTCAAGAATATTGAACAGGGGCAGCTGTCATACCCCAAAATTTGCCTGTTAATCTTGCAAGACATTTTTCAAGGCACTCCAACTTATTTTTCAAGGCATTGATCTTAAAAGAATCAAGTGAAGGTGAGAAAAACAAGAAAGGGGGGGGTTTGAATTGTTTGAAAAAATAAGCGCTTTTGCAAAATGAAATCACACAAAGATTTTATACTGGTTCGCTTATAACACAAAGCTACTCCAGTCCACCCGGCCAAGGTGATTTCGCCTTCAACAAGGACTTAATCCACTAATCTTGAAAGATTACAAACAACCCCTAAGAGAGAAGAAAATCTCTTAGTCCTCTCAAGTCTACAGACTACAAAGAGTCACTTGAGGAAATCAAATAAAAATAAGATACAAGATGTGTAATCTAGAGTGCTTCTAAGAAAGCAAATATTACAAACTTAAGAACAAATTTTCACTTGATAAGCAAAAGCTTAGTGAAAATCTTTGAAGAACAAAGATGTTTTTCTTGAGCGTGATATGATTTCAGTATAGTTTTGGCTAGTGATTTCTTCGTCTGTACTGAATGAGATTTCTTCTCTATTTATAGGAGTTGAAGTAGAGTTGAAGTAGCGTTGAAACTGTTGGATATTGAGATGTAATTACGCCATTCCATTAATAGCTTCTGCAGTAGACTTTTTCATCTTAGAAGTGACTACTTACCACAATTAGTATCTTCTCTCTTGGAAGTGGAGATTAACGTCTCTTTCTAATTGAGGAAATTCATTTGCAGAACTTTAACTTGGCTTAAACGTTACTTCATCATGATTAACAATTCTGATTAGAGTCTTTGTGTATCTGGAGAAATTTGCTTCTGATGTTATTTCTTGAATGTTCAGATGGCGCTGATAACTTCAGAGTTTGCAGAAGACATTTGTTCAGAGTCAGAGCTTCTAGACTTTACTTCATGTTCAGATGCTTCTGATATTTTGTAGTTTTGTCCAGAGTCAGAGCTTCTTGAAACGAGATTTCACTTTAGATGCTTCTGATACTTGAGATTTTGCATCTGATCTTGTTTTGCATCTGATGACATCATCAGATTTATTTCTTCTTTCTTTAGAACCCTGCACACTTAGAAACTTTTCGTTAGGGTACCACTTTTGGTTTCATCCTTTGTTATCATCAAAATCATGGAATCTATTGTAGAACTATTTTTGTTCTTACAATCTCCCCCTTTTTGATGATGACAAAACAAATAAAATTATCAGATGAAACATGAAAAATATTAGATCAGATAGACAAAAAGCTCCCCCTGAGTTAGCGCTAGGGAGTTCAGAAGTTCTTACCAGAGCTTTTCCAAGTAATTAGGTTTCTGAAAACTTTCTGCAAATGCTTAACTTTAAAGTTAGAGTTATTTAATCAGAGCTTATTTATATCAGAACTATTTCTATAATTGTTGCAGAATGCTTAAGGTTTTAGACATAATTTTCATCAGAGCTATTTAATAATTTCTCCCCCTTTTTGGCATAATCAAAAAGGCATAAAAATAAAAAAGAATAATAGAGAGAAAAACACTTCATTAAAAAGCACAAAGGCAAACAGCAGTCAAAAACAACAGATTCAAAGAAATATCAGAGCTAACAAAGAAAAGACAGAAGCAAAAAAAAAAAAAAAAAAAAAAAAAAAAAAAAAAAAAAACACTAGGCAGACAAAAGAAATCCTAAGTGCCTAAGGGTTTGGAGGAGGAGGAAGTCTCTGTAGTAGCATAGCAAACATATTCTGGAGGTTTTCATTCAGAGCGTCTTGTTTGTCCATCCTTGCCCGGAGCTCACTCTGATCTTGCTTGATCTCTTTCTGATCTTGCTTGATCTCCTTCAGAGTGTTAAGAATCAGAGGGATCGCAGAGGAAGACTCCCCCTGAATCAGAGCCTGCTGAGTTTCAGCTTCAGCAGCAGCTTGGGCTTCTGCATCTGCCTTAGCCTTGGCTTCAGCTTCCTGAATTCTCAGAAGTTCTGCTTCCTTTGCTAGGCGTTCTTCTTCCAACCTCTTAGCTTCTTCTTCAGCTTCCCTAGCCAATCTTTCTTCTTCTAATCTTTTGGCCTCAGCTTCTCTAGCCAGTCTCTCTTCCTCTAACCTTTTGGCCTCAGCTTCTCTAGCCAATCTCTCTTGGAGTCTTTCCTCAGAGTCTCTGATGTAGCCATTTCTGACTTGTTCAGAGATACTCTTCAGCCTATAAGACTCAGAGGTCATCCAACTAATAACTCTGTTCTAGTGTGTCCTAACAGATTTAGGATCATCACTGACTTCAGAATTTTTAGCCAGAGACTTGATCTTCTGGACTGAGGATTCTGCAACCTGTATAATGGCCTCCTCAAGGGTAGGTATGATAATTTTAGGTTCAGGTTCAGGTGAATGAGGTGGAGAGTTTTGAGGGCTGAGATTTAGAGGTTGAGGTTCAGTTTCTGGTTCTGGCTGGGGTTCAGATTCTGCTTCTGGTTGAAGTTCAGAATCTGGGTCTGGTTGAAGACTGGGGGATGAAGCATAGAGTGGGTTTACGTCTAATGGGTCAGAGTCTGGGCTAGGTACAGCGGGAATTAATGGTGGAGTGATATAAGGTTCAGATGGGCGAATTACAGATGGTTGAGTTTCAGAGGGTGTGGTGGTTGTTTGTGGTGGAAGGGAAGTTTGATTTTCAGAGGTAATGGTGGTTGTTTGTTGTGGAATAGAAGTTCGGAGGGGAGAGGTTACTTCAGTTTGTGTTTGAGTTTGTGGGGCGAAATTTTTAGCATAAATTTCAGCTATTGTTGGGGAGTTTGGGTCAGAGTGTTCTTGATCAGAGGACTCATGATCAGAGAACTCTTGGTCAGAAGAGGGTGAAAGGTAAGGGGGTGATTCATAATCAGAGGATGATGAAGAGCTGTGGTGATATAGTTGATTTGGGTCAGAGGTTGTTGTAAAAGTACGGGCAATTTTTAGAACAGGTGGAGGTTGAGAGGTTCTAATGGTAGAAGGTGGTATTTCAGCGGTGGTATATATTGGTTGAGAGGAGAGAGGGTTAGAGGAAGCCATTACAGATTCAGAAGAGACAGGAGGAATGGACTTACCAGAGGAGACATTCAGAGGTGCTGAAGCTTTGGTGCCAGAGGTTTCTCCAATTCTGGCTTTCTTTGCCTTCCTTGCTTCCTCAGCTATCTTCTTCTCAGAAAGGCCTCTTTTGTATCTGACCAGATCTTCTACAGAGTCCAGACAGTCTTCTAGGCGAAAATCAGAGATATCAATGCCTTCATCCAGACGATCCTGAAGGTAGATAGCAATGGCATCTCTGGGTTCATTCTTGAAGAACCTTTCAAGGCCATGAGGCATCTTCCTCTGATCCTTCAGAGCTTCCCAGGTTACATTCATAGTGGGCTTGACTCTGATATCCTTGATGATTCCCATACTCCTCAGATTTTTGGCATTCAGAGGCTTTCCAACGTCAATTGCCAGATCATCCATACATCTGGTCTTCTCCAGAGCATCTACCAGCCCATGCTCAATGAAGATGTCAGAGAGCAATCTCCCCAGAGGAATGTAGGATCTGGGCTTCATATTATTCCTTGTTTCTCTGACAGAATCCCTCAGATATCTGAAGAGAAGAACAGGGAGGTTGATTGGAATACCCTTCTGAATACAGTAGAGGATGCACTTCTGATCAGCATTTATATAATCTGAAGAGTTGGAGGCTGGACGATGATGGATTGTTCCCAGAATAATCTTCAACCAAACTCGGAGGTTCTGATGAAGCTCCTTGTTCTTAGATGGGTTTCCTTCAACATTTGCTTTGAAGATAGTAGGGTTAATGACTTCTGTGATGCGCTTGGACCTTGGAGGAATGTTGTAAATCCTTTTACCTCCAGCCTTTTCCATATTCAGCAAAGAAGCAATAGACGCTTCTGTGATAATGATCTTCACACCCAGAACAAAAGAAACGATGAACTCATCATCAGCATCTGCACATCTCCAGAATTCCTTCACCAGAAGAGGATAGATTGGACCATACAATCTGTTGAAGTAGGTTTCCCAACCTTGCTTGCGAAGATCTTCAGTTAAATCAACGCCATTTCTTCTCAAATTTTCAAAATCTACCAGCGATTCACATAGAACATCCAAACCTTCAAAGGGAGTTGAAAGGTTTATGTGTTGTTCGCGTTCCAAAATGTGAGGTTCTTTGTAAACTGGGGTCGTGGTGACATCTACAACCATGGGTGTTTGAGTGTTTGAGGTTTGGGGGTTAGAAGCAGCTTCCATTTGTTGGGAGAAGTTAAAAACTGCTTGTTCTTGAGGATTCATGATGAAGATGATGAAGAACTGAGAAGGTTGCAGAGAAAACTTCGAGAGAGGGTTTAGGGTTTAAGAGTGAGTGAGAGTGATAAGTGTGTGAAATGTGAGAAAAGTGTTTATATACTAAGGGTAAAAACACATGCAAAACGACACACATACCAGCGTTAGCACAAAAACCAAAATAGCACGTTTGGGGGAAAAATGATTACAGCTCATTAATGAATGTCTAATCCCAACAGTAAGCACACTGCTCAAGGAGATTTCAAGCGTTCTGACCTTTGATTTCTTTAGACAGCTGTCTAGAAGTTCTAGGGTTAGACGCATGTTCCCCACGTGTTGATGTTTCTGATCTTCAGGAATACCAAAAGATTTCTGAAGATTTCTAACTCAGATATCTTCTTAACTTGGTAGAAGTATCAGAGTCAGAGGCAGAAGTATATTTGTTTTTATCAGAGTCTCATTTTACATGTTCAGAGCCAAATTTTACTCAGGACAATTTTTAATGTTCAGATTTTCTAAGATGAAACGAAATCTATCTTCAGCTAGAGGCTTAGTAAAGATATCTGCCCATTGATGTTCTGTATCAATGAACTTCAGCGTTACTATCCCTTTCTGAACATAGTCTCTAATAAAATGATGTTTTATTTCTATGTGTTTGGCTCTGGAATGTAGAATGGGATTCTTACTTAAACAAATAGCAGCAGTATTATCACAAAGGATAGGAATGTTACTCTCAAAGATTTGTAGATCTTCTAGCTGATGTTTCATCCAGAGCATCTGAGTTGTGCACAGTGATGCTGAGATATATTCTGCTTCTGCAGTTGATAGAGCGATAGTTGACTGTCTTTTGCTAGCCCAGGAGATTAGATTGTTTCCCAGAAGCTGGCAATTTCCAGATGTACTTTTTCGTTCTATTCTATCTCCTGCATAATCTGCATCACAATAACCAGAAAGCCTATACTCTGATGTTTTCTCATACATCAGGCCCAGGTTAGGAGTTCCTTTCAGATACTTAAGAATTCTCTTAACAGCTGTTAAATGAGATTCTCTAGGATCTGATTGGAATCTGGCACACAGACAGACGCTGAAGAGAATATCAGGACGAGTAGCAGTCAGATAGAGAAGAGAGCCTATCATACCTCGATAGAGCTTCTGACAAACCTTGTTGCTTACCTCTTCCTTCTCCAGAATGCAAGTTGGATGCATGGGAGTCTTTGCAGAATTGCATTCAGACATATCAAACTTCTTTAGAACGTCTTTAATGTACTTGCTTTGATGAATGTACGTGACTTCTGGAGTTTGATTGATTTGAATTCCCAGAAAGAACTTTAGTTCTTGCATTAGACTCATTTCAAATTCTGCCTGCATTAACTTAGAAAATTCTTGGCAAACAGAGATATTAGCAGAACCAAAAATAATGTCATCAACATAAATTTGGCATATCATGAGATCATTTTTATGATTTTTACAGAAGAGTGTAGAATCAACTTTCCCTCTGATAAAATTTTGTTCCAGAAGAAAATTACTTAAGCGTTCATACCAAGCTCTGGGAGCTTGTTTAAGTCCATATAAGGATTTCTTAAGTTTGAAAACATGTTCTGGAAAATTTGAGTTTTCAAAACCAGGAGGTTGATTTACATACACTTCTTCTGAAATATAACCATTTAGAAATGCACTCTTGACATCCATTTGGTATAATTTTATAGAGTGATTAATAGCGAATAATACAAGAAGACGAATAGACTCTAACCTTGCGACTGGAGCAAAAGTTTCATTATAATCAATACCTTCTTGTTGACTATAACCTTGAGCTACCAGTCGTGCTTTGTTTCTGACAACTTCTCCTTTCTCGTTCAGTTTGTTTCTGAAAACCCATCTGGTTCCAATGACATGAGTGCCTCTGGGTTTAGGAACAAGATCCCAGACATCATTCTTGGAGAATTGATCTAACTCTTCTTGCATAGCTGCCACCCAATCATTATCTTGAAGAGCTTCATCACAGGACGTGGGCTCAATCAGAGACACTAGTCCCAGAGGAATATCTTCAGAAGTTCTGAAGGTAGATCTGGTTCTAACAGGTTCATCTTTGTTTCCCAAAATCAAATCTTCAGATACGTTGCTACGACTCTTGACTTTCCTTGGAATTTCTGGAGATTTAATTTCTTCAGAGTCTGGAGTGACAGTTGCTTCTGGAGTTTTCTCAGATTCTACCAGAGTGATCTCCAAATCTGCAAACTTTTCAACTAGCTTTGACTTTTCAGGGTCAAGCTTATCATCAAATCTAACATGAATTGATTCCTCCACAATTTTGGTTTCTGTGTTGTATACTCTGTAGCCTTTAGAGCGTTCTGAGTATCCTAACATAATACCTTTCTGTGCTTTGGAATCAAACTTGTTCAGATGTTCTTTAGTATTTAATATAAAGCAAAGGCATCCAAAAGGATGAAAATATGAAATGTTGGGTTTTCTTCCCTTACACAGTTCATAGGGAGTCTTATCCAGAATAGGTCTAATAGAGATTCTATTCTGAATGTAACACGCTGTATTTACAGCTTCTGCCCAAAAGTGCTTTGCTACATTTGTTTCATTGATCATGGTTCTGGCCATTTCTTGGAGTGTCCTATTCTTCCTCTCTACAACTCCATTTTGTTGTGGAGTTCTAGGGCAGGAGAAATCATGGGATATTCCATTAGAATCAAATAATTCTTCAAAATCTTTATTTTCAAATTCTCCACCATGATCACTTCTGACTCTAATAATTTTGGAGTCAAATTCTTTTTGCACTTTAGAACAGAAACTGGTGAATACAGAGTGAGACCCACTCTTGTGCTTTAGGAATTTTACCCATGTCCAGCGGCTGTAATCATCAACGATTACTAGTCCATACTTCTTTCCATTGACTGATGCTGTTTTCACAGGACCAAATAAGTCAATGTGAAGAAGCTCCAGAGGCTTGGAGGTAGAAACAACATTTTTCTTTTTAAAAGATGTTTTTGAAAACTTTCCTTTCTGACAAGCTTCACACAGAGCATCTGAAGAAAACTTCAGTTTAGGTAAGCCTCTGACTAACTCAAGTTTAGTTAGCTGAGAAAGTTTCCTCATGCTAATGTGGCCTAAGCGTCTATGCCATACCCATTGCTCTTCGTGAACTGACATTAAACATTTAACATTTTGATCTTTTAAATCAGAAAGATTTATTTTATAAATGTTGTTTTTCCTCTTGCCTGTGAAAAGGACAGAGCCATCGTTCTGATTAATGGCTTTACACGTTTTTTGATTAAAGATTACATCATAACCGTTATCACTTAATTGACTTATGGATAACAAGTTATGCATTAATCCTTCTACATAAAGAACATCAGATATAGAGGGAAGAGTACCATTACCAATAGTTCCGGAGCCTCTGATCCTTCCTTTCTGATCTCCTCCGAAGCCTACAAAGCCAGCGTCTTTAAGTTCCAGGCTTTGGAACATAGACTTTCTTCCCGTCATATGTCGCGAGCATCCAGAGTCCAGGTACCATGATTGGTGTCTGAACTTTGCTGCATAGGATATCTGCAACATAGATAATCTTATCTTTCGGTACCCAGAATCTCTTGGGTCCTTTCAGATTAGTTTTCCCAGAGTTTCTTACAACTTTGGGTCTTCTAGCATTTTTAAATTTGTGTTCTTGTGTGTGTGTATAGTGGTATGAAAAAGATGATTTAATTTGGTTACTGGTAGAAGTTTTATCAGAATCAGAATCATACCCAATTCCCCTTTTATTATTCTGACCTACTCCATAAATCATGGATGCCATAATACTCCTATTTATCCCATTCTTCAGAAATTGTTGAAAGGCTTCTTCATATTTATAAATAATTTCATTTGAAGTTTGTGGTGCTTGAGACAACACTTCTTCTAATTTTAAGCTTTTTGTTTTAGCTCCATCTCTTTCTAACGTTAAAGATTTGATTGTATCTTCATGTGCTAGAATTGTTGTCTCAAGTTCACTACATTCTTCAGATTTTGCTTTAAGAAGGCCTTTAATGCTTTTAACTTTTTGTTTTAATTTCTGAAGAGAGGTAAGAGTTTCTGATAAACATGATTCTAAGTCAGATCTAGAAAGTTCAGAAAATACCTCTTCAGATTCTTCATCTGAGCTGCTGGATGTGGTGGCCATAAATGCTACGTTGGCTTGTTCATCAGAGTCAGATTCTGATGATCCTGATTCACTATCGTCCCAGGTCGCCATTAATCCCTTCTTTGTTCTGAAGGCATTTTTCTTGAAGCTTTCTTTCTTAGAGTTATCTTTCTTCAGCTTGGGGCATTCATTTCTATAATGACCTGTTTCTTTACATTCAAAACAGGTAATATCTTTATTAGGTTTACCTTTTGAAGTTGACTCTGATCTATCCCCTCTGGGTCTTGATCTTCTGAAGTTGTTGTTGTTCCTTCTTTTCCAGAGTTGCTTAACTCTTCTGGTTAGTAAGGACAGTTCTTCTTCATCATCAGAGTCTTCAGGTTCAGAGTCGTCAGTATCTGCAGTTTCTGCCTGGAGAGCTTTGGTTCTGTCTGACTTCCGTCTTTCAGGTCTGGACTTCAGCGCCACTGACTTGTTCCTTTTCTGAGGCTCATCCTCCTCTAGTTCTATCTCATGACTTCTGAGAGAGCTAACAAGTTCTTCAAGGCTGATGTTGTTCAGATCCTTTGATAGCTTCAGAGCAGTAACCATTGGTCTCCATTTCTTTGGTAGACTTCTGACAATCTTCTTAACATGATCTGCAGTCGTATATCCCTTGTCTAGCACTTTAAGACCTGCAATAAGAGTTTGGAATCTGGAAAACATAGCTTCTATAGCTTCGTCATCTTCCATCTTGAAGGCTTCATATTTCTGGATCAACGCCAGAGCCTTCGTCTCCTTGACTTGGGAGTTTCCTTCATGGGTCATCTTCAGAGAGTCAAGTATATCTTTAGCCGTCTCTCTGTTGGTGATCTTTTCGTATTCGTTGTATGATATAGCATTTAGAAGTATTGTTCTGGCCTTGTGATGATTTTTGAACTCACGTTTCTGATCTTCTGACATTTTGCTTCTGGGAACTTCAGCTCCATTTAAGGTTGGAGGTTTGTATCCATCTGTGACAATGTCCCAGAGGTCAGCATCATAACCCAGAAAGAAACTTTCGATTCTATCTTTCCAGTAATCAAACTTTTCTCCATCAAAAACAGGAGGCTTGGCATTGTAAGAATCTTTCTCATTTGAGTGGGCCATTTGTTTTTCTCGCACTGGATCTCTCTACACGGTTAAGTGTTTGATTTGAAAATCAATAACAGAGCCGGAGCTCTGATACCAATTGAAGGTGAGAAAAACAAGAAAGGGGGGGGTTTGAATTGTTTGAAAAAATAAGCGCTTTTGCAAAATGAAATCACACAAAGATTTTATACTGGTTCGCTTATAACACAAAGCTACTCCAGTCCACCCGGCCAAGGTGATTTCGCCTTCAACAAGGACTTAATCCACTAATCTTGAAAGATTACAAACAACCCCTAAGAGAGAAGAAAATCTCTTAGTCCTCTCAAGTCTACAGACTACAAAGAGTCACTTGAGGAAATCAAATAAAAATAAGATACAAGATGTGTAATCTAGAGTGCTTCTAAGAAAGCAAATATTACAAACTTAAGAACAAATTTTCACTTGATAAGCAAAAGCTTAGTGAAAATCTTTGAAGAACAAAGATGTTTTTCTTGAGCGTGATATGATTTCAGTATAGTTTTGGCTAGTGATTTCTTCGTCTGTACTGAATGAGATTTCTTCTCTATTTATAGGAGTTGAAGTAGAGTTGAAGTAGCGTTGAAACTGTTGGATATTGAGATGTAATTACGCCATTCCATTAATAGCTTCTGCAGTAGACTTTTTCATCTTAGAAGTGACTACTTACCACAATTAGTATCTTCTCTCTTGGAAGTGGAGATTAACGTCTCTTTCTAATTGAGGAAATTCATTTGCAGAACTTTAACTTGGCTTAAACGTTACTTCATCATGATTAACAATTCTGATTAGAGTCTTTGTGTATCTGGAGAAATTTGCTTCTGATGTTATTTCTTGAATGTTCAGATGGCGCTGATAACTTCAGAGTTTGCAGAAGACATTTGTTCAGAGTCAGAGCTTCTAGACTTTACTTCATGTTCAGATGCTTCTGATATTTTGTAGTTTTGTCCAGAGTCAGAGCTTCTTGAAACGAGATTTCACTTTAGATGCTTCTGATACTTGAGATTTTGCATCTGATCTTGTTTTGCATCTGATGACATCATCAGATTTATTTCTTCTTTCTTTAGAACCCTGCACACTTAGAAACTTTTCGTTAGGGTACCACTTTTGGTTTCATCCTTTGTTATCATCAAAATCATGGAATCTATTGTAGAACTATTTTTGTTCTTACATCAAGACCCAGCACACAGGTGGTCAAATCCAGAAAATGACTTAAAATGGCTTGCTCGCTAGGCGAGCAAAATCATTCGCCTATCCTTCGCTGCACCACTCGCCTAGCGAAGCTTGCGAATACTAGAAATTTTGGGCTTCATTCTGAGCCCATTAGGTCACAAAAATCATTATAAATACCAAGACCTCATTCAGAACCAGGACGAAAAAAAACCCTGAGACAGAAGGAGGCGGACAGAAACCCTAGCAAGGAAACCCTAACAGAAGCAACCGAGCAAACCCTGGAGGCTAACCAAGAGAATTCATAGCAACCCTAAAGGAAACCCTGAAGGCAACTCATCTGCACAAAGGTTACCTCCGCCCAACTCAATCCGACACCAAGAGTGATCTGCCAATTCAACGTTGCAATTCAATTGCAAACAGGTTTGCACTACCATTACCGTTTTATGTTCCCAATTTGCATGTGACATTATGATTAAATTTCTAAACGTATCTTAGGCTTTGCATGTGGGTTTAAGTATATATGAATGTGCAAAACCATATCTTGAATGTTTAACCATGTAATTGCTGTAATGAATGCCATAGGGTTTGGAGCTCGCTGAAATCGTACTGTTCTTAAATTCAAAACCCGCAGTCGTTCGCTAGCACATCGCTAAGCGAACATGTAGCGAGTGCTCGCTAAGACTTCGCTAGGCGAGGCAGCAGCGAACATGACAGTTGCTGATTTTTTGCTGTTTTGATCTTTGCTCATCTGGCGTGTTTTATTATAACCATGCATTGTTTACCTGACACTAGTACTGTTATGATTCCTTTTTTTTGGTGCAAGCTCTTGATTGCACCCTGATTTGGTATTCTGACCTGTTTGCTGGATTTTGTAAGGGCTCACATACTCCTGGAAAAGGTAGCTTGCTAGGTATTCCACTTTATTTGTGGGATACCCTTGTGGAGAGTCATCCTAATTATCTAATTGATTATAAAATATTGCCTTTTAATATGTGATCTTGGCCCACTCTTTGTTGCCTTACGGTATTACGGTATTACGGTCATGTCCCGCGAATGTGGGGATACACTTGGCAAAGACCCTTCGATTAAATCATCACGTCCCTATAAAATAAATCATAGTCCCTCGGATGTTGCCTGTGAATATATGATTTTGTCCCTCGATGACCCTTCGTTGTAGCCTACGGTTAAATGATGATTGTCCCTTCGAATGCTAAGGTATCCTTGCAAATGTTGCCTTCAATGACCAATCGATGACCCTACGATGTCCCTTTACATCAAAAGGATAAAACTACTTACTTCTTAATAGTAAGGACAGTTTTACCCTCATAAGGATAGGAAATGCCCATAAAGACCTTGGGTAGGTATAACTCTTAAATGATGAATCACAACTCAAAATGCTTTTCACACCTCACACTTTGCAAAACATCTACTAGAAAATCATCACTTGGTATACATTCGTACTAGAATCATTGCCAAGTTATATTTTTCTAAACAACTTTCAAAATTAAACGAGATAAACACTTTGTATACATTCGTACAAGAATCATTACAAAGTTAAACTCTCTTTCCAAAATATTTTCTAAGCAATTCACAAACACTTTTTCAGACAAGAAAAACCTAAGTGATTCAGCAGTTAAGATCCCATGGATAACCATGGATACAAAGGGTGCTAACACCTTCCCTTTGTATAATATACCTCCCGAACCCAAAATCTAATCTAGGTCTTTCCTGTTCTTTTCCGCCTTTCCTTATTGGATAAAAGAAAAGTCGGTGGCGACTCTTACTATCCGCGACATTGCGATTCAAAGCAAAACACAAAAGTCCAGTTCACTGTATGACAGAACTGGCGACTCTGCTGGGGATAACAAAGAGAGGTTGCCTTAGAAAAAAATCACTTACTTGAATTGTCTGATGTACTTTTAAGGGATTGCTTGGGTATTTTATGCTTGAGTGAAAGATCCTACCCCCGGATCTAGTGTACCTTAGGTAAGTAGCAAGAGATCATCGCGACTATCCGGCGTATACTGGAATGGTTAAAATGATGGCTACGGTTAATGTGACACTTTGGATGTCCTGATGTTCCTCATGTTACTTGAGGAGAAATTTGGCGTCTGCGTGGTGTCTTCAAAGCATTAACCAGACCTTTAGAACCCTAATTGACTCATCCTAGCCATTAGAAAGTAGTGAGATAACTGACTTCGGTTCTGACTGGGGTTGGTTGAGACTCGATACTACACTCCTCGATATTGGACTTTAGGGAAGCTTCGGTCAACCACTTGGTGTTGCACTGAAGTGGACTTAAAGGAAGGTCAATGATTGGAGATCCTTTTAGAACCCGATTACTATTCTAGGACAGGTTGAACCAACCAAACTTCAGTGGGGAGGGTACTTACCTATGGAACTCATGCAAGCCTTAAAACTTAGGAATGATGGTTGTGTGACTTGCTTGTGCTTGTTATTTATTTAACATCTTAACATCATAACATCATAACATCATAACATCATAACATCATAACATCATGGCATTGTACTAACCGTTCCAAGGACTTTAAACATTGAAAACATTTCCTACATTGCATAGCATAACATAACATTGCATAACAGGTACTCTAAAGGGATCAATGTTCTCACGGTCTTCCTATTGCAAACAGAAAAATGACCCTCGAACAAACTGTCAAAGATCTCCAGGCTCAGAATGCTCAACTCCAGGAGATGATCTTGAACTTCTCCAAGGGGCAGGAGGAGCTGAAGGCTCTTTTGCTCGAGAAGAAGAAGGACAAGAAAGCTGTGAGTTGCATCAACACGGGAAGAAGGCTTAAAGGACAGGCCGCAGGAGTCAAGATTAGAATTCCGAAGGATCAAGAAGAGGAGACAGAAAATGATTCGGAAGAGGAAAATGTTGATCTCTTCAACCCTGAAGACGACGATGAAGATTATGAAAAGGAACAGTACTCTCCAAAAGAGGATAAGTATAAGTTGCTGGAAGAACGCATGCTAGCTATGGAGGGTCAGAAGGCGCCCGATCTGGATTTCGAAGGTTTGGGTCTGGTATCTGATGTGGTCATTCCGCACAAATTCAAGGTCCCCGCTTTCACTAAGTACGATGGTGCGTCTTGTCCTCAGATGCATCTGAGAGCTTATGTGAGAAAGATTCAGCCGTATACCACTGATAGGAAGCTATGGATCCATTTCTTCCAAGAGAGTCTGTCTGGCACACAGTTAGAATGGTATTATCAGCTCGAGAGCTCTAAGATCCACACCTGGACTGATTTAGCGACAACTTTCTACAAGCACTACCAGTATAACTCTGAACTAGCGCCTACTCGGTTACAGTTGCAAAATATGACTATGGGATCTAAAGAAGGCTTCAAAGAATATGCTCAAAAATGGAGAGATTTGGTTGGCAGAGTCAAACCCCCTATGATTGATCGAGAATTAGTGGACATGTTCATGAGCACACTGACTGGCCCATTCTACAACCATCTATTGCGAAGTTCCTCATCAGGTTTCACTAAACTTATATTAACAGGTGAACATGTTGAAAGCGGCATTCGAAATGGAAGGATACAGGCGACTATCTCTGATCCTCCGGAGACTCCTAATGTCATCACTGCTCCTCTGCCTAATCATGACAAGACTGTCAATGCTGTAGAAGATGTTGATAACGGTTGTGACTTGGATAACTGGATTTTCCCAACAATTGGTGACAGACTCAATAATTGGAAGGCTGAAGACACTATCCCGATTTCCTTTAGTCAGGAGTAATTGTTATTGCCTATTTTAGTGTTGCAATTTTTAATTTTACAATTGAACTTCTTAAAGCATTGTGTCTATGCCCGGGGCACAATAGCTAATTTGTTAAGGGTTGTGTCATTTTCATAAGCATATTCATATTCAATAAATCAATGGACCTTTTTGCATTCAAATATTGCGCTCTTTATCTTTACTGTCATCTTTTAAACAAGCTATGTTTTCTTCCACACACTCACGTAACAAATTTCATGTCCATATCCACTATGGATCCTGTTGATAATAATTCTGCTACTGTTAATTATGGCTTTGAAAATCCGATCTACCAAACCGAGGATGGAAGTGAGGAAGATTGTGAAGTACCTGAAGAGCTTGCCAGACTGTTACTGCAAGAAGAAAAGACTATACAGCCGCATGAGGAATCAATTGAAACTGTAAATCTGGGTACTGAAGTAGACAAGAAAGAAGTCAAAATAGGAGCAGGTTTGGAAAACAGTGTCAAAGAAAGAATTGATTCAAATGTTACGTGACTATGTAGAGGTTTTCGCTGGAAAAATCAAGAGATAATGTGGAATGATGAATGTCAAGAAGCTTTTGACAAAATCAAGAAGTATCTCCAAGAACCTCCAATTCTGATGCCACCAGTGGAAGGAATACCTCTAATCATGTATTTGACCGTGTCAGAAAATTCGATGGAGTGTGTGTTGGGGCAACATGACGAGTCTGGTCGAAAAGAGCATGCAATATACTACCTTAGTAAAAAGTTTACCGACTATGAAACAAAATACTCACAGCTCGAGAGAACTTGCTGTGCTTTGGCTTGGGCTGCTCGCCGACTAAGACAATATATGTTGAATCATACCACTTTATTGATTTCTAAGATGGATCTTATCAAATATACATTTGAGAAACCTGCTCTCTCCGGAAGAACAACAAGATGATTACTGAACTCTGCACACAGTTCAAAATAAAACACCACAACTCTTCCCCGTACCGTCCAAAGACGAATGGTGCCATAGAAGCTGCTAATAAGAATATTAAGAAGATTATACAAAAGATGACAGTAACATACAAAGACTGGCATGAGATGTTACCATTCGCTCTTCATGGTTATCGCACTTCAGTACGCACTTCGACAGGGGCAACTCCTTTCTCTTTAGTCTACGGAATGGAAGCCGTTTTACCAGTGGAAGTCCAGATTCCCTCTCTAAGAATCATGAAAGAGGCGGGCTTAGATGAAGATGAATGGATTCAGACTCGACTCAATCAGATAAATTTGATTGATGAGAAGAGACTTGCGGCTGTTTGTCATGGGCAGATATATCAGAAGCGCATGACCCAGGCATTTAACAAAAGAGTCAAGAGACAGGTGTATCAAATTGGTGACTTGGTAATAAAGCGTATCATTATACCACAAGGTGATCCCAGAGGCAAATGGACTCCCACATACGAAGGGCCATTTGTAGTTAAGAAGGTATTCTCTGGTGGAGCCATGATGCTTGCTACAATGGATGGCGAAGATTTCCCGCATCCCGTGAACGCGGACATAGTTAAAAAATACTACACATAAAAGAGACCCGCTAGGTCGACGTATCTAGGCAAAAGTAAGGGCATCCCGGCGAACCAAAAGGGTTCGGGAAAAATTAGGGATAAACATATAAAAATGTACACCCGGCAAGTCGAAAACCTGAAAAGGCGGCTTGGGCAAAAAAGGGTATCCTGGTGGACTAAAAACCTGAAAAGGCGGTCCAGGCAAAAATTAGGGATTAAAGCGTATGACTATGTCCCGTTCTCAGTCAGCTTCACCCAAGTTCAAAGGACTGAACAAGCCAATCACTTTTATCCGACAGCAGGAGATGAGAGGCTTGAAGACATAACGACAATCGTGGAATTAAAATCAATAGGACTTTTTCTTCATAGCTTTTTCTTTGTTTTTTTTGACAATATCCTCTTACTAGGATTTCTGTCTCCTTGTACACAAATTGCCTGTTTATAGGCCCTCTTTCAAAATCAATATAATTTTATTTCCAAAAAGATGCTTTTGTTTTACTTTCTCTGTTTTGTTTGCATAAACGTCCATTGATTTAATTCGAATTAATATATGCATTTGAATATGATCGATGTTTACCGAAAATACATGCATAAAATAGAAATGGCAGTTACAAAAAGACTTTAGGGTCGAGGATAAGGTCTAACCATGCTTTCCAATGAATCCGGTTGCTAATTCTATTCCCCAGCAAAAAACCAGTTATTCCCCAGAAGAAATTGGCATCACTAGACGGACTGGTCATCTCTTCCATCCCCAGCCAGGCTCTGTTGAATATTTCTACCATCAGACAGAAATCAAGTATCACCGGCTAAGAAAGGGTCATCAATACAAATATCTCCAACCAGAATATGGGGATTTATTTTCCCCAGTGGAGTCGCCAGGAAAAACTTTTTAGACGCATAATTCATTCACTACATCATTTCACAACATACGCATGCATACAATGTTCGCATTTATTTTCGAAAGCATAAAACACCTCATGCATCATGACATGGCATGAAGCTACCTTTATTTTTCAGGTTAATTATCCTCCTGATACAGTCAAAATAAAGATCCATTCAGACGGACATCTTTATCGATTACATTTACATCTTTCAGATATAATCCACATGAACATCCATTCCGACAAGCACTCTGATATCCTCCTAATGGTGGCATCTTTAAGCCCATCCCAGACATTTATTGCAAATACAACATATACAAATATTGTCAGATAAAGCCTAACGTACGGTTCATTCTGATTCAGCCTAATGTATGGTTCCTCCAACTGTTCCAATACGGTCTAGCGTACGACCCATTTGGATGTTCATCCCCTCAGATACGATCTAGCGTATGATCCATTCTGATCTTTATTCCTCCGATACTACCTAGCGTACGGTACATTCTGAAACGTGGTCTAGCGTACGACTACCCTTTCATCCTCAGATACAGCCTGATGGACGGCTCATTCTGCAACTCGGATACGATCTAGCGTACGATCCATTCTGATCTTTCATCCTTAGTGAAGTCACCCGCCTAAGGGACAACTCATTCTGCAACTCAGATACAATCTAACGTACGATCCATTCTGATTATTACTCCGTCAGATACAGCCTAACGTACGGCTCATTTTGCAACCCGGATACGGTCTAGCGTACGATCCATTCTGATTCTTATTTCGTCAGATACAACCTAACGGACGACTCATTCTGCAACTCAGATACGATCTAGCGTATGATCCATTCTAATCTGTTATCCCCAGCAGCGTATGACACATTCTGACTCCCCAATGAAGTCGACATCCTAATGGATGACTCACTATACGGTCTAGCGTACGACCCAGTGTGGCACCCATGTCTTCGAATTGGTCTGACGTACGACGCACTCTGAAGCTCTCATCACCAAACTTCCTAGATGGCATCTTTAAGCCCATCTCCGTCAAGACTAACTGTTGATTAACAAGTGCAAATTTTTGGGGCATTCTAGTGTTCAATAATCTTCCACATCCAGACCACGAATGGCGTACATACCATTCTAACTCTCTCGGTTCAAGAATATTGAACAGGGGCAGCTGTCATACCCCAAAATTTGCCCGTTAATCTTGCAAGACATTTTTCAAGGCACTCCAACTTATTTTTCAAGGCATTGATCTTAAAAGAATAAAGACCCAGCACACAGGTGGTCAAATCCAGAAAATGACTTAAAATGGCTTGCTCGCTAGACGAGCAAAATCATTCGCCTAGCGAATGCTTCGCTGCACCACTCGCCTAGCGAAGCTTGCGAATACCAAAAATTTTGGGCTTCATTCTGAGCCCATTAGGTCACAAAAATCATTATAAATACCAAGACCTCATTCAGAACCAGGACGAAAAAAAACCCTGAGACAGAAGGAGGCGGACAGAAACCCTAGCAGGGAAACCCTAACAGAAGCAACCGAGCAAACCCTGGAGGCTAACTAAGAGAATTCAGAGCAACCCTAAAGGAAACCCTGAAGGCAACTCATCTGCACAAAGGTTACCTCCGCCCAACTCAATCCGACACCAAGAGTGATCTGCCAATTCAACATTGCAATTCAATTGCAAACAGGTTTGCACTACCATTACCGTTTTATGTTCCCAATTTGCATGTGACATTATGATTAAATTTCTAAACGTATCTTAGGCTTTGCATGTGGGTTTAAGTATATATGAATGTGCAAAACCATATCTTGAATGTTTAACCATGTAATTGCTGTAATGAATGCCATAGGGTTTGGAGCTCGCTGAAATCGTATTGTTCTTAAATTCAAAACCCACAGCCGTTCGCTAGCACATCGCTAAGCGAACATGTAGCGAGTGCTCGCTAAGCCTTCGCTAGGCAAGGCAGCAACGAACATGACAGTCGCTGATTTTTTGCTGTTCTGATCCTTGCTCATCTGGCGTGTTTTATTATAACCATGCATTGTTTACCTGACACTAGTACTGTTATGATTCCTTTTTTTTGGTGCAAGCTCTTGATTGCACCCTGATTTGGTATTCTGACCTGTTTGCTGGATTTTGTAAGGGCTCACATACTCTTGGAAAAGGTAGCTTGCTAGGTATTCCACTTTATTTGTGGGATACCCTTGTGGAGAGTCATCCTAATTATCTAATTGATTATAAAATATTGCCTTTTAATATGTGATCTTGGCCCCCTCTTTGTTGCCTTATGGTATTACGGTATTACGGTCATGTCCCGCGAATGTGGGGATACACTTGGCAAAGACCCTTCGATTAAATCATCATGTCCCTATAAAATAAATCATAGTCCCTCGGATGTTGCCTGCGAATATATGATTTTGTCCCTCGAGGACCCTTCGTTGTAGCCTACGGTTAAATGATGATTGTCCCTTCGAATGCTAAGGTATCCTTGCAAATGTTGCTTTCAATGACCAATCGATGACCCTACGATGTCCCTTTACATCCAAAGGATAAAACTACTTACTTCTTAATAGTAAGGACAGTTTTACCCTCATAAGGATAGGAAATGCCCATAAAGACCTTGGGTAGGTATAACTCTTAAATGCTGAATCACAACTCAAAATGCTTTTCACACCTCACACTTTGCAAAACATCTACTAGAAAATCACCACTTGGTATACATTCGTACTAGAATCATTGCCAAGTTATATTTTTCTAAACAGCTTTCAAAATTAAACGAGATAAACACTTTGTATACATTCGTACAAGAATCATTACAAAGTTAAACTCTCTTTCCAAAACATTTTCTAAGCAATTCACAAACACTTTTTCAGACAAGAAAAACATAAGTGATTCAGCAGTTAAGAGCCCATGGATAACCATGGATACAAAGGGTGCTAACACCTTCCCTTTGTATAATATACCTCCCGAACCCAAAATCTAATCTAGGTCTTTCCTGTTCTTTTCCGCCTTTCCTTATTGGATAAAAGAAAAGTCGGTGGCGACTCTTGCTATCCGCGACATTGCGATTCAAAGCAAAACACAAAAGTCCAGTTCACCGTATGACAAGTTTCCTTCAAGGTTTCCCTTAGGGTTGCTCTGAATTCTCTTGGTTAGCCTCCAGGGTTTTCTCCGATTGCCTCTGTTAGGGTTTGCTTGCTAGGGTTTTCCTTCCTCTCTGTCTGTCCCCTTTTCTGAATGAGGTCTTGGTATTTATAATAGTTTTTTTTGACCTGATGGGCTCAGAATGAAGCCCAAAAGTTCTGGTACTCGCAAGCTTCGCTAGGCGAAGGATTTTGCTCGCCTAGCGAGCAAGCCATTTTAAGTCATTTTTTTGGATTTGGCCACCTGTGCGCTGGGCCTTTGTTCCTTTAATATCAATGTCTTGAAAAAATGAGTTGGAGTGCCTTGAAAAATGTCTTGCACGGTTAACGGGCAAATTTTGGGGTATGACAGCGTGACTCATCATGGATCGGACCATGTCTAACAGGGTTCGATTTCTTCTCTCAGATACACCATTCCATTGGGGTGTTCCAGGAGGAGTAAGTTGGGATAGGATCCCATACTCTTTCAGATGGTCATCAAACTCTAGGGTTAAATACTCACCACCTCGATCTGATCGAAGAGTTTTAATATTCTTACCTAGTTGGTTTTGTACTTCATTCTTGAATTCCTTGAACTTTTCAAAGGACTCTGATTTGTGTTTCATTAAATACACATAACCATATCTACTGAAATCATCAGTAAATGTGATGAAATACTGAAAACCTCCTCTGGCTGGTATGTTCAGTGGTCCACATACATCAGTATGTATGAGGGCCAAAAGATCATTAGCTCTTTCACCTTTTCCTGTGAATGAAGACTTTGTCATCTTTCCAATTAAACAAGATTTGCATGTCTCATATGATTCATAATCAAAAGAGTCCAACAGTCCATCTTTATGGAGTTTGGAAATGCGTTTCTCATTTATGTGGCCTAATCGACAATGCCAAAGGTAAGTTGGATTTAACTCATTAGGTTTCATCCTTTTAGTATTAATGTTATAAATAGGCATTTCAAGATCAAGGACATATAGTCCATTGTTCATTTGTGCAGAAGCATAGAATACATCATTCAAATAAATTGAGCAACAATTGTTCTTTATTATAAATGAAAAACCAAACTTGTCCAAACAAGAAACGGAAATAATATTCCTGCTAATTGCAGGTACATAATAACAGTTCTCTAATTGAATTATTAAACCACTAGGTAAAGTCAATACATAAGTTCCTACGGCTAAAGCAACAACCTTTGCCCCATTGCCAACTCGTAGGTCGACTTCACCTTTTGCCAAATCTCTACTCCTTTTTAGTCCCTGCACATTTGTACAAATGTGAGAACCGCATCCAGTATCTAATACCCATGATGCTGAAGTAGATAAATTAATTTTAATAACAAAAATACCTGAAGTTGAAGTCTCTACTCCATTCTTCTTATCTTCCAGGTACTTTGGGCAGTTTCTCTTCCAGTGTCCGGTCTTACCGCAATGGAAGCAGGTGCCTTCTTTTGCTATGCCTCCACTAGGCTTTAAAGCAGCAACGGTGGGTTTGGATTTGGCAACTTCCTTGCCTTTCCCTTTATCACCCTGCTTAGTGGGCCTTTTGTTCTGTCTCTTTCCATTTCCGATCATCAGAATGGACTTCCCTTTTGACTTCAGATTCTGCTCAGCAGTTCTTAACATGGCGAGCAGTTCAGGAAGAGATTTGTCCATATCATTCATATTGAAATTTAGGACAAATTGACTAAATCTATCTGGCAACAATTGCAAGATCAAATCAGTCGCAAGTTCCTTTCCAAGGGGAAAACCCAATCTCTCAAGGTTTTCCACATACCCAATCATCTTGAGCACATGGGGACCTACAGGGGCTCCCTCAGCTAACTTGCCTTGAAAAAGGGCTTTTGAAACTTCAAACCTCTCATGCCTCGCTTGCTCTTGATAGAGCATCTTCAGGTGTTCGATCATATCGAACGCTGCCATGTTCTCATGTTGCTTTTGCAATTCTGAGTTCATGGTAGCTAGCATGAGACAAGCAGTTTCATTGGCATCATCGACATGCTTCTTATAAGCATCTCTTTCTACCTTAGGTGCAGAACTAGGAGGTTCCTCTTCAGGAACAGGTTTCTCCAAGACATACAACTTTTTATCATGTTTGAGGACAATCCTCAGGTTTCAGTGCCAATCCAGAAAATTTGTCCCAGACAATTTTTCTTTGTCAAGGATTGATCACAAGATGTTGTTAGAGGTGTTTGTTGTCATGGTAATCTACATAAGAATTAATGAAAATATAAGTATCATAGACATATTTAATTAGGCCTTTAATTAAATATGCTCCCACTATGTTACTCAAAACAAATGACCCTCGTCATTTGATTCGGAAAATCCCGTTGGAAGACTTTCTAGTGGGTTGAGATCCATATTTCACTTCGTTCTAAGTCCGCGTAGGCGGATTACACAAAACTAGGTTATTTAGGTAGGAACTATTTCCAATTGTATCTCATACAACTCTTGAAAATTTCAGTTGGGTGAATAACTCCTTATTCCAATCCATCATATGGATCATTCCCAACTCTTGCTTCTAAACATATATAATCTTATTATAATTTGTTTAGTTAAGTTTGACCCATTGTTTTAACAATTGGATATTACAATTATCCCATCGCATCTTACCAATATAGAACATGCACCTCGCGTAGGCGAAACCTACATTATCCGATACTAGTCTTAATGAGTGTTAAAACTTGGAAAGCATAAACTTAATATTAAATTTGAGGGAATTGCAATTGTTCTGATCTCAACGGCTTATTTATCATATAAATCGTCTCTCACATGCATCAACATACATTCACATGCATCAACATACATTCACAATGAAACAGTTATGGCCCCTAGCGCAATTGTTCTCCCAAGCCAATGAGAGAACCTAAGCTAACCTAATGACGATCTAAGCTTCTCCAAGCAATATCTTCAAGGTTGTCCTCCTTTGGCACTGACTTCTTTGCTTTCTTCATAACATTACATTACATAAAGAAACTCGTTTTACATGCGAGGGAGTGAGATGAGAAAAGAAGTTACATTGAGAGATTAAAAGAGAGGCACGACACGCAGGTCGTATTTTAAAACCCAAAGCAAAATAAAGGAAAACTAAGGCCATAACCGATCACCATAAGACAATAATAAAAACTTTATTATTATTATTAATTCCTTTAATTAATTAAAATCAAATTAAATCTCAACGACCGATCATATTACGCAAAGTTAGCCGAACGGGTGAATTTTGCCTTGCGTTAACCGATTAACACTGTTTGAAAATCTGTTCAAAAATTGTTTTCTACCTTGCGTTAACCGGTTAACCAAATGCGTTAACTGGTTAATACTGTTTGAAAATCTCTTGGAAAACTGTTTTTCGTCTTGCGTTAACCGGTTAACACTGTTTGAAAAACTAAAAAAAAATTATTTCGTATTGCGTTAACCGGTTAACCATATGCGTCAATCGGTTAACACTGTTCCAAAAAGTGTTTAGAAAGCACAACTCTTGTGCAGTCATAACCCCAATCACATAACTCTCTGACAACACAACCCTTGTGCCGTCACTAACCCTGATGCACCAATTTCAGTCTGTCAAACACATCTCGATTGTTGATTCAGTATGATTGATCAACACGCCATTGCTTCACCATACTAATGTTTGATCAAGAAGCAAACGACCATTGATCGCTCAAAGGAAAACAACCATTGAGTGTTTGAATGAACGAAACGAGAACACTATATCATATATAATGTATTTTGCATCAGGATTACATATATCATATATATAATTTGATCGATCTCAATTTAATCTTTGATTCATTCTATTTTAATCGTATTAATACAGAAAAATAAACAGTTATCAGATTCATGGTTTCATAACCAAGCTCTGATACCACTGAAGGAGAATTGTCATCCAAGGCGCAGCGGAATTTAAAAATTTCTCCATTTAGTGATCCTTACGAATAGGCATGATCAGTGATAGAATCGTTACCTCTTGTGGCGATTCAAACCTTTGGTGCAGATCTCTTGTAACGATCAAAACCTTGGATACAAATCCACGGAGCGATCACGAACGTTGAACAATGACAACGTCTCTACTCAGTCCACACGAACGGGTTCCTTCAATCTCAGTGCTAGCTGGTACAAATGAAGGCTTTGAGTGAGAGAGAGGGAAACGAAATTCCAAGTCTTCACTTGAGTTTTAGTCTGAGTGATAATGCTTCTACCCAAGGGTTCTATTTATAGAACCACTTGCGTGGGCTTCAAGCTAAAAGCCCACTTAAGTGTATTTTGGCCCATATCTCATAATATGCCAAAATCACTTAAGTATTTGGTACCTTACCATATTTCGTATTCTACTTAAGTACACCATACCTTACGATGTTCCTTAGTTACTCTATCTCTCATCAATCCGTCCTTTGTGTGTGACCCTGTAGGTTTTCGCGACGTTGGCAATTATATTAAATCACGCATTTAACATAATAAACAGTGAGCGGTATCTAGCAACACATCACTGCTACCCAAGACACGAAAATGTCACGTGATCTGACAAAACCTCCTGTGATAATAATTATGTGTATAATTACCCTTTTGCCCTTATGTCTATATTGAACACAAGGTATAGACCGCGTCATCCTTGTCCAGTTCAATATTGGGCCCATAGACATTTATCCTGTTATGCAGGATGGGAAAATTCCATCTAGGTCACTCATGTCCCTCAGCATGCTTCGTGGAGTACCCATCAACCGTCTTTATGGTCATCCAGTTACGGACAACGTTTGATCAGCAATAAAGCACTCGACTCTACATCTAGGGTCCATAGTGGTTTCAGGTCGAAGAGTGGTATACACCATTATCACCATGAGAATAACTTATGACACTTTGCATAACTTTCTATATAGTATTCTCATAGCAGGTCAATCCAGTATAAATATTACTCTTAATATTCATACCAATGTTTAAGACTTGATAACTCTTTATCCATGATCCATGAGATGTGATCATCAATCTACAAACATAATAGTCTTAATGCTTTAATATTATCCCACTTCACAATAAAGCTCGACTACAGATACTTTAAGAATAATGTCCTTATGTTTAATGTGATCTCATGATTAAGTCATACTTGATATATTAAACGGACTATCTATTCTAGGGACTTTATTAAACAAACATAATAAAGAAAAAGCCTTTTATTATTAATAAATAATTCGATACAAGTACCAAAAGTATTGGCCTCTAGGGCTTACACCAACAACTGGTACGTAGGATTCATGCAATTAAGAAACTAGAAAATTCATACAATGTGTGCATGAGAGGGAAGCAACCAAGACTTCTATTTGCATCAGAAGCAGCACCAAAAGAAAAACATGCTTTGGGAGTAGTACATTCTGATGTGTGTGGACCATTTCCATAACCTTCACTAGGAGGGAATAAATACTTTGTGTTATTTATGGATGAGTTCACAAGGCTGACATGGGTATCCCTTATAAAGTTCAAACATGAGGTGTTTGCTAAATTTAAGAAATTTAGAATCAAGGCTGAGAAACATAATGATTAGACTCTGAAGATTCTCAGAATTGATGGTGATAGCTAAGTTCAAGAAGGAGCCGATGAATGAGTTTGAGATGAATGATCTAGGAAATATTTTTATTTTCTAGGGATGAAGATTATGTACTCTGAGAAAGGCATAATTTTAATAAGCTGAAATATGAACTTGAGCTTCTGAAGAGGTTTGAGTTACTGAATTGCAAAGTTGCTGCCACACTTGCTGATACAAATCAGAAATTGGATTCTGATTCTAATGATGATGATGTAGATGCGACAACATTCAAGCAGTTGGTAGGATCTCTGAGGTATTTGTGTAATACCATATCTGATATTTGCTATGCAATTGGAATGGTGAGTAGGTTTATGAGTAAACTGGAGTGGTCTCATTACCAAGCTACTGTCAGAATTCTAAGGTATATAAAGGGAACTCTGAAGTATATAGTTTTGTTCCCTTTCGGTGCTGAAATTGGCTCAGAACTCCTGAGCTACTCATACTCTGATTGGTATGGAGACAGAGTTGACAGAAGAAGTACTTATGGATAATTGTTTAAGTTTTTGGGAATTACTATTTTTTGGTGTTCGAAAAGGAAACCAGTTGTTGCCTTGTCAACCTGTGAAACTGAATGTATTACAGGTGTTGTGACTGAATGTCAAGCTGTATGGCTTTTGAATTTACTGCAGGATCTGAAGATCAAGGTAAACAAGCCTCTGAAGCTGAATATCGATAATAAGTCTACAATCAATCTTGCAAAGAACCCAATGCTACATGGGATAAGAAAACATATTGAGACTAAGTATCCCTTTCTGAGAAATCAGGTTCACAATGGAGTGCTAGAAGTTGTGCACTGTAGCACCCAGAAGCAGCTAGCAGATGTTCTGACAAAGGCGATCAAGACTGATCAATTTTTCCGCTTGAGGGATGAAATTGGTGTTGTTAGTTTGGGTTAAGCTGAATATGAATTAAGGGATGGTGTTAGAATTTATTCATATTTTGTAGAAATTTTTTGACAAATTTTGTTAGAGGATATTTTAATATTTCCTAAAGTCCCACTTGTATTTAAGCAAGTGAGTGGTGTGAGCATTAGTACCTTTATTTATTTTGCAGTGTGTGTGCATTTTGTGTGCAATCATTTTATAACCATTTCAAGAGTAATGGAAGTTTGTTATTATTGTCTCTTCTCTATCTTGTTTAGTGTTCATCTTCATCACCTTGTGCACAAACAAAAAAAGAACTCAGGGATATTTATTGAGCATTGTATTCCAATTTTGTTCCAAAATTTTATTTCTTACCTACTCTCTTTGGTTTGAACAAGTCTCATGTTAGGATGATATTCTAAATATTACTATTCAAATTGAGAAATAATAGTTTAGTTACACGAAGAAATAAAATTTGGTAATATTAAAAAAATGCTTACAAAAAATAAAGAATACAAAAAATAGTTGTGATTTATATCAATGATTTAAAAATTAAAATGATATGTGTATATAATTAAATTTATATGAATATTCCCTTCTTTACTTGAGATGTTTGATGTTCGAGTCGGCTTTGAACTCTTTATTTCTTCTCAATGTATTGCATGTTTTGATTAATAATGAACTTTTTTAAGCTCTAAATTGAAGTTTTAAATAAAATCAACACGGCTTTGACAAATTCAAAAAGTTCACAAATAACACTTGTTATGGGTTGGTCACAAGTCTAAAGAAAATAGCCTAATTGTGAGACCCATTTCGAAATATCTATTTAGTGGATAAAGGAACTTGTGAGACCTTGCCAACATACATTTGATTCCACCTACTAGTGCATAGTTTGTTGTAAGTTTTAATCAGACGAATCTCACATTTCACGTCGGGCTAAACGAAAGCAATTTTAACCATATACCATATATACACCCAAGGATGCACTATTTTAGGTATTATCTTATTCTCACTCCCAAACTACACCTAATAGACTTCACTTACTTGGGCCGATCTTACATAAATCATGGCACCATCAAAGGCTGCTCAACTAGTCGACCAACATAATGTCATTATATCTGTGATGATTAATGCTCATGGTCCATCGAGAGAGGCTCTACCTCTTTCAACATCTGGAAATGATCCAGTTCTAGTGACTTCTCCTTCCATTCCAACTCCTCATAATCCACTTCCTCTTACTGTTAACCATAACACATTCCACATCCTTTAGACTTTTCAATCTTCTTAATAATTGCTGCAACGTCAAAACTCCAAACAACTTCCACCATAAATTTTGATTCCTAAACAAGAGATGCTTCAGAGCCTTCAGTATCTCCAAGAAAACCTAGACATGCAAAGAGCATATGAGCGGCTCAACAATGTTTACTTTTGGCAAAGTGACTTCAAACACAAGAGAGAGTGAATTGTGTTGATTGAAAACCAAAACCAATTTATAAAATATTTTTTTCTTTAAGATAATTTTATTAATTTGTACTTTCTAAAAGTATAATACGTGATAACCCCTTAAGATTAAGGGTTGTCATAGTCTTTTAGGGTTTAAAGTTGGGTTTAGAGCAAGCTCTCGTAGGAAGGTGAGAAGCTCTGTGTATATAGATATTTCTATGAATACGAGATTGTTCTCTCTTAACCTCAGAGTTTACGTATTTATAACTGCACTAGGCTTGGATCTTAGGCCCCTTGAGAATAACAACCACTCATGAGAGAATGTGGGAGTGGACAGTTAATCCCTCGTTATTCAGGAGAGTGTAGTTAATTTCTCCAGAATTCTTCCACACATGCATTAATAGGTTTTCAAGAAATTTTATAAGATTAGATAGGTTTTAAAAACTTTTATGTATGTGTGATTGTCATAGTACTTAAAGAATTACTCTTAACCTTTTACAATTAAATTGATCACTCTAAGACACTAAGTGCAGGTTCAAGCGAGCTTTCACACTTTCACAACTTCAGATCTTCATCTGAAATTTGCATCTTCAGACTTATGAGGCTTGAGATATCTTCTTAATCACGTGCCATCATCAGGAAATTTTCTTTGACAATTGGAATCACCCCCCCCCCCCCCCCCCCCTAAATTGATCACTCTAAGACACTAAATGCAGAATCAAGTAATTTTTAACACTTTTATCATTTTCGATTGGATCTGTATCAAATCTGAATATTTCACATTGAACCAAAGATTTTTAACACTTTTATTATTTCCCTATAAAACTTATAGCCTGTTATGAGTTTAGGTTTTCCAACTTTTGTCACTTTCCATTTCTAGTTTCTAAGTTTCTTTTGTTCTATTTTCTTTATAACTCAAGTCTCCAAGGGAGTAATTTGAGGAACAAACATATTTCAGGTTTTATAATTCATTATTTTTATATTATTCATCAGTTTTGATTGATGGATATGAGTTTAATGATGAATACCTTTGTGGTAGTGTTTGTCCTCACCGTGAGTAAGTAGTTTCCTAGGAACTAGGGGTTATGGGGATTGTTTCATGAATATATATATATATATATATATATATATATATATATATATATATATATATATATATATATATATATATATTATATATATATATATATATATATATATATATATATATATATATATATATTATATATATTAATATTAATCTTTACCATCTTTGTTTTTATTATTATTTTATTCTCTGTTAAATATTAAATAACATTATGTTTCCCGTAACCATGTCTGACTAAGTTCTTAGAATCCGAGATATGAGGACCGTTGTTCCGACGGGACTCGGTAAAATATATCGACTTTGATTTTCAATTTAAAATTATTTTTCTAATTCTAAATTTTATTTTAAAAGTCAAATAGTTTTGTGCGAAAGTGAAAGCACTCATATACCGATTTCAGCGTGAAAGTGTGAAAATGTTATCCAATCATAAAGTTTGGATTTTTAATTTCTAAAAACAACGACAACGCTTTACTAATTAATTAGAACTTATCGGTTTTCAAAAAGTATTTCGAAGTTGTAACTTACGAAGCGACAACAAGCAATTTCGGTTCTAAAACATAACACAGGTTGCGCAAAAGTGAGTAGTGTTTTTAAATTATTAATTCCTCGAAAAATGATTTTTAAACCAAACGAAGTGCTTTAATGGATAAACCCTTCAATGAAGCTTACCAGCTTATTGATAACATGGACCATAACCATTATCAATAGAGAACTGAACGTGCTTAAGTAGAGAAAACACGACAAAAGGGAGGCATGTTCAAAGTAAACGACTTAGACTATCTGAGTGTTAAGGTCGATGCACTCGCTCAAACGATCAACAACTTGACCATTACCCACCCAGCTACTGTAGCTGCTGTAACTCCAAACTGTGAGATTTGTGGAATCCAAAGACATGTCACTACTGATTTCCAACTTTTGACAGGGATTGTGCCAGATCAAGTTAACTATGCGCAAGGAAATCCCTATTCAAACACTTATAATCCAAGATGGAGAAATCATCTGAATGTTTCTGTAGCGGTAATTCTTTTGAGATTAAGATATTGATTAACTTAACTCGCAAAGCAAGAGTCGCCACCACACTTTTATTATTTCCAAAGGAAGAGAGAAAAAGTATGAACAAAACCCAAGGAAGTTTTAAAACAAAACTAATAAAAAGAGAATAAGGGTCTGGGGGTTAGTTATGTAAACAGAAGGTATTAGCACCCTAAACATCCATGGTACTCCATGAGAACCTCTTTGAAAATATGTACATTTGTTTGAAAAAGGTGTTGTTTGTTAAAAGATTTGAGAGATAGGAAAAGAAGTATATTTTCTTTATTTTGTGTTTGCCAAGAATTTTGAAGTCTCATGCCTACGTACCAACAAAGTGCAATGCATGATCAAAACCTCGTAGTTCGTGGTAAAAATAAAAAAAGAAGTTTGTTTTGATTCTTTTTTAGAGAAAAGACATTTCGTCATTTTAAGGAGAATACTCAACTAGTCACCCACAAGTATGAGAACTTTGCATCATCATGAGAAGGGCTCCAACTTCACTACGCCAAAAACTGGAATAGACAGCGCCCCTTAGAGGGCGCTTTATTACAAAAGCGCACTCTAAAGTGAAGAGAAAAAATAAGGAGCATACTACTGGAATAGACAGCGCACTTTAGAGGGCGCTTTTGTAACAAAGCGCACTCTAAAGTGAAGCGAAAAAATAATGAGGAAATGGAGGGACACCAATAGAGGACGCTTTATTGAAAGCGCCCTCTAAGGGTAACCTTAGAGGGCGCTTTTAAAAAAGCGCTCTCTATGTCCATGTACATTTCCAGTTTATAAGGCGCTTTTGGAAAGCCTTAGAGAGCGCTTTTAGAAGCGCCCTCTTTGGCCCCCTTTAGAGGGCGCTTTGTTACAAAGCGCCCTCTAAAGTGAAGCCAAAAAAATAATAATGAGGAAATGGAGGGACACCAATAGAGGGCGCTTTAATGAAAGCGCCCTCTAAGGTTACCCTTAGAGGGCGCTTTTAAAAAAGCGCTCTCTAAGTCCATGTACATTTCCAGTTTATAAGGCGCTTTTGGAAAGCCTTAGAGAGCGCTTTCAGAAGCGCCCTCTTAGGCCCCCTTTAGAGGGCGCTTTTTTTACAAAAGCGCCCTCTAAGGTCCCCTTTAGTAAACATTAAAATTATAACATATACTGCATGTCTCTTTATTTTCCCTCTCTATAAGCTATTTCGTTTACGTAACTGGGTTTTCTCTCTACTGCGATTACTCTCTACTGCGATTACTCTCGTCCTCCGTTCGTTCTCCCTCCCTCACCATCGTCGTCGCCGTCGCCTTTTTCTGCTGCTGCGTTCACGTTTACTGAGTTATCTGCGTCCACCGTCACTGTTCACTTTCTTCTCCATCGTTACCGTCACCTTGAAGGTATTTCTCTTCTCCATCGTTACCGTTCACTTTCTTCATGTGTTTGATTAGGGCATTTTCTAAACTTAGTTTTACATTTTGTGCATTATGTTGATTAATGTTGTTTAGGGCAAACTGAGTTTTTTATTTCTGATTGAAAACTTATATCATTTGAAGTGTGTTTGAGCTTGTGCTTGGAAGTTTGATGATTATGGATGCAAGTTTGTTCATGTTCCAAACACCATAAGTTTGCATTGGTCTTTTGTATGCAGTAGGTGTGTGTGAGTTTGTATTCAATAATGATAAAAAAAAAGAGTTTAGATTGTTGTAACATGAGAGAAATGGAAGGTATATGAATGTGTTTTTTGTGTAGCTTCACGAATATGGTCATTGTCTTACTTGGGTCTTATTGAATCATTTCTATATTACAGATAAAATGGCTAACCAAGACGATACCCATGACGCGAATGGATCACGTAACAATGTTGAAAAAGAAATCAAACGAGGATTGACTGTTATGAAGTCAATCATTCGTGCAAGAGACAAGGGTGTAAAATTTGAAGTACATTGGAGTGCTGAAGACCAACTAATTGAGCCTAACGGTTCAATGTTGGCAAGTTACATTGGTTTCCTTGTTCGACAACATATTCCGATTACATGTGATAATTGGAGAAGTCCGGAATTGAAGGTTGGCAAAGAAAAAATATGGTCCGAGATACAGGTACTTACCATATATTGTTATATGTTTTTTTTGTTGACTATTTGTTAACCATATATTGTTATAGTATTACTTATAATAACACACTCCATGTGTATGTTTTTTAGAGATCCTTTCACATCGATGAAAGCCGGCAAAAATATTGTATTGAATTGGCCGGAAAAAGACTCCGAGGATTTCGATCCTTTTTGTCTAACAAATTTCTCAAGGATGAGGAAGGAAAATTTGTTGAAGCAGAACGGCCAATGAAGTATGCCGAGATTATTTCAGCCGATGAATGGGATAACTTTGTCGCCAAACGAAGAAACGAAAAATTCCATGTAATGTCTATTAATTATGGTATTATACAATTGTTAAGTTACTTGGTTCTAATATGCCTTAAACTTTTTTATCCAGGAAGTAAGCGACAAAAATCAGAAAAGGGCATCAAAACCCGTGTATCCGTACAAAAAAGGGCGTACGGGATATGCACGGTTACAACAAAGAATTGTGAGTATATTCAAATGCTATGAGCTTATACATTGTCACAATATGTTATAATTGATGATCTTATAATCTAATTCAATGTGTAGCTAGCCGAGGAGAAAAGTGACGTAACATCTCTTCCGGAGCACGTATTATGGAAGGCTGCTCGGGTTGGGAAGGATGGGGCTGTCGTTGAAGCGGTCCAAAATGTTTATGACGAATGTGTAAGTATATGTAACATTATTTCTTTAATTATATCGAAAATTTTGTTAGACATATAATTCATTTTTAATCTCCTCTAATAATATTTCAGGAGACTTTATCCCAAACCTTACCTTCAACCGAGGTCCAGGATTGCAGGAGCGTACTTAGTCGAGTACTAAATGTTCCTGAGTATTCCGGTCGTGTGAGGGGTAAGGGTTTTGGTGTGACTCTGTCGTCATTTTATAAAAAACCAAAAACAAAAAATCCTACCAACAAAGAGGTGATGGAGACCTTGGCGGAGTTAAGGGCACAAGTACTCCAACTGCAAAACGAGAATGCAAGGTATAGAGAGAAAAGGTGCGCTTCCGAGGCAAAAGATACTAGTGACCGAGCTAGTATCAATTGTCAACCGAAATTTCTCGAGGTAATTATATATGTTATTATGAAATTAAAATAGCACTTTTTTACTTGACACATATACACGTTAACAATAACATTTATTATTGGTTTAGGGCATTTCACCTTGTCAGCTGTATCTATCGTCACCAACTTATCGCATAGTTGGCAAGGGAAAAGTGCACAATACTTTGGGTGAATTACTTCACCATAATCCCCTCCCGGTGGGATATATGAAAGTTTCGGTTGACCTTGTATTAGATACGGACACCCTTCTACCATTACCTGACGTTGTTTCAGAGACAACGTTGATGCGAGATGCAGTCGGATCCTTTGTTGGTTGGCCGTCAGATCTAATTTTCCCAGATGCCGAGGTATATATGTTCTAAATGATTATGAATATTTATTATTCACATTTCAATTCAGCTACAATTATGATATTTAATCAATCCTTATTACATGGTAATGTTAGGCTCCTACAAGACCCACACATAAAGCTGGTAAAGGGATTTCAAGATGCATCGAGTCGGTTGCATCTCAAAAAGAGGTACAAATATATATACCCATTGAATTATATACGCAACGATTTTGTTGCATCACAAAAAGTCATGATTTATTTTATATGAATTTTTAGGTTCCCGGTCGAAAGTTGAAAAGCGTTGGTAAGGATATTCCAACGACGTCCGGGACAAAATCTCAAATTATGATGCGTCTTGAGAAAATGGTGGAAGAGTCCGATATTATGCACGGGGCCATTCGTAGTATAGATTTTGATAAAGGTGTTTTCGGAATTGCTCATTTCGAAATAATTGCAAAGGAGGACATGCAACAACTTTTTGAACACGACGAATTGGGCATCGCTGTCATTCATACATACATATGGTACTCCGATCAATCTATAATTTACTTAGTTGAACAATTTATTTACACATTTCAATGAGTAGTCTAATGTTTATTATGTTTCTATTTAAGGTATATGTATGACACATTGATGCGGGGAACTGAATTGTGTAACCGTTTCAATTTTATTGCTGCTTCCCGTATCAACGCAACGTTAATAACGAAAAATCCAACATCCGTAAAGAATGATCTAGTCGATAGATTCATGGCGGCCGGCGATAATACTACACCCAGTTTGTATTTTTTACCGTTTAATTCTGGCAACGGGTTAGATTTTCTTTCTAATAATTTCATTCTAATCTATGTATATCTTTTACGTAGAACATTTTCATTCATCTAAATTTTTGTTTTATTTTACAGTGGTCACTGGGTGTTGGTTGCTATGGATCTTTCGAGACTAATAGTGTATTATCTCGATTCGTTATCGGGTGATTGGAGTAAATATCTGAGTATGAAGAAGACGGTTGACGCGTAAGTGAAATTCCCCTAAATATTCGTGTGTATTTGTATATTTAATTATGTCTGTCAGATTGATCTCAATATACGTTTTTATTTTGTTAGGGCAATACTAAAATTTAGATCGAAAAAGAATTATCGTAATAGGAAGGACATTACCTGGGTCAGAGTTGAGGTATATATTAAGTATCTTATTTTTGCTTAATTATAATAGTGTTTATTTTTTGCTTATAATAGTGTTTGTAAGAAATTAACTATATATATATTGTTTGTTTTTCTGTGTAGTGTCCTCAGCAAAACAATTCGGTTGATTGCGGATTTTTTGTATTGAGATTTATGAGAGATATCATTGCGTTGAATCGTATAGACATCCCAAAAATGGTATGGAATAATAACTTAGGGTTTATTTTAATATTATCGGATATTTCATCTAATTTGTTACTAAATCTTGAATATGTTTTATTCTCTTAATTGTAGTACTTTGACGAATACAAATCTTACTCAAGAGCTCATTTGGATGAAATGAAGGATGAATTATGTCAATTCATTATTGATCAAAGAATCATATAGCTAGGTTGTATATTGTTGTACATATATGTATGGAATGTTGGTGTTGTATGTTGTTGTTGTATATATGTTGTATATTGTTGTTGTACTAGTTTTACTAAATCATGAATATGTTGTTGTATATTGTTGATCAAAGAATCATATATTAATGTTGTATATATGGAGGATTAATGTTGTATATAAATGGATTCATGTTGTATATATCAATGGATTAATGGTGTATAACATTGGATTAAAGGATGAAATCAATATGAATTTTACACTTTTGCAGCATGCGAACAGGTTCCCAATTAAATACCCACTGCTTTTCAAACAAATTTTTTTAAAATAACTAACACTTAGAGGGCGCTTTCTGCAGGAAGCGCCCTCTAAACACTTTACATTGACAACTTTAGAGGGCTCTTTGTCTAGAAAGCACCCTCTAAGGTGGCTTTACATTGACAACTTTAGAGGGCGCTTTATCCAGAAAGCGCCCTCTAAGGTGGCTTTACATTGACAACTTTAGAGGGCGCTTTATCCAGAAAGCGCCCTCTAAGGTGGCTTTACATGACAACTTTAGAGGGCGTTTTATCCAGAAAGCGCCCTCTAAGGTGGCCCTTTATGGACCACTCCAAAGGGCGCTTTTTTCTGAAAGCGCACTAGAATGTGGCCCTTAAAGGGCCACTTTAGACATCGCTTTCTCCAGGAAAACAAAGCGCTGTCTTTACCTATGCCAGCGCCACTTTAGAGGGCGCTTAAAAGCGCTGTTATAGGCCAAAATAAGCGCCCTCTTTTCCCTTATTTGGCGTAGTGCTTGGATAAGGCTCAACAAGTATGCCACTAGCTCCCATAGATGGAAAATAATTATCATCAATACTATGGAGATAGGAGAATTATATCTCAACTATGGAAATGACTCATGTCTAAAGCCTTGAGAAAAGTTTAAAAAATGCACAAGGGGTCAAAATGGTTTGAATGAGTTAGACATTTTTTAGTCTTTTGAAATTGGTCTAAACATGCTTAAGATGGATTAACATTTATTCAAGAAAAAGGTTTTGAAAATCACTTGAAAAAAGTCAAGGTTTATTGAGAAAGTAGTTCAATCTTAAAAAAAACAAGAAGGTTTTAGAAAGAAGGAAGATTTTGAAAATTAAAGAAGGGGGGAGGAGAAGAAGAGACTATCCTAAAGCATAAAGTAAAAGCTAGGGAGGAAAGATCTAACCAAGAAATAGCAATCCTTTTGTGACATAAGTCAAACAAGAATTCCCTCCTTTGGGTTAAGCCTCAAACAAGCTAAGATAAGCAAATCACAATCCATGTATCAGATGAACCCAAAGTAACCAAGCCAAGTCCTCACAGAGAATTCCAAAGTCATAGATATCAGATAAAATCCAAAGTCTCAAATCACAAGTCCCAAAGCAAGGGTCAAGATCCTAATTCTAAGTCCATAACTCCACAATTATGCCAATGATGGTAACCATAAGCCCATGAGTTATGAGTAACAAGTTTCCTTTTTTATTAGTGTGCTTTTCACAATGATATAAAAAGAAAGGTCCAAATGGACAAAGAACAAAATGGCATAATTACAAACAATATTATATGAAATACTAAACATAAAATATAAAGTAAATGGCATAAAAGTAAAAAAGGCATAAAGTAAATGACTTTGAAATAGAAGTTTATACAAGTGAAAAGTTAGTAAAGAATGTTAGTGAAGATGAAAAGATGTTTTGGTCACTTTTTGAAGAACACTCAACTATCCACTCACAAGTATGAAAATATGATCCTATGCATCATTTATGAGAAGGGCTCCAACTTGGATAAAATCAACAAGTATGCCACTAGCTCGCACAAATGGAAAAGGAGCAACATTACAATACCATGAGGAATAAGAGACTTACAATCTCACTTATAAAAACATCATTGCCTTTGGGACAAATTTAACGCTATGTTAAGCAATCGTAATTGGACTTATGTAGAAGTCACAACTATCTGAGGCCAGTCAATAATAATGTTTGTATTAATACATGCTAGAGAAAGGATATGTAAATCATTCTCCTAAAACCATGCCACAAAAAAATAAAGAAAGGGGGATGATCAAACACAAAGGCTAAGAGGATGGTCCATTACTTCAATCCACAGTTCGTGACACTTATGACAAACTTATGCATCAATCCAAAGTACCTTAAATGATTCATGATCACTTAGAAGGTAGATTTGAAATGATGAAAGTTCATCAAGTACCAATCCACACATCATGAGCAAGATGGAGACAAACGATCCAATTAATTAAAAGGAAAAGAAAGAGATGAAGAAGAGAGACACAAGAGAAGTCTAACTCAAATTGGATCAAAAGTTTGATCAAGTCATCTTCAAAATCAATCATCCATTTTGGTGGATTAGGGTTTTTACCCCATCAACACCCAAGACCCATTGAGTTTGATGAGACTTGAAGTCCAAACCATCATGATTCAAGGCCAACAAAAGTTCACAAGGTCACACAAATATAAAATGCAATTAAATGAAATAAAAATGCATCAAAGGTATTTTTAAATGATTTTTAAAATAGAAATAAAATGGAAAATCCATAAAGTCCTCCAAAACACCAAATAAAAATGTCTAAGACAATTATAGAAGGTTGGAAATAAAGTAAGAAAAATATAATAAAATTTTCAGAATTTTAAAATGTAAAAAAGTATTTTTAAACCAATTAAAACAAAGGAGAAAAGAGAAAATCAAGAAAAATAGAAAATCAATGAAATAAAAATGTGGAAAAATAAAAATCAGATGAAGAAAAATAAAATAGAATTTTAGAAATTATTTTGGGATTTTTTGGATAAAAAATGAAATTACTATGAATTTTTAAAGAAAAAGCAATTAAAAATAATAAAAGATAAATAATTAAAATCATAAAAAACATGGAGCGTTGGATCACACCTCATTAATTGACGTGACATATCCAACACTCCAAAGGTTAGGATGTATGGAGGAACACGCTGCAAGCCAAACACAAGATCCAATTTAAATTCAACCAATCAAAACATTTCATTTTGCCAACGCGTATGGTTCAAAATCAGACCACCTGAGAAAAACTACGGTCGTCTTCTCTGGTGAGCTCTCACCGAAGTTTCATTGTTTGGTAAGTTCAAGACACGAGACCACCACCATTGTGATCCTCTTCTCATCTCAAATTCACCCTTATACTCCAAATTCATTTATGTGAACTGAGCAAAGGGAATTTCAAAGAAGTTTCAGAAACAAGCAAGCCACAAAAAATTAAATTAAATGATGAACACGATCAATCAACACCAGATAAGTTAGGGGAAAACATCAGAGATTGAAAGACTATATTATGGTAACTTGTTTGAGTTCAAATGATGCTCAAAACTACCTTGTGCAGATGGTGATCAGAAGTTGATGAAGCTCGATCTGGTTAGAACACTTCAGAAGGTCACAAACCTTGGAAATTGTTGAAAAAGTTTTAGAGGATGCCGATGGAGCTAATGGAATCAAGAAATTGGATTGAAACAAGCTGAAACTCAAAATACGATAGTTGAATTTTTTTGGAAAAATTTCAAGTTGCATCAGGGGTTTCTTGGCTCTCCAAAGCTTGTAAATGAAGGCAATGGCTTCCTCTATTTATAGGGAATGTGTTTGGATCCAAATACGTGTGGAATGATGTTGAATTCGTGCAAAACAAATTTGATCCAAGTGGGACTTGAAACTCATCAAAACTCAGCCAAATGATGCGTTTTAAGTGTCAATTAACTTTTGGAGGCTCATTAAAACATGTTTATGACCAAAACACTTGCTAATTTGGCTTGGAATTAAGATTAGTCATGATCAAATTTCGGGCAATGGTGATTTCTTCAGTTTCAAGTCACCATGTTCAACTCGATGGGGCATCCTACTCAAGAGGCTTTTTGATCCCATTCTTTTTGCAATGTGTTAAAATTATGGCCAAGATTACAATGTGCCGAGAAAGGTTTCATTTGGATGATTGAGCACAAACTTATGGCATGTTGAAATTGGCATGAAAAATCGGTTCCATAACTTAGAAAAATTTGAGTGCTTCATGGCTGAAAAATGACCTATAATGTCCCAATGAATTCCATGACCTTCCAAGTATATTTTGACCTTTGTCCTTAAAGCAAACTTGTAGAGGGTATCACCAATGGCATTGTGAAAAAATAATTAGATTCATATGTTGGAAATTGAGGAAGTTATGATCCTTGAAATTTGGGAAAAAGTCACTTGAAAATAGGTCAAATTTCAATAAGTCCAACAAATGACCTATAATGTCTCCAAACTTTTGATGATCCTCCAAGAATAATTGGATCTTGTCATGTAAAGAGAATTTGTAGGGGAGGTTTATAAGAGTCATGTGAAAAAAGAATAATTAAAAAATGTTGATAATTGAAGGGGTTGTGATCTTTGGAACCTTGACTTCAAAATGTTGACTTTTAGGTCAAACCCCTTGGAACAAGCTTGTGTATCTGGACTTTTGTTGCATTTAAAAGCACATGGGTGATCATATGAACTCAAGATAAGGTGTCCTTGATTGTCTCTTGATTAAATTTCTTAAAGCTTGAAGTTGCTTATTGAAGAAGGCATGAAAATAAACACATGAACCTTTGACTTTCCTTGAGAAGTAAGCAACTAAACTTTGAGATGCTCGTGATTTGAAAATTCCCACCTTGCATAATATACTTAAGGGAAACAAGACATATTTTTGTTATATTTATTAATGGTTAAATAAGCAATGAATCAAATAGACACAAAGGTAAAACGTTAACAAGGAAGTTCTTGGTGATCCTTGCAAAAGCAAACCCAAAGATGGACAAGGGGAAGGATCAAAATGTGACCTTGCTTGTATGCAAAAAATGTAAATGAGATGTGGGATCTTAGGGTTAAAAATTAGTGTATGACAGATGCCCCTATTTAAGTTTCTTCAATTTGGAGATATGAAGGTTGAAATCTTCATCTCGACAAAATTGGAGAGACTTAAATATTAAAGACCCAATTTTTGTACCTAAGATACCACAAGATGTTTATAATATGATATGAATGCAAACAAGGATCTTTGTGGGGAATATAGTGCCACGAGAGACAAAAAACTACTAGAGAAAGGAGGAGATTGCAATTCCATAGGGGAAAGACAGATTTCAAAGGGGGGACCCAGCTGGGAACACACAAAGTTCCGTAGGGGGAAAAGGAAGAGCTCGAAAATAACCGACGCTCAGTTAAAAAATAAGCTAAATATCCAACGGGGAAGACTTATCAAAGCAAGACTTTTCCAGGGAAAAGCAATCAACGAAAGTGGAAAACCTCGACTCCATTAGGAGAGGAATATTACCCAACTATTAGCCGAGTGATAACTTAACAAAGGTAATAAGCTCAAACAGAATGATTACCAACTACCAGCCAAGTGATAGCTTAACAAAGGTAACCAATCAGAGGTAAAATGAACCATTACCTACTATCAACTGAGTGATACTTAACAAAGGTAATAAGCTCAAACAAAATGATTACCAACTACCAGCCAAGTGATAACTTAACAAAGGTAACCAATCAGAGGTAAAAGGAACTATTACCTACTATCAACCGAGTGATAACTTAACAAAGGTAATAAGCTCAAACATAATGATTACCAACTACCAGCCAAGTGATAGCTTAATAAAGGTAACTAGTCAGAGGTAAAAGGAACTATAACCTACTATCAGTCGAGTGATAGCTTAACAAAGCTAATAAGCTCAAAATGAATGATTATCAACTACCAACCAAGTGATAACTTAACAAATGTAACTATTCAAAGGTAAAAGGAACTATTACCTACTATCAGCCGAGTGATGGCTTAACAAAAGTAATAAGCTCAAACAGAATGATTACCAACTACTAGCCAAGTGATAGCTTAACAAAGGTAACCAGTCAGAGGTAAAAGTAACTATTAACTACTATCAGCTGAGTGATAGCTTAACAAAGGTAATAAGCTCAAATAGAATGATTACTAACTACCAACTAAGTGATAGCTTAACAAAGGTAACGAGTCAAAGGGGACCAAAGTTCAGACCAGGAATGAACTAGAGAAAAGCAATCAAAGAGGACTCAATCCAATGAGGGAATGAACTAAGTGGGGGATTGATCCAATCCAGATAATGAATTGGAGGGGAAAACTGAAGCAAAATCTTCCACGAGGATCAGACTCAGTGGGGAATTAGAAAGGATAAACTCTTTCTACTTGAGGTCAACACTCTTTTGGAGAGAGGACACACACACTCTACGGGGAGAAAAGTTCTAGAGAGTGGTGAGGAATTATCGCAAAAATGAAAAAATGCACAAATAAATATCATGATGCTATGCATATGTGTATGATTATGTTGATAAAACAAACACAAAGGCACGATATCGATAACACAGTACAACCAGATACTCGGCTAATCTCAACAAGATGGAGATGCTGACATAAATTTGTTAGGGTTTATACCACTCTTGCAATATGATGTTAGGGAGATTGTTATAAAAGAAAATCCGACTTGGGGAAGCCACTAAATTCCACTATTCAGGATCCTACCATCCTTGGGATTGCCATTAACATTCCTCTTTTGTATTCACAAGTCGAGGAAAATACATATCCTTTTTTGTAAATTTTCAAAAATATGACTGTTTAAGTATATTTTTGTTTCAAAAATGATCATAAAAAATAAAATAAATTTCATAAACTAAAATAAAATAAGAGTAGCAAACAAATGGGAAAACGGCTCAAATTTTATTGATAGAATGGTAGTCCGCAAATGGCGTGACTCCATGAATCATTACAAAGTCAGAAAAATGGTAAATACATGGAAAATGTTACATTAAAATACAATGACCACTATTCTCCCTGACAACTTTGAATTCCACTATGCTTTGGACTTCGGTCGAGGATGGCTGAAAAAAAAAAGAACCTGTGACAGGCATGATTGCTTCAAACGATCAAGTCTGGCCTAATGTAGTTACTTGCCATATTCATTAACTTTTGCATAGATTGCCCTTTCAAGGTCAATCTACCAGGATGACTATTTTGTGTTTATGTCTCTAACATTTTCCTGGATTGCCCTTTCGGGTGTTCAATCCACTGAGACACTCATTTTTGCCTAAGTCGCCCTTTCGGGTTTTCAACTTAGCGAGTTGTTCTTTTTATTTTCTAGGCGAAGTATTTCTTGACTGGATCAACATTTACAGGAATAGGGAGCTCTTAAGCATCCATAGTTGTAATAATAAATGTACCTCCATAGAAATATCTCTTAACAACATATGAGCCTTCATAATTAGGAGTCCACTTGCCCCTAGAATCAGTGTTGAAAGACAAGATCTTCTTGAGCACAAGGTCACCTTCTTTGAATACACGAGATCAAACCTTCTTATCAAGTGCTTTCTTCATTCTCTTTTGATATAGATGACCGTGACACAAGGTTGTCATTCTTTTCTTTTCAATCAAATTCAACTGGTCATATCTGCTTTGACACCACTCAGCCTCAGACAAATTAGCTTCCATCAGGACTCACATTGATGGGATCTCAACCTCCACAAGGAGCATTGCTTCCATGCCATACACAAGAGAGAAATGGGTTGTCCCTGTTGAAGTGCAGACAAATGTACGGTATCCATGCAAAGCAAAAGGGAGCATATCATGTCAATCCTTATATGTCATAACCATCTTCTAAATGATCTTCTTAATGTTCTTATTTGCAACTTCAACAACCTCATTCATCTTGGGCCTGTAGGGAGAAGAATTATAATGTTCAATCTTGAAGTCATCACAAAGTTATTTCATCATCTTATTATTCAAGTTCTACCCATTATCAGTAATGATCTTACTTGGAACACCGTATCGGAAAATAATCTGATTCTTGATAAATCTGACCACAACCTGCTTGGTCACATTAGCATAAAATGCTGCTTCAAACCACTTGGTGAAGTAATCAATAAATACCAGGATGAAACAATGTCCATTCGAAGCTTTGGGCTCAATCATACAAATCATATCAATTCCACACATATAGAAAGGCCATAGGGATGAAATAATATTGAGAAGTATCAGAAGCACATGTATTTTATCAGCATAAATTTGACATTTATGACACTTCTTCACATACTTACAACAATCAGATTCCATTGTCAGCCAATAGTAACATGCCTTTAACATCTTTTTAGCCATTGCATGTCCATTGGCATGAGTACCAAAGGATCCTTCATGAACTTCTTGCATTAACACATTTGCTTCGTGTCTATCCACGCATCTGAGCAAAACCATGTCAAAGTTTCTCTTGTACAACACACCTTCATTGAGAAAGAAATTACCAACCAGTATTCTCAAAGTCTTCTTATCTTTGTTGGATGCCCCCAAGCAGGTACTCCTGACTTTGGAGGAAACATTTAATATCATAATACCAGGGCTTATCATCTGTAACTTCTTCTGCTGCAAACACATGAGCAGGTCTATCAAGGCGCATAATTGGGATACTGGGCACATCGTTCCAACAATTTACTTTATACATAGAAGACAAAGTAGCCAAAGCATCCGCCATTTAATTCTCTTTGCGAGGTATAGGATGAAACTCATTTTTATTGAAGAAAGTCGACAACCTTCTTGCATAATCTTTGTAAGGAATCAGGCCAAGATGAAGAGTCTCCCATTCTCCTTTAATTTGGTTGACCACCAAGGCTGAATCTCTATATACATCAAGGATTTTAATTCTTAAATCAATGGCCTCTTCAAGACCCATGATACAATATTCATATTCTTCCATATTATTCATAAAATCAAACATCAACCTTGCAGTAAAGGGGATATGAGAACCCTTATGAGTAATAATGATTTCCCTAATTTCATTTCCATAAGCATTAACAACTCCATCAAACACTAAACCCCAACGGGATCTAGGCTCTGGCCCTTCTCTAGGCAACAGTTCATTGCAATCTTTAGCTTTCAAGTATATAACATCTTCATCATGGAAGTCGAACCTGATAGGTTGATAATTATCGATCGACTAGTGGGCCAAATGATTAACAAGAATTCATTCAAATGCTTTCTGAGTATGGTACTTAATATCATATTCAGACAATAGCATCTGCCAACGAGCTATCTTCCAGTTAAAACATACTTTTTAAAGATATACTTGATTGAATCCATTTTGGATATCAACTAAGTGGTATGGTTGATCATATACTCGCGTAAATGTTTGGCAGCTCAGGATAAACCACAACAAGTCTTTTCAAGCATGGAGTACAGAGACTCATAGTCTATAAATTTCTTACTTAGATAGTAGATGGCATGACCCTTTCTACCAGTTTCATCTTTCCGTCCAAGCACACAACCCATGGACTCTTCCAATACAGTTAAATACATAATCAAATGTCTTCCTTCCACTGGAGGAAACAAGATAGGAGGTTCAATAAGATACTCCTTGATGTTATCAAAAGCTTCCTGGCAGTCCTCTGTCCAAACACAACCTTGATCTTTGCGGAGAAGCTTTAAGATTGGCCCACACGTGGCAGTCATGTGAGATATGAATCCGTATATGTAATTCAGACGCCCGAGGAACCCTTTGACTTGCTTTTCTGTCTTCGACACATGCATCTTTTGAATAACTCTGACTTTATCAGGATCTACTTCAATACCTTTTTGGCTGACAATGAAACCCAACAACTTTCCTAAACGGACACCAAAAGTACATAGACTTAGCAAATTTTCTCAACCGCTGAAACAACTTCAACAAATACTCAACATGATCTTCTTCAATCTTTGACTTAGCAATCATATCATCAACATAGACTTCTATCTTTTGTGAATCATGTCATGGAAAAGAGTACTCATGGTTCTTTGGTATGTTGCACCAACATTCTTTAAATCTAAAGGCATCACTCTATAACAGAATATTCCCTAAGGTGTAATAAATGTTATCTTTTCCATGTCTTTGGGTGCCATCTTGATCTAATAAATGTTTGACCGAGGGACATTTTGACTTCAGCAGAAATCGATGTTCTACAATATCGATATCAAGATTTGGCATATCTTGATAAGACCAAGAAAACAGATCCACATATTCTCTAAGAAGCTCTACCATCCTCTCTTTAACATCTGGAAAAAACAATGCCCCAATCTTGACTTCTTTCTTGTTATCTTCAGAACCCAGATTAATCATTTCCAACGACTATTTATTAGGCTGAATGGTCTTCTCTTCGTGCTGAAACAACCGAGAAATCTCATAAGGAATCTCTTCGCCATCCTTTTCTTCCATTTCGAATACAGGAAATTCAAAGTTGGGAGAGGGCATAGGGTCATTGTTTTCAATGGGTTTAACAATTAATTTGCACAATGATTTTATGCTTGATTTTAGAATATGAACAAATAAACGCACATTTTGATGCAGATATAAAAGTGATTATTGTTTTGTTTCTTATGTTACCATTTTTCCAGAATAAGCAAAAAGGAAAAACATAATATGGATAAACGAAATAACATTTTATTAATGATAACGAAATTTGAAACAAAGCCCACATAGATTTACTTTTACCTCGGGCATAGTGAAAGGATTTTGAAAATAACAAAAACAAACATATTACTTTGACAAGTGAATAATATAAGGAACATCAACAATAATCCAATTCTAGCACACCGGTCCACGTGTCACAAAGTCTGGCGCTTGTTGCTCTTCATCGTCTTCTAAGATTGCGGTCGTAGTCTGATCTTTAGAATGAATAAAGCCAACATTGTGAAACACTTCTTGAATTTGCTTCAGATCTCTTCGGGTTGCTCCATGTGAAAAACCCAAACCATCTTTGTCCTTGTTCTCAACAAGCTCAACAATCTGTCCCCATCTAGCATATTAACCACTTTCTACCACAAACTGGGCATTTTCAAGGATGAAATTGATTCACCATTCTTCCTATCAGCAATATTATAAACATAAATATCTTGAAACGATGTTCCCTCAGCTTCATCGACATCAATGTATGAAAATGAAGAGAGATGACTCACCAACATGGCATGCTCGCCACCCATAATCACTAACTTCCCATTCTTCACGAACTTCAATTTATGGTGTAGAGTTGATGTAACTGCCCCAGCCTCATGAATCCACGTACGTCCTAAGAGACAACTGTAGGCGGGATGAATATCCATCACTTGAAAAGTGATATGAACTAAGCACGAACCTATCTTTATTGGGAGATCAACCTCCCCAATTACAATCTTCCTCGAGCCATTGAAAGCCTTCACAATAACTCCGCTGAACCTCATCGGAGTACCTTGATAAGCAAGCTTAGACAACATGGACTTAGGCAGAACATTCAAAGAGGACCTAGTATCCACCAGCATATTAGACAAGGCATCTTCCTGACAATTCATAGAGATGTGTAGGGTTAAATTATGATTTCTCCTCTACTCGAGCAGTTCTTTATCACTGAAGCTCAAATTGTTACATGCGGTAATATTGGCCATAATGCCATCAAATTGATCAATTGCCACGTCATGGCCCACATAGGGCTACTCTAAGACTTTTTTCAAATCTTCTCGGTGGGCTTCTGAACTCATCAGTAGGGATGACACGAATATCTTGGACGGAGTGTGCAACAACTAGTCCACCACATTGAAATTGCTCATCTTGATCAATGTTTTTCTTCATAATACTGGATTGACCGACTTGTATAACAGTAGTTTTCTCTTGACTTGATTTCTCTATCACCATATCTTCAGTCCTCTTAAGAGTCGCGATGTCAAATATCTGACCATTTCGGGTCATACCACTTACATCGTCAATGTTCACAACTGATGGAAAAGAAATAATATGCATTTCTTTACCGTCTTCTACCATAGTAGCATTATACTTGTAAGGCATATCTTTATCAGACTCGTAAGGTGTAGGGCCTGCCAAACGAATAACCATCATATGCAATCACAACCGGTTTTGGGAGATTAAAAAAGGGAACTATGACGTTCACCTCATGCTCATCTTCATTTCTATCCCTGGTAACTTGAATAAGATTCTGATCCAACATCTCTTGCAAGTCTCTTTTCACAACAACACACCCTCGGGGATCTTTAGAACAAACTTGACAAGAAGCATGATCATGCTCATAATAACTCAATTCTCATAAAGTAGCATGCATTTCAACAAAGGATCTTCTGATTAGATTGAAGTCAAAAACTCGGTATTTTCCTGGACATCCTTCATCCACATTCACAGTTGCATTGCCATGTTTGGGCAGTGGATTAACTTGTACATTGAGATTGGAATCTTCAAATGACAAGATACCACTTTGCATTACCTTCTTACCTCATCCTTCAAAGCGGAACAATTCTCAATATCATGGTCAGGTGTTCCTTGGTGGAATGCACAATGTTGCTCAACTTTATACGACTACTGGAGCTCTTTCGGAACAACCAGTGGAGTTCTTGTTTGCACTAAATTCTTCTGAATTAAAGCATGAAACAACTCTATGTAAGTCATTGGAATTGGGTCAAATTGTACAAGCCTCTAGGTACGCTTTTGTTGATTCTATTGATTCGTGCGTTACTGGAAATGCGGTTGATAACTCAGTGCTGCTTGAGAAAGTGGAGCAAAATTAATAACTGTAGTCACAGATGCCACGTGATGATGGCATTAATTGTTCCTCGGAAGCCTTCTACGTCTCTCTTACGAGATAACGTTTGCATAATGTTCCTTCTTCTTGGGTAAACCATTCCCATACTTTCTGGAACCATCAGGTGAACTACCTTCTTTCAACCGTCCCTCACGAACACCCTTTTCTAACCTCAAACCCATATTCACTATTTCGGTAAAGTCACCTGACTCACTTGCTACCATCCAGTCATAATAGAATGTACTCAACATATTTAAAAGCAACTTTGTCATTTCCTTCTCCTCCAACAAAGGATTAACCTGTGCAGCGATCTTGCGCCACCTTTGAACCTATTCTTTGAAGGTTTCCTTTTCCTTGCGGGACATAACATGGAGTTGATCCCTGTCCGGTGCCATATTGGCATTATATTTGTAATGGCGAACAAAAGCCTCACCTAGGTCATTGAACGTTCGGATCTGAGTACTGTCTAGCCCTATATACCATTTCAGAGCAACCCCAATTAAACTGTCTTGAAAGTAATGGATCAACAATTGATGATTGTCAGTCTGAGTCGACATCGTCGGAGCGTGCATCACCAGATAACTCAGAGGACAAGAGTTTCCTTTGTACTTTTCAAAATCTGGAACCTTGAACTTGTATGGAATCTTCACATTAAGAACCAAACACAAATTATGAGCATTCTTTCTAAACAAATCTTTCCCCCCAATGCTTGAATCTCTTTCCGCATAGCCTGAAATTGATCTTGGAACTCGTCCATTCTTTCATAAACACCGACGGTCTCGCTTTAGTCAGCATGAAAAACATGTTCTTCAACATAAGGAACAACATGAACCACATGAGGTGGTACTGACATCACATGTTGAGCCACTAGCACTTCAGGTTGGTACCCCTCAGGAATAAAGTTGGGAGGCATTCCCCAAGGGAAACTAGAAGGAATGTGGTGTTTCGGAACACTGATGGGAGCCATTGAGACAGGTGTAGAGACAATATTGAAAATCACGGTCCTCTGAAGCGGAGTCGGAGGAGGAGATAGATGTTGATTCTGAGCAGCCACCAAAGCTTTCATCATAGCAGTAAGCCTTTCATAACCGTCCCTCAAAGTTGTCACCTTTTCACGGAGTTCACGATTCTCTTGCTCTAGGCGGTCCATCTTTTTCAAATGATTAGCTCGAGTATTGTACTGGTGAGACAACTTGTCTGAATGAAGACCAAGAAAGAAATAAGACCCCTGGCAAACTTGCTCAAAGCAAGGCCAAGATGCAACATATTGCATGATATGTAAATGCAAATGTTATTATTGTTTATTTTTTCAAGGAAATTTTAAGACATAAGTTGCAAATATCGTAATGGGAATTACGCATTTTGATGTACTGAAAATCTCCTTTTATTAATAATACAAAGGATTACAATTAGAAATACAATTTCAATGATCATAAACGGAAAGAAACTAGATCTATGAAGTCATGTCCGATGACGACCCAACTCCAAGCTGACATTTCTTGCAAAGTCTTTTAATCTCTCTTTCGTAGCTACTTTTCATAGCACCTTTCTCTATCACGAGTTGGTCTACAATGCCTTTCCAAACTCCAGAAGTAGGAAGATGAGTGGATGATGAACTGTTAGAGGAAAATAAATCCTCTTGGCCTCCAGATCTCTTCACAACATGTTGCTCGAGTAATTCTATCAAGTCATCTTTTTCCTGTAGTTGCTCCTACAATTATACTTTCTCAAGGTGTAAGGTGTGAAATTTGTTTTCCCACTCATCCCTCTCTTGCTTCATCATATCCAAAGTCTCTTGCAACTCCTCTATGCCTTTAATAGTGGGAGATTTGACCATTACTAAAGACATAGTTTTTTCATAAGGGTATGGCATCTTGAACTCTTTTGCTGTCTTCTTCACCCAACTAGTGTAAGGCTCAAAAGCTATACAATTATTCAATCCAACCTCACCTTTTCCCTTCTTATGAACATTGTGCCAAGGATTCACTATCCTAGATTTCAACCTTTGAGTGTCTTTCCCTTCTTGGAAAAATAAACCTTCTAACAGAGTGTTATTAGGTTTGCCCTTCATAGCGAACCCAAGTTGACATCTTTCAAAATCTGGATTGTAGTTGATTCCTCCTTGTATACCAAGAAGAGGCACATTAGAGAACTCCCCACGGCTATCAATAATCTCAACGTCATCATAAACAGAAGAGTACCAAGTAATGTCGTCATTGGTGAGAGACATGAGTATTTGAGACCACCTTAAAAAAATCCTTGTTTTCTTGGAAGATAGGAGACTGCGGCAAGTGCGAAATAAACCACTTGTACAATAAAGGCACACAACAGACAATAGTTACACCCCTTTTAGAAGTCCTATGATGAATGGAGAAATAAGTATGACCGAGCAGAGTTGGAACCAGATTCCCAATCAAGAAGATCCTCATAACATTAACGTCAACAAAATTGTCAATGTTAGGAAACAAAATTAAACCATAGATGAGTAAGGCAAGAACAGTCTCAAATGCCACCATACTACTAGCATTAGCAAAAGAAAAGGCCTTTTCCAATAGAAAGTTCAAAGTCAACCCTCTGATGCCCCCTTTGACAGTGAGATTGGCATCTATGTCGGACTTCCTTAGATGAATGGTTTCAGCAATAACCCGAGATTCAAGAATTACTTCCACCCCACTAAAAGGAACTCCATCAGAAACTGGTATACTTAAAATATAAGCATACTCCTCTATGGTAGGCAATAGCTGATAATTAGAGAAAGTGAAACACTGGTAGACAGGATCATAGAACTGAACCAAAGTACAAATAAGACCATCCTCAACATCAGTAGATAACATACATAAAAGTATTCCAAAACAGTCTCTGAAACCCTTAGGATCATCCACAAAAGATGCTAGCCTCCTCAATTCCATGAGATCGGGACATCTGAAACTGTATTTCCGAGTATTCCTCCTTCCAATATCCATGATCAAGATATCTGCGATGTTTGTAACAAGAGTCTCTAAGTTCCTTGAAAATTTAGTAAAATTCTTATGAATGCCATGAGTGCATGATGCAACAATCATAAACAAGGTCACACAAAGCATACAAATAAGGTCCCAAGGTTCAAAGTCACGAGCATGAAGCCAAGGGTAAGAACCAACCCACAATGTATGTACTAAGGGTATAATCACCTATAGAACAAGGTTCTAAAAAGTTCCCAGAGTTGTAATTCCATCTTTTGGATATTATCGATTTATGCGGCTATTCATCAACCAATAATATTCTCAAGAGAAACTTGTCCGAGTGTAGTATCGTGTAACAACTAATTCAAGTCTACACCTGAATAGACACCACACTACATCCTAAAACGCCAAGATGAGATAATGGTTCTAAGGTCATTAGCTTTTTGGGCTCCAAAATCGGAAAAAGTAATGCCAACTACGACTACTCGTGTGACATTAGTAATCCCAAAAGGGCTTCCATTGAGTGGGGGATCTCAAGTTAGCTTATTAAGGATTAACTCCACGTAAGCCAAACATGACCATACCATCCTCCTATAAAAAGAGATCTCAAGTTCGGATATATGACTTATCTCACCACACAGAGATCACCAAGCACCAGACATAACAAACAATAACAAACAACATCAAACATAATATATACACAAAAACAAAGATGAGCTTAACCCACTAGGTACTACTCCCTAACAGAGTCGTCACTTTTCTATAGCGGTAAATTTTTTGAGATTAAGCTATTGATTAACTTAACTCGTAAAACAATAGTCACCACCACACTTTTATTGTTTCCAAAGGAAGAGGGTAAAAGTATGAACAAAACCTAAGGACGTTTTAAAATAAAACTAATAAAAAGAGAACAAGGCCCCGAGGTTTAGTTATGCAAAGGAAAGGTATTAACACCCTAAACATCCATGGTACTCCATGGGAACCTCTTTGAAAATATGTACATTTGGTTTGAAAAAGGTGTTGTTTGTTAAAAGATTAAAGAGATGGGAAAAGAAGTATAGTTTATTTATTTTGTGTTTGCCAAGACTTTTGAAGTCTCATGCCTACGTACCAACAAAGTGCCATGGAGGATGAAAACCTCATAGTTTGTGGTAAAAATAACAAAAGGAGTTTGTTTTGATTCATTTTTAGGGAAAAGACATTTCGTCATTTTAAGGAGAATACTCAACTAGTCACCCACAAGTATGAGAACTTTGCATCATCATGAGAAGGGCTCCAACTTGGATAAGGATCAACAAGTATTCCACTAGCTCCCACATATGGAAAAAAATTATCATCAACACTATGGAGATAGGATAATTATATCTCAACTATGGAAATGACTCATTTCTAAAGCCTTGAGAAAAGTTTTAAAAAAAATGCACAAGGGCACAAAATGGTTTGAATGAGTTAGGCATTTTTTAGTCTTTTGGAATTGGTCTAAACATGCTTAATATGGATTAACATTTATTCAAGGAAAAGGTTTTGAAAATCACTTGACAAAAGTCAAGGTTTATTGAGAAAGTAGTTCAAGTTAAAAAAACAAGAAGTTTTTAAAAAGAGAGAAGATTTTGAAAATTAAAGAAGGGGGGAGGAGGAGAAGAGACTATCCTAAGGCATAAATTAAAAGCTAGGGAGGAAAGATCTAATTAAGAAATAACAAGCCTTTTGTGTCATAAGTCAAGCAAGAATTCTCTCTTTTGGGTTAAGCCTCAAACAAACTAAGATAGGCAAATCACAATCCATGTATCAGATGAACCCAAAGTAACCAAGCCAAGTCCTCACAAAGAAGTACAAAGTCATAGGTATCATATGAACTTCAAGGTCTCAAATCACAAGTCCCAAAGCAAGGGTCAAGATCCTAATTCTAAGTCCATAACTCCACAATGATGCCAAGGATAGTAACCACAGGTCCATCAGTTATGAGTAACAAGTTTCCTTTTTTTATTAGTGTCTTTTTCACAATGATATAAAAAGAAAGGTCCAAATGGACAAAGAACAAAACGACATAATCGCAAACACTATTATCGCATCTCGAAAAATACGATCCCTCGCGATGGTCGCGGAAAAAAGTAGTTCGAATAGAGTCGCCACCGAATTTTATTTATTTCAAAGAAGGAATAGGAAAATCGATAAAACCTTTGAAAAAATAGAATAATGGTCGTCGCAACCATATTCGGGTTCGGGAGTCGATTACACAAGGGGAATGTATTAACACCCCTCACGTCCGTTGTACTCAACGGGAACCTCTTAGTTTAACTTGCGATTTGAATGTTAGCTTATGTTGTTTGTTTTTTTGAAGTGATAAAAATATTGAAAATAGATGGATGGAAACCTCAGAAGGGGGAAAATGGAGGTTTTTTATTAGTGTGCTCGCCAAGATCTCACAATCTCGTGCCTACGTATCCTTATGGTGCAATAAGGAAGTCAAATCATTCGTAGTTCGGGGAGCTACGGTTGGTTGGCGTCTTTTATGAACGTCTGTTTAGATCGCGTTCTAAAGGCTAAACGTTGACTTGCCTACTCTTGGCGGAGGCTTAAGCACTAGTTTGTTGTGCGCGTTAAAAAGGACTAACAACATTATTTTTCAAAAGAGTTTTGATCACGCGGAGGTGAAAAATTGAATTAATATGTTAGATGTTTTGTTTGATTGGTTTTGATCGCACGGGGGAGAGAACATGTAAATTTGAGGTGTTCAAGATATTTTGGAAGAACGACAAAAGATCGAGCAATGTGGTGCACACCAATCATTCAATTCTTTCGAGGAATAACAAGGCGAACACCTTCTACTTCTTCTTTTGTTAAAATTGTTACGGAAAGCTTGTTTGCAGATGTTGAATATGCACGGTAGTGAGCCGTGCGCCTCCCACTCACTTATTCTAGAAATAATGAGGCGTGCGCCACCTATCCATTTATCCAAATTTATTTAATATGTTTTAATCGGAAGTCAATAACTTGAGCAATATGGTGAGCGCCAATTATTCAATCATTCGAGAGATAGTGAGGCGAACGCCTCCCATCTTTTATTATCCGAAGTGTAATTTAAAAATAAGATCTTTAGGTATTGTAGTCGGTTTGAACAAATAATTTAAGTTTGTAAGATCGCAAGAATTTATATTTGATATATTTGATATAGGAAAATAATTTTTAATTCGTATGATTAAGGTTTTAATTAGATGACAAGAATCTGAGCAATATGGCGTGCGCCAATCGTTTGAGTACTTAAGAAATAGTGAAACGAATGCTTACTATACCCTTTTCATCCAATGTTTATAAAAGAAATATATTTTTAATTATTGCACCAATTTAGGAGGATGATTTGTATTTGTAAGTTTTTTTAGGGTTTTAATTGATTGACGAAGATTCGAGCAATGTGGCGAACACCAATCATTCGAATAATCGAGAGATAGTGAAGCAGACGCCTACTATTCTCCTTTTCATCTAAAGATCAATTATTAAAATAAAGCTTTTAGAGTTTATAATTAGTTTGGGAAGTGATTTTAATTAATGGAGTTTTAGGATTTTAATTGAATGACGAAAACTCGAGCAGTGTGGCGAACGCCAATCATTCGAATAATCGAGAGATAGTGAAGCGAACGCTTACTATTCTCCTTTTTATTCAAAAATTAATTTAAAATAATTTGAAGAGTATATTAACTAAATACTTTGAATTCGATTTTGTGACACTAATAGGGTTTAGCTAAAAATATTTAGTATTTAATCAAGACTTAAGTTAATAACCAAAATCGTAATGAAGGGAGCACTTACTTGTTTTTAAAAAAAAAATTCCTTTAATCATAATATTCTGGAAAAATAAATAAAGGAAATATAAATTAAAAACAATGATTAAAATCAAGTTAGGAAAATAATAACGTAAAAAAAAAGAAGTAAATTAAAAAACAGGGGTGCAGAATTGAAATAAAGGGCTGAAGCCCACATGGAAAATCGTAAGGCCCAAGGCCTCATTTCCTCTATCAGATTGGATAGGTCCGGAAGCCCAAAAACCTCTTATGCTACCCGATCCACAGGCGGACTTACCACATGGCAGAATGATCAGTATACCAACTTTGGAAACCGACGCAGGTGACAGCTAGCTACCATATGCTACTTGAAAAGATGAAAACGCGGTCCCGAGGCAACGGTTAAATGCATCTCTTCACTCTTAAAATAAATCTAGTCCTAAAAATTTAAAAGGGTCACCCTAACCTTTCTAACGAGAATTCCTAGGATCGGTAACCACTTCATCTTCTGTGTCTTCTATCTTTGGCATCGCCAACGCGGCGGTGGGGAAACCAACAGTGGCGTCGCCGTCAGCCTAAAACACCAACCAAATGAAACACACTTCCCTACTCCCCTATCTAAATCCTACTTAAATCTCAAATAATGGTAATGCTAAACCGGATTTGAATCGTGTCGTATATTCTACAAATGAAAACCATAGTCCGACAGATGATCGATGATTCAGCAAAACAAAAAAATAAGTTTGGACAAAGTTAAAGAGCCTTGGATCCAGTTCAATCAATAGCAACAAGTTAAGCAATAAGATATTCGATGGTCATTACGAAGACGTTTAGAAGAAAAGAGAATCTACCAACTTTCAGGTTACAGTCTTTCTATTCTTCGTTCTTTACTTTTATGTTTGTTAGATCTTCCTCTCCAATGTCCGTTGTACTGCTGTTTTGTGATACAGGAGGTCAAGCTCTTCAAGCCCTGATTTTCTATATGAAAGTCAGAGTTGAAATAAAGGACTTATCGGGATTTAATGGGGGTTTTCGATTTGGATTTCGGTCAGGATTTGTGCAGAGTAACAACAGGGTTTTTTCGGATCCTTCTTACAATGATTGGTGGCCTTTATATAGAGCTTTTGGGTACGAGGTTTCTTCATCTTCACTCCCTATGAGCTGGCGAGCGGATTAAGATTTTTCCGTTAGGGAAAATCTCTCACAGATTTTGCGTGGTCCCTTCTAACGGAAGTGGTCCCAAAATGAAGGTATTAAGAATAGGGTTTTGTTTGTAGTGAACAAAATAGCTACGTGGTGCTGTAAGATTTTCTTTACTGCAGTAGAAATCTTAACTTAATTTTTATTTTTCTAATCCTTTTGTATGACTTAAACTTTCTGTTTTTGGTCATGGTCTGGTAACTTGTAATTCCTATCTTGGCAGGTTTATTCTTCATGGAGTTTGTCTACTATTATTGGTTATGGTTATGCGCCTTGAATTCATCCTGTAACTTAGGATTTATTCCCTTCTTCATGACATTAAGCCTCGTTATAACCTCTTCATTTATGTTTTGTATTAAGGTTATTGGACAACTTATTGGTTCGTTGGTTTCTATCAGTTTTCTTCCTATGTAGCATTCTGTTACATTTGACAAAGACAGATGATTCCGTATCAACATCCTCTTCTCTTCCATATCTTGTGCTCCCGTCATGTGCTGCCTACCTCCATTAATGGCAGAACAAAACCGATGTATATACAGGACGTGCTCTAATATTGGGCGGTCAATATCAGGATCCATTTGATCCAACATAATACACAGCATATCAAATTGAGAAGACAACGAGTATGAGAGTCCAATATTTAGTTGGATTCAGTGAACGATCATAAGTTTCATATATGGGATTTGCAGCCGCAACTACACCACAACGAGGATTAAGTGATGCATAGATCTCAACTTTAGCAATTGTTACAGTCTGCTGTTCCATAACTTCGTGTATAGCTACACGATCTTGGTCATTCATTTTTCCAAATTCATCAATGCAGACAACACCTCTGTCAGCAAGAACCATTGCCCCATCTTCTAGTCTTCTTTCTCCTATTTCTTGATCTGAAGTAACTGTTGTTGTCAAACCAACCCCATAAGAAACCTCGACCAAGCAGATTAAATGTATCATCCCCTTCAGCTATCCTTTTTCATGTTCTTAAGGTCTTCATTGTTGTAGATTGTAGCCTTAGCTTCTCATTTGAGAAGAGCTACGTTTGTTGGTTATGAGCACAGTACTGAATACACCATTAACGATGCCTTTGCTTTCTCAGAAGCTTGGAGCAATGTCGTTCGTAGTTTTTTGAAACTGGCTATCGTGAATCAATGCTAATAGACCTGTTTTGGTTAATTGCATTTTGCAAGCCTTTGGCAATCACTTATGCTTGGTATGGATTATCAGACATGTCCTTTTCATTGTTTGTTCTAGTCGGTGTTTCGTGGATGATCCAACCATGGCTTGTGCAATATGTTTTCAAAAACGATTGGTAAGGTCATACGTACCTTGGCAATAGAAGTCTGTCATGTGCATTATGCAGGTTTGGATTTGGTCCGCATGAGGTTATGTGTGTGCTATCTTTCTTGATTTTTTGTGGATCGGTTGTGGGTTTGCGCAGTCATACGTAACAAAGTAGCTTATGGTTTACATAACTCTAACTTGCCTTCGTGGCTTTATTTCGTGACTTTGTGGCAAACCTTTATGCAACAATCTTCTCCCTTCGTTAGCATGCTTCCTATGCATTGCGATTTAGCAACATATTGCCTTGCTTTATGCTGAACTTGACTGAATAATCATTCTGGTTAATTCCTGAATGTTGGTTTGTTATGTCTGTTGCATGTTTGTTTGACAAAGCAGGATGTAGACCATAAGGTCCCATAGTTTCTGGTTGGTACACTTCTTATTCATGGTCCTTACTAGCAACATTCACTATCAATCTCTCAAGGTGTCAAGACATGACTTCATTGTACTGTTGGTACTTAACTTGGTGCGGTCAATGGAATTACCTTGGCATAGATTCGTCTTGCGCAAAATCTGAAGGTGAGAAAAACAAGAAAGGGGGGGTTTGAATTGTTTGGAAAAATAAGCGCTTTTCAAAATGAAAATCACACAAGGATTTTATACTGGTTCGCTTATAACACAAAGCTACTCCAGTCCACCCGGCCGAGGTGTTTTCGCCTTCAACAAGGACTTAATCCACTAATCTTGAAAGATTACAAACAACGTCTAAGAGAAAGATCTCTTAGTCCTCTCAAGTATACAGACTACACAGAGTCACTTGAGGAAATAAACAAACAATAGATAAAAGATTTATATAATCTAGAGTGTTTCTAAGAAAGCAAATATTACAATATTAAGAACAAGAGTTTTTCACGTAATAAGCAAAAGCTTCGTGAAGATTTTGAGAGCAAGAAGATTTCTTGTGCGTTGATGTTTCAGTATGATTTTTGCTTGTTAGCTTGCTTATACTTCAATGTTGATTGGCAGCCCATTTTATATATCAATGAGGTAGTGGTTGAAACTGGTGGATATTAAAATGAATTTACGCCATCACTTAAATAGCTTCTGCAGGATAACTTTCTCTCATTGAAATGACTACTTACCACATATAGTATCTTCTTTATTGAAATTGGAGATTAACGTCTCTTTCTGTATTAGGAAATCCATTTGCAAACCTTTACTTGACTTAAACGTTACTCTTTCATAATTAGCAAATCCATGATCAGAGTCTTCGTGTATCTGAGAATCTTGGAGTCTTGCTTCTGATGTTAATCTCTTTTGAGTTCTGATGGATTCTTCAGATAGCGTTGATAAGTTCTGGAGTTTAGACATACGTTTGTTCAGAGTCAGAACTTCTAAAGCTTACTTCTTGTTCAGATGCTTCTAATACTTTACTGTTTTGCTTAGAGTTAGACTTTCTTGAACGTGTTTCCACTTCAGATGCTTCTGATCATTTGATAATTTGTATCTGATCTGGTTCTGTATCTGATGACGTGATCAGATCTCTTCCTTCTTTCCTTAGAACCCTGCACACTTAGAAACTTTTCGTTAGGGTGCCATTTTTGGTTTCATCCTTTGTTATCATCAAAATCAAGGAATCTGTTGTAGAACAATTTTTGTTCTTACAATCTCCCCCTTTTTGATGATGACAAAACAAACTTAATAAGCAGATGAAACATGAAAAATATCAGATCAGATAGACAAGAGCTCCCCCTGAGATAGTGCTAGGGAGTTCAGAAGTTCTTACCAGAGCTTCCAAGCAATGAGGTTTCTAGATACCTTCTGCAATTTCTTAAGTCCAAGTTAGATAAATTTATTTTTAAGAAAAATATGTTGCAGAGTGTTTAAGGTATTTAGACAGTATTTTCATCAGAGCTATTAATGACTTCTCCCCCTTTTTGTCAGAATCAAAAAGACATAGCAAAAATAAGGAATTTAAGAGAAAAACATTGTATTCAGATAAAAGGCACAAAGGCAACAAGAGCAAGTAAACATCAGAAAGCAAAAACAAAACAACAGGCAAGCAAAATATCCTAAGTGCCTAGGGGTTCGGAGGCGGAGGCATTCTCTGAAGCAACTGAGCAAGCATGTTCTGGATGTTGTCGTTGACAGTATCTTGCTTGTCCATTCTGGCCCGGAGTTCCTTCTGATCTTTCTTCAATTCTTCCAGAGTCTGAAGAACCATAGGAACAATAGAGGAGGACTCCCCCTGAGTCAGAGCCTGCTGTGCTTCAGCAGCGGCCTGTGCTTCAGCTTCTGCAGCAGCAGCAACATCTGCTAGAGCCTTAGCTTCAGCTTCCTTTTCCCTTAGGATTTCAGCTTGACGAGCTTTTTCTTCTTCCAGCCTTCTGGCTTCTTCAGCTTCTCTCGCAAGTCTCTCTTCCTCTAGCCTCCTGGCTTCTTCAGCAGCTTCTCTGGCAAGTCTTTCCTGGAGTCTTGCCTCAGCATCTTTGATGTAGCCATTTCTGACTTGTTCAGAGATGTTCTTCAGTCTAAAAGCCTCAGGTCATCCAGCCAATGACTCTGTTCCAGTGTATCCTTACAGAGTCAGGATCATCACTGACTTCAGAGTTAGTGGTCAGAGACTTGACCTTTTGTACCGAAGCCCCTGCTACCAGCATGATGGCTTCCTCAAGGGTAGGTATAGAAAGGTCAGGTTCAGAGGTATGAGGTGGAGAGGTTGGAGGGATGAGGTTTAGAGTTAGAGGTTCAGATTCTACTTCAGGTTGAGGTTCAGATCTTTGGGGTGAAGCGTAAAGAGGGTTTAAGTCTAAAGGTTCAGTTTCAGCTTCAGGTTCAGGTTCAGCGGAGGTGTTTGGAGGGGTGATATCAAAGGTGTGGAGGTCAGAGGGTTGGTCTTCAGAAGGGATGTTGGTTGTTTGTTGTGGTGGTGAAGTTACTTCAGGTTCTGAAGGAGGTGAAGTAACTTCCTGTTCAGGTTGTGTTTGTTGGTTTAGAGCCTGAAGTTGGGCTAAGGTTGGAGAAGATGGGTCAGAGTGTTCTGGGTCAGAGGAAATGTTGAAGTATGGTGGTGATTCTGGGGCTGTGGAAGAAGAGGTGGTTTGGTTCATTTCTAGGGCTTCAGATATAGGGAGAGTTGTACGGGAAAGATCAAATTTAGGTAGTGGGGATCTGGTTGTAGAAGGTGGGATGTCAGAGGTTGTGTAAATAGGTGGTGTTGGGAGAGGATTAGAGGAAGGGGTAGAGGAAACCATCAGAGGTTCAGAGGGAATAGGAGGAACAGACGTACCAGTAGAAATATGCAGAGGAGCTGGAGATCTGCTTCCAGAAGATTCTCCAAGTCTTGCCTTCTTTGCCTGGGATGCTATTTTCTTCTCAGAGAGACCTCTCTTGTATCTGACGAAGTCTTCTTCTGAATCTAGACAATCATCGAGGCTGAAGTCAGAGATGTCAACACCTTCATCCAGCAGACGCTGAAGATAGATAGCAACCGCATCTCTGGGTTCATTCTTGTAGAACCTAGCAAGACCATGAGGCAGCTTCCTCTGATCTTTCAAGGAATCCCAGGAGGTGTCCAACGTGGGTCTGACTTGAATCTTCTTTATTATTCCCATACTCTTGAGATTTCTGGCGTTCAGAGGCTTCCCAGTATCTATTGCCAGATCCTCCATCAGTTTGGCCTTCTCCAGATGATCTACCAGCCCATTCTCGATGAAAACATCAGATAACAATCTTCCCAGAGGGATGTAGGTTCTGGGCTTCATGTTATTTCTGGTCTCCCTGACAGAGTCTCTGAGGTATCTGAAAAGAAGTGCAGGGAGGCAGATCTTCACACCCTTGTGAATGCAGTACAGAATGCACTTCTGATCTGCATTGATGTAATCAGAGGAGTTAGATGCTGGGCGGTGGTGAATAGTTCCCAGAATGATCTTGAGCCACACTCTGAGATTCTGATGCAGCTCTTTGTTCTTTGAAGGATTTCCTTCAGTGTTGGGTTTGAAAATGGTTGGATTGATTACTTCAGCAACGCGCCTTGATCTAGGGTTGATGTTGTAAATCCTTTTTCCTCCATCTCTCTCCATGTTCAGTAAAGAAGCAATTGACTTTTCAGTGATTACTATCTTTACCCCCAAAACATAGGAGACGATGAAATGGTCATCAGCATCTGCAAATCTCCAGAACTCCTTGATGAGAAGTGGGTAAACAGGGCCATAAAGCCTTTGGAAATAGTTTCCCCAACCTTGTTGACGAAGTTCTTCAGTAAGATCAACGCCATTTCTCCTCATGTTGTCGAAATCTACTAGAGTTTCACACAACACTTCCAGTCCTTCAAAAGGAGTTGCTAGGTTAATATGGGGTTCACGGTCAAGAACATGGGGTTCCTTGTAAACAGGGGTGATGGAGACGCCTGTAACCGTTGGAGTTGGAATGCTTGAAGTTTGAGCAGTAGAGCTTGATTCCATTTGTTGAGAAAAGTTGAAAACTTGTTGTTGTTGAGCGTCCATGGTGAAGAAGAAGATGAAGATTGATGAAGATGAAGAGTTTTCAGAGAATGCTTCAGAGAGGTTTAGGGTTTTAGAGTGAGTGAGAGTGATAAGTGTGTGAAATGTGAGAAAAGTGTTTAAATACCCTAAGTTAAAACACATGCAAAACGACACATAATATTGCGTTAGCACAAAGCTCAAGATTGCACGCTTGGGGGAGAAATGATTAAGGCTAATTAATGAATGTCTAATCCCAACAGTACGCACACTGCTCGAGGAGATTTCAAACGTCTGTCCTTTGAATTTCTTTTGACAGCTGTCTAGAAGTTCTAGGGTTAGACGCTCAGTGCTCCACGTGTTTTGATGTATCTGATCTTCAGGAATACCAAACGATTGGTTCCTGGAGATTTCTAACTCAGATATCTTCTTAACTGGTAGAAGTATCAGATTCAGAGGCAGAAGCACATTTGTATATATCAGAGTCTCATTTTACATTTTCAGAGCCACACTTCATTCAGGGCAATTTTTAATGTTCAGATTTTCTAAGATAAAAAGAAATCTATCTTCAGCTAGAGGCTTAGTAAAGATATCTGCCCATTGATGTTCTGTATCAATGAACTTCAATGTTACTATCCCTTTCTAAACATAGTCTCTGATAAAATGATGTTTTATTTCTATGTGTTTAGCTCTAGAATGTAGAATGGGATTCTTACTTAGACAAATGGCAGCAGTATTATCACAAAAGATAGGAATGTTACTCTCAAAGATTTGCAGATCTTCTAACTGATGCTTCATCCAGAGCATCTGAGTTGTGCACAGTGATGCTGAGATGTATTCTGCTTCTGCAGTTGATAGAGCGATTGTTGACTGTCTTTTGCTAGCCCAGGATATCAGATTGTTTCCCAGAAGCTGGCAATTTCCAGAAGTGCTTTTTCGTTCCATTCTATCTCCTGCATAGTCTGCATCACAGTAACCCGAGAGTCTATACTCTCTTCCTTTTCAAGAATGCAAGTTGGGTGCATAGGAGTTTTTGCAGAGTTGCATTCAGTCATGTCAAACTTCTTCAGAACATCTTTAATGTATTTACTTTGATGAACGTACGTGGCTTCTGAAGTTTGATTAATTTGAATTCCTAGGAAGAACTTTAGTTCTTGCATTAAACTCATTTCAAATTCTGCCTGCATTAACTCAGAAAATTCTTGACAAACAGAGATATTAGCAGAACCAAAAATAATGTCATCAACGTAAATCTGGCATATCATGAGATCATTATTAAGGTTCTTACAGAAGAGTGTGGAATCAACTTTCCCTCTGATAAAATTTTGTTCCAAAAGAAAATTGCTTAAACGTTCATACCAAGCTCTGGGAGCTTGTTTAAGTCCATATAAAGATTTCTTAAGTTTAAAAACATGTTCTGGAAAATTTGAATTTTCAAAACCTGGAGGTTGGTTGACATACACTTCTTCTGAAATATAACCATTAAGGAATGCACTCTTGACATCCATTTGATATAATTTGATAGAGTGATTAATAGCAAAAGATACAAGAAGACGAATTGATTCTAACCTCGCGAACGGAGCAAAGGTTTCATTATAGTCAATACCTTCTTGTTGACTGTAACCTTGAGCTACCAGTCGAGCTTTGTTTCTCACGACTTCTCCTTTCTCGTTCAGCTTGTTTTTGAAAACCCATCTGGTTCCAATGACGTGAGTGCCTCTGGGTTTAGGAACGAGATCCCAGACATCATTCTTTGTAAATTGATCTAGTTCTTCTTGCATGGCTGCAACCCAGTCGTTATCCTGAAGTGCTTCATCACAAGACGTAGGCTCAATCAGAGACACCAGTCCCAGAGGAGTATCTTCAGAAGTCCTGAAGGTAGATCTGGTTCTGACAGGTTCGTCTTTGTTTCCCAGAATCAAATCTTCAGATACGTTAATACGACTTTTAACTTTCCTTGGGATTTCTGGAGATTTAATTTCTTCAGAGTTCTTAGTGATAGTTGCTTCTGGAGTTTTATCAGATTCTACCAGAGCGATCTCTAAATCTGCAAACTTTTCAACTAGCTTTGACTTTTCAGGGTCAAGCTTATCATCAAATCTGATATGAATTGATTCTTCTACAATTTTGGTTTTTGTGTTGTATACTCTGTAGCCTTTAGAGCGTTCTGAGTATCCTAACATAATACCTTTCTGTGCTTTGGAATCAAACTTGTTCAGATGTTCTTTAGTATTTAAGATAAAGCAAGAACATCCAAAAGGATGAAAATATGAGATGTTTGGTTTTCTTCCTTTACACAGTTCATAGGGAGTCTTTTCCAGAATAGGTCTTATAGAGATTCTATTCTGAATGTAACACGCTGTATTTACAGCTTCTGCCCAAAAGTGCTTTGCCACTTTAGTTTCATTGATCATGGTTCTGGCCATCTCTTGGAGTGTCCTATTCTTCCTCTCTACAACTCCATTTTGTTGTGGAGTTCTAGGGCAGGAGAAATCATGGGATATTCCATTAGAGTCAAATAATTCCTCAAAATCTTTGTTTTCAAATTCCCCACCATGATCACTTCTGACTCTAATAATTTTAGAGTCAAATTCTTTTTGCACTTTGGAACAGAAACTAGTGAATACAGAGTGAGACTCACTCTTGTGCTTTAGGAATTTCACCCATGTCCAGCGGCTGTAATCATCAACAATGACTAGTCCATACTTCTTTCCATTAACTGATGCTGTTTTCACAGGACCAAATAAGTCAATGTGAAGAAGTTCCAGAGGCTTAGAGGTAAAAACAACATTTTTCTTTTTAAAGGATGTTTTTGAAAATTTTCCTTTTTGACATGCTTCACACAGAGCATCTGAAGAAAACTTCAGTTTAGGTAGGCCTCTGACTAACTCGAGTTTGGTTAGCTGAGAAAGTTTCCTCATGCTAATGTGGCCCAAGCGTCTATGCCATACCCATTGCTCTTCGTGAACTGACATCAGACATTTAACATTTTGTTCTTTTAAATCAGAAAGATTAATTTTATAAATGTTGTTTTTCCTCTTGCCTGTGAAAAGGACAGAGCCATCGTTCTGATTAATGGCTTTACATGTTTTTTGATTAAAGATTTCATCATAACCGTTATCACTTAATTGACTTATGGATAACAAGTTATGCATTAATCCTTCTACATAAAGGACATCAGATATAGAGGGAAGAGTACCATTACCAATAGTTCCGGAGCCTCTGATCCTTCCTTTCCGATCTCCTCAGAAGCCTACGAATCCAGCGTCTTTAAGTTCCAGACTTTGGAACATAGACTTTCTTCCCGTCATGTGTCGCGAGCATCCAGAGTCCAGGTACCATGACTGGTGTCTGAACTTTGCTGCATAGGATATCTGCAACATAGACAATCTTATCTTTCGGTACCCAGAATCTCTTGGGTCCTTTCAGATTAGTTTTCCCAGAGTTTCTTATAACTTTGGGTCTTCTAGAATTTTTAAAATTTTGTTCTTGTGTGTGTGTATAGTGATATGAAAAAGGAGATTTAATTTGGTCACTGGTAGAAGTTTTATCTTCCTTAGGATCATACCCAATTCCCTTTTTATTGTTCCGACTAACTCCATAAATCATGGATGCCATAATACTCCTATCTATCCCATTCTTCAGAAATTCTTGAAAGGCTTCTTCATATTGATAAATTATTTTATTTGAAGTTTGTGGTGCTTGAGACAACGCTTCTTCTAATTCTGAGCTTTTTGTTTTTGCTCTATCTCTTTCTAACGTTAAAGATCTGATTGTATCTTCTCGTGCTAGAATTGTTATCTCAAGTTCACTACATTCTTCAAATTTTGCTTTAAGACAGCCTTTAATGTTTTTAAACTTTTGTTTTAATTTCTGATATGAGCTAAGAGTTTCTGACAAGCATGATTCTAAATCAGATCGAGAAAGTTCAGAAAATACCTCTTCAGATTCTTCATCTGAGCTACTGGATGTGGTAGCCATAAGTGCTACGTTGGCCTGTTCATCAGAGTCAGATTCTGATGATCCAGATTCACTATCATCCCAGGTAGCCATTAATCCTTTCTTTGTTCTGAAGGTATTTTTCTTGAAGCTTTCTTTTCTAGAGTTGTCTTTCTTTAGCTTGGGGCATTCATTCCTATAGTGACCTGTTTCTTTACATTCATAACAGGTAATATCTTTGTTAGTTTTACCTTTTGAAGTTGATTCTGATCGATCCCCTCTGGGTCTTGGTCTTCTGAAGTTGTTGTTCCTCTTCTTCCAGAGTTTTTGACTCTTCTGGTCAGGAGAGACAGTTCTTCTTCATTATTAGAGTCTTCTGGCTCAGAGTCATCAGTATCTTCAGTTTCTGCCTGGAGAGCTTTGGTTCTGTCAGGTTTGCGTCTTTCAGATCTGGACTTTAACGCTACGGACTTATTCTTTTTCTGAGGCTCATCCTCCTCTAGTTCTATCTCATGGCTTCTGAGAGAACTGACAAGTTCTTCAAGGCTGATATTGTTCAGATCCTTTGACAGCTTCAGAGCAGTAACCATAGGTCTCCATTTCTTTGGCAGACTTCTGACTATCTTCTTAACATGATCTGCAGTTGTGTATCCTTTGTCTAGCACCTTGAGACCTGCAATAAGAGTTTGGAATCTAGAAAACATAGCCTCTATAGCTTCGTCATCTTCCATTTTGAAGGCTTCATATTTCTGGATAAGCGCCAGAGCCTTCGTCTCTTTGACTTGGGAGTTTCCTTCATGAGTCATCTTCAGAGAGTCAAGTATATCTTTGGCTGTCTCTCTGTTGGTAATCTTTTCATATTCGTTGTAAGATATAGCATTGAGAAGTATGGTTCTGGCTTTGTGGTGATTTTTGAAGACACGCTTCTGTTCTTCTGACATCTTACTTCTGGGAACTTCAGCTCCATTTTCTAAGACTGGAGGTGTGTATCCGTCTGTGACAATGTCCCAGAGGTCAGCGTCATAACCCAGAAAGAAACTTTCGATTCTATCTTTCCAGTAATCAAATTTCTCTCCATCAAAAACAGGAGGCTTAGCATTGTAACTATCTCTTTCATTTGAGTGGGCCATAGTTTTTCTCGTACTGGATCTCTCTACACGGTTAAGTGTTTGATTAGAAAATCAATAACAGAGCCGGAGCTCTGATACCAATTGAAGGTGAGAAAAAAAAGAAAGGGGGGGTTTGAATTGTTTGGAAAAATAAGCGCTTTTCAAAATGAAAATCACACAAGGATTTTATACTGGTTCGCTTATAACACAAAGCTACTCCAGTCCACCCGGCCGAGGTGATTTCGCCTTCAACAAGGACTTAATCCACTAATCTTGAAAGATTACAAACAACGTCTAAGAGAAAGATCTCTTAGTCCTCTCAAGTATACAGACTACACAGAGTCACTTGAGGAAATAAACAAACAATAGATAAAAGATTTATATAATCTAGAGTGCTTCTAAGAAAGCAAATATTACAATATTAAGAACAAGAGTTTTTCACGTAATAAGCAAAAGCTTCGTGAAGATTTTGAGAGCAAGAAGATTTCTTGTGCGTTGATGTTTCAGTATGATTTTTGCTTGTTAGCTTGCTTATACTTCAATGTTGATTGGCAGCCCATTTTATATATCAATGAGGTAGTGGTTGAAACTGGTGGATATTAAAATGAATTTACGCCATCACTTAAATAGCTTCTGCAGGATAACTTTCTCTCCTTGAAATGACTACTTACCACATATAGTATCTTCTTTATTGAAATTGGAGATTAACGTCTCTTTCTGTATTAGGAAATCCATTTGCAAACCTTTACTTGACTTAAACGTTACTCTTTCATAATTAGCAAATCCATGATCAGAGTCTTCGTGTATCTGAGAATCTTGGAGTCTTGCTTCTGATGTTAATCTCTTTTGAGTTCTGATGGATTCTTCAGATAGCGCTGATAAGTTCTGGAGTTTAGACATACGTTTGTTCAGAGTCAGAACTTCTAAAGCTTACTTCTTGTTCAGATGCTTCTGATACTTTGTTGTTTTGCTCAGAGTTAGACTTTCTTGAACGTGTTTCCACTTCAGATGCTTCTGATCATTTGATAATTTGTATCTGATCTGGTTCTGTATCTGATGACGTGATCAGATCTCTTCCTTCTTTCCTTAGAACCCTGCACACTTAGAAACTTTTCGTTAGGGTGCCATTTTTGGTTTCATCCTTTGTTATCATCAAAATCAAGGAATCTGTTGTAGAACAATTTTTGTTCTTACAAAATTCTGTACAAGATGTTTTATCTTATACCCTTGCTCTTTGTCCACTCATTGCTTTTCTTCTGATCTGGCTGCCATGCAGTTGTTCAAGCATTGCAAGATTTGTGGTTGACGATTACATCGGGGCGTGTTTGTGATATGCAGGTTTTTCGTAACAATAGAACTAGATCAAGTAGCTATTTTTTATGACTTTCTTTTGTATGTGTATCCAACTCTCAGAGATGGTTTGTAGTAAGAATTTGGTGTCGTTCGGATTTTGTCATGAAAGTTTTTGTGGCAGCCCCTATGCCTTTGTCTTGGTGTAGCAATGATGAATTTGTTTTTATATCAGTAATTATGTCGCGTGGCTTTGCAGGCGATGCTTGTTACATGGCTCACGTCCGTGGTGTATTGCGCAACATGATTATCACTCACCATGGTTTGGTTGTCTCCTTGCTAATGTTCATGGCGTGACGATCTTAAAACAAATCACGCAATCAGGATTGGAAACTGGAGCAGTTACACACCAGTGGCTCAACCAAAGATCAAAGCAGAACTTGAGGATGTGATGAATTGTATTTTTGGTTAAACTTTATACACTTTTTTTTATGGATTGTAATGGATGATATTCATGTATTTGAATGAAATTTATGGATCTTACATTGAATCTTGATAACTTTGCCAAACCATGAAACATCATACGAAAAGGGCCCATTGAGGTGAGGTATGAATGATAGTGACAATTCAAGTTTGGGTAATCTAAGGCCATGAATTCCTTTAGTTGCTCAAATGCCTAAATGAACATGAAATTTTCCTTCCTTTTGTTATAGCGTAAGTAATGCGTGATAGGGTTGTGCTTTTACCGATCATGATGATGATGTATTTGAAACGGAATGCCTGTAGCGGGAAATTCATGATCATTAAGCTATTGACAAGCTAAAGATCAATTAACAAGAGTCGTCACCGTGATTTTATTGTTTTCAAGGGAAAAGGGGGAAAATGCGAACAAAACTCAAATAATAAGAAGTTTTCAAATAAAAACTAATAAAACTCAGAGATCACAGGTAAGGGGGTTGGTTACACAAAGGGAAGAAGTTAGCACCAAAAGTGTCCTAGGTACTCTTAGGGAGCCCTTTTTGTGTGCATATGTATTTTGTACAAAGTGATGTCTACAAACAAATAGAATGAGGGGATGAGAAAAGAATTGGTTAATTATATTTTTGTGTTTGACAAGACCTCCGGTCTTGTGCCTACGTACCAACATATAAATGAGGGATCAAAACCTCGTAATTCGTGCTATAAATTTCAAAGTGAGTTGGTTGGTTTTAACAAAAATTAAGCTTGAAAGGCACATAGGCCTAAAATGGTTTGAATGACTTAGGTCTTTTTTGGCTTTTTGAAAGATTAAGTCAAGTATAGTTAAGTTCATTTACAAGTTTAATTTAAGAAAATAAGTTTGAAAATGCAATGACATAAGGCCAAGATTTCTACCTTTTTGTAAAAGTGGTCAAAGTTTAGAACAAAAGTAGTTCACACAAAGAAGGTTTTGAAAATAGAGGGAGAGACTTTGAAACTAAAGAAATGGGGGAGAAGATGAAGAGACTATCCTAGATACAAGAAATTTAAAAGTTTAAAGTTGAAAAGATTTGACCAAATGGGAGTAATCCAATAGACAAGTATGTCAATAGAAACCCGAAATTCCCTTGGACTTTTTTAGATCAAGCAACACACAAAGACACAATTATATCAATCTTGAAGAGCCAAGGAATCAAATAAAGATGGCCTCATCCAAGCTTATCCACTTCAATGATCTTCTTTAGAATAGCCTATGTAGCAGATGAAATCCACAAGTCACAGGTTCAACATAACAACTTAACAAGGATCAATGTTGCAGATGAATCTGGAGAGATCTTGAATGATGTATCAGATGAATTCAAACTTACAAGTTCTTGGTTCTTCAACAAATTGGCATTGGCCAAGTCCATTAGCAAAGGAATGTTGCCTAATTCTAAGTCCAATTGGGGAGATCAAAACAACAGTCCACTCAAATTGTCTTTTAGGGTTTTTGTTATTATTATGTGCATTAGTGGTCAAAGACCAATCAAACAAACAAAGCAACAAAGTATATCACACAATATGGTCCTAGTGGACAAAGTGAAAATTGCATAGACATAAACAATTAGAATGATATGTACAATTGCAAATGATAATAAAAAATAAATTGCATTGGAAGTAAAGCTTGAAAGTAAAGGTTAATGGTTAGTAAGTTAATAGTTAGTTTTGTTTTGCTTTTTATTTCAAGGCATTCTTTGGAGAACACTCAACCCACTTGCCAAAAGCATGGATCCTTGAACCAAAACATCTTCGAAAGGAAGGAAAGAAGGCCAAGTCTCCACAGAATACCATGGAAGAGGGGAGACTTACAATCTCACTAACTAGAATGCTTATGCCTTTTGTGTCATAAATTTAGCGCTATGTTAAGCAACCGTAATTGGACTTATGTAGAAGTCACAACTATTTGAGGCCGGGCAATAAACTTTTGGTGTTAATGCATGTTGAAGACATAGTATTAAGAACCATGCTCATTAAACATACCACACACAAAAATATGCAAAGGTGTGGCCTAATCTCATCCATACTCATGTTAATCTTTCAATCAACTAGCATTAGAACTTTGAGATGTCATTGGTCAATTGAAATGAATGGATGAAGAAGGGGAATTAGATGAAGAGGGAAGGGGATGAATAATATCACAAATTGGTCAAAGGAGGACTTTTACCATATTAATATTATCATTCATTTTGGGACATAAAATGTACATTCCATCAATCCCCTAAATCCAATAATATTAACTTGACAAAGTCAAATCAACCTTGACCAAGGCCCAACAACAAATGAGAAACTCAAATAAGTCAATCAAAATGGTCAACACAATTAAAATAACATTTATTCAATTAAAAGTATTAAAATAATGCATTAAATTCAAATATGTTTTGTCCAAATCCTAAAATCTCATCAAAATACTAAATAAATGGCCATGTGATTTATCATAGGTCAAACAAGGTCAAAGGACCTCGGATAAAAAATCTCATAATTTTTGGACACTTAAAAATATTTTTAAACAATTAAAAAACAAGTGAGAAATCAATTAATTCATGAAAAATATTAATAATGATCCAAAAAATAATTTTACTTCAGAATATGAAAGAAAAATATTTGAAATTTTTCGGTGAAAGTCCCATATTTTTTTGGATCAATATTGAATTTAATATGAATTATTGAAGAAAATGAAATAAAAAGGAAAATTAGAAATTGCGAAAAAAACGTGGGCCATCAGATCTCCCTCATTAATTGAGGTGGCAGATCTGATAATCCACAGCGCGCGTTCCACCAAGGCACTAGTCAACTGCGTTGTAAACTTGTTAATCACAATGCACAGTCAAGATTAGAACACAAGAATTGGATCACACGGCCTAGACCTCAAACACATCATCACCGAAGCTAGAGCTCCGATTGTCTTCTCCGGCGAGCCTCGCTGGACTGGTCATCATCAACCATCACCAAAATTTCAAACAGGGACATGATTTTAAAGATAAAACATCATTGAGCAAGAATATCACCTTCATTTCTTCCAATTCCAACTATATTGAGAGATGTGTGGAATTGAAAATTAAGGTTCATGATCTGAGTTGCTTCGATTCATCATCAAAATAACTCAAACACCTTGCCTACATTGGTAGGACTTCATCCAACACAATAATCAAGAGAATTGAGCAAGAAACAATGAGAATCGAAGAGATCAAATTTTCTGCAAAATACCTTCAATGGAGGTCTGAGCTTGCTAGATCTTGATTTGAATCGTGCTTTGCTTCACTCCAATTGCTTGCAAAAGAGGAATGTAATGGATTAGAATCAATGGACTCCTGGAGAATTGAATTCCAAAATAGTGGAGATTCAAGCTCAAATTCAACAGAAATTTTCAGGTTTATCCTCTCAATGTGAAGGGTTTTCTGTGGGGAATCAAAGTTGCGCCGTGTGTGTGTTGATTATGAGCAATTGAGCTTCAATTTATAGAGAATTCAAGTGATAATCGCACACTCCTTTCAAGTTTCCAAAATTGGCAAAGTGAGGTAAGCAACTGCATGGGCGCGCATAGGCCCATCAAATGATTGTTAAAAAGTCCATAATCAAGTTCAGATGCATTGGAGGTGGATTGGATTGCAAGGAAATTGTGCATTGTTGTTTGAAGTTTGATCCATGACACATGATACCAGCTTGTTTAAGCCATGCGCAGCCTATGCATTTCTCATCCAAAATGCATGAATTTTAGCTCTTTGGAAAGGTGAGATCAAGAGGAACAACTTTGATGTTGAACACTTTTTCATTTGGAGCTTGGAACTTGGATATATCTGAGGTGGAAGTTTGGAAAAATTTGACATATCAATTTTTTTCTAAGTGTCAAGCCATATGTCTCAATATTCCACCTTGCTTAACTTTTGTTAGGAGCTTCAAATGAGAAAAGTGTCTTCATCAAAGTTGTAGCTCTCTCAAAGACCTTTAAAATGGTAACCAATTTCATGTCATTTGGATTTTAAATTATATATTTATGCATTTTTGAAGTTTGGCAAAATCACTTGATCAATGGTATAGGTCAAAAGTGACCTATAATGTAGCCTCATATCACATGTGCAAAGAAGTTGAATTATCTCCCAATCTAAACATCAAAATTGAAGTATACACATTGAATTTTATTTTTAAACTTGGAAATATTTCATATAATAAAAATTGAGCAAGTTATGGCCTTGGGAAGTTGACTTTCAAATTAGGGTTTAGACAAAATGACCTATAATGTTTCAACATAGAAAATGATTTTCCAAGAAAAAGTAGCTCTAGGTCTCAACATGAAAGTTGTTTATAATGTCATCTAGAGTAAGTTTTCTCTTGGAATCATTTTCATATGGTGAAAATTGTAGGAGATAGGGTCTAAGGAGACGCAGTTTTGATCAGATGAATTCATCTGGCCAACCACCATTAACCAACTTGCTAATTTCCAATTCTCTTGACTTTCTTGGCTCATGGTAGATCATATATGCATAAGATGGTGAAATTTGAAGTTCCCCTTGAGAAATTTGATCAATTGGTGGGATGGCTTGTTGGAGAAGTTACTCAAGATACCCTAGTCAAACTAGGGTTTCCAAGGCAAATCACCTTCAAACTCTTGAAGCAAACTTGATCAATATAACATATGGTAGAAATTGGGACTCATATGTGATGCTCATAACCATTCTTGAATCAATTCTTGGTGGTGCTCCGTGTTCATGAGGGTCTCAAACCCTAGATGTGATCAATGAATCAAGGAAATCATGTCCCTTACCTACAAAAGAGTTAGATACATACAAAGACATATTTTTGGTATTTTGGTTAGTAAAATGATAAAATACAAGTATGATATAATCACAAAATGCTTGGTGATCTCTCCCAAAACAAACCCAATTAAGGAGGGGTAAGGAGGATGCCAAGGTATGATCCCAATGCTAATGCTTATGATGAAATGCATGAGGGATCTTAGGGTCAAAATTGGGGTCTTACAGCTGCCCCTATTTAAGGACATTCTAACTGAGGAGGTGAAGGTTAAAATCTTCGACTCGACTCAGTAGAATGGGCTTAAATAACAACATAGAGAAATAAATTTTGGTCCCTAAGAGACCTCCTGATGCATATGATATGAATGCAAAAGTTAATGCTTTGTGGGGAAATATTGCCACAAAGGAAAAAGAAATCAGAGGAACCAAAAATCCACATGAGCATAATGCATTTCATAAGGAAAACTCGTTGGGGAGACAGAGACTCTGGGGGATAAAAGGAGTTATGCGTAGGCCAGGCTACGACTCAAAACTACTGGGGGACTTGAGGGGATCCATATAAAAATGGAAAGACTCAACCGAGGAAACAAACATCGATAGGGAATACGAATAAGCCAGGATAAAACTGAAATATTCGACTCTTGTAGGGAAAAATTGATTTCACTAAGAAAAAAAAGCACTCAACTCAACTGGGAAGAAATACAAATTTCAACACAGGAGGGGCATAAATCTATTATCTACTACCTGTTACTGGGTAAGGAGATAATAAAGATTTGACAAAGAGAACATCCGTCATCGGTTAGGATGAACATATCAAGGATGACTCCCTGAGGATCGCCAGGAGGAAGTATTCATTACCAGTTACTAGGCAAGAATAGCCTTGCTGGGGAAAACTGCAGAAAATAGGATTTATAACTACCAGTAACCAGGCAGAAGACCAAAGGGTGAGAGTTCCGTCACCGGTTAGGATGAACATATCAAGGATAAACTCAACAGGGAAGAAAATCCGTCATCGATTAAGATGAACATATCAAGGATAGACTTGCCTGGGGATGTCAAGAAGGATACCCGTCATCAGTTAGGATGAACATATCAAGGATATATCCACTGAACAACAAAAGGAATTAGATCTATCGAAAACTGGATAGAAAACCGTCAGAGAGAGAATCCGTCATCGGTTATAATGAACATATCAAGCATTAACTCCGCGAGGGGACGAAGTAGGATTTACAACTACCAGTTATTGGGTAGAAGACCGATCAAAGAGAAAATCTGTCACCGGTTAAAGTGATTATATCAAGGATAGACTCTGAAAGGGGAGAAAATAAGGATTACATCTATTAGTTACTGGATAGAATACCAAAGAAGAGAAAATCCGTCATTGGTCAAAGTGAACATATCAAGGATAGACTCCGCTAAAGGGGAACAATAGGATTTACAACTACCAGTTACTGGATAGAATACCAAAGAAGAGAATATCCGTCACTGGTAAAAGTGAACATATCAAGGATAGACTCCTACGGGGAAAAGAAAGATATTCGTCACCTGGTTGATGTAGCGGGGTATTCGTTACCTTTAGATTTATTGACTAAATCAAAAGTGAATCATACAATTCGAGTCGCCACCGCACTTCTATTTATCCAAAGGAAAGGTTAGAAAGCGAATAAAAATCGAGAAGTTTTATCAAATCAAAAACTAATAAAAATGTCAGAGGTCTGGGCAAGGGTGTTGGTTATGCAATGGGAAGGTTTTAAGCACCCAAAACATCCTATGTACTCCTAGGGAGCCCTTTTCACTAATGTTGTAAGGCAGGTTGGTATTTGTGAAAAATTATTTGTGCAAACATGATTGGGGAGATGAGAAAAGAATATACAATTATTTACAATTTTGTGTTTGAATGGATAAACTCATTGCCTACGTACCATCTTAAAAAGGTAAGATCAAAACCTCGTAGTTCAGGGTAAAAATCTCAAAATAAGTTGGTGAATTGATTGGTCCAAAAGCCTTAAGGTCTTTTGTTATCAAAGGGAGAAAACTCAACCTAAAGCCACAAATCCACCATGTGAGGATTTAACCCTATAATAAGCATGGAAGACTTATTGTCCATCACTAAGGATACAGGTGAGTATTATATCATCCAATAAGATAACTCAAACCTAATTACTAATGTTTATGAAAAGCTTTGGCAAAAGTGGCCATTGAAACCACAAAATAATTGAGTGAGTTGTATTTACCAATGAAAAGTACTTACAAAGTATGGTCAAATTTGACTTAGAATTCAATTCAAAATAAGTGTTATGAAAAGAAGTTTTGAAAATAAAAAGCATAATGCTTAGGTTTCTAATTTTTGAAAACAATGTTAATGTTTGCACAAAAGTTTGGCTTGGGTTAGAGTGGAGGAAAGAAGAAGAATGGCTAAGTCCTAAACATATAAAGATGAAGGAGGAGAAATAAAACCACAAATGAAGTTCCCTTCTTGAGATCACAATGATGATCCAAGTTGTTCCCCTTCCTTTGGAATAGCAAGAAATAAGCAAATAAGAAAGCAATCAAGCAAACAAGCAAGCTCCTAGGAATCTTCCAATGGCTCTTGTATCTCTCACTTTGGATGCTCATGACGATGGTTCTTCTATTTGGAAAGTTTAGGATCCCTAGCACAAGAACACACACATCAAAAAGTTCCACAATGCAATAGAAAGAATGGACAAGAGGGAGTTTAGAATTTGATCCTTTCAATTCATCTTCAACATTAAGCATTCTAAAGGCATGAGGCCTAATTGCTCTTTGACATTTTCTTCTTTTATAGCATTCTACAGACATGAGGCCTAGTTGCTCTTTGACTCCATTTAGCATAGGGAATGTCCTAAAGTGTAAGTCCTTTTGTCCATTTGCATTTGGTTCACACAATCGAAACAAAACAAGCACAATAGTATACACACAATTATGTGCTCAAGTTAGCAAAAGGCAAATTGCATTAACATAAACATGAGCTCAAGTGAGCAAAGGGCAAAAGCAAATGAATTAATGAACAAGATATTAAATTGCATAAAAGTAAATTGCAAGAATTAAATGACTTGATCAAAAAAGAAAAAGATGAATAAGAATGTACATGAATTAAAATTCAAATGAGATATCCAACACACATTGATGAAACATGAATAGTATCAAAGACAATCAATGGTAAACAGAAGTAAGATGAAGCTTAAAGGTCAAGAAACAAATAAAATATTTTTTGGTATTTTTGAGAATTAAAATAATACTTGAATTAAAATAAACAATTAAAGGTCAACCTTCAAATCCATTTCAAATCAACTTGAAAAAGTCCAAATGGATCATCCTAAGTTCAACAAGGTCAAATAAAGTTTGACAAAAAATTTCAGCATTTTTGGAAACCAGAAACTATTTTTGAACAATTAAAAATGAATAAAAAATAACCTAATTGAACTAAAATCTCAAATAAATCTCAAATCAATTTATAAATTGATGAGAATATTTTTCATAGATTCAGCATCATTCAAAGAGGTTAAGAAAATATTTTTGCATTTTTTGAATATTGGAAACTATTTAAAATGAATTAAAAATAACTAGAAAAGAGAAAATTCACAAAAAACATCAAATGACAAAATAAAAAATATTAAAAACTATTTTCATAAACTAGAATTAAAAAGGGAAATAATTCAATTGGTCCCATATTTTTTGGAATTAAAATGAAAGAGTTATGATTTTTTGAATTAAAAGGAAATAAATAAAGTAAAAGTGGAAAATCAGAAATTAGGAAAATCATGGCGCGTTGGGTCAACCTCATTAAATGAGGTGGCACATCCAAGGATCCTCATGCGCACGCTCACCATAGGCCTTAGTCAACTGAGAAACATAAGGCATTATTAAAAGTCATAAGAATGGAAGACACAGATTAGATCTGGAAAACACAACCAACAACTCAGATGAGATCTGGCAAAGTGGACGGTGGTGTACACCACCGTCTTCTCCGACGAGTATGATAATTCCGGCCAGAGTTCCAAGTATGAAAAACTTAACCAAAACAAGCGATCCTCATATCATTGGAAAGCTGGGGTGATGTACATCACCCTTGTGCCATTGGTTTCTCCTCTAGACTCTCATAGAAAGTGAAATCAGAGAGAGAAAATCACGGTGTTCAATCTGAACTTGATGGATTCACAAAATTAAATACACAATTCAATTGCCTCTTATGAGAGGACTTCAGAGGAGCCAACAAACACAAGAAATGAGCTATAACCAGTGAGTTTCGAATTGAAAAAGTTTGGATAGCAACCTTTGAAGTGCAAATCTATGGAGCACGATCTCTCCCAATTCTTGATAGCAGCTTGTTCTTGAGATGGAAATAGGGCTAGACTAAGGAATTAAAGTCCAATAATCAACCAAGGAAGTTGAAAATTGGATATGAAAATTTGAAGTGAAAATGAAAAATTCCTTTTGAGTGAGGTTTGGATTGAGTTCTGCAGCATATAAGGCGCCTTGAGGTTGATCATGAATGAAGCTGAGCATGTTTATTTATAGTGGAAGCTGATGCAAGGTATGGGAATTTCATGTGTGCATGAAGTGAGGGTCTCCATGCATGGGCCTGTACATGCGCATGGGAGGCCCAAATGCAAATGATTTGGCATGATGAAGTCATGACAATCAGGTTTGGACGTGCAAATGTAATTGAATTGGAGTGTGCATGAAGTTTGAACAAAGTTTCCAAAAATGCACATAAATTTTCCGTCTTCGAAAATGCATCTTACCAAAAATGAAACATGGCCTTGTGGGTAATGGTTGGAAAGGCCTTGACATGAGGAACAATTGTTATGTTGAACAAAAATCCATTTGGAATTGGGAAATTAATGAAAACGGGCCTTGAAGTTCAATGTACAAAACATGTTCATGTGAATTTTGCTAAAATGGACCAACATCAAGCCCTTCTGTTTGAATGATTCTAGCCTCAAATGACAAAACCTTAAACATGAAAGTTGTAGATCATTTCAATACAATAAATTTGGACTCAAATTTTGAATCATTTGGATTTTTGATGAGAACGTTATGGGCACTTGAAGTTGGACTTTTTCACATTTCAATGACTTTGGTCCAAAGTGACCTATAATGTTTTGCATTATCACATGTACTTATTTTAGGATTATGAAAATTTTTTCAACATAACAAATGAATTAGACAACTTAAAATTTCCAATGAATTTTATCCAACCTCAAAATCATGAAAAATGAATGAGTTGGGTCCTTGGGAAGTTGACCCAAAATTAGGGTTTCAGTCAAAATGACCTATAATGTTTTGAAATGGATGATGACCTTCCAAGCTTCCAATCAATTTTTGATGAACATGAAAGTTGTTCATATGGTTCTTAAGAACATTTTTTTCGCTTGGGGTAATCTTCATTTGACAAACACATTAAAAGTTAGGTCTTAGAGGATTTCAAAATAGTCAGATGAATTGACTGATCAACTTCTCAAGTCCAAACTTCAAATCTTGATGAATCAATGATTGAGGACACTCAAATAACTTTAAATATGCATGAAATGATGAATGAAATAACCTCCCTTGATTGAATTTTATCATAGGTTGAGGTTGCTTTATGAGCAAGGCACATTCAATGCACAACTGAATTAGGGTTTCCTTGGGAAACAATCCTCAAGCCCTTTGATTTATCTTGATCAAATTGACAAATTGAGATACTTGGGAGGCATATATGATGATTGAGAGCTTTGGAAACCATTTTCATGATTGCTTTCATCTTCATCTGGCCACTTCAATGAGCATAGGGGCCTCCTAGGAGCAATGGATCACATGACTGCTTAAGCTTCAAAACAAAAGATGTTAGTGACATATTTTTGTGCTTTTGGTTAGTAAACAAAATAAGAAAAGCAATAATATACAATTCAAACATTCTTGATGGTCTCAAACCAACTCACACAAGTCCCACCCTAGGGTTAAGGAGCCAAGATGCTATGATCCTTGAGTCAAATGCAAAATGCAATGATATGATGCCATGAGGGATCTTAGGGTCAACATTAGGGTCTTACAGATGCCCCTATTTAAGGTCATTCTAGTCGGAGATATGAAGGTTAAAATCTTCATCTCGACGAGGTAGAATGGGCTTAAATAATAACAAAGAGACGAATTTTGGTCCCTAAGAGACCTCATGATGAAAATGTATGTATGCAAAAATTAATATTCTGTGGGGATATATGTCCACAAAGGAAAAAGAAATCAGGAGAAACTGAAAAATCTATACGAGTAATACACTCATAAATGGGACAGAGACTCTGGGGACTCTAATGGGGAGTAAAAGTGGATAAAATGCGTGAGCAGGTCACGACTTAAAATTGTTGAGAGACACGAATAGATTCCATGAAAATAAATTCATGGAAAGACTCGAGCTGACGTAAAGATGCATGTATTGGGGAATATGCCAATACATCAGACTATCCACAAAGGATACCTCGACTAAAAATCCGGACACAGATGGGGAAAACCCACCAAACGGACTCAGGCTGGGAACGTCCATAAAGGACTCAGCTGAGGAAGAAACAGATGAGACATTATCGATTACTGGGTAATAGGCTCAAAGAGACATGCGATCAAAACACCGGTATAAGGGAGAGATAACAACACGCTCGGGGAGAATGAATATCTAAGACCAGTATAAGGGTGAGAGATATCAATCATCCAAAACACCTGAGGAAGACCTAAAAAGGTATATTTCAACTCAGGAAAATCTGACTCCACAAGGGACAAAAAGTCATAATAGGGAGCAGAAGGAAGGAACACCAGGGATACCGGTTACTGGGCATATAATAGGTGACCAACCAAGGCGTGAATTGGGGAATATTTCAAAAACACTCATCATCCGAAAGGAGGGCTGAAAAAGCAAACTCAATTATAGGATGGACATTCCATTCCATAAGGAAAAACAAATCTTACTCGACTAGGGAAGAAAAAGACTTCGACTGAAGAGCGCATGAGATATATTATCTATTACTGTCAGAACGTAGATAACATACTCGCATGGAAGATTATCCACAACCGGTTATTGGGTTAATAAAGGATAAATCGACCGAAAAGAAGGGACATCAGGATACCGACTACTGGGTATAAAATGATGACCAAGGGGAGAAACGATCATTACCAAACAAGGGTAAATAAAAGATGACTCGCTGGGGATACATTGACAACGACAATGATCCGGGAGATATATCACCGGTTATTGGGAGATATACTCAAAAAGTGAAGGAATATCAATACCGAATATTGGATAAAGATAACCGACAAAGAGGGGATTACATCTACCAGTTACTGGGTAGAAAACCACAGAAAAGAGTAACTGTCATCGGTTAGGATGAAAAAAAATCAAGGTTAACTCTGCAAGGGGATAAAATGGGGTTTACAACTACCGGTATGAGGGTAGAAAACCACAAAGATAGGACTTACAACTACCGGTATGAGGGTAGAAGGCCACAGACTCCGCCGGGGAAAAGACGGACAATTACTGGTTACTTGAGCAATCATTCATCTAAACTACGGGGAAGTGCAAAAGGAAATAACAAGAGGAGTCAATCTAGGAACAAACTAGAGAGACACAATGAATAAGACTCAACCCAATGAGGATATAACTCAGGGGAGCAATTCCATCCCAATACATATTTTGGGAGGAAACAGAAATAATAATCATCCACAAGGACATAACTCAGTGGGGAATATGGAAGAAAGGATAAACGCTTTCTGCCTATGGGGCTGACTCTATATGGAGAGATCAGACACAAACATCTGCTTGGGAAATATATATATCACCAAATAGCAGGAGACAACCAACAAAGATATATGGCAAAGAATGCAACATGAATATCTGAATGTTATAATTATGCATGTATATGTGTGGTTTTATGTATGACAATGCTGACAAACAAACATATCTAACACAAACAAGTCCAAGAATCAATGGATAGAACATCTAGTACTACATCTCAAAAGAGAAAGCCAGTCCCACCGGAGAACATCCAATTTGATGGGGGCAACGGATACCAGGAAACAACAATCTCTGCAGGGGAATAAAAGCCAATGTTGAGGATCAAATCGAGTCACTGCCGAGAACAAAGACCGTTGCTAGGGAAACATGCAAGATCACCGGGGACCAGAGAATGCTGTTGGGAATAAGCAAGGGATCACAATCACCAAAGCTGGGGATCTTCCAACAGTATGCAGAGACAAGGATAAGATCAGTCAGAGAAGAAATCTACCGGGGATCTTATCAGGAAGTGATGTAGAGTTCTATGGGGAACAACCACCAAACAGAAGCACATCCAACAATATTCACTTCTAATCACGGAAGGAAAGATCTCTGCTAAGGAGAAGGAGAACCAGTCACTCCGCTGGGGAAGGAATCAACACATCTTCCTCAGAAGTTCCAACGCCACACTGAAATCAGGCAAAGTCTTGGTTGGGGAGCTAAACACGGATAAGATCCTTCGTAGAAGCAACTCTACTAGGGAAATTATCAAGGAGAGAAATGAAACTCTGTGGGGAATAACCACCAAACAAAAGTTCCAAAACCAACATACTTTCTCGTACTGCTGGAGAACCAATCTCTGCCGAGGAGAAGAGAAACAACATTCCGCTGGGGATAGAAAATAAACATTTTCATCACCCGCTCTGCTCAGGAGAAATCAACAAACAGGCTCTGATGAGACAACTCCACTGGGGAAACACCAATGATGACTGAACCGGGAATATCCTGTAGGCAATCAGCTGGACATAACCTGCTGGTGACCGTATTGGGGAGTTAAAATGGGATCAACCCTGATGAGGATGAACAAGAGGCAAACCTGCCGGAGATAAATGCAGGCGAGTCCACAGGGGATAAGCTACAAACCAAATTGTTGAGAATTCCACTCATGTTGGGGATTTCCTGCTCGCTTTACGGGGGAATTCCAATCTGAATGAGGGAAGACCAACTTCCTTAAAGAGATAGCATATCAATTTATCAATCTATAAGGGATTTTAGGTCAATCCACACAAGGGATGACAACCATATAGTCAATAACACAAATGCTAGATCCAACCTCACTGGGGAGCAAGAAGATTAAGACCAAACTCCACACTCTCTGGGGATTCGGTGGGATGTTAGAGACATACTCCTCAAAACAAAATAGGACCAAAGCTCCAGACTTTCTGGGGAATTTGGTGATGCTCAACCTTCTTCTGCGCTCGTGAAGGAGACAACCTGAAAGATAATGAAGAGGATACAAGTATGCTAGGAATATGAACAAATGTCTTACCCTTTTGAAGATCATACTATCCTTGGGAGAGCACTAAAGATGTCTCAATCATCTTTTCAGTCATTGTGAATGTTCATTTTGTTTAAAAACAGTTTATAAAAACATTATTTATTTAAAACGATGATATTTATCAATAAAAACATGCAAACATTTGTTGAATAGAAACAAATAAGAGTGCGAAGAATTCGATAAAGGCTCAAATTTATTTGATGGAATGGTAGTCTCCAAATGGCAAGGCTCCATGGATCTTTACAAATTTGAAATTGGTGATATATATTGGAAAAGGGATACATTGAACATAATGACCATTTCTCCACCAACTCTGAATCCAATGTATTTGAAGCTTCAGTTGACGATGACTGAGCGAAATCCTATGACAGAAGACAACTTGAAAAACAAAGTCTTGTCAGGATGCAATTACTTGCCAAATCCTTAATTTTTGCTTAGATTGCCCCAAGGTGAGGTACTCAATCTAACGGGATATATATTCATTTTTTTTATGTCTCTAACTTTTGCCTAGTTCGCCCTTTCGGGTTTTCAATCCACCGAGACGCTCATTTTTTTCTAAGTCGCCCTTTCAGGTTTTCAACTTAGCGAGCTATTCTGTTTTTATTTTAGGCGAAGTATTTCTTGGTTGCATTTGAATTCACAGGACGAGTGAAATCCTCCCTATCCATAGTTGTAAGTATCAAAGCACCGCCTGAAAAGGCTCTCTTAACAGCATATGGACCTTCATAGTTTGGAGTCCACTTGCCCCTGGAATCGGGCGCGAAAGACAAGACTTTCTTGAGAACAAGGTCACCTTCTCGGAACACACGAGGCTTGACCTTCTTATCAAAGGCTTTCTTCATCCTTTGCAGATAACTGACCATGACACATGGCAGTTAATCTCTTCTCTTTTATCAAATTCAGTTGGTCATAACGACTCTGAACCCATTCAGCCTCAGTCAACTTGGCTTCCATCAAGACTCTCATTGATGGGATCTCCACCTCTACTAGGAGCACAACCTCCATGCCATACACAAGGGAGAAAGGGGTTGCCCCTGTTGAAGTACGGACAAATGTACGATATCCATGCAAAGCAAATGGCAGCATCTCATGCCAATCTTTGTACGTAACAACCATCTTCTGGATAATCTTCTTGATATTCTTATTAGCAGCTTCAACAACCCCATTCATCTTGGGTCTATAAGGAGAAGAATTATGATGTGCAATCTTGAACTCGCTACACAACTCTTTCATCATCTTGTTGTTCAAGTTAGATCCATTATCAGTAATGATCTTATTTGGCACACCATAACGGCATATGAGTTGATTCTTGATAAACTTCACAACCACCTGCCTGGTCACATTTTCATATGACGCCGCTTCAACCCACTTGGTGAAGTAATCAATTGCTACGAGAATAAATCTATGACCGTTGGACGCTTTCGGCTCTATCATGCCAATCATGTCAATTCCCCACATGGAGAAAGGCCATGGTGATGAAATCACATTCAGAAGTGTCGGGGGAATATGAATCTTATCTGCATAAATCTGACACTTATGGCATTTCTTCACATATTTGCAGCAGTCAGACTCCATTGTCAGCCAATAGTAGCCTGCCCTCAACATATTCTTTGTCATTGCATGTCCATTGGAATGAGTACCAAATGAACCCTCATGGACTTCAGTCATTAACAAGCCTGCTTCGTGTCTATCCACGCATATGAGCAGAACCATGTCAAAATTCCTCTTATAAAGCACATCGCCATTGAGGTAGAAACTGCCAAATAGTCTCCTCAAAGTCTTCCTGTCTTTCACAGATGCCCCGGGTGGGTAAATTTGACTCTGAAGAAAAAATTTGATGTCATAATACCATGGCTTATCATCTTTCACTTCTTCAACTGCAAATACATGAGCTGGTCTATCCAAGCGCATCACAGTGATATTGGGGACTTCATTCCAGAATTTCACCACAATCATCGAAGCAAGTGTAGCAAGCGCATCTGCCATCCGATTCTCATCTCGAGGAATATGATGGAAGTCAACCTCAGTAAAGAACATTGAAATCCTCCTTGCATAATCTCTATATGGGATGAGGCCAGGCTGATTCGTCTCCCATTCATCCTTAATCTGATTAACAACAAGGGTCGAATCACCATAAACATCAAGATGCTTGATCCTAAGATCAATACACTCTTCCAAACCCATAGTACATGCCTCATACTCTGCCATGTTATTCGTGCATTTGAAAGTTAGCCTTGTTGTAAAAGGAAAATATGTGCCCTGAGGAGTAATAATCACTGCCCCAATACCATTTCCATATTGATTTACAACACCATCAAACACCATGCTCCATCGGGAACCAGGCTCTGGCCCTTCATCGAGCGTAGGCTCATCGCAATCTTTCATTTTCAAATGCATAATATCTTCATCAGGGAAGTCGTACTGAACTGACTGATAATCCTCAATTGGTTGATGTGCCAAGTGGTCAGCCAAGATACTACCTTTAATAGCTTTCTGAGCTCGATAGTCAATATCATACTCAGACAGCAACATCTGCCAACGGGAAATCCTCCCAGTTAAAGCAGGCTTCTCAAAGATATACTTGATTGGATCCATTTTGGATATCAACCAAGTCGTATGATTCAACATATACTGGCGTAAGTGCTTAGTAGCCCAAGCCAAAGCACAACATGTCTTCTCAAGCATTGAGTATCGAGACTCACAATCAGTGAACTTCTTACTCAGATAGTATATAACATATTCTTTCTTCCCTGATTCATCTTGATGACCAAGGACACAACCTATAGAGTCTTCAAGAACAGTCAGATACATAATAAAGGGTCTCCCTTCCACAGGCGGAGACAGAATCGGAGGCTCAGACAGATACTCTTTGATACTATCAAAGGCCTTCTGGAAATCTTCGGTCCAATCATGACGCTGATCTTTCTGAAGAAGCTTGAATATTGGTGCACATGTGGAAGTCATGTGGGATATGAATCTGGAAATATAATTCAAGCGGCCAAGAAAGCCTCGAACTTGCTTCTCAGTTTTAGGCGCAGGCATATCTTGTATTGCTTTGACCTTGGCAGGGTCAACTTCAATACCTCTTTCGCTAACAATAAAGCCCAATAACTTGCCGGAACGGACTCCAAATGTACACTTGTTAGGATTCAGATGAAGCTTATACTTCCTCAAATGCTGAAAAAGCTTCAACAAGTGCTCAACATGTTCAATTTACGTTCTCGACTTCGCAATCATATCATCAACATATACCTCGATCTCCTTGTGCATCATATCATGAAACAAGGTGGTCATAACACGTTGATACGTGGCTCCGGCGTTCTTCAAACTGAAGGGCATCACTCGATAACAGAATGTTCCCCAAGGTGTGATGAATGTTGTCTTCTCCATATCCTCGGGTGCCATTTTGATCTGATTATATCCGGAAAATCCATCCATAAACAAGAAGACATTGAATTTAGCTGTATTATCTACCAACATATCAATATGTGGCAGAGGAAAATCATCTTTTGGACTAGCTTTATTCAAGTCTCTATAGTCCACACACATTCGGACTTTTCCATCTTTCTTAGGCACGTGTACAATATTGGCCACCCATTGAGGATATGTAGAAGTCACTAGAAACCCCGCATCAATTTGCTTCTGAACTTCTTCTTTAATCTTCACTGCCATATCATGATGAGTTCTTCTGAGCTTCTGCTTCACAGGCACACACTCAGGCTTCAAAGACAGGAAATGTTGCACGATATCAGTATCCAGACTAGGCATGTCTTCATATGACCAGGCAAAGACGTCGACATATTCTCGTAGCAACTCAATCAACCCCTTCTTAACAGATTCTTCCAGGAGTGCCCCAATCTTCACCTCACAAACACAATCCTCAGACCCCAAGTTGACTGTTTCCAGATTCTCAAGATGCGGCTGAATGATCTTCTCTTCGTGCTCAAACAGACGAGTAATCTCATCAGGAATCTCTTCAAATCATCTTCTTCGGACTCAAATATAGGGAACTAAAAGTTGGGAGATGGTGTTGGATCATTATGTTCAATGAGTTTGATCAGCCTGCATAATGATTTTGGATATAAAAGAGATTTTAGAATTCAAACAAAGCAAATCATTATGCAAATGAAAATATTGATTTTATTCTATTTTTAGGGTTTTATGGTGATCACCAGTTTCATGCAAAAAAGCAAAAAGTGAAAATAATTGGAAAAACTAACATTTAACATGTATTTATTGAATGAATATCATTGTATTTATGGGCCAACAATGTCATCACTTCTCCTTTTGGCATGGGAGAAGGGTTTTTAAACAAAAATGAACATTACATGGACTTATGGACAACTGTTGGAACATCAACATCGACCCAATTATTGAAGACCCCTCCAGGGATGACAAAGTTGCCAGAATCTTCCTCTACATCATCTTCCACAATAGCAGCAACTTCCTGATCTTCAACTGTGTGGATGAAACCACCACTCTGAAACAGCCCATGCTTGTTGAAAGTGCCTGAAGAGTACCCTATGCCAGCCCAAGATTTATTGTCTTCCAGCTTAATCATTTGTCCTAAACCAATAGTTGCGCCATGCTCAATGGCCAACTTCACATCATTGTAGGACGCAAATGAAGAAGTTCCTTTCTTAGAAGGCTCAGCAATAGACGAGGCTTGGAACGGAGTCCCAACCTCATCCTCAACATCAATGTAAGAAAAGGAAGACAAATGGATAACCAAGAGAGCCTTCTCTCCCCCTACTACCACTAACTTTTTGTTCTTGATGAACTTCAACTTTTGGTGTAGGGTGGATATCACGGCGCCTGCCTCGTGAATCCATGGTCTGCCCAAAAAGCAGCTATATGATGGGTGGATATCCATGACCTAAAAAGTGATTTGGAAATCACTAGGTCCAATCTTGACTGGGAGTTCGACCTCACCAATCATAGTCTTGCGCGATCCATCAAAAGCTTTCACGACCACTCCACTCTGCCTCATGGGAGGCCCCTGGTAAGAAAGTCTAGCCAGAGTGGACTTTGGCAACACATTCAGTGATGATCCAGTGTCTACCAACACATTAGACATGACATCATCTTTGCAGTTCATGGAGATGTGAAGTGCCAAATTGTGGTCTCTTTCCTCCTCAGGGAGATCAGCATCACAGAAACTCAGATTGTTACAAGCGGTAATGTTTGCAACAATACTATCGAATTGTTCTATTGTGACGTCATAATCTACATACGCCACGTCCAACACCTTCTGCAGAGCTTCTCGGCGTGGCTCAGAATTCATTAACAAAGATAACATAGATATCTTTGAAGGCGTTTGTAGAAGCTGATCTACAATGTTGTACTAACTCCTCTTGATGAGCCTCAGCATCTCATAACAATCCTCTTTCATCATGCCATTCTGGCCAGCAGGGACAGGAGTTTTTACAGCTGCGGCAGGTCTATTAACAACAAGTGTCGGATTTAGAGAATTGGAAGAATTCCCAATAGGACGAACGACACTATCAGCAGTATCAACCCTTCTGGTGTCAGCCTGGGGTTTCGGCGGCGCCGAGAAAACACGACCACTACGGGTCAAACCGCTGACATCAGCAATATTTACAACAGAAGTGGAGGGTAGAGGCACCTCCTTACCATCTTCCAATGCAACAGCATTATAACGATAGGGAACAACTTTGTCAGAAGAATATGGCACAGGGCTAGCTGGCTTAATTATGAGAGTAGGAGAAGCCTTCTGCTTGTTGCCATCGTATCAGATGACAACAGGCTCAGGTATCCTGAATACAGGTGATATCATGTTAACTTCATCATCCTCATCACGATTCTGAAGTATCTCAATTACACCTTGATCCAGCATTTCTTGGATGTCTTTTCTAACTTGACGACATCCCGTCTCATATTTGCCGGTGGGATGATAGTGCAAAAACGACAACTGTCGTGGTCATGCTCGTAGTGACTGTATCCACATAACAGTCTATCCATCTCGACCAATGATTGTCGGATATGGCTGACATATCGTACCTTATATTTGCCAGGGCAACCCTGAACCATATTGACAGCAGATTTCCCATGCTCGGGCAATGGGTTCTTCTTGACATTAGGACGTACGTCCTCGAAAAACAATATACCGCTTCTCACAAGGTCTTGAACCTTGGTCTTCAACGGGTAGCAATTTTCCACATCATGTCCGGGAGCACCAGAATGATAGACACAATGAAGCTCAAGCTTATACCACCACTGAGAGTTGGTAGGTATAGGAGGTGGGTCACGTGGAGTGATCAATTTCCTTTCTATTAAAGAAGGATATAGCTCTGCATAGGTCATGGCAATAGGATCAAAAGTGACCCTTTTCCTATCATAGCTTGTACTGGTCTGGTTGTTGTTTCGAGGCTGGTAGGCTTGCTGTTGAGGATGGTGTTGTTGTTGTTGATACTGTTGATGTTGTTGTTGCTGGTTCTGATTATGATGCTGATATTGTTGATTTTCTCTGAAAACAGGTGCTATATGAGCCACCTGGTTCTGGGTACTGGAGGGATGCACAATCTTCCTCTTCATAGAGGGTGTTCTAGATTTAATATGGAAGGACACAGCATGTGACTCACCATCTTTCTTCTTCATAAATGCCCATAACATTTGGCAGAAGAGCCTTCTTCTTTGGTCAGGCGCCCTTCCCTGACTCCTTCCTCTAGACGCATCCCCATATTCACCATCTCGGTGAAGTCAGAAGGAACGCTAACAATCATCCGCTCATAATAGAATGAACTCAAGGTCTTCAGAAAGATCTTGGTCATTTCCTTATCTTCTAGCGGAGGCACGATCTGTGCAACTAATTCTCGCCACCTCTGGGCGTACTCCTTAAAAGTTTCCTTATCCTTCTGGGACATGGCCCTTAATTGGTCTTTATTTGGAGCCATATCAACGTTGTATTTGTATTGCTTGACGAAGGCTTCGCCAAGGTAGTTGAAGGAGCGGATGTTCGCGCTGTCCAAACCCATGTACCATCTCAGGGTGGCACCGAACAGGCTGTCCTGGAAATAGTGGATTAGGAGTTGATCATTGTCGGTCTGAATCGACATTTTTCGTGCATACATAACCAAATGGCTGAGCGGGCAAGTGTTTCCTTTGTACTTTTCAAAGTCATACACTTTGAATTTAATAGGAATCTTGACATTAGGAACAAGGCAAAGCTCAACAGCAGATTTGCCAAAGAGGTCCTTCCCTCTGAGAGTTTTGAGTTCCTTGCGTAGCTCAAGGAACTGATCGTTCATAGCATTCATCTTTTCATACACGTCTGGGCCCTCAGATGGCTTAGAGTGATAAATGGCGTCATCTACTCTCGGCAAAGTATGCACGACCAGAGGTGGAACAACAACGACCGGGCTAGATGCCGATAGAGAAGCAGACGTTGGGGCGAGACCCTCAAGAACAAAGTTCACGAGCATCCCCCAGGGAAACCCGACTGGCATAGCAGTAGGCGCGAAATGGGCACTGGCAACAGGAACTGTTGAGGAGGCAATATCAGAGATGACTGTCCTTTGGGGAGGAGTTAAAGGCGTTGGAGACAACTAGCTTTGGGCGGCCAAGAAAGATTCCATCAGGGCAGTCAATCTTGCCACTTCCTCCTTCAGTTCCCTGTTCTCTTGTTCTAGGTGATCCATTAGCTTTGAAGAGTTGGCTCTGGTGTAGTACCGGTGCGTCAGCTTGTCTTCAAAATAAATGAAGAACACAAAGTTAGACCACTAAACAAGAAGCCCTGGAACAAAACCTTCTTATGTACATGATGCATGCAATGCTTGTGCATATGATTTATTTTTTAATTAGAGGAACTTTAGAGTCCTATTTGCAAATATTGGAAATATTAATCATTTAGACATATATGGAAATATTATATCAATAATATCTGGAAAGTATTTTTACACCAAAGAAGTACAATCTTGGTAACCAAATACAATACAAGAGAGAAGGAAAATGAACATCCTATGGAACCCTAGAAACAATCGTCCAAGGCTCTCGAGACCGGAAGATAAGCTGCACGAAGCCTCTTCACCTCTCTCTCATAGGCTGCCTCCATATATGCCTTCTCTTTGGCGAGTCGATCATACTTCCTCTTCCAAAACCTGGAAGACTGAGGAAGAATAGAAGTGACCACATCATCAGGCTCGTCGATAACCTGATGCTCAAGAAACTCTATCAATGCATTCTTATCTCTAAGCTGCTGAAGTAGCTCCTCTCGCTCGCGGACCCAAGCACGCGAACGGTCTTCGTCTCTCAACTCCTCTATTCCTTGGTCAGGGAGGGTTAAAGGCCCAGCCATAACCATAGGTGTAGGTCTTGGATAGTCATAAGGCATAAGGTACTCAGAAGCTCTCCTCCTCACCCATGAGGTATAGGGTTCCAAGGCAATACAATTCTTTAGACCAAGCTCTTTCCTTCCCTTCTTATGAATCTTGCGCCAAGCGTGGACCATCCTGCCCTTCAAGTTTTGGGGATCTTTACCCTCTTGAAAGAACACACCTTCTAATAAAATGTTATTAGGTTTATCCTTTAAGGGGAACCCAAGCTGACGACGTGCTAAAACAGGGTTATAGTTAATCCCACCACATGTACCAAGAAGGGGCACATTGGAGAATTCACCACAAGAGTCAATAATCTGCACACCATCATATACGCGGTTGTACCAAAAGATATCATCATTAGTGAGAGACATAAGTCTCGTGGACCACCGCAGACATCCTTTGTTCTCCTTGAAGGCGACCGTCTGTGGCAAGTGCGAAATAAACCACTTGTACAACAGAGGCAAACAACACACAATGGTACCACCACCCTTTGCATTCCTCATGTCCAAAGAGAAATAAGTGTCACCTAACAGAGTCGGAACGGGATTAAGAGTAGAGAAAATCCTAATAGCGTTCACATCCACAAACTTGTCGATGTTGGGGAATAACACTAGCCCATAGATGAGAAGTACAAATATGGCTTTAAAGGCGTTCTCACTCATGGCCTTCCAATACAAAGTGGCTTGAGCAATGAGGAAATCAGAAGGGAGACCTTGAATTCCACCTTTGGTAGTCATATGAGCACCCACAATAGATTCATCTATATGCAACAGATCAGCAATCTCTTGAGAAGTAGGGACTCTCTCCAAGCCACTGAACGACAACTGATCTAGAATATGTATACCCACAAGATATGCATACTCCTCAAGCGTAGGCAAAAGCTGGAAATCCAGAAAAGTGAAGCAACGGTACAGAGGATCATAGAACTGCACCAATACACTCATCAGACCTTCATCCACTTGAGTAGCAAGAATAATTAGAAGCTTCCCATGACGAGCCTTGAACTCCAAGGGATCTAATACATAGGATGTCAAACTCCTTAACTCTTTCAAGTCGGGTTGTCTGAAACTGTACTTCTTTATATTCCTTCTTTGCTTATCCATGTCTGAAAATTTGCAAATAGACCTCTTAAGTTCCTTGAAAATTATCTCATTGTTGATGATATGGATGTGTATGAATGCATGAATGCATGAATGCATGGATGCAACAATCACACTCAAGGATCAAGCAAGACACACCACACAAAGGTCATGGGATGGATCAAGTCATCCTTAATATCAATCATCCATTTTGGTGGATTATGGTTTACACCTTATCAACACCCAAGTTCCATTGATATTAAGGATATATAAGAACGGATAAACCATGAATCAAGGGTTTGTTGCAAGTCACGAGCATAGAGTCTCGGTTAAGAACCACCCAAAGGGAGTGTATTATAGTTAAACCTGACAATCATGTTCTACAAAAGGTTCCCATAATCATCATCCCATCTTTCGGATATTATCGGATAAACGACTACTCGTATTCCAAAAATATTCTCAAGAGAGACTCTTATAAGTGTAGTATCATGTAACAATCGTATCAAATCTTACACTTGAACGACCTTCGCACTACGTCCTAAAAATAGGCCAAGATGGGCTAGGTAATCTAAGGTCCTTGGCTTCTAAGGCATATATTGGAAAGAGTAATGCCTAACCACGACTACTCGTGTGACATTATTGATCCCAACATAACCTCCACCAAGTGAATGGGCTTGCAAGTCAACTTGCTAAGGAATAACTCCAAACAAGTCAACAAGACTATGCCATTCTCCTATCATAAGTGCACTCGAGTTCGGGTATAAAACTCATCTCACAATACCACCAAGCACACAACAATTAATATATCAAGCAATTCATACATTACAATCAATACAGTAATCCCAAATTTGCACAAAAATATGTCACAAATAATACAACAAAGGTAAAAAGTAGGCAAAACCCACTAGGCAAATAGATCCCCAGCAGAGTCGCCACTTTTCTGTAGCGGGGTATTTGTTACCTTTAGATTTATTGACTAAATCAAAAGTAAATCATACAATTCGAGTCGCCATCGCACTTCTATTTATCCAAAGGAAAGGTTAGAAAGCGAACAAAAACCGAGAAGTTTTATCAAATCAAAAACTAATAAAAATGTCAGAGATCTGGGTAAGGGGGTTATTTATGCAATGGGAAGGTTTTAAGCACCCAAAACATCCTAGGTACTCCTAGGGAGCCCTTTTCACTAATGTTGTAAGGTAGGTTAGTATTTGTGAAAAATTATTTGTGCAAACATGATTGGGGAGATGAGAAAAGAATATACAATTATTTACAATTTTGTGTTTGAATGGATAAACCCATTGCCTACGTACCATCTTAAAAAGGTAGGATCAAAACCTCGTAGTTCTGGGTAAAAATCTCAAAATAAGTTGGTGAATTGATTGGTCCAAAAGCCTTAAGGTCTTTTGTTATCAAAGGGAGAAAACTCAACCTAAAACCACAAATCCACCATGTGAGGAGAGCTTCAACATGCTAGTGAAGGGTTAACCCTATAATAAGCATGGAAGACTTATTGTCCATCACTAAGGATACAGGTGAGTATTATATCATCCAATAAGATAACTCAAACCTAATAGCTAATGTTTATGAAAAGCTTTGGCAAAAGTGGTCATTGAAACCACAAAACAATTGAGTGAGTTGTATTTACCAATGAAAAGTATTTACAAAGTATGGTCAAAGTTAACTTAGAATTCAATTCAAAATAAGTGTTATGAAAAGAAGTTTTGAAAATCAAAAGCATAATGCTTAGGTTTCTAATTTTTGAAAACAATGTTAATGTTTGCACAAAAGTTTGGCTTGTGTTAGAGTGAAGGGAAGAAGAAGAATGGCTAAGTCCTAAACATACAAAGATGAAGGAGGATAAATAAAACCACAAATGGAGTTCCCTTCTTGAGATCATAGTGATGATCCAAGTTGTTCCCTTTCCTTTGGAATAGCAAGCAATAAGCAAATAAGCAAGCAATCAAGCAAACAAGCAAGCTCCTAGGAATCTTCCAATGGCTCTTGTATCTCTCACTTTGGATGCTCATGACAATGGTTCTTCTATTTGGCAAGTTTAGGATCCCTAGCACAAGAACACACACATGAAAAAGTTCTACAATGCAATAGAAAGAATGGACAAGAGGGAGTTTAGAATTTGGTCCTTTCAATTTATCTTCAACATTAAGCATTCTAAAGGCATGAAGCCTAGTTGCTCTTTGACATTTTCTTATTTTATAGCATTCTAAAGGCATGAGGCGTAGTTGCTCTTTGACTCCATTTAGCATAGGGAATGTCCTAAAGTCTAAGTCCTTTTGTCCATTTGCATTTGGTTCAAACAATCAAAACAAAACAAGCACAATAGTATATACACAATTATGTGCTCAAGTGAGCAAAAGGCAAATTGCATTAACATAAACATGAGCTCAAGTGAGCAAAGGGCAAAAGCAAATGAATTAATGAACAAGATATTAAATTGCATAAAAGTAAATTGCAAGAATTAAATGACTTGAATTAAAAGTTAACAGTCAATAGTTAGTGTTAGTGTGCCATAAGGCAATTTAGCCCTATGTTAAGCAATCGTAAATGGACTAATGTAGTAGTCACACCTATCTGAGGCCGGTCAATAAAAATATAGGCAACAAACACAAGTTAGAGACCATGACTAGTAAGCCAAGCTCCTACAACTTGCCATGCCAAAAGAAAAGAAGAATGATCTTGTATTGATTTAGGTTTTTTGCTTGACCAAGAAGCAACCTATCCTTAATGCAAAGCCATTCATTTGATCTATGATCAAGATGAATTAGATTTGAATCAAGGAAGGTTAAGCCTCCCATATGTCAAGGTTAACCACCAATCTTTAACTCATTGATCAAAAAAGAAAAAGATGATGAAGAAGATGAATAAGAATGTACATGAATTAAAATTCAAATGAGACATCCAACACACATTGATCAAACATGAATATAATCAAAGTCAATCAATGGTAAACAGAAGTAAGATGAAGCTTAAAGGTCAAGAAACAAATAAAATATTTTTTGGTATTTTTGAGAATTAAAATAATACTTGAATTAAAATAAACAATTAAAGATCAAACTTCAAATCCATTTCAAATCAACTTGAAAAAGTCCAAATGGATCATCCTAAGTTCAACAAGGTCAAACAAAGTTTGACAAAAAATTTCAGCATTTTTGGAAACCAGAAACTATTTTTAAACAATTAAAAATGAATAAAACATAACCTAATTGAACTAAAATCTCAAATAAATCTCAAATCAATTAATAAATTAATGAGAATATTTTTCATAGATTCATCATCATTCAAAGAGGTTAAGAAAATATTTTTGCATTTTTTGAATATTGGAAACTATTTAAAATGAATTAAAAATAACCAGAAAAGAGAAAATTCACAAAAAAAATATCGAATGATAAAATAAAAAATATTAAAAATCATTTTCAAAAACTATAATTAAAAAGGAAAATAATGCAATTGGTCCCATATTTTTTGGAATTAAAATGAAAGAGTTATGATTTTTTAAAATAAAAGTGGAAAATCAGAAATTAGGAAAATCATGGCGCGTTGGATCAACCTCATTAAATGAGGTGGCACATCCAAGGATCCTCATGCGCGCGCTCACCAAAGGCCTTAGTCAACTGAGAAACATAAGACATTATTAAAAGTTATAAGAATGGAAGACACATATTAGATCTGGAAAACACAACCAACGGCTCAGATGAGATCTGGCAGTGTGGACAGTGGTGTACATCACCGTCTTCTTCGGCGAGTATGATAATTCCGGCCAGAGTTGCAGGTAAGAAAAACTTAACCAAAACAAGCAATCCTCATATCATTGGTGTAGCACCTCCAATTTTCACCTATCATTGTACATACATTTTCATTATTAGGTCATTAACATTTAACATAGTCCACTGCATAGCATTGCATTGTCCTTTGCCCCAAGCGCAAGATCATCAGACAGATTAGGTCAAACTGGTCAGGAGATCAGTCAATCAAGCAAGCAAGCACAATTTTCATTGAGCCAAGGCCTTAGGGTTGGTCCAACATGTTCACATGACTTGGGGATCCATTTGAAGTGTTTTGGTCAAGGATTGGATGATCAGAAGTCATCAGTCAATGCACAGCTTGCTAGAAACCCTAAAAAGTCAAACTTGGTCAACTGTGTCTGATTTTATGGTTTTGATGGTGGGATTTGGTTTGAGAGAGCTTATTCATGTCCAAATAGGCCTCATATATCATGTCAAACACCATCATGGAAGAATTTGAAGCCAGATCAGAAATTTCCAAAAATAGAAACTGGACCTGTAATTGAAACCTGCCAAAAATGGAAACTTCTTGATCCCAAACTTACATCATGATACAAGCTTCAAATGAATTTTTGCCCAACATGAAAGTTGAAGATCTTGTTCTCCCATTTCCAAAAAGTCCAAGAACACTCAATTCCCATGTATGGTTGGCAAGTTATGATCAAGTCATTCTCAAATATTTTTGAACTTCAAAAGGCCATATCTCTCAAACCATTTGGCCAAATTGGGTGGGGTTTTTTGCTACAAGTCACATTTGATGCCCTCTTTCCAAATATGTCACCATCATTCACCAAAACATCATAGATCAAAATGGCATTTTTGAACTTACATGAATTAATTTCAAGTGAGGTTGAAATTTGACTTTTTGAAATAACCTTTTTTAATCATTTTGGCCAATTGAGAATGACTAGAAATCATATTTTGGACATGTTCAAGGCCCATTTTCGCAGCTACAGCTCATGCACCATGCCACTTGAGTGAAGTTAGCAAAAGGACACTTTTTACCAACTCCAATTCCACTTTTTCATTAACCTTGATTAGCACCATTAAACAGCATATATATTCATCATTTTCTCTCTGAAAGAAACCCTAGCAGCCACCAGTATCATACAGAAAACTCACTTTCTCTCATTTCACCATTTGATTCATTTTGCATTTTTCTACCAAAAAACTCAAAGGAGCAAGGTTCTTGGTCATTCGCCTCATCACTCATCACCATTTTGAGCACATTGCAAGCTTTATTCCATAGCTGTAACAGCATTTTCGAGTTCTGTTTCACCAAGCACACTCCCATGGCAGATTTGGTTTGAGGTCGTTTCAAGGGTTGCTGAGCCAAAACTCTTCATCCATTCACCTCCTGGAGCCTTCTTGCACATCTGTTTCGAGCATCCATGAGCTAAAAACACCTGAATCGCCACTGCCTTGCAGATTTAGTAAGATTTCGACTCTCTCTATTTCCAAAATCATGATGTGCTTTAGATAGACCTTGTTATGCTGGTTACAATGAGCTTTGATTCATTAAAAATGGTTGCATATTGAGAGAAATACATGGATTTAAAGTTTCACACTCAAATATGTTTTTGCTTGGTTCTTGGTTGTTAGCTTGATTTAGTGAATATGAATGTTGGATTATGGATGTGCGTGCTTAGATGAACATGTTGATATGTTGTTTGTCGATTTTGGTCATGAAATGCTCTTGCTGTTTTTTTAAAATGATGAACAAGATGATGTTGCTACTGTATCTCCAAAACCCTAAGCGCATGCCCAGAAATTGCCCGTGTTTGGTCGTGTACTGCATGTTGTTAACATTGTTCCATTGCCATGACCAGTCGTTGCATGACACCTCACCAATCGCTGCGCACCGTTTCACTTAAAGTTCCCAGGAATTACCAATATGCCACTCCACGTTTTAATATTTATTTAAGTCATATTATTTCTTCAACATTTGTTCCATTTTGATGCTCAACTTACAAAAATCATTGCGCATCCAATTTTAATCCAAAATTCATGGGGTTTTTTGTGGAATGTTCATCTCCATCTCTAGTTTTTTATCATATTTTTTCCAGATTTTTTTGATGAGTGGTTTTTAAATTATGCTAGGGTTTTGTTCATGTGTCCATATTTTGTACCTTTTGCCAAAACAATTGTGAAATGATGATGCTTTATCCAATGGCTCCCAAACTTTTTGTGCTTAAACTAGACACACTCCTGGTGATTTTGGTGTAGAGTTTGTGAATTTATCATTGCTTGTTTGTGAGTTATGATTTTTTGAATTAGGGTGTGACAATTTGTGTCACACCATTGATGTACAACTTCATGATTTTCAATACCATGCTTCTTGAACTTAAATTGGATTGAATTTTTGCATGAAAGTACTCTTGTATATCTAGTTTACATGTGAATTTTCTTGGAATTATTTGTGCCATTTCCTAGTTGTTTGAGATTTTCTCCCCTGTCTAGTCATATGTTGACTTTTTGTGACACTTGTTCCCATTTGTTTTGTGAAATGCTCATACTTTATTAGATGGACATGAAATTTGATATGTGATTACTAGACATCTTAAGCTTTGCCATGGTTTTAGTCCCATTCATTTATCATATGCCATCTCTGATTTATGATTTTTTCAAGTTGATGTATGTTTGGTTGACTTCTTTGAGCATGCTTAAAATTGCCTTGCCTTTCTGATTTTCATTGACCTACTTCCCATGATCCAATTGAGCTGAAATTTGGTGTGCTTACCATGCTGTGGATTAGGTTTGATCATGATTTATTTGATGATTTATTGAAATGTCTATGATTGGTTTTGAGTTAAGTCTTGCTGTTGACTTCTATGAGCTTCTATATGCCATGTCTTGACCTAATTTGTTCATGAAATGATGATGATGATTGATATGAATGTGAAACCAATTGGGTTTGTCTCTTGATTGTTTGAACTTGATTTTGGATACTTGCCACTTGCTGTTTTGACTTTCTCATCCCCTTTTGACCCTAGGCTTGTCCTAGTGGTCCTTTTGCTCACGTTTGAGTTCATGTTTTCAGGTTGACCAACAATTTATCCAATGAGACCAATACAAATTGATTGATGCTTGTTTGTTTATCATGACTAACTTGTTTGTTTTGTAGGTTGCTTGGCTCACATGCTTTGAGCCTTGTGCATTGCACAATTAATTGATTGTGTGACTGTTGCACTCTATCTCTTTCTGCTTTAACTTTGACTTGTATACTGATGTTGTCTGACTGGTTTCAGGTACCTTTAGTTGCTTATAGTTCTTTAAGAACTTTGCTTTGCTTTGCTTAAGAGCAATTTGCATTGAGGTATAACTTCTTTACTTCATGTAGTCTGGAAGACCTGGCCTGTTACTTGGCCAGGCAACTGTCTGAAGTCCTCCTTAAGAGGCAATGTCTGTGACTGTTTACATTTGTCCTTGCATAGAGTCAAAGACCTCCTAAGTGAAGAGGCAATTGGCAGACACAAGGGATGTGCAATCCATCCCCTGCTATTCTGTGTGTCATCTGCTTCGCTCACACCACTGTGTTGATGCATTGCAGATACAAACCCAAGATCTTGTACAGTTGTACAGTTGAGTCAGTGTCAAATGTGTAGAAGGGTTCCCACCTTCTGGACCCACACATATTCTTGTCTTAAGCTCTCCCAGGCCAGGGATAAGAGCTGTGAAGTCCTATCTTCACTCACCTTTCATCTGCTTCACCTTAGCCCCTCAATGGCAAGGTTAAGAGCTAACACTACCCAGTTCCAGTGGTTTGTTTGTTGAGGTTGATATGACCCCTCAACTAAAACCTAACCTTGTTTGAGCCCATTGCTTGCATATAGTGTGTGTTACTTGTGCTTGTGTGTTTGCTTTAGCTTGCTTCCTGTGCAAGATAGGTTTAGTTTGGCGTGCTTCCTGTGCAAGTTAGGTTAGTGTGGCTTGCTTCCTGTGCAAGTCATGATTAGGATAGGCTTGCTTCCTGTGCAAGTTAGCTAGAAACCTTAACTTAGGGATGATTTGCATGATAACATCTAGGCTCGAGTCGTAGTCTCCCTAGTTGTGTCTCCCTCTGTTATCTGGTTAGGCTAGTCCTTTATCCCTCTGTAGGGGAACTACGTCGCCCTGATCCTCATACCAGATGAGGTACGTAGGCAGGAGATGAGCTGATCTCTCCGGGCGCCCTTTTTCTTTTTTGTGTGTGTTGTTTGACAGTTGCTAGGCTCGAGTGCCTGACTCCTTAGCAATTTGTTGTCTGTCTGTTTGAGTGTGTGCTTGACAGTTATAGGCTCGAGTCCCCGACTCCCTATTAACTTGTTGTGTCGTTGTGTGCTTGGAAGTTGATGTAAGTCCATCGAGTGGCATTCGGGTTCCAGTGTGGGTGTGTTTTGGTTCAGATGCTGATGTAAGTCCAGTGATTGGCATTCGGGCTCCACGTTTGCCTTTGCCTGTGTTTGTTTGCGTGCGTGTCAGCCGAGCTACGAGTGCTCTGATTCTCCTCTCGTCCGAGAAGATACGTATGCATAGGGTGCGATACCCTAGCGAGCATGTGTCGTTTCCCCAGTCCGAACTACTTCGACTCTGATGTCTATGCCTGATAGACTAAGTAGGCCCAGGATGCGATATCCTGCCGTGTCAGTTTCCGTCTTGTTTGTTTCTTGTGTCTCTTTCAGCCAGTTGTGTGTGTGTGAGCAGTGTTTTAGCAACCATTTCCCTTTCTATTGTGCGTGGATCCCGTCGAGTACGACGGATGCGTAGGGGTGCTAATACCTTCCCTTCGCATAACCGACTCCCGATCCCATTCTCTTTGGTCGCGAGACCATGTCTTTTCCAGGTTTACTCTGAGCGTTTCCTTTCCCTCTTTTGGGATAAATAACGCACGGTGGCGGCTCTGTTGTTCTTGTTTTCCCGCCGGTTTTTCGCGTGATGCGACAGCTGGCGACTCCACTGGGGACTATTTCTAGAAGTTGACCTCTTGCTGGTCCATCTTCCCTAAGCGAGTCTCTCCTAGCGCTCTCTAGGATAGGGTTTGGTTTCTTTTGCTGTTATTTATTGCATTCATTTATTTATTGTTTGCATTTATGTTTGCATTAATGTTTGCATTCATATTCATCTGTTCACCTGGCTGGCTGGTTGTCTGTTTCTCTCTGTTGGGGTGGGAGTTACATGAGGTAAAAGGCCCAATACCCAGGCCATGAGTGAAATCTAGGATACTTAGGAATAGAGTGATTCATGGGAAGCGGGTGGTATTGCGCCACTTAGTGGAACATTGATATCACGAGCAGTTCAGACCCTGGTGGGACATTATCGTTACATACTTCGGGTGTGTATATGATGATGTTCTGCGAAAGGTTATTTATGCTGCGTTTCTCTCGACCTTACCCTGGCCTAGATGACACCCGTGAGTGGGGAGGGAATGATCATTATTACAGGTACAGGTACTTGTTGGTGACTTGTGATCCTGTTGGTGACTATTGGTTCAGAATTTTGGGGTCTCAGATGACTTTGGGTTTCAGATGAATTTGTGGTTCCGAGTTCAAGCCGAAGTTTTGATCCTGTGTTCTGAGAGACACAGCCAACCAGTCTTGTCTGCATCATTTGCATCATAGCATGTTTATTTTCAAAAAAATACGCAATAAAAAAAAAAGAAAAAAAAAGGAAAGAAAAAAAAACTAATCCCTGCATGCATATCATTTCTCAGGTACATTCCAGAGCTTGTTCACTGATAGAGATGGCAACAGTCCCAGAGTTGAAGCGGAAGACTTGTTCCTACAGCTTTCACCGTGAACCTTTGACGTCTCTGATTGAGTTGAGCAACCTTATGACCAGTGGTAACCAGAAGGGGTTTGTCGACCAGTATGGAGATATTCTGACACTGTTGAAGATGGTAGTCGATCCGGTACCGTTGCAGACTCTTCTACAGTTCTACGACCCAGAGCTTCATTGTTTCACCTTTCAAGATTATCAGTTGGCGCCTACTCTTGAGGAGTACTCCATTCTGCTGAGTGTCCCGGTCCGGTATCAGGTTCCTTTCTTGGATGTGCCCAAGGAGGTTGATTTCAGAGTTGTTGCCAGAGCTCTCCATTTGGGTATCAAGGAAGTCAGTGATAGTTGGAAGTCCAGTGGGGATGTAGGATTGCCTTTGAAGTTTCTGTTGAGGGTAGCTAGAGAAGAAGCGGAGAAGGGAAGTTGGGAAGCCTTTCATGCTCAGTTGGCCGTCATGATCTATGGGATTGTCCTGTTTCCGAGTATGCCCAATTTTGTTGACTATGCTGCAGTCAGTATTTTCATTGAAGGAAATCCAGTTCCTACACTGTTAGCTGACACTTACTATGCTATTCACAGTAGGCATGGTAAGGGTGGGGCTATCAGGTGTTGTCTCCCGCTTTTGCTCAGATGGTTCTTGTCTCTCCTGCCAGTCAGTGGACCTTTTGTGGATGCTCAGAGCACGCATAAGTGGACTCAGAGGGTTATGTCTCTTACCTCCTATGATATCAGATGGCAATCTTACCGGATGGATGTGCGTAACGTCATTATGAGCTGTGGAGGATTCCGTAATGTGCCACTCGTAGGGACTAGGGGTTGCATCAATTACAACCCGGTTCTTTCTCTCCGCCAGTTGGGGTTTGTGATGAAGGGAAGACCACTTGAGGCTGAGTTAGCTGAAAGTGTGTATTTTGAGAAGCAGAGTGACCCGGCTAGATTGGAGCAGATAGGGAGAGCTTGGAAGTCTATTGGTGTGAAGGATGGATCTGTCTTAGGGAAGAAGTTTGCCGTTGCTATGCCTGATTACACTGATTGGGTCAAGGAGAGAGTAGAAACTTTGTTGTTACCCTACGATAGGATGGAGCCGTTGCAGGAGCAACCACCTTTGATCCTTGCTGAGAGTGTGCCTGCGGAGCACTACAAGCAAGCCCTGATGGAGAATCGCCGTTTGAGAGGGAAGGAGCAAGATACCCAGATGGAGCTGTACAAAGCCAAAGCTGATAGTTTGAACTTGGCTCATCAACTCAGAGGAGTGCGAGAAGAAGATGCTAGCAGACTGAGAAGCAAGAAGAGATCCTACGAGGAGGTGGAGAGCATGTTAGATGCAGAACACCGGGAGTGCTTGAGGCTGCAGAGGGTTGAGGCCAGCTATCAGAAGAAGATCAGAGACTTGGAGAAGCAACTCAGAGATAAAGACATCCAGTTGAAGAAGGAAGTAGACTTGAGACAGGCATCAGAGAACCACCTTGGAGGAGAAGTGGTAGAGCTTAGACGACAACTGAAGGAGAAGATCACTCTTTTGCCAGAATGTTCAGAATGTGACCTGTTGATAGACCAGTGTCAGTACTTGAAGACTCTCATTCCGGGAGGCCGTTTGTCTTAGCCTGTATCTTTGATATGTATGTTGAGAATCACCTCCAGGCTTGTTGGATGGGATTCACTGTTGTACTCCGATTGTTTGGATTTTCCTTGTCGACCTTGTTGTATGATCTTGTTGCTCATATAGATGAGGTTGTTGGTTTCACCTTGTACTCATCACTCTTGTGTATGTTGTTTCTGTGCTTCTGTGTTGTTCTTGCTGCAGGTTGCCATCTTTTGAGGATGAATCAGGCTCTTTGAATGCCTGAGAAATGAACATATCATGTGCATCATACGCATCATTAGCACCATACTCATATCATTTTGCATAACAGGTGTTCTTGGTCGTGACTTCTCACTCTGGTTCCTGTTTTAGGCAGGATAGATGATCAACGTCCGCACCGCTACTCAACAAGACTGAATCAACAGAGAGGTATGGATCAAGTTCAAGCTGAGTTGGCTGAGATGAAGGCTAACATGGCCCAGTTTATGAATATGATGCAAGGGGTTGCACAAGGTCAAGAAGAACTTCGAGCCTTGGTTCAGAGACAAGAGGCTGCAATTCCACCGGTCAACCATGCTCCGCCAGAGGGAGGCCCGGTCAATGATAACAATGTTGCTGCTGCTGTACCCATCAACAACTATGCTGTAGGTGATGAGTTGGGGGGTATTCGAATCAACGGTCAACCTATTGCTCCAGATGCCGCTAATGCCAGAGCAGTCCGTGCCCCGGCCCGTAATCCTGCTCCGATTGTTGACAGACAAGAGGATATGTTCACTCTGCTCAGTGAAGACGAAGACGTTCTGGGAAGGGTTGATGAGAGGGATCGTAAAGTTGATGCCCTTGCTGAGAAGATCCGGGCTATGGAATGTCAAAATTCTCTCGGTTTTGATGTTACCAATATGGGGTTGGTGGAAGGTTTGAGAATCCCTTACAAGTTCAAAGCACCGTCCTTCGATAAATACAACGGTACTTCTTGCCCTCGCACCCATGTGCAGGCTTATTATCGAAAAATCTCTGCGTATACCGATGATGAAAAGATGTGGATGTATTTTTTCCAAGATAGTCTATCTGGGGCTTCTTTGGACTGGTACATGGAATTAAAGAGAGATTCGATCCGATGCTGGAGGGATCTGGGTGAGGCCTTCTTGAGGCAATATAAACATAACATGGACATGGCGCCTAGCCGGACTCAGCTGCAGAGTCTATGTCAGAAATCCGGAGAGAGCTTCAAGGAGTACGCCCAGAGGTGGCGTGAACTGGCTGCTAGAGTTCAACCCCCTATGCTGGAGAGGGAGTTGACAGATATGTTTATCGGTACTCTTCAAGGTGTGTTTATGGACCGGATGGGGAGCTGCCCATTCGGTAGTTTTTCTGATGTTGTCATTTGTGGAGAGAGGACTGAGGGCTTGATTAAAACTGGGAAGATCCAAGATGCTGGTTCCTCTTCTTCTAAGAAGCCATTTGCTGGGGCACCTCGTCGAAGAGAGGGTGAAACTAATGCTGTTCAACACCGCAGAGATCAGAACAGAAGTGAATACCGTCAAGTTGCTGCAGTAACCATTCCGGCACCTCAACCTCGTCAACAACCACAACAAAGAGTTCAACAACCGCAACAACAACAACAGCAACGTTCGTATCAGCCCAGACAAAGGATGCCTGATCGACGTTTTGATTCGCTACCCATGTCGTACGCCGAACTGCTGCCCGAACTACTCAGGTTGGGGTTGGTTGAGTTGCGTACAATGGCTCCGCCTACAGTATTGCCTCCTGGGTACGACGCCAACGCCCGTTGTGACTTTCACTCTGGGGCACCAGGGCATCATACTGAGAAGTGTCGGGCTTTCCAGCACAAGGTCCAAGATTTGATCGATGCCAAGGCGATCAACTTCGCTCCAGTGCCTAACGTCGTAAACAACCCTATGCCTCAGCATGGTGGGCATAGAGTGAACAATATTGAGGGGAAAGAAGCTGAAGATCTGGTTGTTAATGTTGATGATGTTCAGACTTCTCTGCTAGTTGTGAAGGGCCGTCTGCTGAATGGGGGTGTCTACTCGGGCTGTGATGAGGATTGTTTGGGCTGTGCAGAATCTGAGAATGGTTGCGACCAGTTAAGGGCCGGTATCCAGGGTATGATGGATGAGGGTTGTTTGCAATTCAGTAGGGCTGTAAAAGATCGTGGAACAGTGTCAACTATCACCATTTACTTTAAACCGTCTGAAGAACGTGGACAAAGGGTCGTTAGTGCACCTGCAACAAATGGTACCCCAGTTACCATTTCCGTGCCTGTAACCATCAGTGCTCCAACTACTATCGTTGCGTCTGGAAGAAGGGCTGTTGAGAATAGTAGAGCCGTGCCGTGGAAGTATGATAATGCTTACCGCAGTAACAGAAGGGCTGAAAGTCAGACGAGACCAGTGAATCAAACTCCAGTGACAATTGGTTTACCGAATAGAGTTCCTGCAACTGTTGGTCCGGCTGTGGATAATGTAGGGGGTCCAGGAGGTTTTACCAGAAGCGGTCGTCTGTTCGCACCGCAGCCTTTGAGGGACAATAATGCTGAGGCTCTCGCCAAAGCAAAGGGTAAGCAAGCTGTGGTTGAGGAAGAGCCTGTCCAGAAGGAAGCGCCCGAGGGGTCATTTGAGAAGGACGTGGAGGAGTTTATGAAAATAATCAAGAAGAGTGACTACAAGATTGTAGATCAGTTGAATCAAACTCCGTCCAAGATTTCTATACTTTCACTGTTGTTGTGCTCTGAGGCACACCGTAATGCCTTGCTGAAGATGTTGAATCTGGCTTACGTGCCTCAGGAGATTTCTGTCAATCAACTGGAGGGTGTGATGGCCAATGTGAGCACCAGGCATGGTGTAGGATTCACCAACCTGGACTTAACGCCTGAAGGGCGAAACCATAACAAAGCCTTGCACATCACCATGGAGTGCAAGGGGGCAGTGTTGTCTCACGTATTGGTAGACACCGGGTCGTCGCTGAATGTGCTGCCTAAGCAGATTCTGAAGAAGATTGATGTGGAAGGGTTTGTGCTTACTCCCAGTGACCTGATCGTTCGTGCTTTCGACGGCTCCAAACGTTCTGTGTGTGGGGAAGTTACCTTGCCTGTGAAGATAGGTCCTGAGGTATTCGATATCATCTTCTATGTTATGGACATCCAGCCCGCCTATAGTTGTTTATTGGGGCGTCCATGGATTCATGCAGCAGGGGCAGTCTCGTCGACTCTCCATCAAAAGCTCAAGTATGTCTGGAACGGTCAGATTGTGACCGTGTGCGGTGAAGAAGAGATTCTGGTGAGTCATCTATCCTCGTTCAAATATGTTGAGGTGGATGGCGAGATCCACGAAACCTTATGCCAGGCGTTTGAGACTGTGGCTCTTGAGAAAGTGGCGTACGCTGAGCAGAGGAAGCCAGGTGCTTCAATTACTTCTTACAAGCAGGCTAAGGAGGTTGTTGATTCTGGCAAAGCTGAAGGCTGGGGCAAGATGGTGGACTTGCCTGTTAAAGAAGACAAATTTGGCGTTGGTTATGAGCCTCTCCAAGCAGAGCAGAATGGTCAAGCGGGTCCGAGTACCTTTACCAGCGCTGGGCTGATGAATCATGGCGACGTCTCTGCAACCGGTAGTGAAGACTGTGACAGTGATTGTGATCTGGACAACTGGGTTCGCCCGTGTGCACCAGGGGGGTCTATCAACAACTGGACGGCTGAAGAAGTGGTTCAAGTTACTCTTCTGACAGAGTAATTTTCTGTTGTTTTTTCATTTTGCATGAAAATCCTACGATCTGCCCAAGGCGTAGTGATTCATTGTAGGGCCTCATCATGTTTTAATGATTATCATTAATGAAGGACATTTTTTGCAATCAAACTTTGTGATCCCTGTCTTTCTATTTTTTGTTTTCATTTTTTCAAAAAAAAACAATAAAAATGGCAATGTTTTTGTTTTTTGTGACTTTATTGAACTCTTTTTCTAAAACAAAGCATTAAACATGCAGAAGCGATCTTATGGCATTCACTATGAACAGTTCTGTTATGGCTCAGTATGATTTCGACAATCCCATCTACCAAGCTGAAGAGGAGAGTGAGGAAGACTGTGAACTCCCTGCAGAATTGGTCAGATTGCTGAGGCAGGAGGAAAGGGTCATCCAACCTCATCAGGAGGAGTTGGAGGTTGTTAATTTGGGTACTGAGGACGCCAAAAGAGAAATCAAGATTGGGGCTGCTTTAGAGGACTCTGTCAAGAGGAGGCTGATTGAGATGCTGAGAGAATATGTGGAGATATTCGCCTGGTCATATCAAGATATGCCTGGGTTGGATACAGACATTGTGGTGCATCGATTACCTCTTAGAGAAGGATGTCCTTCGGTCAAGCAGAAGCTTCGTAGAACGAGTCCTGATATGGCAACTAAGATCAAGGAAGAGGTTCAGAAGCAGTGGGATGCGGGTTTTTTGGCTGTTACAAGTTATCCCCCATGGGTGGCCAACATCGTTCCTGTGCCGAAGAAGGATGGCAAAGTCAGAATGTGTGTCGATTACCGGGATTTGAATAGAGCGAGTCCGAAAGATGATTTCCCATTACCTCACATTGATGTATTGGTTGATAATACGGCTCAATCCTCGGTATTCTCTTTCATGGATGGTTTCTCTGGATATAACCAGATCAAGATGGCGCCAGAGGACATGGAAAAGACGACATTCATTACACCTTGGGGCACGTTCTGCTATAAGGTGATGCCATTTGGGCTAAAGAATGCTGGTGCTACCTATCAGAGGGCAATGACGACTCTTTTTCATGACATGATGCACAAAGAAATTGAAGTGTACGTAGATGATATGATTGCGAAGTCGCAGACAGAAGAGGAGCACCTGGTTAATTTGCAGAAGCTGTTTGACCGGTTGAGAAAGTTCAAGCTGAGGTTGAATCCGAACAAGTGTACGTTTGGGGTGAGATCAGGGAAGCTTTTAGGCTTCATTGTCAGTGAGAAAGGGATTGAGGTTGATCCAGCAAAAGTCAAAGCTATTCAAGAAATGCCTGAACCGAAAACGGAGAAGCAAGTCCGTGGGTTTTTAGGGAGATTGAACTACATTGCAAGGTTCATATCTCACCTAACTGCCACATGTGAACCAATTTTCAAACTGCTCAGAAAGAATCAGGCGATCAAGTGGAATGATGATTGTCAGAAGGCTTTTGACAAGAATAAAGAGTATTTACAGAAACCTCCAATCCTTATACCTCCAGTTCCAGGGAGACATCTGATAATGTACCTGTCAGTGACTGAGAACTCGATGGGGTGTGTATTGGGACAGCATGACGAGTCTGGTCGAAAAGAGCATGCCATATACTACCTTAGCAAAAAGTTTACCGACTGTGAAACAAGATATTCACTGCTCGAGAAAACTTGCTGTGCTTTGGCCTGGGCTGCTCGCCGACTGAGGCAGTATATGTTGAACCATACTACCTTATTGATTTCTAAGATGGATCCAGTGAAGTACATCTTTGAGAAACCGGCTCTCACCGGACGCGTTGCTCGTTGGCAGATGATTCTAACAGAATATGATATTCAATACACGTCACAAAAGGCCATCAAAGGTAGTATTCTGTCAGACTACCTCGCCGAGCAACCGATTGAAGATTATCAGCCTATGATGTTTGAATTCCCTGATGAAGACATCATGTATCTTAAGATGAAAGATTGCGAAGAGCCTCTTGTCGAGGAGGGACCGGATCCGGATGACAAATGGACACTGATGTTTGATGGGGCTGTGAATATGAACGGTAACGGTGTGGGTGCAGTATTGATTAATCCCAAAGGTGCTCATATACCTTTTTCTGCCAGATTGACGTTTGACGTCACCAACAACGAAGCTGAGTATGAGGCTTGTATCATGGGGATAGAAGAAGCCATTGATCTGAGGATCAAAACTCTTGATATATTTGGAGATTCCGCTCTAGTGGTCAATCAAGTCAATGGAGATTGGAATACGAATCAGCCGCATTTGATTCCGTATAGAGATTACACCAGAAGAATACTGACGTTCTTCAAGAAGGTGAAGTTGTATCATGTCCCCCGGGATGAGAATCAAATGGCTGATGCCTTGGCTACTTTGTCGTCTATGATCAAAGTTCATTGGTGGAATCATGTGCCACATGTTGCGGTGAATCGACTTGAGAGGCCTGCGTATGTGTTTGCAGCCGAGTCTGTTGTGATTGATGAGAAGCCGTGGTATTATGACATCAAGAATTTCCTCAAGACTCAGGAGTATCCTGAAGGTGCGTCGAAGAATGACAAGAAAACCCTGAGAAGGCTAGATGGAAGCTTCTATTTGAATCAGGATGATGTGTTGTATAAGAGAAACTTTGACATGGTCTTGCTCAGATGCATGGACAGACCCGAGGCGGACATGTTAATGCAGGAAGTTCATGAAGGTTCCTTCGGTACTCATGCCGGCGGACATGCAATGGCTAAGAAATTGTTGAGAGCGGGTTATTACTGGATGACTATGGAATCCGATTGTTTCAAGTATGCTCGGAAGTGCCATAAGTGTCAAATCTATGCTGATAAGGTGCATGTACCACCAAGCCCTCTGAATGTCATGAATTCGCCTTGGCCGTTTGCCATGTGGGGCATTGATATAATTGGGAAGATTGAGCCTACTGCTTCGAATGGACATCGCTTCATTTTGGTAGCGATTGACTATTTCACCAAATGGGTGGAAGCAGCTTCCTATGCTAACGTTACCAAACAAGTGGTTACCCGGTTCATCAAGAAAGAAATCATATGTCGTTATGGAGTTCCTGAGAGAATCATCACTGACAATGGTTCAAATCTCAATAACAAGATGATGAAAGAGCTTTGTAAAGATTTCAAGATTGAACATCACAATTCTTCTCCTTACAGACCGAAGATGAATGGTGCTGTAGAAGCGGCGAACAAGAATATCAAGAAGATTGTGCAGAAGATGGTCGTTACGTACAAGGATTGGCATGAGATGCTGCCTTTCGCTTTGCATGGGTACCGTACCTCAGTACGTACGTCGACCGGGGCAACCCCTTACTCCCTTGTGTATGGTATGGAAGCTGTCCTACCTGTTGAAGTGGAGATTCCTTCTCTGAGAGTTTTATTGGATGTCAAGCTGGACGAAGCCGAGTGGATTCGAACAAGGTTTAACGAGTTGAGCCTTATCGAGTAGAGACGGCTAGCAGCTGTATGTCATGGACAGTTGTATCAGAGAAGGATGAAGCGAGCCTTTGATCAGAAAGTGTGTCCTCGAAGCTATCAGATCGGTGATCTAGTTTTGAAGAGGATCCTCCCTCCCGGTGCAGATAACAGGGGCAAGTGGACTCCTAATTATGAAGGTCCGTATATTGTGAAGAAGGTCTTCTCCGGTGGAGCCTTGATGCTTACAACTATGGATGGTGAAGATTTTCCGTCCCCTGTTAACTCAGATGTAGTCAAAAAATACTTCGCATAAATTGACCCGCTGGACAAAAAGAAAAAAAAAGAGTCCAGGCAAAAAAAAAAAGGGGCATCCCGGCGAACCAAAAAACAGAAAGAAAAGGTTCGGGCAAAAACTAGGGATAAAATGAAAAGAATTTGTACACCCGGTAAGTCGAAAACCCGCAAGGGCGGCTTAGGCAAAAATGGGTATCCCGGTGGATTGAAAACCCGAAAGGGCGATCCAGCCAAAAGAGGGATTAAAGCGAAGACTACAGTCTGAGTTGTCTGTACTTCATCAAGCTTTGTCGTCTGCCATCTCGAGAGATGTGATCCGTCCAGTCATTCTTCTCAGAAAGCAAGGAGTTGGGAGGAAAACTGATGATCTGTGAGTTATAACAGAATTGGGAAATAGTGGATGCCGTGTTCACATTGCCATTAGGATAGATTTTTCCTTTTACGCGCAATTACCGCCGTGTTCACATTGCCATTAGGATAGATTTTTCCTTTTACGCGCAATTACCTCTTTCTAGGAATTGCTTCCCAATGTATTTGCCTCTTCAGGCACATTTTCAATCAATAAAAGTCGTTATTCAGATAAATGGCTCTTTTGTTTTTTTTTACTATTTTGTTTGCAAAAATGTCCGAATTTTTGATAAGCATTGCATATAAGAACATGGAGGCTACACAATAACGTGCAGAAAGATAAAACATTTGAAAATCATTTTGAATGTTGAGGACACTTGAGCGAATCTTGTCCATGTATCCCCTGGGGGCATTTTGTTGTGCTGTTTTTCAGGTTGGCATCTGTGAGGACGTTTCCTCAGCAGATATTTTCCCCAAGCAAGTTTGGAAGCTATCAGAGCTATGTTCCCCTGCGGAGACGTCTGTGGATAGTTCCTTCTATTTCCCAACAGATCTGAGGATTGCCTATCCCCAGCAGGCCTGTATTTGCCGATTTCCTCCTCGAGTGAGGCAGGTTCATTGAAATTTATCTCCAGCATTTATCCTATCTGTGGACTGAAGGATATCCCCAGCGGAGTTTACCTTTCCCCAGCAGCAGTGTTATTCTCCAACATGAGTGAGAAGTCGTTGCTCTCCCTGCAGAGTCTCCCCGCAGAGTTGGAGTACCCGATCAGTTTTGGCTCCCCAGCCGGAGTTTTTCATCATTTTTGCATTTTTGCATTTTGGTGATCATTGCATCCTCAAACTGCATAGCATTCCCATTCAATATGGAGCATTACGCCATAGAAAAATTCAAACATATGCATTCATGTGTTAACCTCACCAGACCGTATCCCCGGCAGAGGCGGATCATTTCATTCAACATCAGCACAGCAAGTCTGCTACAGTTGCTCTTGACAGCGTTCAGGATTGATATCCCCACAGAGGTTTATTACCTCACCCGTTGGTGACAGAAAGTTTGTTTCTCCCCAGTGAGACCCCCAACAAGTGGTCAACCTTGCCTTGACATATCTAAGATGTCGTTCTTGTGATACCGGTAAGTGTCATACTAGCACTCGCGTGTGTTTCTTTGTTTGGTGTCGGTAAACACCATTGTTTCGGTGTCTGTAAACATCGGGTATTCTCTCCAGTCATCAGTAAATGTCTGGTCATCATTTTTGGTGTCGGTAAACACCATTGTTTCGGTGTCTGTAAACATCGGGTATTCTCCCCAGTCATCAGTAAATGTCTGGTCATCATTTTTGGTGTCGGTAAACACCATTGTTTCGGTGTCTGTAAACATCGGGTATTCTCCCCAGTCATCAGTAAATGTCTGGTCATCATTTTTGGTGTCGGTAAACACCATTGTTTCGGTGTCTGTAAACATCGGGTATTCTCCCCAGTCATCAGTAAATGTCTGGTAATCATTTTTGGTGTCGGTAAACACCATTGTTTCGGTGTCTGTAAACATCGGGTATTCTCCCCAGTCATCAGTAAATGTCTGGTCATCATTTTTGGTGTCGGTAAACACCATTGTTTCGGTGTCTGTAAACATCGGGTATTCTCCCCAGTCATCAGTAAATGTCTGGTCATCATTTTTGGTGTCGGTAAACACCATTGTTTCGGTGTCTGTAAACATCGAGTCTTTTCTGCAGTCATCGGTAAATGTCTGATAATCCCCAGCTAGAGATCCCCAGTAGAGTCATCGGTAAACGTCCTAACTGGTTTCCAGTTGCAAATATTTGTTTTCCTTTAGTGAAGTGTTCCCTGGTCATCGATAAATGTCTGGTCGTTTTTGGATGTCGGTAAACATCATCTTTCGATGTCGGTAAACGTCGAGTCTCATCCCAGTCATCGGTAAATGTCTGGTCATGCTTGGTTTCCTTGTTGATAAAATCAAGATCCCCAGAAGTCGTCGGTAAACGTCTTGTCTGATTACACCACAAAGACTTTGTTCCTCCCCAAGTGGAGACGCCATCGGTAAATGGCCCCGTATGCTTCGATATCGGTAAATATTGAATGCCCAGTTTTATCCGCCATCGGTAAATGGCCCCGTTTTCTTCGATATCGGTAAATATCGGATCCCCAGTTGCAGTAGCCATCGGTAAATGGTCGAGTTGAAGTTGATATCGGTAAATGTCAAGTTTCTTTGAAGCCACCATCGGTAAATGGTCTTGCTTCCTTTTACATCAGAGTTGTTTCCCAGCAGCCATCGGTAAATGGTCTTGCTGAAGTTGATATCGGTAAATATCAAGTTTCCAGTTTCTAACCATCGGTAAATGGTTTCGCCTTTCTGAAATTGTCAATGGCAGGCGTCATCAGTAAATGACGTGGTTCTTCTTGTATCATATCCGGCAGAGTGCAAATTTCTACGGTTCTTGGTATTCAATCCCTGTTTACCCTGGAAGTCTGACAGCCGTTGCTATCATCCGTTCGGGTTCCCAGCTGATTGAATAGGGGCAGCTGTAGCACCTCAAATTTGCACCTATCATTGTACATACATTTTCATTATTAGGTCATTAACATTTAACATAGTCCACTGCATAGCATTGCATTGTCCTTTGCCCCAAGCGCAAGATCATCAGACAGATTAGGTCAAACTGGTCAGGAGATCAGTCAATCAAGCAAGCAAGCACAATTTTCATTGAGCCAAGGCCTTAGGGTTGGTCCAACATGTTCACATGACTTGGGGATCCATTTGAAGTGTTTTGGTCAAGGATTGGATGATCAGAAGTCATCAGTCAATGCACAGCTTGCTAGAAACCCTAAAAAGTCAAACTTGGTCAACTGTGTCTGATTTTATGGTTTTGATGGTGGGATTTGGTTTGAGAGAGCTTATTCATGTCCAAATAGGCCTCATATATCATGTCAAACACCATCATGGAAGAATTTGAAGCCAGATCAGAAATTTCCAAAAATAGAAACTGGACCTATAATTGAAACCTGCCAAAAATGGAAACTTCTTGATCCCAAACTTACATCATGATACAAGCTTCAAATGAATTTTTGCCCAACATGAAAGTTGAAGATCTTGTTCTCCCATTTCCAAAAAGTCCAAGAACACTCAATTCCCATGTATGGTTGGCAAGTTATGATCAAGTCATTCTCAAATATTTTTGAACTTCAAAAGGCCATATCTCTCAAACCATTTGGCCAAATTGGGTGGGGTTTTTTGCTACAAGTCACATTTGATGCCCTCTTTCCAAATATGTCACCATAATTCACCAAAACATCATAGATCAAAATGGCATTTTTGAACTTACATGAATTAATTTCAAGTGAGGTTGAAATTTGACTTTTTGAAATAACCTTTTTTAATCATTTTGGCCAATTGAGAATGACTAGAAATCATATTTTGGACATGTTCAAGGCCCATTTTTGCAGCTACAGCTCATGCACCATGCCACTTGAGTGAAGTTAGCAAAAGGACACTTTTTACCAACTCCAATTCCACTTTTTCATTAACCTTGATTAGCACCATTAAACAGCATATATATTCATCATTTTCTCTCTGAAAGAAACCCTAGCAGCCACCAGTATCATACAGAAAACTCACTTTCTCTCATTTCACCATTTGATTCATTTTGCATTTTTCTACCAAAAAACTCAAAGGAGCAAGGTTCTTGGTCATTCGCCTCATCACTCATCACCATTTTGAGCACATTGCAAGCTTTATTCCATAGCTGTAACAGCATTTTCGAGTTCTGTTTCACCAAGCACACTCCCATGGCAGATTTGGTTTGAGGTCGTTTCAAGGGTTGCTGAGCCAAAACTCTTCATCCATTCACCTCCTGGAGCCTTCTTGCACATCTGTTTCGAGCATCCATGAGCTAAGAACACCTGAATCGCCACTGTCTTGCAGATTTAGTAAGATTTCGACTCTCTCTATTTCCAAAATCATGATGTGCTTTAGATAGACCTTGTTATGCTGGTTACAATGAGCTTTGATTCATTAAAAATGGTTGCATATTGAGAGAAATACATGGATTTAAAGTTTCACACTCAAATATGTTTTTGCTTGGTTCTTGGTTGTTAGCTTGATTTAGTGAATATGAATGTTGGATTATGGATGTGCGTGCTTAGATGAACATGTTGATATGTTGTTTGTCGATTTTGGTCATGAAATGCTCTTGCTGTTTTTTTAAAATGATGAACAAGATGATGTTGCTACTGTATCTCCAAAACCCTAAGCGCATGCCCAGAAATTGCCCGTGTTTGGTCGTGTACTGCATGTTGTTAACATTGTTCCATTGCCATGACCAGTCGTTGCATGACACCTCACCAATCGCTGCGCACCGATTCACTTAAAGTTCCCAGGAATTACCAATATGCCACTCCACGTTTTAATATTTATTTAAGTCATATTATTTCTTCAACATTTGTTCCATTTTGATGCTCAACTTACAAAAATCATTGCGCATCCAATTTTAATCCAAAATTCATGGGGTTTTTTGTGGAATGTTCATCTCCATCTCTAGTTTTTTATCATATTTTTTCCAGATTTTTTTGATGAGTGGTTTTTAAATTATGCTAGGGTTTTGTTCATGTGTCCATATTTTGTACCTTTTGCCAAAACAATTGTGAAATGATGATGCTTTATCCAATGGCTCCCAAACTTTTTGTGCTTAAACTAGACACACTCCTGGTGATTTTGGTGTAGAGTTTGTGAATTTATCATTGCTTGTTTGTGAGTTATGATTTTTTGAATTAGGGTGTGACAATTTGTGTCACACCATTGATGTACAACTTCATGATTTTCAATACCATGCTTCTTGAACTCAAATTGGATTGAATTTTTGCATGAAAGTACTCTTGTATGTCTAGTTTACATGTGAATTTTCTTGGAATTATTTGTGGCGTTTCCTAGTTGTTTGAGATTTTCTCCCCTGTCTAGTCATATGTTGACTTTTTGTGACACTTGTTCCCATTTGTTTTGTGAAATGCTCATACTTTATTAGATGGACATGAAATTTGATATGTGATTACTAGACATCTTAAGCTTTGCCATGGTTTTAGTCCCATTCATTTATCATATGCCATCTCTGATTTATGATTTTTTCAAGTTGATGTATGTTTGGTTGACTTCTTTGAGCATGCTTAAAATTGCCTTGCCTTTCTGATTTTCATTGACCTACTTCCCATGATCCAATTGAGCTGAAATTTGGTGTGCTTACCATGCTGTGGATTATGTTTGATCATGATTTATTTGATGATTTATTGAAATGTCTATGATTGGTTTTGAGTTAAGTCTTGCTGTTGACTTCTATGAGCTTCTATATGCCATGTCTTGACCTAATTTGTTCATGAAATGATGATGATGATTGATATGAATGTGAAACCAATTGGGTTTGTCTCTTGATTGTTTGAACTTGATTTTGGATACTTGCCACTTGCTATTTTGACTTTCTCATCCCCTTTTGACCCTAGGCTTGTCCTAGTGGTCCTTTTGCTCACGTTTGAGTTCATGTTTTCAGGTTGACCAACAATTTATCCAATGAGACCAATACAAATTGATTGATGCTTGTTTGTTTATCATGACTAACTTGTTTGTTTTGTAGGTTGCTTGGCTCACATGCTTTGAGCCTTGTGCATTGCACAATTAATTGATTGTGTGACTGTTGCACTCTATCTCTTTCTGCTTTAACTTTGACTTGTATACTGATGTTGTCTGACTGGTTTCAGGTACCTTTAGTTGCTTATAGTTCTTTAAGAACTTTGCTTTGCTTTGCTTAAGAGCAATTTGCATTGAGGTATAACTTCTTTACTTCATGTAGTCTGGAAGACCTGGCCTGTTACTTGGCCAGGCAACTGTCTGAAGTCCTCCTTAAGAGGCAATGTCTGTGACTGTTTACATTTGTCCTTGCATAGAGTCAAAGACCTCCTAAGTGAAGAGGCAATTGGCAGACACAAGGGATGTGCAATCCATCCCCTGCTATTCTGTGTGTCATCTGCTTCGCTCACACCACTGTGTTGATGCATTGCAGATACAAACCCAAGATCTTGTACAGTTGTACAGTTGAGTCAGTGTCAAATGTGTAGAAGGGTTCCCACCTTCTGGACCCACACATTCTTGTCTTAAGCTCTCCCAGGCCAGGGATAAGAGCTGTGAAGTCCTATCTTCACTCACCTTTCATCTGCTTCACCTTAGCCCCTCAATGGCAAGGTTAAGAGCTAACACTACCCAGTTCCAGTGGTTTGTTTGTTGAGGTTGATATGACCCCTCAACTAAAACCTAACCTTGTTTGAGCCCATTGCTTGCATATAGTGTGTGTTACTTGTGCTTGTGTGTTTGCTTTAGCTTGCTTCCTGTGCAAGATAGGTTTAGTTTGGCGTGCTGCCTGTGCAAGTTAGGTTAGTGTGGCTTGCTTCCTGTGCAAGTCATGATTAGGATAGGCTTGCTTCCTGTGCAAGTTAGCTAGAAACCTTAACTTAGGGATGATTTGCATGATAACATCTAGGCTCGAGTCGTAGTCTCCCTAGTTGTGTCTCCCTCTGTTATCTGGTTAGGCTAGTCCTTTATCCCTCTGTAAGGGAACTACGTCGCCCTGATCCTCATACCAGATGAGGTACGTAGGCAGGAGATGAGTTGATCTCTCCGGGCGCCCTTTTTCTTTTTTGTGTGTGTTGTTTGACAGTTGCTAGGCTCGAGTTCCTGACTCCTTAGCAATTTGTTGTCTGTCTGTTTGAGTGTGTGCTTGACAGTTATAGGCTCGAGTCCTCGACTCCCTATTAACTTGTTGTGTCGTTGTGTGCTTGGAAGTTGATGTAAGTCCATCGAGTGGCATTCGGGTTCCAGTGTGGGTGTGTTTTGGTTCGGATGCTGATGTAAGTCCAGTGATTGGCATTCGGGCTCCACGTTTGCCTTTGCCTGTGTTTGTTTGCGTGCGTGTCAGCCGAGCTACGAGTGCTCTGATTCTCCTCTCGTCCGAGAAGATACGTATGCATAGGGTGCGATACCCTAGCGAGCATGTGTCGTTTCCCCAGTCCGAACTACTTCGACTCTGATGTCTATGCCTGATAGACTAAGTAGGCCCAGGATGCGATATCCTGCCGAGTCAGTTTCCGTCTTGTTTGTTTCTTGTGTCTCTTTCAGCCAGTTGTGTGTGTGTGAGTAGTGTTTTAGCAACCATTTCCCTTTCTATTGTGCGTGGATCCCGTCGAGTACGACGGATGCGTAGGGGTGCTAATACCTTCCCTTCGCATAACCGACTCCCGATCCCATTCTCTTTGGTCGCGAGACCATGTCTTTTCCAGGTTTACTCTGAGCGTTTCCTTTCCCTCTTTTGGGATAAATAACGCACGGTGGCGGCTCTGTTATTCTTGTTTTCCCGCCGGTTTTTCGCGTGATGCGACAATTGGAAAGCTGGGGTAATGTACATCACCCCTGTGCCATTGGTTTCTCCTCTAGACTCTCATAGAAAGAGAAATCAGAGAGAGAAAATCATGGTGTTCAATCTGAACTTGATGGATTCACAAAATTAAATACACAATTCAATTGCCTCTTATAAGAGGACTTCAGAGGAGCCAACAAACACAAGAAATGAGCTATAACCATTGAGTTTCGAATTGAAAAGGTTTGGATAGCAACCTTTAAAGTGCAGATCTATGGAGCATGATATCTCCCAATTCTTGATAGCAGCTTGTTCTTGAGATGGAAATAGGGCTAGGCTAAGGAATTAGAGTCCAATAATCAACCAAGGAAGTTGAAAATTGGATCTGAAAATATGAAGTGAAAATGAAAAATTCCTTTTGTGTGAGGTTTGGATTGAGTTCTGCAGCATATAAGGCGCCTTGAGGTTGATCATGAATGAAGCTGAGCATGTTTATTTATAGTGGAAGCTGATGCAAGGCATGGGAATTTCATGTGTGCATGAAGTGAGGGCCTCCATTCATGGGCCTGTACAGGCGCATGGGAGGCCCAAATTTAAATGATTTGGCATGCTGAAGTCATAACAATCAGGTTTGGACGTGCAAATGTAATTGAATTGGAGTGTGCATGAAGTTTGAACAAAGTTTCCAAAAATGCACATAAATGTTTCCTTCTTCGAAAATGCATCTTACCAAAATGAAACATGGCCTTGTGGGTAATGGTTGGAAAGGTCTTGACATGAGGAACAATTTTTATGTCGAACAAAAATCCATTTGGAATTGGGACATTAATGAAAACAGGCCTTGAAGTTCAATGTACAAAACATGTTCATGTGAATTTTGCAAAATGGACCAACTTCAAGCCCTTATGTTTCAATGATGCAAGCCTCAAATGACAAAACGTTCAACATCAAAGTTGTATATCTTTTCAATAAAATCAATTTGGACTCAAATTTTGAATGATTTGGATTTTTGATGAGAAAGTTATGGGCACTTGAAGTTGGACTTTTTCACATTTCAATGACTTTGGTCCAAAGTGACCTATAATGTTTTTCATTATCACATGTACTTATTTTAGAATTATGATTTTTTTTACACATAACAAATGAAGTAGACATCTTAAAATTTCCAATTCATTTGATCCCACCTCAAAATAATGAAAAATGAATGAGTTAGGTCCTTGGGAAGTTGACCCAAAATTAGGGTTTCAGTCAAAATGACCTATAATGTTTTGAAATGGATGATGATTTTCCAAGCTTCAAATCAATTTTTGATGAACATAAAAGTTGTTAATATGGTTATTAAGAACATTTTTTTCTCTTGGGGTAATCTTCATTTGACAAACACATTAAAAGTTAGGTCTTAGTGGATTTCAAAATAGTCAGATGAATTGACTGATCAACTTCTCAAGTCCAAACTTCAAATCTTGATGAATCATTGAATGAGGACACTCAAATAACTTTAAATATGCATGAAATGATGAATTAAATAACTTCCCTTGATTTAATTTGATCATAGGTTGAGGTTTCTTCATGAGCAAGGCATAGTCAATGCACAACTGAATTAGGGTTTCCTTGGGAAACAATCCTCAAGCCCTTTGGTTTATCTTGATCAAATTGAAAAATTAAGATACTTGGGAGGCATATATGATGATTGATAGCTTTGGGAACCATTTTCATGCTTTCTTTCATCTTCATCTGGCCACTCCAATGAGCATAGGGGCCTCCTAGGAGCAATGGATCACATGACTGCTTAAGATTCAAAACAAAAGATGTTAGTGACATATTTTTGTGCTTTTGGTTAGTAAACAAAATAAGAAAAGCAATAATATACAATTCAAGCATGCTTGGTGGTCTCAAACCAACTCACACAAGTCTCACCCTAGGGTTAAGGAGCCAAGATGCTATGATCCTTGAGGCAAATGCAAAATGCAATGATATGATGCCATGAGGGATCTTAGGGTCAAAATTAGGGTCTTACAGTTGAGATGAATATATCAAGGATATACTTTCGAGGACTCCACTAGGGAGAAAAGAGGTACTTTTGTCGGGTATTGGGCAAGAAGTAACAAACCACAAACTAAGAAGAATATTACCAGTTACTGGGTAATAGACTCTTAGGGGACCAAAATATCCATCTAGGTAAAAGCTAGAAAGAAACAGTCAATCAAGACTCGACCCAATGAGGACATAACTCAAGGGGAGCAATTCCATCTAGAAAATTTGCTGGAAAGGAAACCAAAATAACAATCATCCACGAGGAAACAAACTCAGTGGGGAAACAGAGAACAGTTAAAGTCTTTTTTGCTTAGGGGCTGACACTCTACATTTGAACGAGGATAGACGACAAATTTGGTGTGGGGATAAAGTACCGCCATAACAGAGAATGAGAATCTCAAACCAATCAAATATGTAGGATATGTAAAATCATGAAATTATATGAATGTATATGTATACGTATATATGGTGATTATGCTGACAAAACGATCACGAAGGATACAAAGGTGTCGCAAATAATTTGAACCACCGGTACAATCCACAAAAATCATGGAGACAAACTGCTGGAGAATAGAGAGATCAACATCCCAAAAGCTCAAACACCGATTGGGGAAGGAGGAGATCTGCTGAGGAGAAAACACATCCAACTGCAGGGAATTTTAGGTCAACACCATAAAAATGGGAGACAACCCTACCGGGGAAGAATAAAAAAGCTACTCAGAAACCAGGAGGAACTCTGACTGGGAGCAAAGATGCGACGATTGGTGGAGATACCAAAGCGATCTACTAGGGAGGGATCAAACATCTTCTGATAACGATCTACCTGCTGAAGAAATATGAACTCCGCTGGGAAGGCCGAAACTGTGTTGGGGACCAGGATACGCCGCTGGGGATCTGAATCAATCAACTCAGTTATGGAACAGAAAAGAAGTTCCACTGGTGTATCAAACACTTCACCGGGGAACTGAATCCACTAGCCAAGGACAACAACACTCCACTGAGGATATGAATCAACACTGATGCCTAGAGATACCCGAGGAGTTACTGCTTGAGGAACCTCAAATGCTTCACACTTAAGGACATGCTATTCACTGAAATGTTGTCCATATTATTGTTACTTGCTTTGAAAAAGTTTTTGCTTTTATATATTTAAGAAAATTTGATTTTGATTTAAAAATTTTATTTCAAAATGATCATAATAAAAATTTAAAACTATTGGCTGAAGTAAATAAGAGTAGAAACAATTAGATGAAAGCTCAACTTTATTTAATAGGATGGTAGTCTGTAAATGATAAGACTCCATGGATTTTACAAAGTTGAAAATGGTAATTTACATGGAAAAGGGTTACATTGACTACAAATGATCCTTAATCCTTCTACCAAATCTTGATATCCACTGTGTTTTTGACCGCTGCTAAAGATGAACTGATGCCAACTTTGTGCTTAGACAAGTCTTCAAAATCACTGAAGATCAGCAGAATCCAGTTACTTGCCATAATCCCTAATTTTTGCATAAGTTGCCCCAAGGTTGGGTACTCAACTTATCGGGAATTTTTTTGTTTTTATGTCTCTAATTTTTGCCTGGATCGCCCTTTCGGGTTTTCAATCCACCGAGACGCTCATTTTTGCATTAGCCTCCCTTTCGGGTTTTCAACTTAGCGAGCTGTTCTTTTATTTTTTAGGCGAAGTATTTCTTAACTGCATCTGCGTTCATAGGGCGAGTGAACTCTTCACCATCCATAGTTGTAAGAATCAATGCACCGCCTGAAAAGGCTCTTTTGACAACATATGGGCCTTCATAATTGGGAGTCCATTTCCTCTGGAATTTGGCTTGAATGATAAAATCTTCTTGAGCACAAGGTCACCTTCTCTGAATACCCGAGGCTTGACCTTCTTATCAAAAGCTTTCTTCATTCTCTGCTGATATAATTGACCATGACACATGGCAGTTAATCTCTTCTCTTCAATAAAATTCAATTGGTCAAACCTGGTCTGACACCATTCAGCTTCAGTCAACTTGGCTTTCATGAGCACACACAATGAAGGAATCTCAACCTCTACAGGGAGCACTGCTTCCATATCATAAACAAGAGAGAAAGGGGTTGCCCCGGTTGAAGTGAGGATGGATGTATGATACCCATGCAACATAAATGGGAGCATCTCATGCCAATCCTTATACGTAACAACCATCTTCTGGATAATCTTCTTGATGTTCTTGTTCGCAGCTTCCACAACCCCATTCCTCTTAGGTCTGTAGGGAGAAGAATTATGATGTGCAATCTTGAAGTCTTTGCAAAGAGCTTCCACCATATTGTTATTCAAGTTTGATCCATTATCAGTAATGATCTTACTTGGAACACCATAACGACATATAATCTGATTCTTAATAAACCTTATGACAACTTGCTTGGTTACATTTGCATATGATGTCGCTTCAACCCATTTTGTGAAGTAGTCAATTGCCACTAAAATGAAACAATGTCCATTCGAAGCTTTAGGCTCTATCATCCCAATCATATTAATTCCCCACATGGAGAAGGGCCACGAGGAAGAGATAACATTCAATAGTGTCGGAGGAACATGAATCTTATCAGCATAGATTTGACACTTGTGGCATTTCTTCATAAACTTACAACAGTCAGATTCCATTGTCAGCCAATAGTAACCTGCTCGCAACATCTTCTTCGCCATTGCATGTCCATTAGAACGAGTACCAAAGGATCATTCATGCACCTCGACCATCAACAAGTCTGCTTCGTGTCTATCCACACATCTGAGCAAAACCATGTCGAAGTTTCTCTTGTACAGTATATCACCATTCAAGTAGAAATTACCGGCTAATCTTCTCAAAGTCTTCTTATCTTTCAAAGATGCCCCAGGCGGGTAAATTTGACTTTGGAGGAAACACTTGACGTCGTAATACCACGACTTCTCATCTTTGATCTCTTCAACAGTAAACACATGAGATGGCCTATCAAGATGCATCACAGATAAATTGGGAACTTTATTCCAATACTTTACCATAATCATTGATGCCAACGTTGCAAGAGCGTCTGCCATCCGGTTCTCATCTCGAGGGATATGATGAAACTCAACCTTTGTAAAGAAAGTTGAAATCCTCCTCGCATAATCTCTATATGGTATCAAACCAGGCTGATTTGTCTCCCATTCTCCTTTGATCTGATTCACTACCAGAGCTGAATCACCAAAGACATCTAAATATTTGATTATGAGATTCATGACCTCTTCAAGCCCCATAATGCAAGCTTCATATTCTGCCATGTTGTTTGTACACTTGAAAGTTAATCTAGTTGTAAATGGTAGATGCGTGCCTTGAGGAGTAATAATCACTGCCCCAATTCCATTTCTATATTGATTAAAAACTCCATCAAATACCATGCCCCAACGAGAACCAGGTTTTGGCCCTTCATCTAGCAATGGTTCATCACAATCTTTCATTTACAAGTACAAAATCTCTTCATCAGGGAAATCATACTGCACTGACTGGTAATCTTCAATTTGTTGGTGAGCCAAATGCTCAGCCAAGATACTACCTTTAATTGCTTTCTAAGATCGGTATTTGATATCATACTCTGATAACAAGCTCTGCCAACATGCAATTCTCCTAGTTAAAGCAGTTCTTAGCATCTGGACACAGTCAAGACCCAATCTTGACTTCCTTCACATCATCTTCGGAACCCAAGTTGACTAGCTCAATCTGCTCTTCAAATGGATGAATAATCTTCTCATCTTGCTCAAGAAGACGAGACAAATCATCACTCACTTCTACATCACTTTCCTCCTCGGCCTCAAACACAGGGAATTCAAAATTTGGAGAAAGAGAAGGATCATTGTATTTAATGGGGTTAGGAACCAACCTGCATAATGATTTGATATATTAATTTTAGAGAAATGAATTTGTGACCAAATATTATGCAGATGGACAATTATATTGTTAATTTATGTTTTTTGTGATTACCATTTTCAGAAATAAGCGAAAAGTAAAAATAAACATCAAAGATGTGGATGAATAGAATTAATTTTATTGATGATCAATTTAAACTGCCCAACAATGTTCACTTCTCCCTTAGGCATAAGAGAAGGATTTTAAAATATAAAAATCATTTACTTAGGCTTCTCAAATATATACTTGATTGGATCCATTTTAGATATCAACCAAGTAGTATGATTTAACATATACTGACGCAGACGCTTAGCAGCCCAAGTCAATGCGCAACAAGTCTTCTCAAGTATTGAATACCGAGTCTCACAGTCGCTGAACTTCTTACTGAGGTAGTAGATTGCAAATTCTTTCTTCCCAGTCTCATCTTGCTGACCAAGAATACATCCCTTACTATCTTCGAGCATAGTCAAATACATGATCAACGGTCTTCCTTCAACAGGCGGAGACAAAATCGGAGGCTCAAGTAGATATTCTTTGACACTATCAAATGCTTTCTGGCAGTCTTCGGTCCAATCACAAGACTGATCTTTTCGAAGAAGTTTGAATATAGGCGCACATGTGGCAGTCATGTGGGAAATGAATCTTGAAATATAATTCAAGCGATCGAGAAAACCTCTGACTTGCTTCTCAGTTTTGGGCGCAGGCATCTCTTGTATTGCTTTGACCTTGGCAGGATCAACTTCAATACCCTTCTCACTAACAATAAAGCCCAACAACTTACCAGAACGAACACCAAAAGTACACTTATTGGGATTCAAGCGGAGTTTATACTTCCTCAAACACTGGAATAACTTTAACAAATTCTCAACATGTTCCTCTTCATCAATCGATTTAGCAATCATGTCATTGACATAAACTTCAATTTCTTTATGCATCATATCATGAAAAAGAGTAGTCATTGCTCTCTGGTAAGTTGCACCAGCATTCTTTAGACCGAAAGGCATCACTCTATAACAGAATTTTCCCCACGGTGTAATGAATGTGGTCTTCTCCATATCCTCGGGTGCCATTTTAATCTGATTATATCCGGAAAATCCATCCATAAACGAAAAGACTTTGAATTTAGCAGTATTGTCTACCAACATATCAATGTGTGGCAGAGGGAAATCATCTTTCGGACTGGCTTTATTCAAATCTCTATAATCAACACACATGCGGACTTTTCCATCTTTCTTCGGCACTGACACAATATTGGCCACCCATTGCGGATACTCAGCAGTTACAAGGAAACCAGCGTCAATCTGCTTCTGAACTTTCTCTTTGATCTTCACAACCATATCAGGATGCGTTCTTCTCAACTTCTGCTTGACTGGAGGGCATTCTGGCTTCAACGGCAATCTATGCTCCACAATATCAGAATCCAACCCAGGCATGTCTTGATAGGACCAAGCAAATACATCTGAATACTCTCGCAGAAGATCAATCAACCCCTTCTTAGCATTTGGACACAGTCAAGACCCAATCTTGACTTCCTTCACATCATCTTCGGAACCCAAGTTGACTAGCTCAATCTTCTCTTCAAATGGATGAATAATCTTCTCATCTTGCTCAAGAAGACGAGACAAATCATCACTCACTTCTACATCACTTTCCTCCTCGGCCTCAAACACAGGGAATTCAAAATTTGGAGAAGGAGAAGGATCATTGTATTAAATGGGGTTAGGAACCAACCTGCATAATGATTTGACATTTTGATTTTAGAGAAATGAATTTGTGACCAAATATTATGCAGATGGACAATTATATTGTTTATTTATGTTTTTTGTGATTACCATTTTCAGAAATAAGTGAAAAGTAAAAATAAACATCAAAGATGTGGATGAATAGAATTAATTTTATTGATGATCAATTTAAAATTCCCAACAATGTTCACTTCTCCCTTAGGCATAAGAGAAGGATTTTAAAATATAAAAAGAAATTACTTAGATCGATGCAAAATAACAGGAATATCAACAACATTCCAATTGTTGCATGTTTGTCCATGCGTCACAAAGTTGGTGCAGTCTTCCTCTTCATTGTCCTCTAGCACAGTAGCTAAGTGTTATTCATTCCCATGAATGAACCCTCCGCTACGGAAACTGAGTTGCATCTCTTCAGATCTAACAGTTGACGAGCCCTTCTAGAACCCCAAACCAGTTCTGCCTTTGTTCTCAGCAACCTCTACCACGCGCCCCCACTGATCAACAGGACTTTCCTCAACAATCTTTTGTGCATCTTTCAGAGAGGACATATATGCCCTAACTCTCTTCTCAGTAGCAATAGATAGGGCTTGGAACAGAGTCCTAACCTCATCCTCAGCTTCTACATATGAAAAAGATGACAGATGGCTGACCAATAGCGTTTTCTCACCTCCCACAATCACTAACTTGCCATTCTTGACAAATTTGAGCTTCTGGTGCAAAGTGGAAGTAACAGCCCCTGTTTCATGAATCCATGGCCTTCCCAACAAATAGCTGTAGCCTGGGTGAATATCCATTACCTGGAAAGTAATCTGAAAATCGCTCGGACCTATCTTGACTGGAAGGTCCACTTCTCCAATGACATTCTTGCGCGAGCCATCAAAGGCTTTGACAATTACTCCACTGTATCTCATGGGATTTCCTTGATAAGATAACTTTGACAATGTTGATTTTGGAAGCACATTAAGTGACGACCCAGTACCAACTAGCACGTTTGACCAAGCGTCTTCTTTGCAATTCATCGAAATATGCAAAGCCAAATTGTGATTTCTTCCCTCCTCAGGAAGTTCTTCATCGCAAAAGCTCAAATTGTTGCATGAAGTGATGTTAGCTACAATGTGATCAAATTGAGCCACAGTAACATCTTGCTCCATGTATGCCTATTCAAGAACTCTCTAGAGTGCTTCTCTGTGCGCTTCAGAATTCAAAAGCAGAGACATCACAGAAATCTTCGAGGGAGTCTGGAGCAACTGCTCAACCACGTTGAAGTCACTCCTCTTGACCAGTCGGAGTACCTCATCATCATTACTATTGGCTTTCCAATTGCTGGATTCACCAGACTTATCTCTTGAACAACCAACAGGATCTACACTAGGCACCTCCGCCTTCTTACCAACAATCAATTCTTCCTTACTCTCTGGGATAACTGGCCCAAAAAATCGACCACTGCGGGTCACCTTGGTAACATCTGCAATGCTTACTACTGAACTGGTCGTAGGAAACGGGACCTCTTGACCTTTCTCAATCATTGTATCATTGTATTGATATGGTACAGCTTTATCAGATGCATACAAAAATGGGCCCGCTAACCGCATTACCAACGGCGAAACTGATCTATTGCTAATGTTTTTGCTGCTATCATACTGCATCACCAACCGCTCTGGTTGCTTGAAAACGGGAACAATGACATTCACATCGTCATCTTCATGACGGGATTGACAACTCTGGATCATGCCTTCATCCATCAGGCGCTGGATGTCCCTTTTCACAACAACACACCCCCTTGGGTTCACACTACAAATATCACAACCTTCGTGATCATGTTCACATTCACTCACCATACAGATGTCCTTATGTATCTGCACCAAGGATCCACGAATGAAACGCACATCAAAAACTTTATATTCACCTGGACATCTGTCCACCATATTCACTGAAGTATTCCCATGAGCGGGCAAAGTGTAAGACCCCAATTTTGACCCTAAGATCCCTCATGGCATCATAACATTGCATTTGCATTGCCTCAAGGATCTTTAGCATCTTGGTTCCCTTTGCCTTTGGGTGGGACTCCTTATGATTGGTTTGAGATCACCAAGCATGCTTGAATTATACATCATTGTTTCTCTTACTTTTGTTTACTGACGAAAAGCATAAAAATGTGTCACTAACATCTTTTGTTTGAAGCTTGAGCATCATCCAAGACACTTTGTGGGTTCTATTTAGATGATCAGTCAACACAAGGGAATGGCTTGAGATACTTCCAACAGGTTCAAATGGGGTCTATTCGTCAGTCAAAACGTTAATCTTGAAGGAGCAAAAGTTTGTTCATGAGTTGTCATGCTCGCTAGGCGAGCAGAATGGGTCGCCTAGCGAGTCCCAAGAAAAGCCACCAGAATCACCTACGCTCAGAGGAATTTCTTGAACTATCATGCTCGCTAGGCGAAGCCCACGTGTTTAAAAAAAAAGAACGAAAAACGAAAGAAAAAAAAAGAACGAAAATAAATAAATAAATAAAATATAACAGATTTTTTTTTGGATTTGGGCCTCTCTCATTTTAGCCCACAGGTCCACAAAAACCAGGTTATAAATTCAGAGTTTCAGTGAAACAAAAGGATATTCTATTCCTATTACCCTCGCAGGAAAAAGAAAGTGAGAGAAGAGCTAATAGAGTTCAGAGCAACCTCCAGAGACCGAAGGGAACTCATCGTCAAAGAACCAAGTCCCTCTCATATAAACCCTAAGAGTGCTTTGCAAACCCAACCGTGCCATTCAATTTCATCGGTCTCTCCAATCAGGTTTGCCTTATTCCCATAATTGTATGCTCTTAATTTGGATCATCTAAATGTATGAGGTATTATGGGTGAATCTGATATCCTTTTGATGCATGTGTTTGACAAGAGGTTTAGGCCTCCTACCCTTGGTTGCTTTTTGTGAGCTTTTTGTGAATTTTAATGGCATGATTCATATGGTTACATTTTGATTTGGGGGAAACTCTTGATTACACTATCCTGTTTGCTCTAACATGTTTTGTGTTTGTTATGGCATTGTTTTCTCCTAATTCCGTCATATTACTCTAACCTGTTTGTTGAGTTTTTGTGAGGGCTCACATACTCTTGCAGGGATAACTTGCTTGGTGTTCCACTTTATTTGTGGGGTACCACCTGGAGGTCTATTCCGATTACCTGTACTGACTCACTTTCTTTGATGGTGTTTAGCTTGGGAATCTCTGGTTTTCTTACCTCGTAAATTGCTGTTGCTTCGGATCTTTATCCGCGTGGTACTTTATTTTTCCCGCATTTTACCGCTTTCTTAGGTTTCGCATAGCCTTTCGTGGCATGTCAATTAAGGTTGCGCGGTTCCTTCATCTAGGATTGCCTTTTTGCATGAGCATCCCTAAACACCCCAAACTCATTGATTTTTCTTCTCCTAAGAACACGTTATCTCCTTCTACTACAGGCGAGTAAGTCTCCAAAGGTCGAGCATCTGGTAGATTGCGTAGTAACGTCGTTCACCCCAAAACACAACCCTTACCCCATAGGTGGTCGAACTACGTTTTGCTCTGATTTTCATCCCAGATGAGATACGTAGGCATAAGACGCGATGTCTTAGCAAGCACACTTCCCCTTTAACCCATAGGTAGCCGAGCTACGAAGACTCTGATTCTCAGATTCAGACGAGATACATATGCAGTGGATGCGACATCGGTGTGAGTCATTTTCTTTTGACCCTTCTTTTAGTAAGTAGTACATTAGATAAACATACATGCTTTCCTCATCCCTTCAATCATGTTTGCACAAATAATTTTTCACAAAACAACAACCTTTGCAACAAATGTGAAAAGGGCTCCCTAGGAGTACCTAGGATGTTTTGGGTGCCTAATATCTTCCCATTGCATAACCAACCCCCTTACCCAGATCTCTAACATTTTTACTAGTTTTTAATTCGATAAAACTTTTAGGTTTTTGTTCGCTTTCTAACCATTCCTTTGGATAAATAGAAGTGCGGTGGCGACTCGACTTGTATGATTTACCTTGGATTTAGTCAATATCTCTAATGGTAACGAATACCCCGCTACACAAAGGATTAGGTTTTACATTAGACGCGCGGTCTTCAAAAGACACCATGCCACTCTTCATAAGCTTTTGCACCTCATATTTCAGCAGATAACAGTTCTCAATATCGTGCCTAGGTGCACCCTGGTGAAAAGCACAACGAAGTTCGGGTTTATACCACCATGGAAGTGGTTCTGGTATCTGTGGTGGATTCCTCGGTTGGATCAAATTCTTGAGGACTAAAGATGGGTATAACTCTACGTACGACATAGGAATCAGGTTGAAAGAGACCTTCTTCCTCTCGAAGCTCTGTTGCTGCTGATGATTGTTGTTGGAATTGTTGTTGTTGTAGGTGTTTGTTCTTTGTTGCGGTTGTTGTTGTTGACGTTGATTTTGATACTGATGTTGTTGTTGTTGTTGAATTGGTATTGTTGACTGATACTTGATGATGATGACGTTGACGGGATGGTAAATTCCTTCTTGCTTGAGGCCTCCTCTGCCTCTCACTGCTTACTGCATTTTTTTCATTTTCCTTCCTCTTGTTAAAATTTCTCTCATACTTCTTGCTAGTTGACGCCTCTTCCTTCGATAATCGTCCTTCACGGACCCCTTCTTCAAGTATCATCCCCATGTTTACCATTTCGGTAAAATCACTGGGGGCACTGGCAATCATACGTTCATAATAAAATGAACTCAGGGTTTTGAGAAAGATTTTCGTCATCTCCTTCTCCTCTAAAGGAGGAGTAATTTGGGCAGCCAACTCCCTCCAACACCGGGCATACTCTTTGAATGTCTCCTTGTCTTTCTGAGACATGGACCTCAGTTGGTCCCTATCTGGCGCTATATCCATATTGTATTTATACTGTTTCACGAAAGCCTCTCCTAGATCGTTGAAAGTGCAGATGCTTGCACTATCTAGCCCCATATACCAACGGAGCGCAGCACCTGTCAGGCTATCCTAGAAATAGTGAATCAATAGTTGATCATTATCTGTCTGGGTTGACATCTTGCGGGCATACATCACAAGATGACTGAGCGGGCAGGAGTTTCCCTTATACTTCTCAAAGTCAGGCACTTTGAATTTGACTGGGATTTTCACATTGGGCACTAAGCACAGTTCAGCAGCACTCTTCCCAAACAGATCTTTGCCTCTCAGCGTTTTTTGTTCCTTGCGCAACTCAAGGAATTGGTCCTTCATCTCATCCATCTTCTCATAGATATTCGGTCCCTCAAATGGCTCAAAGTGATAGATGGTGTCTTCTACTCGCGACAAAGTGTGCACAACGGGAGGTGGCACATACATGACTGGGCTAGATACCTACATGGAAGCAAAGGTGGGAGCGAAACCCTCGGGCCCAAAATTCGAAGGCATTCCCCAAGGGAATCTAGCAGGAAGATTCGGAGCAAAGTGGGCGGTGGCAGCAGGCACAGTAGAGGTAACCACTTCAGAGATGACAGTCCTCGCGGGAGGAGTTGCGGGAGTTGGAGAAGCTTGGCTCTGGGCAGCAAGAACTGACTCCATCATGGCAGTCTGCTGGACAATCTCCTCTTTTAAGTCTCGGTTCTCTTGCTCAAGGTGTTCCATGATCTTTGAATGATTGGCTCGAGTGTTGCACCGGTGAGTCAGCTTGGCTAAAGCACAGAAGAATACTGATCAGACACCTGGCAAAAACTTGCTTATGCAAATGATTTCATGCAATGCTTGATTGTTTTTCCAAGGAACTTACTATATCATTTGCAAATATATATAAAAAAATTGAAATGGTAATTGCAATAACTTTGATATGACCAAAAATCTCTTTTCATTTATATAAATTGGAAGGATTACACTGAGTACAATTTCAGAAACCAAAGTAAAAGATACAAGAGAAAAAGAGACTAGTCATCCTAAGGATCCCTAACAACAGTGTCAGAGTATCTGGCTGAAGGCGCATACTTCCTTCGAATGCGAGGAATCTCAGTCTCAAAAGAAGCATTCATCTGAGTCTTCTCGAGGACGAGCTGGTCAACAATCTTCTTCCAAGCAACGGAAGGCTAAGGCATGCTAGAAGATGAAACCTTTGGCTCTCTCTGTCTCTTGATCACTCGGTCTTTGAGTAGCTTAATCAGTGCATCTTTATCCTTAGACTATAATAGCAACTCTTCATGCTTCTTGCTCAAAGCATGGAAACGCTCTTCCCACATATCTTTCTCTTGCTTCATCTTGATGAGCGCGTCTTCCAACTCCTTTATATCTTGGTTAGGGAGAGTTAATGGCTCAACCACAACCATAGACATAGGTCTCTCACAAGGATAAGGCATCTTCAACTCCAAAGCTCTCTTCTTCACCCAAAGAGTGTAAGCTTCCAAAGCTACACAATTGTGCAGACCAAGCTCGGATCTTCCTTTCCTATGCATATTGTAACACCTCAAAATTTGCCCTCCTCTTCTTGGGACTAGCTTAGCATATTGCATTTCATTTTTTAGGACATTAGGCATTTGCATATTGCATATCATGTGAGAAGAAGCGAGTCATCCTCCTAAGTCTTTCTCAAAAGATAGAGAGGTTAAGAGATTCATGCCTGAGGGTCTCATGGATTGATCACTAGCCATCTAAGGGTTTGTGCTTCAATTAGGGTTTCTTGGTCCTTCAAGGAGTTTGAGCATTATCTTATTGGCAAGGGTACATCATCATTATCATGGTTATGTCATCCTCAAGGGGCTCATTGTTCATGCTCAGATTCTTTGGGATTAGGGTTTTGACCTCTGGTCAACCCTAATAAGTTGCATTATACTGTCGCATCCGCGAAAAACAACCGGCGGGCTAAAACAAAACAACACAGAGCCGCCACCGTGCGTTATTTATCCCAAAGAGGGAAAGGAAACGCTCGAAGTAAACCTGGAAAGGAAATGGTCTTACAACCGGAGAGAATGGGTACGGGAGTCGGTTACGCAAGGGGAAGGTATTAGCACCCCTCACGTCCGTCGTACTCGACGGGATCCACGCTCTAAAAGAAAGAAAAGGTTGCTAAACAAACACTGCTCAAAGAATACACACATGCACACATACTAACAAAACAGATGGAAGACGGAGGAAGGTAACTCGGCAGGATATCGCATCCTGGTCCTACGTAGTTTGTCAAAAACAAACATCAGAGTCAACGTAGTTCGGGACAAGGGGAACGTGCTCGATAGGATATCGCCTCCTATGCCTACGTATCTCATCTGGAATGAGAATCAGAGCTACCGTAGTTCGGCTCACGCACGCCAAACAAACAAAACGCACACAGGAAACCGACTGCCAATCGCTGGACTTACGTCAGACTCCACACAAAAATGGCAAACATGGGACCCGAATGCCAATCACTGGACTTATATCAGCGCCCGAACCAAACAAACCCACACTGGAACCCGAATGCCAATCACTGGACTTATATCAGCTTCCAAGCACACAACAACCAACAAGTTAATAGGGAGTCGGAAACTCGAGCCTATAACTGTCAAGCACACACACAACAACAAGCAACAAGTTACTAAGGAGTCGGGAACTCGAGCCTAGCAACTGTCAAGCAACACATACAAAACAAAAACAAGCTAAATAGGGAGTCTGGAACTCGAGCCTAATAGCTGTCAAACAAACACACGCAAAAAAGAAAAGGTTTGCCCAGAGAGATCTCGCACGACCTCCTGCCTACGTACCTCATCTGGTATGAGGATCAGGGCAACGTAGTTCCCCTTAACAGGGGAGAAACTTTCTCCTAACCAGAGACTGGGAAATGACAAACTAAAAGGGAGACTGACTCGAGCCTAATAGTTATCATGTATTCCACAATGGTCCTAGGTTGAATTTTCTATCTACTTGCACAACAGCAAGCTAATCCTATCCAGGAAAAGCAAGCATGCAAGCATAAACAAAACAAAGCAAACATTCACAGTTAGCACACACTATATCCAGGCAAAGTGGGCTCAATACAAGGGTTAGACTGCCAAAGCAAGTCAACTGTATCAGGTGGTGTTAGCTCTTAACCCTAACATTGAGAGTTAGGGTGAAGCAGATGAATGGGAAGTGAGGATGATACCTCACAGCTCTTATCCCTGGCCAGGGAGAGCTTCAGACAAAGAAGTGTGGGTTCAGAAAGTGGGAACCCTTCTACACTTATGACACTGACTCAACTGTACAACTGTACAAGATCTTGGGTTAATATCCCAATGCATCAACACCAGTTGCGTGAGCAGAGGGATGCCTCAACAAGAGTAGCAGGAGATGGATTGCACATCTCTTGTGTTCTGCCAATTGCCTTAATCAAGGTCTTTTCCTGCTTGGCACAAATGTAAACAATCACAAACATTGCCTCTTAAGGAGGACTTCAGACAGGTGCCTGGCCAAGTAATAAACCAGGTCTTCCAGACTACATGAAGTTAGAGTGTTCTACCTCTATTGGTTAAACAACCAAGCCACAGCAAAAGCAAGTTCTCAAGGAACTATTAGCAACTAATGTACCTGAAATCAATCCAATACAATCAGTACTCAAACAAACCAACAGTAAACAGCAAAAGTCAACAGTCAATCTATATAGTCAAACACAAGTTAATGCACAAAAGTGCAAGTCATGAGGCACAAAACCAAGTTTTATAACCTACAAAACAAACCAATGATTAGTCATAAACAATCAAGAAAGCAACTCCAAATGAGGCACACCATCAAGCATAAGCACTTGTGCTATTAGCCTGAAACACAATTCAAAAGTGAGAGAACAAACCACTAGTCCAAGACTAGGGCCAAAATGAGATCAAATTATCAAAACAGAACATGAAACTTATCAAAAATCAAGATCAAACAATTCAGAATCAAATCCAATTGGTTTCATGTTCATATCATTCATCATTATCATTTCATGAACAAAATAGCACAAAGCATGTCATATAGAACCTCAAAGGACCAAACAAAATGGCTCAACTCAAATCCATACCAAAACATTTCAATAAATCCTCAAATAATTCATGACCAAACATCATCCCCAACATGATAAGCACACCAAATTTCAGCTCATTTGGATCAAGGGAAGTAGGTCAATGAAAATCAGAAAGTCAACACAAATTCAAACAAGCCAACACAAGGCATCAAAACAAGCATCAACTTCAGCCAAACATAAAACAGTGACAAAACATGATAAATGAATGTGGTCAAAGCCATGGCAACCTATAATGTGTCTAGAATTCACATGTCAAATTTCACATCCATCCAATTAATAACCAGAATTTCACAAACCAATTACAAACATGTATCACAAAAAGTCAACAAATGACCAAGCAGGGGAGAAAATTCCAATCAAATAGGAAATGCCATCAATAAATCCAGAAAAATTCACATGTATTCTCAACATCCATATGCTCAATCATGCAAAACTTCAGCTCAATCCAAGATCCACAAGCACATCAAATAAAATCATGAAGTTGCACAATGAATGGTGTGACACAAATTGTCACACCTCTATTCAAAAAATCATATCTCGTCAACCAGGAACTCAAAAATTACAAACCACATATCCAAGTGCTCCTTAAGATGTCTAGAACATGCACAAAAAATTTCATGAATTTCTATGGAAGCATCATCATTTTATGAGTGAAAGAGTGAGCAAGGTGCACAAAGTGACACATTTAAACAATCCCCAGGCATTTAATTTTTCCACATGTGCACAACATGATTAAAAATAACCAAAAAGAAGTACACATCACAAGGAGAATGGTGAAAAAAGTCTCATCAAATTTGGATTAAAAATGAATTAGATATGGATTTTTAAAGATGAATGATCAAAGTGAAATAAAAATGAAAAAAAGAAATGAAATAAAATGATTTAATATGCTGGAATGGCAAAATTGTAAATATGAAGCAGCGAAGACAAAACGCAGCGTTTCATTTTATTGCATGGCGAAACGTGATTGGCTAGCGCTCGCGGGAAACAGAAATTCAAAAACCAAACGCAGAAACACGGATCAAACAGCATTCTGGCATTGTTCTTCATCATGTTCATCAACATCATTCCAGAAAATCACTCAAGAACAAACATTCATGGAAATGGACAAACTATATATCAATGAACTCGTCTAATCACGTACATCAACAATATCACCATGATTTAACCTAATTCCTAACATGCTAAGCAAATCGATCAAAAGAAGTTTTCACATCCAATCTTAAATTCCAGATTTCTCACTCAATTTTCAATGAATTTCAAAACTACAAGCTGAATGCTACTCTATGAACTTAGATCTACACAAGCCATATCATGATTTTGAGAATAATTGAGATCGAGTTCTAACCTCTTGGAGATGGCAGACTGGAAATCGTGAGCTTCAAGGTCCAAAAGTGTGAAACATATGCAGTTTAATGATGTAGAAGATGATTGGAATGAGTAGCTCAGCTCAATTATGCACCAGCCTTGAGAATGATCAAGAAGCCATGGATGAGCTTGATGATGACAGTTCCAATTCTTCAATCTTGGCCTTGATTTTGTTGCAAACAATTCTCCACAAGCACTTGTAGATGATGGATCAAACAAGAATGCACACGATGGATGATGAATTGCAATGAAAAATGATGAAAAAGTGTGAAAAGGTTTTGAGAAAATTTGAGAGAATTTGGATGAAAAGTTTGTTAGATCTGAGAAATGAAATGTGATTATGCATTTTCTGTTATGATTATGATCTTATACCATGTCTTAATCCAAGTGTTAATCACAATTAGCAAAATCCAAGTGAATTAGCAAAAATGCAATTTATGTGTTTTGGCCAAAATGTCCTTTTCTAATGTAGCCAATGCAACAGTACAAAACCAGTTGGAGCAAGTCACATTTGATGTTTATGATGTGTTGGAATTGGTTTTGTATGCAAATGCCATGTATTTTGGAAATTCACTATTTTTCCCACCAATTTTCAAAATGAACACTTGAAAAATGACCTTTTGCTATGATGATTTTTGATGAAATGTGATAATGCATCATGAAAGTTCATGTCAAATGTGGTTTGCTCAAAGAAAGATCACCCAATTTGGCCTTTCCATTCAAAAGTTATGGCACTTTGAAAATCAACTTTTTTCTGAAAATGATTTGATCATAACTTGCCAACCACACATGAGAAATTCATGTTCTTGGACTTTTTGGAAAGGTGAGAGCAAGATCTACAACTTTCATGTTGGACAAAATTTCATTTGAAGCATTTTTGGACATGTATTTATGAGGTGAAAAACTTTCCATTTTTGGCAGTTTTCAATTACAGGTCACTTTCTATTTTTGGAAACTTTTCATCTGACTTTATTTTCTTCATTCTTGATGTTTGAAATGTCAAATGAAACTTGTTTGGACATGAATGAAGTGTCTCTTGCCCTCTCCCACCTCCAAATCCATCAGTTCAAACACAGTTGACCACAGTTGACTTTTCTAACTGATAGATGAATTTGGCTATGCACTGATCAAGTTGAGCCTCAAACTCCTGATGAAATGGATCAATGATGAAACCCTAGCTTCCATAAGCTCAATATAATCACATGATGATCCCCATATCCATTGAAAACCTCATCTCCTTGCCAAGCCCTAATTGGCCCAATGCAGATGATTAGGGTTGACCAGAGGTCAAAACCCTAATCTCAAGGTATATGATCAAGCACTTGGATGATATCAAGACCCTGATGATGATGATGTATCATTTCCACCAAGATGAAGCTCAACCCCCTTGAGAATCAAGAAACCCTAATTTAGACCCTACATCCTCAGATGATTAGTGAAACCCTAGCTTGCACCTTGACCTCTTTATCTCCTGACCAAGACTTATGAGGATGACTTGCACAATGTTGCCACATGATATGCAATATGCAATGCCTAATGACCTAAAAATGATATGCAATATATTAAGCTAGTCCCAAGAGAGGAGGGCAAATTTTGAGGTATTACATATACCCGTCAGGGATTTTCAAGGAGATGAGGGCTTTCTTGAGAAGGAGATCATCATATGATTTTATTGAGCTTGTATAATCTAGGGTTTCATTTTGGAGCCATTTCATCAAGTGGTTGAGGCTCAAAATCATCTGTGCATGTTCAAGTCATCTGTCAACCATAAAAGTCAACAAAAAGTCAACTGAGGGCTAGGAGGTGGAGAAATGAGTTTCAACATCTCATTCATGTTCAAAAAAGGCTTATTAATCATGTCAAATGCCTATCTTGAAGAATTTGAGGCCAGATCAAAACTTTCCAAAAATGGAAAGTGACCTATAATTGAAAGTTTCCCAAAATGGAAAGTTTTTGATTCAAATTCAACTTGATCTTGCATCATCAAATAAGCTTCAAATGAAGTTTTGTCCAACATGAAAGTTGAAGATCTCTCTCTCTCCCATTTCCAAAAAGTCCTAGATCATGAATTTATGATGAATGGTTGAGAAGATATGATCAAATCATTGCCAAGTGTACATGAAACTTCAAAAGAGCATAACTTTTGATTCATAACTCTAAATTTGGTGGTTCTTTTTGCAAAATGCTTCTCATGACATGAATTTTCCAAAACATTCATCACATTGCATGAATTTCCATCATATGATCATTTGCTATTTCAAGTCAATTTTGGAGGGAAAATGGCCAATTCAAAAATGGTGCATCATGAGGACTTTCTACCATTGCCAATGTGTTTAAAAGATGATTTTAAGTGCATTTGATCATTGGTTTGGTACTGTTCACGTTTGGAATTGCCATGCACCATGCAATTTTCAAGTTTTGGTCATAACACCTTATTTTCATTAATTTCAACTAAACATGATTAACTTTTAATTAAATTGAGATTAGGACAACATATAAATAGAAAAACCTAACAGAATTTTAGTTTAGCTTCATAAATTCTAGATCTAGATCTCAAAATTCTTTTTCCCTCCATTTTTTCTTCAAATCAAAACTTCAATTTCTTCCACATAGTGCATTGATTTTCTTCCATATTCTTGTTCACTGACCTTCATTTAGTATAGATCAAGCATTGGTTTGGAAGATTCGAGCAAGAATTGAGCACTTGAAGATCAAGAACATGATGATGGAGATTCAAATCTAAGCTAGATCCAAGCCATTCCAAGCTTCATTTTCAACTTCAGAGGTGTTAACAAGGTTGATAGAAGGGATTTGGATGCTTTTGGACACTTGAATCTACCACTGCCATTGTTGGAGCTTCAAGAGGTCACATTTTCGAACCTCTTAATTCTCTGTTTTATGTACATAATCTTGTAGATCTTATTGTGGTGAGAATTCTGATATAAATTTTGTGGAATTTGGATGAAAATTGAGTGAGATATGATGATTTCAAGTTTGTAGATCTAGAAAGTTTTCCTTCGATTCTTGATATTCATGATGAATTAGTGTGAATTGTTTATGGATTCGTGTTCCTCATTGTGTAAGCTTCATTTTGGTATAAAATTTGTGAAATTCTGGGCACTTTGAAAAAATCTGGAAATTTGTATGAATGTTCATGCCACTGTTCATCTTCTTCATCATGAAGAAGATGAAGATTCATGCGTTCTGGAGATTTACGTCGGTTTCTGGAGAATAGCGTCGGTTTCAAGCGACGTTTTCTGAATATTTCGCATGCAGCTTAGGGTTTAGGGAGAAATAGTGGCGTTTTGGTAATTAGCGCATATTTCATTTTAAAATCTACTAGGTTCGATACCCAGCGAGTGCAATATGTCAAATGTTCATGCATTTTCATGTTTTCCCTTATTTCCATATGCCATGTTCATTTTTGAAATTCATTTTGTATGCTAACTTAGAAAAATCATAACAAATTGAAAAATGCTCCAAATCATTCCCAATTTTTTGCATAATGATCCTTGTCTTGTCTAGTTTTTTATGATCATGAATTTGAAAGTTGTGCATGGTTGGAAATTTATTGGCTCTAGGTTGATTGAACACATGTACATTTGTGACCTTGCCTTACTCTTTCTATCATGAAATGCTTGTTTTTAATCCAATGGACTTGAAATTTTACATGCTGATTCTAGACATATTGATGGACCTTTGAGGCTTGGTTTGGTATTTTTCTCATGTACCATTTTTGTTTTATGCTTGTGTTAGCATGGTGTGACAATTTGTGTCACACCTTTGGTTATTCAACTTGTGCAATTTTGAAATTCTGGCGTAGTCAGTATTCAGATGTTCTACTTCAAGTCATGACATCTGATCCAACATTGTAACTAATCCAACAAGACAATTATTAAATCCTGTACTAATATGCACCCTTTCACAGATGTCACGACATCTCCTTCTATGTCACCCTAGAATGGAGGAACACCTAGTAATGTGCACCATAGCCTTCACTTCTGTTGTTTTCCTACACAGGTATCAGCACGATGTCTCAATCCTGATTTGGACATCATCTGTTACATTGTTCCAGTTTGTTGGTCATGTACTTGTATTTCCTAAATTAAGGTTGAAACAAGTTAAACTAATCTCCACTTATTAAGGAGCTAACAAATAGTCTATTTGCTAGGTTCATTAATTGTAGCTTAGTTGTTAGTTTCCTGGATTTTAGATCAGCTGTTGGATTCCTAAAGAATAGCCTGAAAAAATCCTGAAACAGAAAAACTAACCATCCAACAATTTAGCATATGCTGTCAGGAATGAATGTCACAACATTCAGTTTGACATTCAAGTCCAGGACCATATGCTAAGTCTGTTAAGTTCCTGAAAACAGACTGTGCTAAATTGGCTGTACTGTAAAAGACCAACCAGTCTCTACTTCAGTATCAGCTTACTGGAAGAACTGTCAAGACATCCAGTTTGACAGTTTCACAATGATCTTTTGGCCAGGTCTGTTATCCTCTTGTAGACCAGACTAAACTACATACTGAACTGAGATCATCATGCTTATTATACAGTATGTGCTGTTGTTGATGAATTTCAAAACATTCTGATTGACATTCCAACAGAAGGCTATGTATCAGGTTTGTTATTAGCTTGATATACAATCTGAGTTATGGCAGACAGGATTATAACATGCAGTAGGTAAACAAACACAGGAAATTGTTAACCCAGTTCAGTCTAACACGACCTACATCTGTGGGCATACCAAGCCAGGAAGAAGATTCACTATTAGCAGTATTAATTCAGAGTTAAACTCACCCGTTTACAACTCTTCACTTAATCCCTACCCAATGCAATCTATACCTAGGAACTCCTAGATAGAAACCTCCAGTTTCCATTCCTATCACTACAAATACAATGTAATGTTCAAGCACCTTGAACTTGCTTCACAGCTTCATTCAAGAACATAATCACTCTTGCCTACAGGCTTTGAGTTACAAATACTCTCAGCTTTGAACACTGAGAAACACAGGGTAACCTTCCCACAGATTGGGAGGTTTACCTCACACACACCCCTAAAAATTCATTCTAAGAGGCTTACAAATACTAGGTTACAATCAGCTATTTATAACTTAATTACCCAACTGGATTTGGGCCTTCAGAAATCGCAGCAGACTTGTTCTTTGCTGTTACAACTTCAGCAGAAAAATTCTGCTACAAACAAGGTCTTCAAGTTCCTAAACTCTCTCCATATATATCTCCATATTTAGAGCCTATATATATTCTGATTTAGTCTTCAAGACCTCCACAAGGGAGTTAGGATATTCACCAGATATCCTTGCTGATCCCAGAATATATACTGAATTAATTAATTCAGTTTTCTACACATGTGCGATGTCACAGACCTGATGTCGTGACATCGTACATAACATGTTGGTCCAGATGTTGAATTTCTTCAACCCAACATATTAAAACAACAGAGGTGATTACATTATTTGTTTTACTAAAATTAATGCCAATCCTAAGGTATTAACAATCTCCCCCTTTGGCAAATTTTAGCTAAAACAAATAAGCATCTGTCATTCTCTCCACCACCACAAACACCTATGTTGGTGTACATGAGGAAGTAGAGGAACACGGATCAGTTGTACCAGAACCCTTCCCCTGAACAGGAGAGCTTCCTGAAGAATATGTAATGCTGAGTACACAGATGATGTAACTCAGATTACAAGACACAACTGTCCTCTTAACTCAGATTACAAGACACAAGTGGTATACCCAGTTGGTGGATTTTGTGTCTAACACCAACTTTCTGTTTGCTACCACAGTAGTCTGCTTGCTTCTGATACATTCTCAACCCCAGGACTATATTTCTCTCCCCCTTTTTAGCTAAACATTTGTAAAGGCACCCCTCACAAAACCAGATCCAGGCGCAGCTTACCCAAACCTTAACATACCCCATGATTATGAGAATGGAGTGTTTCTCTTGTGAGAAGAAGAGGGCTATTACATCCTTTAAATAGTCCAGCCCGTGCTTAGGAATTTCCGGTAGAAATAAATGCTTGGTCAAGATTCATTTATTTTTGCTGAGAAACAGTCAGAGAATCACCAACAAAATCTCAGACTATCTTTGAATACCTTTTATAGCTCTTGACTGTTTCTTTTCCAAAACAGTCGTTCCAGTGCATGGAGACTATTCCATATATGCAGTCAGACACGTTGCACGCGATGTCTTAACATTCCACGCGGCTTTTTCCTACATTCACCCAGTATTCAACATTTCCCAAGACCCCTGTCATACCTCCAGTAGAGACTTGACATCTAGCACTGCTACAGCCAAATTCCCACACTTCAGCAGATGGTTACTCCCCCTGTACCACACAGCTGTAGCCATCAGGCTTATTCTAATTTATCAGAATTTGCCACATCACCCTCATAATTCCTAATGTCTTTAAGATTCAGAAGGGATTAACAGCATTGTCCAGGGCAATGTCATGATATCCGGTCAGACATTCTTCTGCTCATCCAGCCTTGACCCTCACCACATCATCCCAATAACTAACACGAGGCCATAACTAGTTATCTGAGAACACATAGACCACAAGCTTGGTGATTACTTGCAGCACAAAGGCACAACTCCCCCTGTCATGAGCACCCAACTCTCCTCTTAAACCCTGGAGATCACACATATCCAACATGGTTTGACCTTCACCTACTTCCTAATTTAAAAAGAACTCAGACCACTTGATGAATGGAAAACATAAGACTCATCTTCATGTCTTCAAGAGCGCACCCTCTGTTCAACCCTCTTGGTTGAACATATCCACACTCTGTGTCAATCTCTCTTCTAACCAGAACAGAAAGCCACTTCACAAAATGTTCTAACATTCGTTAGGACATCCTTCATACATAACAGGGAACACCATCTGATAGTATTCAGATATCACTGAGTCACCAGCTTGATCAAGAAGAACCCAGACATAAATTGAGACATATACATTTTCATCCCATTACATGAGATCGAACTCCTACCACACGCTCCAAGGGATGAATAGAAGACACCTCCTTTTGTCTTCAACTTACTACTTTTCTGCTCAAAAGTAATTTGTCTCAGACTTTCCTCAAGAGTAATCAGCTGCCATATGTTGATTATCTTGATTCTTCGAACTCACTTCTGAGATAGACCAAATGCCACTTGTTGATTACCTCCTTCATGAATCCTCATATGAAAAAGTCATATGCCACTTTTTGACCTCTCCACGTTTATCAGAATTCTCCCAAAGATATCCTGACCTACCAAGTGAGACTTCAACTCCAAGCTACATGCCACACAAGTCTTAGATTCTCTAAGACAAGACCATGTAACATCCTTTCCATCCAGCAATCCCAAAGAACTGTAATGGGAACGATCCTTTTGAAGTATCCAATCTACAACTCTGTAGAACCTTCTATCTTAAGTTGATGTGCCACTTCACCAACTAAGATTCTGATGTTGAACCAAATGTCATAACATTGTGTTCTAACATCTAGCTGTTGAATTCAGCTCCTTCTTCTGCCACTTGAAAGAACTTCCTCCCTTCACAGAACCAGAGTTCAATGTTCTCATAGACTTGATTGTGAACCAAGTTTGAGTAAACAACCTCCATCCTGCAGGTTTGCAGTTAAGTCATCCAAGCTCACACCTTGATGAATCCCTGTTTCTTCTCCAAAGACATCAGACACTCAGATGTATGAGTCTTCAGAAGGACCAGTTGGAAACTAACCCTTCAGCTTTGCCAAGGATTCCACTTCCTAAAGCAAGGATGTTTCCATGATGTCAAGAATGATGTCACTTGTTCTTGACTCCACAGTGTGCATTAGCCAATGCACTTCCTTACCTAGATCAGAAATAAAGTGATCCAAGTAACCATCATCAGGACTATGATGTCTTCTTCTTCTTGTACACACCGAGGCTGAACATGTTTCTTGCCAGGAAACCTTTTTAGAGATCATACGCTTTTGCTGCCACCAAAGAGATAGATCATAAGCCAATGTACCATCCTTCTTGTGATTCTGCACAGGGTCTTGAAGAAGAGATGTTCCAACATCTTTTAAGAACATCAGTTATCTTGAGCTTCAAGGATAATAAATTAAATACTTGTACTTGACACAAGTAGACATTGATCTTGAATCCTTTCTCAATTATCCTTTCAGATACTTCCACCATAAGAATACTTTGAAAGTACTCTTCTTGTGTCAACATCTTCTGCTTGCAAGCACCTCAACAGTCTTGAGACTTTTTCCAGATTAGATTCACCCTTAGGAATGAGAGAGCAGAATCCTTCCTTGCAAATATGTCACACAGCCACCAGAACCCATGTGACACAGGTCAACAGCCAACCAAACCCTAGGCTGACCAAACTTGAGGAGGTTAACCAAAACTCCCCCTCACGTTAACAATCATGGAAACTCCACACCAATAACCATGCATTGTACATAGATGTCTCAACCTGACATACACCATCCCTACCAGTGGCAACTAACTCCTCCAATCCCACCAATCAGACTCCAGCTAACCATAAGTACTAGTGAGACAAACAACACCAGTCAATAGTAGATATGCATTGCCAGAGCATATTACTTCAACCAACCTTTGAATATTTATATTCTCACTCCTTGAAAGAACTACCACTTCTGAACGTGGTGTTTGAATAACAAGATTCATGGTTCCAATCCTCTTAAATGATATAGCAATCAGGTTACCCCATTATTGACTGCTAACATCCAGGGGACTTGTCTTCCAACACAACATAGTACTTCAGGGAACAACTATCCAACCCTGATCAATCTACAGGGATATGCCAAACAGCAGGAGATTGCACAACGTCACATCTCAACCAGCTCAACTTCTAGAGATCAGACTTCTAAAGGTGACCTTCTTGAGCACACACACAGTTGACCCTACCCTTGTCAACTTAGCACCCACAGATGTCTCCTCTTCCAGGTCAGGAGTAGGTTCCAAACAGAAGTATCACTTTGTTTGATACCTAAAAACATCTGCTCTTCAACCAGTAGCTGCATACTTGTTGAACAACATGTTCTAACATCACATAGAACATTAGTTCTACCTCCTTGGAACAAACCTTCCTTGAAAGTCTTCAAGGTCTTCATATACACTACTCAAGAGAGTAAAAGAATCAGTGATTAAGTGATTCTTACCATCCTGAAGTGAGAACGTCATGATGAGTGGACTTGAGGAGACTCAAGTATCTTTGACATCTTCAGTAGATTATGATGAGATCTTGAATACAGCAGCCTTTCATCCACATGAGGGGAAACTACATCAGAGTTTGAGTTTTGCCAGGTATTATGCAGCGGAGATCATAATACAACTCAACCTATGAACACACACTTCACCAGATCGGCCTTCAAGACCATACCAAGTTTGAATGTGATTCAGTACTGGCACAGCTGTCCCACACACAGGCCAACTGCCAACCTCTAGAGACAGGTACACATCATTCCTGTCATGAACAGTCCATCCACCTACTTCAAGGGACCATTCAGGGAATTACAGAACCTTACATAGGTTCCAGCATCAGTACTAACATAACTCCTTGCAAGCTACCAGAAAGTATCACCCATGGATCTCATCCAGAGACAGAACAGGATGCCTGCTCTGATACCATTTGAAATTCTGGCATAGTCAGTATTCAGATGTTCTACTTCAAGTCATGACATCTGATCCAACATTGTAACTAATACAGCAAGACAATTATTAAATCATGTACTAATATGCACCCTTTCACAGATGTCACGACATCTCCTTCTATGTCACCCTAGAATGGAGGAACACCTAGTAATGTGCACCATAGCCTTCACTTCTGTTGTTTTCCTACACAGGTATCAGCACGATGTCTCAATCCTGATTTGGACATCATCTGTTACATTGTTCCAGTTTGTTGGTCATGTACTTGTATTTCCTAAATTAAGGTTGAAACAAGTTAAACTAATCTCCACTTATTAAGGAGCTAACAAATAGTCTATTTGCTAGGTTCATTAATTGTAGCTTAGTTGTTAGTTTCCTGGATTTTAGATCAGCTGTTGGATTCCTAAAGAATAGCCTGAAAAAATCCTGAAACAGAAAAACTAACCATCCAACAATTTAGCATATGCTGTCAGGAATGAATGTCACAACATTCAGTTTGACATTCAAGTCCAGGACCATATGCTAAGTCTGTTAAGTTCCTGAAAACAGACTGTGCTAAATTGGCTGTACTGTAAAAGACCAACCAGTCTCTACTTCAGTATCAGCTTACTGGAAGAACTGTCAAGACATCCAGTTTGACAGTTTCACAATGATCTTTTGGCCAGGTCTGTTATCCTCTTGTAGACCAGACTAAACTACATACTGAACTGAGATCATCATGCTTATTATATAGTATGTGCTGTTGTTGATGAATGTCAAAACATTCTGATTGACATTCCAACAGAAGGCTATGTATCAGGTTTGTTATTAGCTTGATATACAATCTGAGTTATGGCAGACAGGATTATAACATGCAGTAGGTAAACAAGCACAGGAAATTGTTAACCCAGTTCAGTCCAACACGACCTACATCTGGGGGCATACCAAGCCAGGAAGAAGATTCACTATCAGCAGTATTAATTCAGAGTTAAACTCACTCGTTTACAACTCTTCACTTAATCCCTACCCAATGCAATCTATACCTAGGAACTCCTAGATAGAAACCTCCAATTTCCATTCCTCTCACTACAAATACAATGTAATGTTCAAGCACCTTGAACTTGCTTCACAGCTTCATTCAAGAACATAATCACTCTTGCCTACAGGCTTTGAGTTACAAATACTCTCAGCTTTGAACACTGAGAAACACAGGGTAACCTTCCCACAGATTGGGAGGTTTACCTCACACACACCCCTAAAAATTCATTCTAAGAGGCTTACAAATACTAGGTTACAATCAGCTATTTATAACCTAATCACCCAACTGGATTTGGGCCTTCAGAAATCGCAACAGACTTGTTCTTTGCTGTTACAACTTCAGCAGAAAAATTCTGCTACAAACAAGGTCTTCAAGTTCCTAAACTCTCTCCATATATATCTCCATATTTAGAGCCTATATATATTCTGATTTAGTCTTCAAGACCTCCACAAGGGAGTTAGGATATTCATCAGATATCCTTGCTGATCCCAGAATATATACTGAATTAATTAATTCAGTTTTCTACACATGTGCGATGTCACAGACCTGATGTCGTGACATCGTACATGACATGTTGGTCCAGATGTTGAATTTCTTCAACCCAACATATTACAACAACAGAGGTGATTATATCACACATACATATATACAAACATCACATATATACAAATATATTCACACAAAAAGTAGGCTAAACCCACTGGAGACTACTCCCCAACAGAGTCGCCACTTAATTTTTGTAGTGGGAAATTCATGATCATTAAGCTATTGACAAGCTAAAGATCAATTGACCAGAGTCGCCACCGCGATTTTATTGTTTCCAAGGGAAAAGGGGGAAAATGCGATCAAAACCCAAATAGTAAGAAGTTTTCAAATAAAAACTAATAAAATTCATAGATCACAGGTAAGGGGGTTGATTACACAGAGGGAAGGTCTTAGCACCCAAAGTGTCCTAGGTACTCCTAGGGAGCCCTTTTGTGTGCATATGTATTTTGTACAAAGTGATGTTTACAAACAAATAGAATGGGGGGATGAGAAAAGAATTGGTTAATTATATTTTTGTGTTTGACAAGACCTTCGGTCTTGTGCCTACGTACCAACATATAAATTAGGGATCAAAACCTCGTAGTTCGTGCTATAAATTTCAAAGTGAGTTGGTTGGTTTTAACAAAAAATGAGCTTGAAAGGCACATAGGCCTAAAATGGTTTGAATGACTTAGGTCTTTTTGACTTTTTGAAAGATTAAGTCAAGTATCGTTAAGTTCATTTACAAGTTTAATTTAAGAAAATAAGTTTGAAAATGCAATGGCATAAGGCCAAAATTTCTACCTTTTTGTAAAAGTGGTCAAAATTTAGAACAAAAGTAGTTCACACAAAGAAGGTTTTGAAAATGGAGGGAGAGATTTTGAAATTAAAGAAATAGGGGAGAAGATGAAGAGACTATCCTAGATACAAGAAATTTAAAAGTTTAAAGTTGAAAAGATCTGACCAAATGGGAGCAATCCAATAGACAAGTATGTCAATAGAAACCCGGAATTCCCTTGGACTTTTTTAGATCAAGCAACACACAAAGGCACAATTATATCAATCTTGAAGAGCCAAGGCATCAAATAAAGATGGCCTCATCCAAGCTTATCCACTTCAATGACCTTCTTTAGAATAGCCTATGTAGTAGATGAAATCCACAAGTCACAGGTTCAACATAATAGCTTAACAAGGATCAATGTTGCAGATGAATCTGGAGAGATCTTGAATGATATATCAGATGAATTCAAACTTGCAAGTTGATTTCAAGACATTCTTTGGAGAACACTCAACCCACTTGCCACAAGCATGGATCCTTGAACCAAAACATCTTCCAAAGGAAGGAAAGAAGGCCAAGTTTCCACACAATACCATGGAAGATGGGAGACTTACAATCTCACTAACTAGAATGCTTATGCCTTTTGTGTCACAAATTTAGCGCTATGTTAAGCAATCGTAATTGGACTTATGTAGAAGTCACAACTATTTGAGGCTGGGCAATACACTTTTGGTGTTAATGCATGTTGGAGACATAGTATTAAGAACTATTCTCATTAAACATACCACACACCAAAATATGCAAAGGTGTGGCCTAATCTCATCCATACTCATGTTAATCTTTCAATCAACTAGCATTAGGACTTTGAGATGTCATTGGCCAATTGAAATGAATGGATGAAGAAGGGGAATTAGATGAAGAGGGAAGGGGATGAATGATATCACAAATTGGTCAAAGGAGGACTTTTACCAAATTAATATTATTTATTCAGTTTGGGAGATAGAATGTACATTCCATCAATCCCCTAAATCTAATAATATTAACTTGACCAACTCAAATCAACCTTGACCAAGGCCCAACAACAAATGAGAAACTCAAATAAGTCAATCCAAATGGTCAACACAATTAAAAGAGCATTTATTCAATTAAAAGTATTAAAATAATGCATTAAATTCAAATATGTTTTGTCCAAATCCTAAAATCTCATCAAAATACCAAATAAATGGCCATATGATTTATCATAGGTCAAACAAGGTCAAAGGACCTTGGATAAAAATATCATAATTTTTGGACACTTAAAAATATTTTTAAACAATTAAAAAACAAGTGAGAAATCAATTAATTCATGAAAAATATTAATAATGATCCAAAAAATAATTTTAATTCAGAATATGAAAGAGAAAAATATTTGAATTTTTTTTGGTGAAAGTCCCATATTTTTTGGATCAATATTGAATTTAATATGAATTATTGAAGAAAATGAAATAAAAAGGAAAATCAGAAATTGCAAAAAAACATGGGCCATCAGATCTCCCTCATTAATTGAGGTGGCAGATCTGATGATCCACAACGCGCGTTCCACCAAGGCACTAGTCAATTACGCTGCAAACTTGTTAATCACAATGCACGGCCAAGATTAGAACGCAGGAATTGGATCACACGGTCTAGACCTCAGACACATCATCACCAGAGCCAGAGCTCCGGTTGTCTTCTCCGGCAAGCCTCGCCGGACTGGTCATCATCAACCATCACCAAAATTTCAAACAACGACATGATTTTAAAGAGAAAACATCATTGAGCAAGAATATCACCTCCATTTCTTCCAATTCCAACTATATTGAGAGATATGTGGAATTGAAAAATGAGGTTCATGATCTGAGTTGCTTCGATTCATCATCAAAACAACTCAAACACCTTGCCTACATTGGTAGGACTTCAGCCAACACAATAATCAAGAGAATTGAGCAAGAAACAAGGAGAATCGAAGAGATCAAATTTTCTACAAAATACCTTCAATGGAGGTCTGAGCTTGCTAGATCTTGATCTGAATCGTGCTTTGCTTCACTCCAATTGCTTGCAGAAGAGGAATGGAATGACTTAGAATCAATGGACTCCTGGAGAATTGAATTCCAAAACAGTGGAGATTCAAGCTCAAATTCAACAGAATTTTTCAATTTTATCCTCTCAATGTGAAGAGTTTTCTGTGGGGAATCAAAGCTGGCGTCGTGCCATATTTTTGGTATTTTGGTTAGTAAAATGATAAAATACAAGTATGATATAATCACAAAATTCTTGGTGATCTCTCCCAAAACAAACCCAATAGAGGAGGGGTAAGGAGGATGCCAAGGTATGATCCTAATGCTAATGCTTGTGATGAAATGCATGAGGGACCTTAGGGTCAAAATTGGGGTCTTACAATGCCGCCAATCCATTTTAAACAAAACACCCTTTCTTAGCTTCAAGAATTTAGGATCAAACGCCATTTCACCCACAAAATATCTTGGTATGAGCCTTGCAACTTGATCAAAAACAATGCAACGGGTTGTAAACCAAAGCCAACTCGAAGGATTGTCTCTCACTTATGGGCCAAAGCATTGTTTTGTTTACTCTAAGCCAAACGTCATGTAAATTCTTCAGGGTATTTGTGAATGGAGTGTGTAATGACACGTTGCGAAGATATGCATTATGATGAAAGCGTGTCCAACAATCAACCAAGCCTTGTGCCATGTTTTATCCTAGATCTCTGAAAGATTCTAGATTCCTATATGCCAATTGGCCCAAGTACCTTACCACGAGAAATGGAAGTCAAGGTTTGATTGTCGAAAATGACTTATGTCGTGGTATCCATGAAAAAAAATAAATTCAGGACAAAATTGGGGTATGACAACTCCCCCTATTTAATTACCATGAACTAGAAAGTAAGAATGACAACAATCTTCATACGTTCATGGTGAAAGATAATTAAATAGAAGAAGACCTGAATTTTGTTTCTTGAAATGCAAAAAATAAATGCATAAAGAGGAATGTAGTGAGAAATGCAGTACGAGGAGTTAGTGTAAGGTAAAAGAAACAATCAAAACTTTCTAGGAATCCTCAGAACAGTATCTTGGATAATTAACATCGAGATATTCCACCAATGGAATGATACATTAATTGTATCTAAGACTGTCTGACACTAAGAAGAACAGTGTCTTAAACCGGTCACACAGTATTCTCTGAAGATAGAGTGAATCAGCACCTTTGAAACAAATGAGACTCTTCAAATACATGAAGCATTATCTCCAACAGTAAAATGAGATTCTCTGTATCGAATCGAAGCAGCATCTTATACGATAAAGTTAAGATATTTCGAACAAGGGAATGATACCTTAATTGAATCTAAGACTCTTCCAGGATACTGGAGCAGTATCTCAAAAGAAATTGAGATGAGACTCTTCATATTGATGAAGCAGCATCTCAAACAGCAAAATGAGATTCTCTGTATCGAGTCAAAGCAGCATCTTATACGATAGAATTAAGATATTTCCGAACAAGGGAATGATACCTTAATTGAATCTAAGACTCTTTGAGGATACTTAGAGCAGTATCTCAAAAGAAATTGAAATGAGACTCTTCATATTGATGAAGCAGTATCTTAAACAGCAAAATGAGATTCTCTGTATCGAATTGAAGCAGCATCTTATATGATAGAATTAAGATATTCCGAACAAGGGAATGATACCTTAATTGAACCTAAGACTCTTCGAGGATACTTAGAGCAGTATCTCAAAATAAATTGAAATGAGACTCTTCATATTGATGAAGCAGCACCTCAAACAACAAAATGAGATTCTCTGTATCGAATTGAAGCAACATCTTATACGATAGAATTAAGATATTCCGAACAAGGGAATGATACCTTAATTGAATCTAAGAATCTTCGAGGATACTTAGAGCAGTATCTCGAAAGAAATTGAGATGAGACTCTTCATATTGATGAAGCAGCATCTCAAACAGCAAAATGAGATTTTCTGTATTGAATCGAAGCATCATCTTATACGATAAAATTAAGATATTCCGAACAAGGGAATGATACCTTAATTGAATCTAAGACTCTTCGTGGATACTTAGAGAAGTATCTCAAAAGAAAATGAGATGAGACTCTTCATATTGATGAAGCAGCATCTCAAACAGCAAAATGAGATTCTCTGTACAGAATCGAAGCAGCATCTTATATAATAGAATTAAGATATTCCGAACAAGGGAATGATACCTTAATTGAATATAAGACTCTTCGAGGATACTTAGAGCAGTATATCAAAAGAAATTGAAATGAGACTCTTCATATTGATGAAGCAGCATCTCAAACAGCAAAATGAGATTCTCTGTGTCGAATCGAAGCAACATCTTATACGATAGAATTAAGATATTCCGAACAAGGGAATGATACCTTAATTGAATCTAAGACTCTTCAAGGATACTTAGAGCAGTATCTCAAATGTTCATATGTTGGGGAAAATATTTTAGAAAAGACTCCTTTTGGAGGAGATTAACAAAGCTCTGCAGGGAAAAAGCGCATAAGAGACTTTTTATGGTAACCTCTGCTTGGGGAGCAGTGATAACAAAGATGCTAGGGAATATCGTTATTAACCACAAAATTTGAAGAATGACTTGCTGGGAAATAAATCCACGAGCACATGCAGTTTAATAACTCCATTGAGTTAAATGAGGAAAGTCAGGGATACATATGAATGACCCTGGATCCCAATATTTTATGTTTGATGTATGATGTTCCACTTTGGATGGAAGCACCATGTATGAAATTATGTATGCGATGTATGCGAGCATGCAAACACTGGGGATATTTAGTTATGCATATAGGAATGCGAATCGTATAAGGCTATGCATATGTATGCCGATGATTGGTATGATTATTCCTTGGTGAATTTTCCTATTTTGGTAGGAAGATGATGTATGTAATTGATGCACATGGTGCATGTGATGTATGTGGGCATGCAAATGGGTAATTGGGATATGCCCCTAGTAAGGAGTTTTGCTTTGGTGATGGTGCCAATAGTGTGGACTTTTATTATGATGGTGATCAAGATTTGATGCCCCACTGAGTAATTTTGGGAGTATATTTGGGTTGTCTCAATCCACTTGAAGGGTTCAGACTTTTCAACATGCGATATTTTAACCATGATTTATTAACGTTCTTGCTGGAAATGCACTAGAGGCTTGCCGAGGTTTGGCTATACCATGAGTATATCCATGAGAGGCGTTGATTAGCAATTGGAAAGGAGATAGGTGTCTGCAAACGACCTTACACCTTCATGAAAACAAGACCAAACTTGGAGGCTATGAGATTTACCCTTTTACTATTTCAAAAGCAATTTTATCACTTTATTGAATTATGTGTTTTTATTTTCTCCAAAATCTTTAAGAGTGATGTTTATAAAAAATAAAGGTGCTTTGCAAACAAATAGATAAAATACAAAATAATTTGGGCACAACTTTTGTTGAGAAAATTTCTCTTTTATTGATTTGACCCTTGAATGGGCAATTGTACATAAAGATGAAATTCCTTAATGAGGTCATTGATGTGCATAGAAACAAAACGGCAATAAAATTGAGTTCCTATTGAGTTTCCACACTGATATGATCCTTATGTCTTTGATAGTTTGAGCACCTTGCTTTTGAAAAAGTCAGGTAGATTGATTTTTTGTCTTTGAGGGATATGTTAGATGCCTGAAAGTACAGTTCTTTGCCTTGGAATTTTATCCCTAACTTTTGTCTGGATCGCCCTTTCAGGTTTTCGATCCACCAGGATGCCCATTTTTGCCTGAGCCGCCCTTTCGGGTTTTCAACTCAGGGGGCAATTTCTTTTATTTTTATCCCTAATTTTTCCTGGATCGCCCTTTCGGGTTTTCGATCCATTGGGATAGCCATTTTTGTCTAAATCGCCCTTTGAGGTTTTCGATTTAGCGGCTTATATTATTCCACTTTTTTAGGCAAAGTACTTTTTAACAGCATCGACATTGGTGGGAAGGGGCAATTCATCACCGTCCATAGTTGCTAGAATTAGAGCGCCTCCGGAAAAGGCTCTAACCACCACAAACGGACCTTCATAATTTGGTGTCCATTTTCCCCTGGAATCCTTGTGAATGGGCAAGATTTTCTTCAGCACCAAATCTCCCTCTTGAAACACCCTAGGACGGACTTTTTTGTCAAATGCCCTCTTAAGACGCCTCTGATAGAGTTAACCATGACACAACGCTTTCAAGCGTTTCTCCTCAATAAGGTTAAGCTCATCGAACCTTGATCGAACCCATTCTACCTCGTCTAACTTAGTCTCCATTAAGACTCTCATCGAGGGAATCTCCACTTCTATAGGGAGGACTGCTTCCATGCCATATACCAAGGAATAAGGGGTTGCCCCTGTTGAAGTTCGTATCGATGTACGATAACCGTGCAACGTAAAAGGTCTCATGCCAATCTTTGTACGTGACTACCATCTTCTGGATGATTTTGTTGATATTTTTGTTCGCAGCTTCAAGAGCCCCATTCATTTTGGGCCGATATGGTGATGAGTTATGATGTTCAATCTTGAATGTTATACATAATTCCTCCATGGTCTTGTTGTTGAGATTGGACCCGTTATTAGTGATGATTTTGTTGGGGATCCCGTATCGACATATGATATTGTTTTTTAAGAATCGAGCGATTACATGCTTCGTGACATTCGCATAAGATGCGGCTTCAACCCATTTGGTGAAGTAGTCTATGGACACCAAGATAAATCTATGTCCATTAGACGCTTTGGGTTCTATCATCCCAATCATGTCGATGCCCCACATAGAGAATGGCCAAGGTGATGCTATAATATTTAGCGGGCTAGGCGGTACATGTACTTTGTCGATGTAGATTTGGCATTTGTAGCATTCACTGGTGTAATGATAACAGCCGGCTTCCATCGTTAACCAGTAGTAACCATCCCTTAGGATCTTCTTTGCCATTGCATGCCCATTTGCGTGTATGTCGAAGGATCCTTCGTGTATGTCTTTCATAAGCTGATTAGCTTCATGTTTGTCCACACATCTCAACAAAACCATGTCATAATTCCGTTTGTACAATACATCCCCATTTAAGAAGAACTTCGATGCCAACCTCCGTATATTCCTTTTATCAAGGTTGGAAGCTTCTGCTGGGATATTCTTGTTTCTCTAGATACTGTTTGATGTCACAGAACCAGGGTTTATCATCCGACTCTTCTGCTATTGTCAAGCAATGTGCAGGTTCATCAAAACGCCTAATTTCAATGTTAGGCTGATGGTTAGGCCATATTAACTTGTACATGGAAGCCAAGGTTACCAAAGCATCTGCTATCTAATTCTCTTCTCGAGGAATATGAGAGAAAGTGATTTTGTCAAATTTGGGTAGTAACTTCAACATGTAATCCCGGTATTGAATCAGGTTAGCATGTCTTGTTTCCCAATCACCTCTGATCTGATGTATCACTAGAGCAGAGTCCCCGAATACCTCTAGTACCTTGATCTTCAAATCAATAGTTTCTTCCAGCCCCAATATGCAAGCTTCGTACTCTACCATGTTATTCGTGCAGGTAAAATAGAGTTTTGCAGTGTATGGTAGATGGAAATTCTTGGGAGACATCAGCACTGCCCCAATTCCATGACCTATTGCATTCGAAGCGCCGTCGAACATGAGAGCCCAACCTTCATTTGGCTCAAGTCCATCATTTAGTTCAGAGGACTCAACATCTTTAACAACCATGATGTCCTCATCCGGGAAGCCAAACTTCAAAGGCTGGTAATCCTCTAAAGGTTGGTGAGTAAGATGGTCTGCTAGTACGCTTCCTTTGATGGCTTTTTGGGCAACATATTGAATATCGTATTCTGATAACAACATCTACCATCGGGAAATCCTACGGGTAAGAGCGGGTTTCTCGAATATGTACTTGATTGGATCCATTTTAGATACCAACCAAGTTGTATGAGTCATCATGTACTGCCTAAGATGCTTAATGACCCATGCGAGTGCACAACAAGTCTTTTCGAGTAATGAATATCAGATCTCGCAATCATTAAACTTTTTGCTCATATAATATATGGCATGTTCTTTTCTACCAGTCTCATCTTGTTGTCCTAATACACAACCCATGGACTCGTCGAGTACTATTAAGTACATGATGAGAGGTCTTCCTTCCGCAGGGGGCACAAAAATTAGGGGCTTTTGTAAGTACCCTTTGATTTTGTCAAAGGCTTCCAGATCCATTTTAATTTGGTTATAACCAGAGAAGCCATCCATGAAGGAGAATACGGAGAACTGAGCTGTGTTATCCACCAATACATTAATGTGAGGTAATGGGAAATCATCTTTGGGACTAGCTCTGTTTAGGTCTCAGTAGTCGACGCACATGCGGACTTTCCCATCTTTCTTTGGTACCAGTACAATGTTGGCAACCCATTGTGGGTACTTAGCGACTTCTAGGAAACCAACATCAAACTGCTTTCTCGCCTCTTCTCTAATCTTGAGAGCCATATTCGGCCGAGTTCTTCTTAGCTTTTGTTTGACGGTAGATCATTCTTCTTTGAGGGGGAGCTTGTGGGTCACGATGTCAGTGTCTAACCCGGGCATGTCTTGGTATGACCAAGAAAACACATCAACGTATTCGTGGAGGAGCTCTATCAGTCTTGTCTTTACTGCATCTTGAAGCGCGGCGCCTACCCTTACTTCTCTATTGTCTTCCTCTGTCCCAAGGTTGATAACTTCAACGTCCTCCTAGTGTGGTTGGAGGACCTTCTCTTCTTGTTTGAGTAATCTGGCCAACTCTTCAGGGAGTTCACAATCTTCCCCCACTTCGTCTTCGGCTTGGTAAATTGGACAGTCAAAATCATGTCGGACCCTATCAATGTCGTCATCAATGGTCTCGGTGGTGTCTCTGCATGTTATGATTTATGCAATTTATTTAGAAAATACGTGCATAAGAATAAATTCCATTTTTATTGTAATACAAAATGAAAGAAAAGGAACAAAAATTTGAATGCAAATTGCCATTTTATTAATGATATTCAAAAACTTCTGAAAGATAAAGGAGACCCTACAACACGCCATTGTGCCTTGGGCAGAGCACAGGGTTTTGTTCAAAATAATAAAAATAATTTTGAAAAAATTGGGGAATTTCCACGACCTCTCAGTTCTTCAGTTCTTCGTCGGGTGCAGCCTGTCGTATCCAATTAGACATCCCCTATTCACAAGCTTCCTCATTAATCATTGCCAATTGATTTCCAAAGATATGACCAGCACTGGTGAACGTTTCTTCTACAGAAGGAATTTGCTCCTTATTATGTTGGCTACTGGCTTCATTCAATGATGGTTCATACCCTAAACCAAACTTGTCCCGCTTCTCTCGTACTTCCACCACCTTGCCCCAGTCTTGAGCATTCTCACTCTCTATAACAGCCTTAGCTCCTTGCCACGAGGCCGTAGACGGTCCTGATTTTTGTGTCTCGGACGCCTGCTGAACGGCCATTACATTTACCACCTCCAAGGATTGGAATGGTGTCTCGTTGATCTCGCCATCCACCTCGATATATCGAAAAGACGTTAAGTGGCTAACTAGGATATCCTCCTCTCCTCCAATCATAATCATCTTGTCATTCGTGATGAATTTTAACTTTTGATGTAAAGTGGAAGTGATTGCGCCTGCATAATGAATCCATGGTCTCCCAAGTAAACAACTATATTCGGGATTTATGTCCATGACCTGGAATGTAATAGTGAAAATAGTTGGGCCTATCTTAATCGGTAGGTCAACCTCCCCTATCACTGCTCGCCTTGAGCCATCAAACGCTTTTACGATCAGAGTATTGGATTTCATATTCATCCCTTCCATTAGTAGTTTTACCAAAGTAGTTTTTGGCATGACATTCAGCGAGGAACCTGTGTCAACTAATACTCTTGATAGTATAATGTCTATGCATCTTAAGGAGATGTGTAGAGCTTTGTTATGGTTCTTTCCCTTGACCAGAAGCTCGTCATCATTAAAACCCAAAAAAATTCCGGTGGTTACACAAGCTATAACATCGTCAAATTATTCCACCGTTATGTCTTTTGTGATATGTGCAGCGCTTAACACTTTCACCAACGAGTTTCTATGTGCTTATGAGCTGAGCAACAAAGATAACATGGAGATCTTCAAAGGGGTTTGATTCAATTGGTCCACTACTTTGCAATCACTCTTCTTGATTATCCTCAGAAATTCCTCGGCCTCTTCACGAGTGACTTTAACTTTAGGAGACAGATGCATTTCTTGCATTTCTTGATTAAGGATGGGGATTTGGACAGGAGTATCAATTTCCTTCCGTTTAACTATTGCAGAAGCATCAACAGCCCTTGGTGCAAACACTCGACCACTACGTGTCATTCCAGCTGGTCCCACAATTGAGGTGACATTTGGTTCATTGACTACCAAAGGTCGGTCTTCCTGCCCTTGCTTAAAAGCTCTGGGCTGATATATCCAAGGTACCGCCTTCTCGTCCTCATATGCGAAGGGTGTTGGGATATCTATCACCAACAGGTTTATCGGGATTTCCACATTGACTACATCATACGGGATGTCAACCACTGCTACTTCCTCCCCACTCTTGCCTTTGACACGACGCTCGATCTGTAGCTCGCCTTGATCCAACATTCATTGGATAAAAATCTTCAACTCTTTATCCTCTTCTTCACCCACCAGCTCCACCGGGATTAGACCACTCTTCAGTAGTTGTTTACCTATCATGGATATAGGAGTTTGAATTTATTCAGCTTTTAGAATCAATTCACTTTTATCACTCTCCTCAGTGGTACTGACTGAAGCACCTCCATGTGTTGGCATGGGATTGGTGTTCACGTTCGGGCGTCTTGGAGTGAAGGTGTCAGCCTTAGCTTCAATCAGGTCTTGTACCCGATTCTGAAATGCAAAACAATTCTCCAAGGTATGGCCGGGCGCTCCCATATGAAACTCACAGTGGGTGTTAGCATCATATCCGGGTGGATATGGAAAAATAGTCGGTTTTAGTTCCCTCAACGTCAAAAGTCCCTCTTTTTGCAAATACGAGAATATTTGGCTATAAGGCACTGGTAAAGGGTCAAGTTGCCTTCTCGGGGGCCTTGGCTTGAATTGCCTTGGTGGACCGGTATTCTGTTGTTGACGATGTTGTTGATGTTGCTGTTGATACACTTGTTGTTGCCCGTTGTTTCCCCTTGTAGCCTCTGGATATAGCGTTTGTATCACCTTCTCTTTTCTTCTGGAAGCCTCTAGAATACTTTTTCGGTGCACTTGGGGTTGCCGCAACTCCTTGGATCTTTCCATCCCTTAACCCTTTTTCTATGCGATCTCCGATTGTCACTAGATGCGCAAAGTTGGATGCTGCACTACTCATCAATCTATCAAAGAAATGGTCCTTCAATGTGTCCACAAATATTCCAGACATTTATTTTTCCTACAATGGTGGCTCTACCTGAGCAGCCAACTCTCTCCATCGTTGGGCGTATTCTTTAAATGACTCCTTTTCATTCATGGCCATCCCTTGTAACTGCATTCGGTTGGGCGCCATATCTAAGTTGTATTTGTATTGACGGAGAAATGCGTCAGCCAAGTCTTCCTAGCTTTGGATCCGCCCTTGCTCTTGTTGGTGTAAGCCCTAGAGGCCAATACTTTTTGGTACCTGTATCGAATTATTTATTAATAATAAAAGGCTTTTTCTTTATTATGGTTGATTAATAAAGTCCCTGGAATAGATAGTCCGTTTAATGTATTAAGTGTGACTTAATCATGAGAACACATTAAACATAAGGACATATTCTTAAAGTATCCGTAGTCGAGCTTTAGTGTGAAGTAGGATAACATTAAAGCATTATGACTATTATGTTTGTAGACTGATGATCATATCTCATGGATCATGGATAAAGAGTTATCAAGTCTTAAACATATGTATGAATATTAGGAGTAATATTTATACCGGATTTACCTGCTATGAGAATACTATATAGAAAGTTATGCAAAGTGTCATAAGTTATTCTCATGGTGATAATAGTGTATACCACTCTTCGACCTGAAACCAATATGGATCCTAGATGTAGAGTCGAGTGCTTTATTGTTGATCCAACGTTGTCCGTAATTGGATAACCATAAAGACAGTTGATGGGTACTCCACGAAGCATGCTGAGGGACATGAGTGACCTAGATGGAATTTGCCCATCCTGCATAACAGGATAAATGTCTATGGGCCCAATATTGAACTGGACAAGGATGACACGGTCTATGCCTTGTGTTCAATATAGACATAAGGGCAAAAGGGTAATTATACACATAAGTATTATCACAGAAGGTTTTGTTAGATCACATGACATTTTCGTGTCTTGGGTAGCAGTGATGTGTTGCTAGATACCGCTCATTGTTTATTATGTTAAATGCGTGATTTAATATAATTGTCAACGTCACGAAAACCTACAGGGTCACACACAAAGGACGGATTGATGAGAGATAGAGTAACTAAGGAATATTGTAAGGTACGGTGCCCTTAAGTGAATTATAGAACATCGTAAGGTACGATGTACTTGAGTAGAATACGAAATATGGTAAGGTACCATGGGCTTAAGTGATTTTGGGCATATTATAAGATATGGGCCAAAATACACTTAAGTGGGCTTTTTAGCTTGAAGCCCACACAAGTGGTTCTATAAATAGAACCCTTGTGCAGAAGCATTGAGTGCGGTTGCATTATTTTCGTTTTCTCTTTCTCTCTCTCTCTCTCTCTCTCTCTCTCTCTCACTCAAAGCCTTCATTCGTACCAGCTAGCACTGAGATTGAAGGAATCCGTTCGTGTGGACTGAGTAGAGACGTTGTCATCGTTCAACGTTCGTGATCGCTCCGTGGATCTGCATCAAAGGTTTTGATCGTTACAAGAGATCTGCACCAAAGGTTTCAATCGTCACAAGAGGTAAATATTCTATCACTGATCATGACCATTCGTAAGGATCTCTAAAGGAGAAAATTTTAATTTCCGCCGCATTTTGGATCGCAATTCTCCTTCAGCTCTAAGCTCATGTACCATCTTAGAGACGCTCCACTTAAATTGTCTTGGAAACAATGTATAAGCAGCTTGTAGTTTTCGGTATGGGCAACCATTTTCCTGAAGTACATTACCAGGTGACTTCTTGGACAAGTTTGGCCTTTGTATTTCTCAAAATCAAGAGTTTTAAATTTAGCCAGGATGACCAAATTTGACACCAGACACATGTTCATGGCAACGGCACCGAAGATATTATTCCCCTATATATCTTTGATCTTCTTTTCCAAGGCGCGAAGTCTATCTGCAGCATGATCTGGAAGCATTTTAGACTTTGGTTGATCAGGCACATAAAAAGCGTCGTACGAGTCATCTCCCATTTCCGACCCATAATGAGCAGACGCATCAGAAGGCTCTACACGATCTCCATCCCCCTTATTCCCTACCGGTATATGAACCAAACTCTTCTTAGTTTGAATGAAGCTTTTGTCTTGTTGGACCAATCCTGACGTGTTGTCGTTCTTCCTCTCTCCAATTTCTACATCCACAACTCTATCTCTTTGGGAGATTGTCAGCATTTCCTCTAGCAGTTGATCCATCTTTTCTTGGACCGCGGTGATGTATGTCCTCATGGTAGCTTGATTAGCCTTAACTTGCTCCAATGTCATCTTGTAGTTGCTTCGCGTCTCGTATCGGTGTTGATTAGTCAGCGTTACTGGTAGAGGGTAAAAAGGTTGGGTAAGTTTTTTTGAAATGAAATATGTGATGGGGTAGATGCATGCAAATGAAAAAATGTCTTTTCTTTATTTATTTCTAGGGAGTCTTTCATAACGGTTGTATTTTTATTAAGCATTCAAAGAAACATAAAGTCAGGAGATAAAAACGAGGATCATCCTCATTCATTCAGTTGATGAAAGTACGAAATACAAAGTCATAACTGCCCAAATTAGTGTAGCTCAAAGACTAAACTTTTGCGAAAGCATAAACTGAATACAAGAAGAAAAAAACAGAAGAAAAAAAAACAGAAAAATCACACAACAGTCTTTCGTGTTATGAGTTCTTCGAATTCAAACTTGAACCTCTTCACCATTCCCTCGCACATCATAACAAAGTTGATTACCGCGGGGTGCATGCCGTATTGGTCCAATCCTTCCATTGCCTCTCTCAACCTCCAAGGCATCTCTCGGGTCGTCCAGTTGCAAAATTCTACCAAACTGTTGAGCTTTGTGTGGTACCCATCTTTGTCCTTTTGCAAGAAATCAATAGTTTTTCTGAAGGAATCGTAATCCTCGATGACTTGCTCTCTTTCCCTTAGCCATATCATACTGTCTTGATGGAATGCTTCGAATATATCTTTCCAATGTTGGGCAAATTCTCTAGCATCCTTTGCTTCTTGACATTTCTCGGCCCAAGTCATAGGTGTGACTCGAGAAGATTCAAGGGCTCTTTCCTTAAGTCGGCGCTTGTACTCAGCTTGGGTCTCGGAATTGTGAAGAGAGATAGTGATATCATGTATCTTAGCCTCTAATGTCTCTCTAACTTCTCTCTTTTCTTCTATTGCTCGTAGCCACCATCGCTTATTCTTCTGGCATTCTTTCTCAACTTGTTTTAACTACTCTTTGACAGTTTCTAAGCAAAGGTCATCTTGTTCCATGCCTACTTTCACCTTCTTTCTCTTGTGTTCTTCCTTATCAACCTTTTCCTCGATCGCTTCTAACTGAGCCTTCTTCCTTTCTAGTTCCCACTTCAACTCATTTCTTTCATTTGAAACTTGCTAGACACTGATCTATAGCTCTTCATTTTCACGCCCGAGTCTTGCTATAGTAGCTTTTAACGCTTCCACCTCCTCCATGGAGACAAGGGTAGGCTCGGGCGGTGGAGGTTGAGTAGGAGTATCGAGGATGAATGGTAGCTTGATTTCTTGGCTTCTCTTTGTGACCCATTGATAATAAGGTTCTCTATCCCCTACGACACCCTTTCCTTTGTCTCATCCTCTAAAGCGAACTTTTTCCCAAGCTTGGGTAACCCTTCTCAGCATAACAAGATCCTCCATATCATGGAACACAAAACCTTCTAATAACTAATCATCTGGCTTGTATGTGATAGGATATCCCAACTGTCTTACTATTAAAACCGGATTGTAGTTAATGCACCCTTTTGACCCTATTAATGGAACATTTGGAAATTCTCCACAACTAGTAATTGTATCTCCCACATTCAAACCATGAGGATACCAAATAATGGCATTTCCAGTGAGCCCTACTAGCTTTTGAGACCACTCGTATCCATCCATCCCCTCAATCGTATCAACATCTTTGAACACATGAGAGACAAACCATTGGTAAAGGAGCGGTATGCAACATAACATCAATCCTCCCTTCTTCTCGAAGCGTAAGTGTAAGGTGTGATAAACATCTTCCAGGAGTGCGGGCATTGGATCTTCGTTCTTAACCTTGACGGCCCAAAACACGATAATAGCTTCTACGTCCACCAACTTCTTCATATTAGGAAATAACACCAATCCAAAAATAAGTAAAGCCATAATAGTATCATGGGCTTCCCACTTTTGGGCTTTAGCAAAGTTTTGAGTAGTCTTCTCCAAGTATTCTTGGAGGATTCCTTATACCTTCCCCCAAATTTTGATGTTAGGGGTTAGATCTTCGACTGGAATGTCTAATACTTCTTCCAGCTCTTTGGGTTTTGGGATTTTACCTAATCCCCTATAAGGTCCCTTCTTCTGTTTGGGAGAGTCCAATATTCTTCCGAATTCTTCCAAAGTCGGGGCCAACTGGAAATCTCTAAAGAGGAAGCTTCTTTGTGGTGGATCATAAAACTGGGCTAGCGCGGTAATAGCGTCCTTTTGTACTGGTACGGACAACAAGTGTAGAATCTTCCCATATTTGAGTGTGAATGCGTCTCGACGGATATTTGTCAACCCATCTCTGAATGCAATGAATCCCTTCACACACGGTACTTTAGCTTTGATTTGGAATACTTTTCTCTTTCTTGGCTCCATTTGTTCTTGAATGCTTAATTAACTATTTTTTTTGAAATTTCCTGAAAATAGAAAGTGTGTAAATGATTTTGTTATGCTCATAATGAATGCAATATGATGTTTATGCAATGATAGGGATCCAGGCTTCACATATATCACAAGGTTCAACTTACATGACAGTTCTATGTCCTTTACCCCACACACAAAGGATTGCTCCTAGGGTTGCCCGTTTTCATTGACAAGAACTTAGAGTCATGGACCGAGTTCAATCTTCTATCACAATAGTGGGCTAGCCATATCGAAATGGAAGTTCTGAATCAATCTACTCTAAGTAGGATCCTCGTATTGTTCGAACAAGGTGTAGACCCTTCGGTTCAATACTACACGATCGCCAATCATGAAGATGGACTTCAGCTTGAGATGAGGTTCCTAGAGTCATGGACCATGTTCAAAGTTTCCTCACAATAATGGGTTAGCCATATTATGATGGAAATTCCAAACAGATATACTCTAGGTGGAGTCTTCGTATTGTCCCAACGAGGTGTATACCCCTCGGTTCAATACTACACAACTCCAGGTTCTAAGTTCTTCTCAAAGCTCGGGTACGAAGCTTATCTCACAACATGTGGCAAACACCATAGATCACCCAACAAAATAGCAGAATAAATTACATAGCATAAATAATACATCAAGATGCACATAAGCAAATAATGAAGAAAAATAGTATTTTAACATTCATAGCAAATTGACTAAGTTAGGCTTGACTCTCTCTAGCTTGGAGCTACGTCCCCAGCAGAGTCGCCATTTGTCGTATCTCGAAAAATATGATCCCTCGTGATGGTCGCGGAAAAAATTAGTTCGAACAGGGTCTCCACCGAACTTTATTTATTCCAAAGAAGGAATAGGAAAATATCGATAAAACCTTTGAAAAAATAGAGTAATGGTCGTCGCAACCATATTCGGGTTCGGGAGTCGATTACACAAGGGGAAGGTATTAGTAACCCTCACGCCCGTTGTACTCAACGGGAACCTCTTAGTTTAACTTGCGATTTGAATGTTAGCTTATGTTGTTTATTTTCTTCGAGTGATAAAAATATTGAAAAGAGATGGATGGAAACCTCAGAAGGGGGAAAAGGGAGGTTTTTTATTAGTGTGCTCGCCAAGATCTCGCAATCTCGTGCCTATGTATCCTTATGGTGCAATAAGGAAGTCAGAGCATTCGTAGTTCGGGGAGCTATGATTGGTTGACGTCTTGTATGAACGACTGTTTAGATTGTGTTATAAAGGCTAAACGTTGGCTTGTCTACTCTCAGCGGAGGCTTAAGCACTAGTTTGTTGTGCGCGTTAGAAAGAACTAACAGCATTCTTTTTCAAAAGAGTTTTGGTCACGCGGAGGTGACAAATTGAATTAATATGTTAGATGTTTTGTTTGATTGGTTTTGATCGCACGGGGGTGAGAACAGGTAAATTTGAGGTGTTCAAGGTATTTTGGAAGAACGACAAAAGATCGAGAAATATGATGCACACCAATCGTTCAATTATTTCGAGGAATAACAAGGCGAACTCCTTCTACTCCTTCTTTCGTTCAAATTGTTACGGAAAGCTTGTTTGCGGATATTGAATATGCACGGTAGTGAGGCGTGCGCCTCCCACTTGCTTATTCTAGAAATAAATAGGCGTGCGCCACCTATCCCTTTATCCAAATTTATTTAATGTGTTTTAATTGGAAGTCAATAACTTGAACAATATGACGAGCGCCAATTATTCAGTCATTCGAGAGATAGTGAGGCGAACGCCTCCCATCTTTTATTATCCGAAGTGTAATTTAAAAATAAGATCTTTAGGTATTGTAGTCGGTTTGAACAAATAATTTAAGTTTGTAAGATTGCAAGAATTTATATTTGATATATTTGATATAGAAAATTATTTTTAATTCGTATGATTAAGGTTTTAATTAGATAACAAGAATCTGAGCAATATGGCGTGCGCCAATCGTTCGAGCACTTGAGAAATAGTGAAACAAACGCTTACTATACCCTATTCATCCAACGTTTATAAAAGAAATATATTTTTAATTATCGCCCCAATTTAGGAGGATGATTTGTATTTGTAAGTTTTTTTAGGGTTTTAATTGAATGACGAAGATTCGAGCAATGTGGCAAACGCCAATCATTCGAGTAATCGAGAGATAGTGAAGCGGACGCTTACTATTCTCCTTTTCATCCAAAGATCAATTATTAAAATAAAGCTTTTAGAGTTTATAATTATTTTGGGGAAGTGATTTTAATTTTATGGAGTTTTAGGGTTTTAGTTGAATGACGAAAACTCGAGCAATGTGGCGAACGCCAATTATTCGAATAATCGAGAGATAGTGAAGCAGACGCTTACTATTCTCCTTTTCATTCAAAAATTAATTTAAAATAATTTGAAGAGTATATTAACTAAATACTTTGAATTCAATTTTGTGACACTGTCGCATCTCGAAAAATACGATTCCTCGCGATGGTCACGGAAAAATGTTATGTTCGAACAGAGTCGCCACCAAACTTTATTTATCCCAATGAAGGAATAGGAAAATATTGATAAAACCTTTAGGAAATGTAATAATGGTCACCGCAACCATATTCGGGTTCGGGAGTGGATTACGCAAGAGGAAGGTATTAGCACCCCTTGCGTCCGTTGTGCTCAACGGGAACCTTTTAGTTCTAATTTGCATTTTGAGTGTTAATTTATGTTTGTTTGTTATCTTTAGGTTATAAAATTATTAAAAATAGAAATGGATGGGAACCTTAGAAAGGGAAATGGGAGGTTTTTTTTTATTAGTGTGCTCGCGAAGATACAACAATCTCCTGCCTACGTATCCTTATGGTGTAATAAGGAAATCAGAGCATTCATAGTTCGGGGAACTACGGTTGGTTGGTGTTTTTTAATGAAAAACTATTTAGATCGCATCCTAAAGGCTAAACGTTGGCTTGTCTACTCTCGGCGGAGGCTTAAGCACTAGTTTGTTATGTGCATTAGAAAGGATTGAATAGTGTTCTTTTGAAAAGAGTTTAGGTCACACGGAGGTGACAAGTTGGATTAATATGTTGGATGTTTTGATTGGTTGAGATGTTTTTGGTTAGATGACGATCACTCGGATAGTCGAGTAAGACAACTCGTATCCTAACAGTCGGGAAAGGGAGTAGAAGACTCTAGACCACTTTCTTTTTCATCTTTAATTATAGGAAAGATTTGATAATAGTTAAGGTGTTTTGGAAGGATGACGAATACTCGGATAATCGAGTAAGACAACTCGTATCCTAATAATCGAGAAAGGGAATAGAAGACTCTAAACTGGTTTCTGTTTCATCTGAATATTTATGAAGATGAGGTTGTATATGGTTGACGTATTTTATAATGAACGACAAGTACTTGAATGGCTGAGTAAGACAACTCATATTCAAGCATTTGAGAATAGGAGTTGAAAGCTCAAAACCATCTCCTTTTTCGTATAGTTCGTTAATAAAATGATTTGAATAAGTTGTATGTTTTGCGGAAAAATGACAATTGTTCGACTGACCGAGTGAGAGAACTCGTATTCGTCCAATTGAGGAGTAAAGTTGAAAACTCAAAGTCGACTCCCTTTTCATTTAGCTTACTGTGAAAGTATTTTGATTTAATCGGGGTTTGGAGATTTGTAGAGGAACGACAATTATTTGACTAAACAAGTAAGAGAACTTGTACTCAAATAGTCAAGGAGAAAAAATTTAAGACTCAGAGTTATCCCCCTTTTTATTTCTTATTGTAAAAGAATTTGATTTGTTTATGCTTAGGTAGATTAGAGATGACGGTTGTTCGATTTAATCGAGTACAAGAGTTCGTGTTTAAATAATCGAGGAGAGAAGTTGAAAACTCAAAACCATTTCCTCTTTTATTCCTAAGTGACATGACGTTTAATTGTGATTAGGTATTTTAATTCTTAATAAAGAATACTCGATGTTAGATCGAGATTTTAAATTTGTATTTTGTGAATGAATTGAATTTATTTAGTGAATAGTTCATCTAATCGATTAATTAAAACCGAATAGGTCTCACTGTAAGAAGGCCCAAGAGTAAGCCATGTGAGGTTGATGGCGATACTTTTACAAGTAATCGACTTACAAAGGTGTTTTGAAAATGGACTCGACTTTGAATCGAGAAGTATGTGATTTATTTTTGAAATTGGCTCGAATGATTTCAAATCAGTGAAAATGACATAATTTTGTCACAATTACAACATGTCATCCATATGCGCTCAAGACTCGGTATAAATAAATAAATACAAAATAATCATGCACATGCACTCCACAAAAATAAACAATTATCTAAATTATAAGTGATTTTAATAATAATATAATTAATTAACTAAATATTTAATAGTTTATTTGATTAAATAATAAGTAATTAAAAAATGATGGTATAACCAAATAATTGCATATTTACCATTAAATATTAATAATAATAATGACAATATAATTGCATATTTACTATTAAGTATTAATGATAATAATATATAATTATATAGTTTTGAAAGAAAGTAAATAAAATATAATCTTGTTTTTTTTGTTTGATAGCCATAAAATTCTAGTGTATATATTTTATATGTACATAAATAAGAGAAAATAAGTTGAATAAATTAAAAAAATAAAAGGAAATGGGCTAAGCTGAACAAAACAGGGAGTTTGAATAGAAAAAGTCTTTTGGGCCTAACCTGAGTTGGCCCAAAACGGAACTACCAAGGCCCTGAATGGCTTGGTCAAACGTTGACCTCCTATGGAGGTGTCTGGGCCATTGGATTGGAATACCTTGACCTGGTCAACAAATCCAAAGGGAGGCTTGCGAGGGTGCACCATCATAAGGTGGGGGGATCCACACAGGATCCCCTGGTTGACTCAGGAGTCAACCAACCATGTGGCGCCCATGCAACCATTCTAAACAACATATAAAAACAAAAACTTGAGAGAGAGAGAGAGAGAGAACCATTCTCTCTCTTCACTTTCGTCCACAAAGTTGCTCTGCAACTTCTTCTCTTTCCGTCACCACCCCTCACGGCCAAACCTGCCGGAGAAGACGGTGGCAGCCGGTCAACCGTGGCGGCGCCGCCCTCTTCTCCGGTGACCCCCAACCCTAACCCTAAAAAACAAAACACATACCCCACCTTATTTTGGCCGGTGATTTCAAATCCGACCTCCCTTTATTCAAACTCCCTCTCAAACATCCGGATCGGTACCAAAAGAAAGAGTAAAACCTAAACCCTAATTTGTGACATTCGCTCCTCTGAAGTCACGATTTGAAGAAATTAGGAAAGGGGTTTCAATCCACATGAAGAGGCGAAGACGATGGCGCAGAAAGATGAACGAGAATGGAAGGCGTACATGTTTGAAGTCAAACTCCGGCGACGCTCCCCACCGTTTAAGATAAATCCTCCGTCTTCTTCTATTTTTCGTTTTCCTTTATTTTTTGTTTTGAATGTTGTTGTTGCTTGGTTTGAATGTTAGGGTTTGATGTTAAAATATATTTTTGATAACTTCTCTTTTTTTATTTCTCTCCACCAAAAAACTGTGTTTCTGTTGTTTAGGGGTTTATGTTACGGAAAAATATTTTGATAATTTATTTTTGGATTTCGAAAACGTGTCCTTATTACTGTTAATTTGTTGTTGTTATATATGTGATGAATACTGAGGTTCTGAGATAACTTGTTAAGTTATCCTTTTTCCAAATTTTTTGGGATGTTTACCTTGTGGATTTAAGGTGGTTTGATTTGGACATTGGAACGTGTTCTTGAGCGTTCACCTTGGTTTACTGTGCAACATATTAATCTGCTTGTTCTATTAATTATTTTTCAGTTTTTTATAAGTGCTTATTTGATAAGCTTTTTTTAATTTTGAATTGGTTTTGCAGGTTTGTAAAAGGTGAATGGACATTGATTGAAAAGGGGGCTTGCACTTGCTTTTGGAATTGGGGGCGCTACAAGAAGAGCTTCTTTGGCAAGGTCTTTGAAGCTTGCTGCTTCAAACGGTTGGATTTACAATGTTTTCTACTTTTCCTCAAATTCAATTGATGTAACAGAACTTTTGGATTGTTATGTATAATTTCAAATTAAAATCCTTTTCTTGGATAATTATGTAAATATTTGGATCATTATTCGAATCTTTTTTGATTATTTGTAATTTTGGATTATTTGGAATATCTAGGATTATTTATAATATCTTTTTTTTGATTATGCATTGGCCTTTTTGGAATTATTTGTAACACTTGGATTAAAACAATTAATTATGCAATTAATCTTTTTTTAAAACATTCTAAGTTTTATCTCAATATCTCATTTGTGTTAGTTATTTAAAATGCTTAAACCCTAACTCAAATTAAAAATGGATTGGGCCATGATAGAATACCAAATATTATTAGCTTAAATGAGCAACATGAAATGTGCACCATAAGCAATAAAAAACAATCCCAAAATGAGCTTTAAAACCTTTTCCATCACCATAGTCTTTTCCAACAATCCACCTTATCTTAAAACAAATACATGTTTTAAAAATTCAATTTGAATCTATATATATACGGAGGATCAAGACTTTAGCATAAACATTTGGGATGTGGAAATGAATTTAATAACAAGTGATTATAAAAAATAACCGTGACTCTTAGTACTTATTAATAATCAAATGGGTTTTGGATTAGTAATGTAAAGATTTGAACCACACTTTGCAATATTAATCATGGACATGTTTATGTGAATGAACCCTTATTTTTAAAACCAAGAGTTCTCATGGATAAACCAAAATGGGCCTTGTTAACCAAAAAGTCCCAAAATGCACATACTATCCCATGCTTCGGTTAATAGCCATAATAGACAAGCAACAAGTGTCTTCTTAAGGATCTTAACAGATGAAAATGTCATTGAAGACTTGATGTCACCAAGGGATGAGAAACCCTAAAATAGAGTTTATGCCCTATAACATCCGGTAGTAAATGCTAGTGAAAGATTTTTCCTTACCCGGACAAAATTGGGGTATGACTGACACTAATAGGGTTTAGCTAAAAATATTTAGTATTTAATCAAGACTTAAGTTAATAACCAAAACTGTAATGAAGGGAGCACTTATTTGTTTTTTAAAAAATATTCCTTTAATCATAATATTCTGTAAAAATAAATAAAGGAAATATAAATTAAAAACAATGATTAAAATCAAGTTAGAAAAATAATAACGTGAAAAAAAAGAAGTAAATTAAAAAACAGGGGTGCGAAATTGAAATAAAGGGCTGAAGCCCACATGGAAAATTGTAAGGCCCAAGGCCTCATTTCCTCTATCAGATTGGATAGGTCCGGAAGCCCAAAAACCTCTAATGCTACCTGATCCACAGGCAGACTCACCAAGAAAGAAAAGAAGCAAAATCTCACCGAGCCCTCCCCTTTCACTCTTAAACGCGTGGCCATGATTTAATACATTTCCATTACCACATGGCAGAATGATCAGTATACCAACTTTGGAAACCGGCCTAGCTACCCTATGCTACTTGAAAAGATGAAAATGCGGTCTCGAGGCAACGGTTAAATGCATCTCTTCACTCTTAAAATAAATCTAGTCCTAAAAATTTAAAAGGTTCACCTTAACCTTTCTAACGAGAATTCCTAGGATCGGTAACCACTTCATCTTCTATGTCTTCCATCTTTGGCATCACCGACGCGGTGGTGGGGAAACCAACAGTGGCGCCGCCGTCAGCCTTAAACACCAACCGAATTAAACACACTTCCCTTCTCCCCTATCTAAAACCTACTTAAATCTCAAATAATGGTAATGCTAAACCGGATTTGAATCGTGTCGTATATTCTACAAATGAAAACCAAAGTCCGACAGATGATCGATGATTCAACAAAACAAAAAAACAAGTTTGGACAAAGTTAAAAAACCTTGGATCCAGTTCAATCAATATCAACAAGTTAAGCAATAAGATATTTGATGGTCATTACGAAGATGTTTAGAAGAAAAGAGAATCTAACAACTTTCAGGTTACAGTCTTTCTGTTCTTCATTCTTTACTTTTATGTTTGTTAGATCTTCCTCTCCAACGTCCGTTGTACTGCTGTTTGTGATACAGGAGGTCAAGCTCTTCAAGCCCTGATTTTCGATATGAAAATCAGAGTTGAAACAAAGGACTGATCTAGCTTTAATGGGGGTTTTCGATTTGGATTTTGGTCAAGATTTGTGCAGAGTAACAACAGGTTTTTTTTCGGATCCTTCTTACAATGATTGATGGCCTTTATATAGAGCTTTTGGGTACGAGGTATCTTCATCTTCACCCTCTATGAGCTGGCGAGCTGATTAAGATTTTCCCGTTGGGAAAATCTCTCACAAATTCTGCGTGGTCCCTTCAAACAGTAGTGGTCCCAAAATGAAGGTATTAAGAATAGGGTTTTGTTTGTAGTGAACAAAATAGCTATGTGGTGTTGTAAGATTTTCTTTACTGCAGTAGAAATCTTAACTTAATTTTTATTTTTCTAATCCTTTTGTATGACTTAAACTTTCTGTTTTCGGTCATGGTCTGGTAACTTGCAATTCCTATCTTGTAAGGTTTATTCTTCATGGAGTTTGTCTACTATTATTGGTTATGGTTATGCGCCTTGAATTTATCCTGTAACTTAGGATTTATTCCCTTCTTCATGACATTAAGCCTTGTTATAACCTCTTCATTTGTGTTTTGTATTCAGGTTATTGGACAACTTATTGGTTCGTTGGTTTCTATTAGTTTTCTTCCTATGTAGCATTCGGTTACATTTGACAAAGACAGATGATTCTGTATCAGCATCGTCTTCTCTTCTATATCTTGTGCTCCCGTCATGTGCTGCCTTTACCTCCATCAATGGCAGAACAAAACCGATGTATACGCAGGATGTGCTCTGATATTTGGTGGTCAATATCAGAATCCATTTGATCCAACACAATACAAAGCAAATCCAATCGAGAAGGCAACGAGTATGTGAGTCCAATATTTAGTTGGAGTCAGTGAACAGTCATAAGTTTCATATATGGGATTTGCAGCCGCAACTACACCATAATGAGTATTAAGTGATGCATGGATCCCAGCTTTAGCAATTATTACAGTCTGCTGTTCCATAACTTCGTGTCTAGCTACACGATCTTGGTCATTCATTTTGCCAAATTCATCAATGCAGACAACACCTCTGTCAGCAAGAACCATTGCCCCATCTTCTAGCCTTCTTTCTCCTGTTTCTTGATCTGAAGTAATTGTTGTTGTCAAACCAACCCCAGAAGAAACCCTGACCAAGTAGATCAAATGTATCATCTCCTTCAGCTATCCTTTTTCATGTTCTTAAGGTCTTCAGTGTTATAGATTGTAGCCTTAGCTTCTTTATTGAGAAGAGCTACATTTGTTGGTTATGAGCACAATCCTGAATACCCCATTAACGTTGCCTTTGCTTTCTCAGAATCTTGGAGCAATGTCGTTCGTAGTTTTTTGAAACTGGCTGTTGTGAATCAATGCTAATAGACCTGTTTTGGTTAATTGCGTTTTTTTTGTCCAGGAATTTTGCAAGCCTTTGGCAATCACTTATGCTTGGTATGTATTATCAGACATGTCCTTTTCATTGTTTGCTCTAGTCGGTGTTTCGTGGATGATCCAACCATGGCTTGTGCATTATATTTTCAAAAACGGTTGGTAAGGTCATACGTACCTTGGCAATAGAAGTCTGTCATGTGCATTATGCAGGTTTGGATTTGGTCCGCAGTAGGTTATGTGTGTGCTGTCTTTCTTGATTTTTTATGGATCGGTTGTGGGTTTGTGTAGTCATACGTAACAGAGTAGCTTATGGTTTACATAACTCTAACTTGCGTTTGTGGCTTTATTTTGTGACTTTGTGGCAAACCTTTATCCAGAAATCTCCCTTGGTTAGCATGCTTCCTATGCATTGCAATTTAGCAACATATTGCCTTGCTTTGTGCTGAATTTGACTGAATAATCATTCCGGTTAATTCCTGAACGTTGGTTTGTTATGACTGTTGCATGTTTGTTTGAAAATGCAGGATGTTGACCACAAGGTCCCATAGTTTCCAGTTGGTACACTTCCCATTCATGGTCCTTACTAGCAACATTCACTATCAATCTCTCAAGGTGTCAAGACATGACTTCATTGTACTGTTGGTACTTAACTTGGTGCGGTCAATGGAGTTACCTTGGCATAGATTCATCTTGCGCAAAATCCTGTACAAGATGTTTTATCTTTTACCCTTGCTCTTTGTCCACTCATTGCTTTTCTCCTGATCTGGCTGCCGTGAAGTTGTTCAAGCATTGCAAGATTTATGCCGTGTGGCTTTGCAGGTGATGCTTGTTACAAGGCTCACGTTGGTGGTGTATTGCGCAACATGATTATCACTCACCATGGTTTGGTCGTCTCCTTGCTAATGTTCGTGGCGTGACGGTCTTAAAACAAATCGTGCTATCAGGATTGGAAACTTGAGCAGTTACACACCAGTGGCTCAACCAAAGATCAAAGCGGAACTTGAGGATGTGATTAAAATTAGGATGAATTGTATTTTTGGTTAGACTTTGTACGCATTTTTTTTCCAAACCATGAAACATCATACGAAAAGGGCCCATTGAGGTGAGGTATGAATGATAGTGACAATTCAAGTTTGGGTAATCTAAGGCCATGAATTCCTTTAGTTGCTCAAATGCCTAAATGAACATGAAATTTTCCTTCCTTTTGTTATAGCGTAAGTAATGCGTGGTAGGGCTGTGCTTTTACCGAACATGATGATCATGTATTTGAATCGGAATGCCGCCAATCCATTTTAAACAAAACACCCTTTCTTAGCTTCAAGGATTTAGAAAGAAACGCCATTTCACCCATGAAATGTCTTGGTATGGGCCTTGTAACTTAATCAAAAACAATGCAATGGGTTTGTAAACCAAAGCCAACTCGAAGGATTGTCTCCCACTTATGGGCCAAAGCATTGTTTTGTTTACTCTAAGACAAACGTCATGTAAATTCTTCAGGGTATTTGTGAATGAAGTGTGTAATGACACATTGTAAAGATATGCATTATGATGAAAGCGTGTCCAACAATCAACCAGGCCTTGTGCCATGTTTTATCCTAGATCTCTGAAAGATTCTAGATTCCTATATGTCAATTGGCCCAAGTCCCGTACCACGAGAAATGGAAGTCAAGGTTTGATGGTAAAAATGACTTATGTCGTGGTATTCATGAGAAAAATAAAATCAAGACAAAATTGGGGTATGACAACTATGATATGGAATACTAAACATAAAATATAAAGTAAATGACATAAAAATAAAGGAGCATAAAGTAAATGACTTTGAAATAGAAGTTAATACAAGTAAAGAGTTAGTAAAGAATGTTAGTGAAGATGAAAAGATATTTTGGTCACTTTTTGGAGAACACTCAACTATCCACTCACAAGCATGAAAATATTATCCTAGACATCATTTATGAGAAGAGCTCCAACTTGGATAAAATCAACAAGTATGGCACTAGCTCTCACAAATAGAAAAGGAGCAACATTTTCATACAATACCATGAGGAATAAGAGACTTATAATCTCACTTATAAAAACGCCACTGCCTTTGGGACAAATTTAGCGCTATGTTAAGCAATCGTAATTGGACTTATTTAGAAGTCACAACTATCTGAGGCCGGTCAATAATAATGTTTGTGTTAATACATTCTAGATAAAGGATATGTAAATCATTCTCCTAAATCCATGCCACAAAAAAGAAAGAAAGGGGATGATCAAGCACAAAGGCTAGGAGGATGATCCATTACTTCAATCCATACTTCATGACACTTAGGACAAACTTATGCATCAATCCAAGGTACCTTAAATAATTCATGATCACTTAGAAGGTGATTGCTGTAAGACCCCAATTTTTATCTTAAGATCGCTCATGCTATCTCATCATATGCATTGGCATTGGGATCACACCTTGACATCCTCCTTACCCCTTATTCATTGGCATTTGTTTGCCTTGGAAACCCTAGTTCATCTAGGTATCTTGTGTGACTTCTTCAATAAGTTTCTTCAACAATTGATTAAATATTTCAAGGTATACTTAATATTACATCATATTACATATATATGATCCTCCATGAGTCCCAAAAGTCAAGAGAATATCAAGTTAGCAAGATAGTTCATGGTGGTTGACTAGAGAAAGTCAACTGGTCAAAAATGGGGTTCCCTATCTCCTACAATTTTTGTCATATGAAAACGATTCCAAAAGAAACTTTACTCAAAATGACATTCCATACAACTTTCATTTTAAGGTCAAGAGCTACGTTTTCTTCGGAAGGCATTTTTTATGGTGAATGATTATAGGTCATTTTGTCTGAACCCTAGTTTGGAGGTCAACTTACCAAGCCAATAACTTGCTCAATTTTTATGATATGAAAGCCATTCAAATTTCATAATCAAATTCAAGATGTCTAATTCAACTTTGATGTTTTGAGGAAGTTCAAATTTAACTTGCAAATGAATGTTCCAAGAGGAAACATTATAGGTCATTTTGGGCCAATACCATTGAACAAATGATTTTCCTCAACTTCTAAAATGCACAACTTCTTCATGCCAAATCCAAATTAGGTCAAATTTGTGACCATATTAAAGAGTTTTGAAAGAGCTATAACTTTTATGAAGGAACTATTCTAATTTGAAGTCAATAGAAAAAGTTATTCAATATGGAAGAAGTGAACATTTGACTTGGGACTTAGAAAATTTTCAAATATGTTTGATTTCACAAACTTCCACCTTAAAATTAATCATGATCCAAGATTCAAATGAAAAAGTGTTCAACATGAAATTTGTTCCCCTTAATCTCACCTTTCCAAAAAGTTCAAGATCATTTCATTTAGCCGAAGGATGAAGGACTTGCGCATGGGTGCAAATTGAAGAACCATTTGGATGTTTTCCACTTCCACTTTTCATACACGATTGCATGACCTTTCCACATGAATTCATCATGTTTATCACTCAATTTTGGATCAGATTACATCACTTGATGGGCCTATCACACGCCCATGCAAGCATGCAAAGGAATTACTCAAAATTTGCCAAAATTGGAAGTGTGTGGAAATCAATCCTATGTCCTATAAATAAGACCCTCATTACTCAGAATTAAAGACCTCATGCCCAAACTTTGAACCTGCAATCCCAAACCCTCACCATTGAAGGATAAGCTTGAAGATTTTCTTTGAAAATCGAGTTTCAATTATCCATATGTTTTAAGATTGAAACTCCAAGAGTACATACCTTTCATTGATCCTAATCACTTCTAACAAGCATATGTAGCAAGGCCAAACATAATTGAAAGCAAAGTCGTGCCAATCTGAAGCTCCATTGAAGGTGAATTTTCAGAATTTTCATCTCTTCGATTCTCCCTCAATTCTTCACCATTCTTTTTGATTTTTGGTTTTCTGAAGTCCTATCAATGTAGGCAAGAAGATTGAGTTGCTTTGAGATCAAATCGAAGCAACTTAGTTCATGATCATCAAAATTCAAATCCCTGTATCTTTTTATATACTTGGAATTGGAGAAAACTGATGCCTGATTCGTGCTCCTGAGCATTTTTCCTTCAAATTAGTGTATTCACTTTTCATTTTCCATTGAGTTGAGCTTGGACCAGACCAGTGGTGCTCACCGGAGAAGATGACTGGAGCTAGGGCTTCGGTGGTGCGCTGGATCAATCCAGGCCATCTGATCCATTTGAAATGTTTTAATCTCATGCGTCCACTGTGATTACCATGCTTGCAACGTGTTTGACTAAGGACTTGGTGGAATGCGCACTCCTGGCCACCTGATCTTCCACATCAATTAATGAGGGGGATCAGATGACCCTTATATTTTTTGATTTTTTGATTTTTCCATTTAATCCTTTTATTTTGATTAATTCATATTAATTTTATTTTTAATCCAAAAAATATGGGACTTTCACTAAAAATTTTCTAATATTTTTCTATTTTATATTCTGAATTAAAATTATTTTTTGGATTAATTTTGATATTTTTCATGATTTAATTGTTTTTGTGCATATTTTTAATTGTTTAAATACTTCTAACTTTTCAAAAATTATGAATTTTTTTCTCTAAGGTCCTTTGACCTTGTTTGACCTAGGATAAATCTCTTGGCCATTTATTTGGTGTTTTGAAGAGGTTTTAGGTTTTTGACCAAACATAATTCAATTTAAATGCATTTTAATTTAATTTTTAATTGATTAATAGTGTAGAAACTATGTTGAGCCATTTTTATTGACTTGTGAAGTTTGAATTTATGTTTGGGCCATGGTCAAGGTTGATTTGACTTTTGTTGGATTAAAATCATTAGATTTAGGGGATTGATGAAATATATATTTCATCTCCCAAAATGAATGAATGATTTTAATTTGATAAAATTCCTCCCATGACCAATTTGTGTTTCTATCAACTCCCTTCTCTCTTCATCTTCAATCCCATTCTATCCCATCCCTTTCATTGACCAATAAAGTCTCAATATCCTAAGGCTAATTGGTTCATCAATAACTTTGTGTTAGATGAACCAATATAAGTATGGATGAGATAGGTCCATCCTTTGACCATTTTCTTTTTGTATGTGGTATGTTTTAGGAGTATGGTTCATTATACCATATCTCTAACATGCATTAACACCAAAAAATTTATTGCCCAGCCTCAGATAGTTGTGACTTCTACATAAGTCCAATTACGATTGCTTAAAATAGTGCTAAATTTTGATCCAAAGGCATAAAATTCTAGTAAGTGAGATTGTAAGTCTCCCCCCATTCATGGTATTGTGTGGAAACCTAGACTTTTTTCCTTCCTTTGGAAGATGTCTTGGTTCAAGGATCCATGCTTGTGAATATAGGGTTGAGTGTTCTCCAACGAATGACTTAATCAATTGAAAAGCAAAACACCAATAACATCTAATCAACTAACATTTGACTAAGTTTTTATTATATTGATCTTATTTTCAAGTCATTTACTTTATGCAATTTAAATTCAAGACATTTATCATTTCATTTGTCATTTACATATCATTTAACTTGTTTATGTTTATGTCATTTTCACTTTGCTCACTTGAGCCATATATTGTGATTGTATATATTTGTTTGTAGATTTGGTTTGTGTTTATGGTCTTAGGACCTTAAAATACTTAATAAACAACAAAAACTCAAAAAAATGTTTGTGTGGACTCTTGGATTTGATATGAGCTTTTGGACTTAGAATTGGACAACATTCCCTATGCAAAAGGACTTGGCCAATGCCAACATTTTTGAGACCAAGTTATTGAGATTTGAGCTTTCATTTGATGCAAGTATTGGGATCCACTTGAGTTCATATGCTACATGGTCTTGATACAACGGTTACTTTGAACCTGTGTCTAATGCCTTATTCTGAGTTAATCAAGGAGTATGTGATCTGATGCATGGGAAGACAAAGAAGACTGTTAACTGTGAACTTGCTTGCTTGGATGTGGCTATCTTTATTTGATGTCTTTCTCTCCATATTGATATTTGATTGTTGATATTACTTGATTCAAAGTCCAAAGGAAAAGTGGATCTTCTATATGACATTCTTGTCTGTTGGATTGCATCCCATTGGTCAGATCTTTTCAACTCTTAACTTTTATTTTTATGCTTAGGATTAGTATCTTCATCTCCTCCCACTTTTTAAGTTTCAAAATATCTCCCCCCTTTCAAAAACTTTCTTTGCTTGTGATTTCTAAACTTAGACTCTATTGAAAATTAGAAACCTTGGCCTTATGCCATTGCATTTTTAAACTCTTTCCTTAATCAAACTTGTAAATGAACTTAACCATATTGACTTAAAATTTCAAAAGACAAAAAATAACTAACACCCATTAAAATTATTAGGCCCTTTGTGCCTCTCTTAAACTTAAATTTTTATTAAAAGCAATCCCCTCATTTTGAAACTGATACCACGAACTACGAGGTTTTGATCCCTCATTTTTATGTTAGTACATAGGCACAAGTTCGAAGGTCTTGTCAAACACAAAAATATAATTAATGAATTCTTTTCTCTTCTCCACACTCTATTTATTACAAAAATCTTTTATACCAAAAACACATACACACATAAAAAAGGGCTCCCTAGGAGTACCTAGGACACTTTGGGTGCTAACATCTTCCATCTGTGTAACTAACCCTCTTACCTGTAATCTCTGGCATTTTATTAGTTTAAATTTGAAAACTTCTTATCTTTGGGTTTTGTTCGTACTTTTCCCTTTTCCTTTGGAAACAATAAAAGCACGGTGACGACTCTGGTTTTATTGGTGTAAAATTTATCCATAGCTTAATGGTCATGAATTTACCGTTATAGAAATTAAGTGGCGACTCTGGTGGGGAGTAGTCCTCAGTGGGTTTAGCCTACTTTTTTATGTGCATATAATTGTATATTTGATGTTTGTATATTTGTTTGTATGATATAATCTGCTTGTTGTGTTTGGTGATCTCTGAGTAGTGAGATAAGTTCTAACCCTAACTTGAGTACAATTAAGATAGGAGGATGGTATAGTCATGTTCGACTTGTGTGGAGTAGTCCTTAACAAGTTGGCTTGAGACCCATCTACTAAGTGGAGACCCTTTTGGAGTTATTGATGTCACACAAGTTATTTGTGGTTAGGCATTACTTTCTCTGGTTTAGGGTCCGAGAAGCTGAGGACCATAGAACATTTAATCCAACTTGGCCTATTTAGGACGTAGTGCGGAGATTGTTCAGGTGTAGACTTGATAACAGTTGTTACACGATACTACACTCAAACGAGTTTCTCTTGAGAATATTATGGGTTGATGAGTCAGTCATCCTAACCTGTAATATCCAATAGATGGAATCAAGACTCAAGGAACTTTTTAGAACATGATCTACAGGTTTTTATCCTTAGTACACTCCTTTGGGATGGTTCTTAACCTGATTCCATGTTCGTGAATCACAATAAACCCTTGATTCTTGGTTGATCCAATCAAGTCTTGTCAATATCAATGGAACTTTGGTATTGATAAGGTGAAAAACCATAATCCACCAAAATGGATGATTGATCTTGACAATGACTTGATTCATCCCTTGACCTTTGTTTGTTTGCCTTGTGTGTGATCCCTTATTTGTGATTGTTGCATTCATGCATTCATGCGCATCATAACATTCATCACACAAAAAAATAACTTCAAGGAACTGAGGTTTTATTTGCAAATATTTTCAGACCATGGATTGTGGACGAAGGAACACTAAGAAGTATAGTTTCAGATGTCCCGATTTGAAAGAGCTAAGGAAGCTATCATCTTTTGTATTAGATCCCTTGGACTTCAAGCAACGTCATGGGAAGCTTTTATCTGTGTTATCTACTGATGTGGTTGAAGGACTCTTGAGTGTGTTGGTTCAGTTTTATGACCCTCTCTACCATTGCTTCACTTTTCCCGATTATTAGCTTATGCCTATGTTAGAGGAGTATACCCATCTCTTGAGAATACCCGTTTCTGACAAGGTGCCTTTTAGTAGATTGGAGGAGATTCCCAGATCTCATATCATAGCCGAAGCTTTTCATCTGAAGAAGTCTGAGATCGAGGCTCATTGGGTGAAGAAAGGAGGAATGTTTGGATTGACTTCTGAGTTTATCATAGGGAAAGCTACTGTCTTTGCTCAAGCCGGTAGTGTGGACGCTTTTGAAGCCATCTTTGTGTTGCTCATCTATGGTTTGGCTTTGTTCCCTAACATTGACAGTTTTGTTGATGTTAACGCCATTAGAATCTTCTTGATTGGGAATCATGTGCCTACTTTGTTGGGTGATATGTACTTCTCTTTGCATTTAAGGAATTCTAAAGGTGGTGGAACTATTATATGTTGTGTTCCTCTTCTGTACAAGTGGTTTATTTCGCACTTGCCTCAGACACCTGCTTTTGTGGAGAACAAGCAATGTCTACGGTGGTCTCAGAGACTTATGTCCCTCACTAATGATGACATTGTTTGGTATGATTCTACATTGAGTAACTTGGAGATTATTGATAGTTATGGTGAATTCTCCATTGTGCCCCTCATTGGTACACAAGGAGGAATCAACTACAACCCTGCTTTGGCTCGTCGTCAACTTGCGTTCCCCTTGAGAGACAAACCTAATAACACTCAATTATAAGGTCTTTTCTACCAAGAGTGTAAAGATTCCCAACATTTAAAGCAGAAGATGATACATGCTTGGCATAATGTGCATAGGAAAGGAAGATCCGAGCCTGGTCCGCACAACTGTGTAGTTTTGGAAGCTTACACTACTTGGGTGATGAAGAGAGCTTTGGAGTTGAATATGCCGTATGCTTGTGAGAGACCTATGTTTATGGTTGTGGTTGAGCCATCAACTCTCCCTAACCAATATGTAGAGGAGTTGGAAGAAGCACTTACCAAGATAAAGCAAGAGAAGGATATGTGGGAAGAGCAGTTCCATGCTTTAAGCTAAAAGCATGAGGAGTTGCAGCTTGAGTCTAAGGACAAAGATGCCCTTATTGAACTTCTTGAAGACCGAGCAGTTAAGAGACAGAGAGAGCCAGATGGTCCATCTTCCTCTAGTATGCCTCAGTCTTCCGGTGCTTGGAAGAAAATTGTTGATCAACTTGTTCTTAAGAAGGCTCAGATGAAGACTTCTTTTGAGTCTAAGATCCGATGCATCCGAAGGAAGTACGCGTCTGCAGCCAGATCATCTGACACTGTTGTTAGGGGATCCTTAGGATGATTAGTTTCCTTTTCTCTTGTATTTGTATTTTGGTTTCTGAAACTGTACTCAGTGTAATCCTTCAAAATTATATGAATAAAAGAGATTTTATGGCCAATCAAATTGTTACTATTATTATTATATATATTTGAAAATAAAATAGTATGTTCCTTGAAAATAAAAACGAATAAAACATTGCATCTCATGCATCATTTTCATAAACATGTTTTCTTCTGCCAAATGTCTTATCGGTTATTCTTCTGTGCTTTAACCAAGTTGACTCACCGATACAACACTCGCGCCAATCAACCCATAATCATGGATAACTTAGAGAAAGAGAACCGATAACTGAAGGATGAGATTTCTCCTCTAACTGCTATGATGGAGTCCATTATAGCTGCTCAGAATCAGTCTTCTCCAACTCCTGCAACTCCTCCTCCGTAGAGGACTGTCATCTCAGAGGTTGTTACTTCAACCATTCCTGTTGCTGCTACTCAATTTGGTCCAACTATGCCTGCTAGATTCCCGTGGGGGATGCCACCAAATTTCATGCCTGAAGGGTTTGCGCCTACATTTACTTCTATACTGGCATCTAGCCTGGTCATGTCTGTTCCGCCTCTAGTTGTTCATACTCTGCCTCGTGTTGAGGAAACCATCTACCATTCTGAGCCGTCTGAGGGCCCATATATTTATGAGAAGATGGATGAAATGAAGTATCAGTTCCTTGAGTTGCAAAAGGAATTGAAGACATTAAGAGGAAAAGACTTGTTCGATAAGAGTGTTGTTGAACTTTGCTTGATGCCAAATGTTAAGATCCCGATGAAGTTCAAAGTCCATGACTTTGAAAAGTATAAGGGAAATACTTGTCCACTTAGCCATCTTGTCATGTACACCAGAAAAATGTCAACTCAAACTGATAATGATCAGTTATTGATTCACTACTTCCAAGACAGTCTTACTGGTGCCGCTTTGAGATGGTAAATGAGGCTAGATAGTGCAAGTGTTCACACGTTTAATGGTTTGGGTGAAGCTTTTGTAAAACATTATAAATATAATGTGGACATGGAGCTTGATAGAGACCAGCTGAGGTCTATGTCTCAGAAGGACAAAGAGACATTCAAAGAGTATGCCCATAGATGGAGAGAGCTTGCTGCTCAGATTAATCCTCCGTTGGAAGAAAAAGAGATGACGAAGATTTTCATGAAGACCCTGAGTTCGTTTTATTACGAACGCATGATTGTCAGTGCCCCCAGTGACTTTACCGAAATGGTAAACATGGGGATGCGGTTATAGGAAGGAGTCTGAGAGGGACGTTTGTCTAAGGAAGAGGTGTCATCCAGTAGGAAGTATAGAAGTGGTTTTGCCAAGAAGAAAGAAGGGGAAATCAATGCAGTATCAGTAGGGAGGCAAAGGAGGCCTCATGTCAAAAGAAATCTGCAACCGCGTCAGCATCAACATTAAGTTTCGGCAGTTATTCCAGTATTTTCAAACAATTAATCAATGCCAATTCAACAACAACGTCAACAACAACCGCAATAAAGAACCAACAACTACAACAACAACAACAATAATCAACAACAGCAAAACTTCGAGAGGAAGAAGGTCTCTTCTGACCCTATTCCTATGTCACATGTCGATCTATACCCATCTTTGGTTCTCAAGAACCTACTCCAACCAAGAAATCTGCCTCAAATTCCAAAACCACTCCCGTGGTGGTATAAGCATGAACTCCGTTGTGCCTTTCATCAAGGAGCTCCCGACCATGATATTGAGAACTATTACCCATTGAAGTATGAGGTATAAAAACTAGTGAAAAGTGGGATGGTGTCCTTTGAGGATCGTGTACCTAATGTGAAAGCCAATATGTTGCCCGCTCATAGTAATTCCTCTATCAATATGGTAGATGGTTGTCCTGGGGAGTTTAAGATCTATGACGTCCGCTTTATCAGAAGGTGCTTGGTAACAACGCATAAGGATATTTGCCTGGTTAGTGAGTGCGAGCATGACCATGTGTAGCGGGGTATTCATTACCATTAGAGATATTGACTAAATCCAAGATAAACCATACAAGTCGAGTCGCCACCGCACTTCTATTCATCCAAAGGAATGGTTAGAAAGCGAAGAAAAACCTAAAAGTTTTATCGAATCAAAAACTAGTAAAAATGTCAGAGATCGGGGTAAGGGGGTTGGTTATGCAATGGGAAGGTTTTAAGCACCCGAAACATCCTAGGTACTCCTAGGGAGCCCTTTTCACATTTGTTGTAAGGTTGGTATTTTGTGAAAATTTGTTTGTGCAAACATGATTGAGGAGATGAGAAGAGAATATACAAGTTATTTACAGTTTGTGTTTGGATGGATAAACCCATTGCCTACGTACCATCTTAAAAAAGATTAGGATCAAAACCTCGTAGTTCGGGGTAAAAATCTCAAAACAAGTTGGTGAATTGATTGGTCCAAAAGCCTTAAGGTCTTTTGTTATCCAAGGGAGAAAACTCAACCTAAAAACCACAAATCCACCATGTGAGGATAGCTTCAACTTTCTAGTGAGGGGTTAACCCTATAATAAGCATGGAAGACTCATTGTCCATCACTAAGGATATAGGTGAGTATTACATCTACCTCAAGGATAACTCAAACCTAATAGCTAAAGGTTATGAAAAAATTTGATTAAGAGAGTGACCATTGAAACCACAAAAAAGTATTTGATTGGGTTATATTTACCAATGAAAAGTATGTATAAAATATGGTCAAAGTTGATTTAAAGGTTCAATTCAAAATAAGTGTTATGAAAAGAAAGTTTGAAAATCAAAAGCATAAGGCTTAGGTTTCTAATGTTTGAAAAGAAGTGTTAAATGTTTGCACAATTTTTTTGGCTTGGGTTAGAGTGGAGGGAAGAAGAAGAATGGCTAAAGTCCTAATCATACAAGAGATAAGGGATAAGAAACAAGACCACAAATGGAGTTCCTCTCTTGAGATCATATTGATGATCCAAGTAGCTTCCATCCTTTGGAATATGCAAGCAAAGTAATTAATAAGCTCAAGCAATCAACATAATCAAGCAAGCTTCTTAGAAGATCCCCAATGCTTCTTGTATCTTTCACTTTGGATGAACATGACAATGATTCTTCAAGTTGAATTCTCATAGGATCCCCTTTCACAAAAGTACACACACATCAAAGAGTCTATGAAGCAAATCAAGAATGGACAAGAGTGAGTTTAGAGGTTTGGTCCTTCTAATCCATCTTCAACATTAAAGTTCTTTTACTCCAATTTGCATAGGGAAAATCGTAGAAACTAAGTCCATTGGTCCATCTCTTTGCATTTGGTCCACAACAATCAAAACAAAACACAAGCACAATGATATATACACAATTATATGCTCAAGTGAGCAAAAGGCAAATTGCATTAGCATAAACATGTGCTCAAATGAGCAAAGGGTAAAGCAAATGAATAATATGTACAAGAATAGTAAATTGCATAAATATAAAAAAGAGCAAGAATTAAATGTTAAGGGTTAATAGTTAGTGTTAGTAGTTAGTGTGCCATAAGGAAAATTTAGCGCTATGCTAAGCAATCGTAATTGGACTTATGTAGAAGTCACAACTATCTGAGGCCGGTCAACAATAATGTAGGCAACAACACAAGTTAGAGGTCTTGATTAGTGAATCAAACTCCAACAACTTGCCATGCCAAAAAAAAGATGGAAATGATATTGTATTGATTTAGGTCCTTTGCATGATTTAGGAAGCAATCTATCCTTAATGCAAAGCCATTCACTTGATCCATGATCAAGATGAATTAGATTTGAATAAAGGAAGATTAAACCTCCCTAATCAATGCTAACCACCAATCTTTAACTCATTGATCAAAAAAAGAAAAAAAGAAGAAGGAGAAGAAGAAAAATAAAGAATTAAAGTGCATTAAATGAAATGGAATGGGATAATCAACAAGCTATGACCAAAGATAGAGAAAATCAAGGTCAAACAATAGAAAACAGAAGCAAAATGAAGATTAGAAGTCAAGAAACAAATAAAACATTTTTGGCATTTTTAATATTTAAAATAAAACTTGTATTAAAATAATAAAAGAAAGGTCAAACTTCAAATTCACTTCAAATAAACTTTGAAAAGTCCAAGTGAATTACCCCAAGTTCAACAAGGTCAAACAAAGTTTGACAAAAAATTTCAGCATTTTTAGAAGTCAGAAACTATTTTAAATCAATTAAAAATGCATAAAAATAACCTAATTGAACTAAAATCTCAAATAAATCTCAAATCAATTAATAAATTGATGAGAATATTTTTCATAGATCTATCATCATTCAAAGAGGTTGAGAAAATATTTTTGTATTTTTTGAATATCAAAAACTATTTAAAATGAATTAAAAATAACCAGAAAAGAGAAAATTACTAAAAAATAGCAAATGATGAAATAAAAAATATTAAAAATCATTTTTAGAAACTAGAAATTAAAAGAGAAATAATGCAATTGGTCCCATAATTTTTGGACCAATAATGAGAGAGATATGAATTTTTGAAAATGAGATGGAATTAAAAAATAAAATGGAAATTAAAATCAGAATTAAAAAAGATGGAAAAGCGTGGACCGTCTGATGCACTTTCATTAATTGACTTGGATCATCACGTGGCCAGGAAGCGCACGCTCACCATACACCCTAGTCAACTGAATCACATGGTGCATTAAAATAAGTCATAATGTTGGACAACCATGATTAAATCTGGAAACATAAATGGATGGCTCAGATTGGATCTGGAGACCAGATGGTGGCCAGCGCCACCGTCTTCTCCGGCTAGCTCCGACGAAGGCCAAAAATTACAGGGAAATACATGTGAACCAAAACGCGCGATCCAGGTACCAAACGAAAGGTGTAGTGATGTACATCACTCCTATGCCACTCAATTCCACTCTAGTTCCCTATTGAGAGAGAAATCAGAGATGGAACTTTAGTGGTGTTCAACTGAACTTGCTTAATTTCAAAAATTCAAAGCTCAATAATGATGCCTCTATGCAGAGGACTTCAGATCACACAAAATCAAGGCAAATGGAACAATATATGAGCTGCTTCGAAGCAAAATGCAGTTAAGTAAAACCTTTGAATTGTGAAGAATTGAGTCACGATCTTTGAGTTCTTTTGCAAACAGAAAACTCTATGGATCAAGGTAAAGAGGTCTAGGAACTTTAGATCTGAAATTTCGATCGAGGAAATCAAAATTCGGATCTGAAATTTCAGAGAAAATTGAGATTGTTCCTTTGGTGTGGGTATGGGATTTCAGTTGCACAGCATGTAGGGCGCCTTCAAGTTAAAGAAATGAAGCTCCAATGCAATGTATTTATAGGCAAGGCAATGCTGAATGTGTGATTTCAAATTTGCATGAATGGAAAGGGCCTCCATGCATGGGCCTGTACAGGCGCATGGAGGGCCCAATTCCACTTGGTTTGGCAAGCTGTGATCACAACTGAATGAAATGGACGTGCAAATTGGATTGTATGAGCTCATGCATGGCAATTGAATCAAGTTTCCAAAAATGCACTAAAAAGTTCCCCTCTTCGAAAATGATATTTCCAAAATCGAAACATAGGCTTATGGGTAATGGTTGGAAATCTTGTTGCATAAGGAACAAATGCTATGTTGATCTAAACTCCAATTGGGCCTTGGAAATTAATGAAAATTTAACTTGAAGTGTAGGGTGCAAAACATGCACATGTGAAGTTTCCAAAATTGGCCAATGTTCAAGCCCCTCTGTCTCAATGATACAAGCTCCAAATGATACAGTCTTCAACATGAAAGTTGTAGATCTTTTCATGAAAATCAATTTCGACTTTAATTTTGCATCATTTGGATTTTTTATGAAGAAGTTATGGGCACTTGAAGTTGGACTTTTTCACATTTCAATGCATTTGGTCTAAAGTGACCTATAATGTTTTGCATTATCACATGTATTTCTTTTGATAATTTGAAATTTTGCTCAACATAACATCTGAAGTAGACACATTAATATTTCCAATGCATTTGATCCCACCTCCAAATCATGAAAAATGAATGAGTTATGTTCTTGGGAAGTTGACCCAAAATTAGGGTTTCAGTCAAAATGACCTATAATGTATTGGAATGGATCATGACCTTCCAAGCTTTAAATAAAATTTTTATGAACATGAAAGTTGTTCATATTGTCCTTAAGAACATTTTTGCTCTTGGGGTAATCTCCATTTGACCAACACATAAAACGTTAGGTCTCAGTGCATTTCAAAATAGTTAGATGAATTGACTGATCAACTTCTCAAGTCCAAAACTCATATCTTGATGAATGGATGATTGAGGATACTCAAATAAGTCCAAATATGCATGGAATGATGAAATAAGGAACTTCCCTTGATTGTATTTGACCATGGGTTGAGGTTGCTTCATGAGCAAGGCACAGTTGATGAACTGATGAATTAGGGTTTTCTTGGGAAACAAGCCTTAAACCTCTTGACTTGCTTTGATCAAAAGGATGAATTGAGATACTTGGGAGGCATATTTGATGGATGAGAGCTTTGGTAACCATTACCATGCTTGCTTTCATCTTTTCTTGACTATCTCTTTGCACAAAGGATCTCCTAGAAGCTTTAGACCTTGTGACTGCTCAAGCTACAAACAAAAGATGTTAGTGACATATTTTTGTGCTTTTGGTTAATGAATAAAATGAGAAAAGCAATAATATACAATTCAAGCATGCTTGGTGACCTCAAACCAAATCTCAATAGATCCCACCCAAAGGCCAAGAGCCAAGATGCTTATGATCCTTGAGGCTATGCAAATGCAATGTTATGATGCCATGAGGGATCTTAGGGTCAAAATTAGGGTCTCACAGATGCCCCTATTTAAGGTCATTCTAGCCGAAGAAGTGAAGATTAAAATCTTCGTCTCGACGAGGTAGAATGGGCTTAAATAATTAACAGAGAGACGAATTTTGGTCCCTAAGAGACCTCATGCTGCAGATGTATGTATGCAAAAAGGTAATGCTCTATGGGGATATGTGTCCACAAAGAGGAAAAGAAATCCGGAGAAACTGACAATCCATATGAGTAGTTCATTCCATGGGACAGAGACTTTGGGACTCTTATGGGGATAAGAAAGGGAATAAATTGTGTGAGCAGGTCACGACTTAACACGAGCAGAATTCCATGAAAGTAAATCAAATGGAAAGACTCGAGCTGACTCAAAGGCGCATGTACTGGGGAATATGCCAATACAGTGAAACTATCCACACGGATACTTCAGATGAAACTCCGGACTCAGACGAGAGAATCCACTAAGGGACTCCACTGAGGAATGTCCAAATAGGACTCCTTTGGGGAAACACCAGGGCGAGGTATTACCGGTTACTGGGTAATAAGCTCAGGGAGACATGTGATCAAAACACCGGTATAAGGGTGAGAGAACAACACGCTCAGGGCGAATGAATATCTAAGACCGGTATAAGGGTGAGAGATATCAAACATCCAAAATCATCTGAGGAAAACCTTAAAAAGGTATATTTCGACTCAGGAAATCTGACTCCACAAGGGACAAAAAGTCATAATAGGGAGTAGAAGGAAGGAACACCAGGGATACCGGATACTGGGCATATAATAGGTGACCGACCAATGGCGTGAATTGGGGAATATTTCCAAGACACTCATCATCCAAAAGAGGGCTAAAAGGAAAACTCGATTACAGGATGGACATTCGACTCCGCAAAAAGGAATCCGAATCTTACTCGACTGGGGAAGAGCAAAAAGACTTCGACCAAGGAGCGCATGAGATATGTTATCTATTACCATCAGAACGTAGATAACACACTCGCATGGAAGATTATCCATAACCGGTTACTGGGTTAATAAAGGATAAATCGACCGAAAAGAAGAGGGCATCGGGATACCGAAAACCAGGTATAAAATGATGACCAAATCAAAGGGAGAAACAATCATTGCCGACAAAAGGCAAATAAAAGATGACCCGCTGGGGATACATTGACAAAGGCAACGATCCGAGAGACATATCACCGGTTACTGGGAGATATGCTCAAAAAGGGTGAAGGACTATCGATACCAAATATTGGATAAAGATAATCGTCAAGGGGGCGATTACATCTACCAGATACTGGGTAGAAAACCACAGAAGAGTAACCGTCATCGGTTAGGATGAACAAAAAGGTTAACTCTGTAAGGGGATAAAAATAGGGCTTACAACTACCGGTATAAGGGTAGAAAACCACAGACTCCGCCGGGGAAAAGATGGATAATTACTGGTTATTGAGCAATCATTCATTTGAACTATAGGGAAGTGCAGGAAAAAACACGAGAAGCCAATCTAGGAACAAACTAGAGAGACACGATGAAACAAGAATCTTCCCTATGAGGATATAACTCAGGGGAGGCTCCATCCAAGTATATGTGTTGGGAGGAAACAAAAACAACCATCATCCACGAGGACATAACTCAGTGGGGAGTATAGAAGAAAGGTAAACATTTCTGCTTATGGGGCTGACTCTACATGGGGAGATCAAACACAAACATCTGCTTAGGGAAATATATTACGAACTAGCATGGTATAACAAACAAAGATATATGGCAAAGAATGCAACATGAATATCTGAATGTTAAAATTATGCATATATGTGTGGTTTATGTATGATGAATGCTAACAAAACAGACATATCTAACACAAACAGGTCCACGAATCAATGAACAAAAATCCGGTACTACATCTCAAGAGAGAAAGCCCGGCCTACTGGAGAACATCCAATCTGATGGGGGCAAGAGATACCAGGAAACAAAGATATCTGCAGGGGAATGGACATCAGTCATTCTGGCTGGGGACAGGATCACACAGATAAAATCCGCCGCATAAGCAAAACTTCTGGGGAAATTATCAAAGAGGAGGATGGATCTCTGTGGGGAACAACCACCAAATCAGAAGCTTCCAAGGTCACCACTAAATACGGTACTACCAAATAGATCACATCTGTCGAGGAGGAAGGATCACTACTTTGCTGCAGGAAAGAGGGATGAATATCTTTACCAAACACTCTGCTCGGGAGAAAAACCACAAAAGGCTCAGGAGGAGGAGGATACAAGCATTCCATGAATATGAACAAATGTCTCACCCTGTTGGGAATCATACCATCTTTGGGAGAGCACTAAAGACATCCCTAGTATCCTTTCATCATTGTGAATGTTCACTTTGTTTAAAAACAAGTTATGAAAATTTATTTATTTAAAACAATGATATTTCTCAATTAAAATATGCAAAACATTTGTTGAATAAAAAACAAATAAGAGTGCAAATAATTGGATAAAGGCTCAAATTTATTTGATGGAATGGTAGTCTGCAAATGGCAAGACTCCATAGATCTTTACAAATTTGAAATTGGTGATATATATTGGAAAAGGGTTACATTGAACATAATGACCATTTCTCCACCAACTCTGAATCTGATGTATTTGAAGCTTCAGTTGACGATGACTGAGCGAGAATCTCTGACAGATGACAGTTTGTAGAACAAAGCCTTGTCAGGATGCAGTTACTTGCCAAATCCCTAATTTTTGCCTAGATTTCCCCAGGGTGAGGTACCCAATCTAGCGGGATATGTATTCATTTTTTATGTCTCTAACTTTTGCCTGGATCGCCCTTTCGGGTTTTCAATCCACCGAGACGCTCATTTTTGCCTAAGCCGCCCTTTCGGGTTTTCAACTTAGCGAGCTATTCTGTTTTATTTTATTTTTAGGCGAAGTATTTCTTGACTGCATCTGAATTCAAAGGACGAGTGAAATCCTCCCCATCCATAGTTATAAGTATCAAAGCGCCGCCTGAAAAGGCTCTCTTAAAAACATATGGACCTTCATAGTTTGGAGTCCACTTGCCCCTGGAATCGGGCGCGAAAGATAAAACTTTCTTGAGCACAAGGTCACCCTCTCGGAATACACGAGGTTTGACCTTCTTATCAAAGGCTTTCTTCATCCTTTGCTGATATAACTGACCATGGCACATGGCAGTCAATCTCTTCTCTTCTATCAAATTCAGTTGGTCATAACGACTCTGAACTCATTCAGCATCGGTCAACTTGGCTTCCATCAAGACTCTCATTGATGGGATCTCCACCTCTACTAGGAGCACAATTTCCATGCCGTAAACAAGAGAGAAGGGGGTTTCCCCTATTGAAGTGCGGACAGATGTACGATACCCATGCAAGGCAAATGGCAGCATCTTATGCCAATCTTTGTACGTAACAACCATCTTCTGGATAATCTTCTTGATATTCTTATTAGCAGCTTCAACAACCCCATTCATCTTGGGTCTATAAGGAGAAGAATTATGATGTGCAATCTTGAACTCGCTACACAACTCTTTCATCATCTTGTTGTTCAAGTTGGATCCATTATCTGTAATGATCTTATCCGGCACACCATAACGGCATATGAGTTGATTCTTGATAAACTTCACGACCACCTGCCTGGTTACGTTTGCATATGATGCCGCTTCAACCCACTTGGGGAAATAATCAATTGCTACAAGAATAAATCTGTGACCGTTGGACGTTTTCAGCTCTATCATGCCAATCATGTCAATCCCCCACATGGAGAAGGGCCATGGTGATGAAATCACATTCAGAAATGTCGGGGGAATATGAATCTTATCCACGTAAATCTGACACTTGTGGCATTTCTTCACATATTTGCAGCAGTCAGACTCCATTGTCAGCCAATAGTAGCCTGCTCTCAACATCTTTCTAGCCATGGCATGTCCATTGGAATGAGTACCAAATGAACCCTCATGGACCTCAGTCATTAACAACAAGGGCCAAATCACCGTAAACATCAAGATGTTTGATCCTTAGATCAATACATTCTTCCAATCCCATAATACAGGCCTCATATTCCGCCATATTATTCGGGCATTTGAAAGTTAGCCTTGCTGTAAAAGGAAAATGTGTGCCCTGAGTGTAGCGGGGTATTCGTTACCTTTAGAGATATGGACTAAATCTAAGGTAAACCATACAAGTCGAGTCGCCACCACTCTTCTATTTATCCAAAGGAATGGTTAGAAAGCGAACAAAAACCTAAACGTTTTATCGAATAAAAAACTAGTAAAAATGTCAGAGATCGGGGTAAGGGGGTTGGTTATGCAATGGGAAGGTTTTAAGCACCCAAAACATCCTAGGTACTCCTAGGGAGCCCTTTTCATACTTGTTGTAAGGTTGGTATTTTGTAAAAATTTATTTGTGCAAACATGATTGAAGAGATGAGAAGAGAATATACAAGTTTATTTACATTTTGTGTTTGGATGGATAAACCCATTGCCTACGTACCAACTTAAAAAAGATTAGGATCAAAACCTCGTAGTTCGGGGTAAAAATCTCAAAATGATTGGTGAATTGATTGGTCCAAAAGCCTTAAGGTCTTTTGTTATCCAAGGGAGAGAACTCAACCTAAAACCACAAATCCACCATGTGAGGATAGCTTCAACATGCTAGTGAGGGGTGAACCCTATAATAAGCATGGAAGACTCATTGTCCATCACTAAGGATATAGGTGAGTATTACATCTACTTCAAGGATAACTCAAACCTAATAGCTAAAGGTTATGAAAAATTTGCTTAAGAAAGTTGCCTTTGAAAACACAAAAAAACATTTGAATGGGTTATATTTACCAATGAAAAGTATGTATAAAATATGGTCAAAGTTGATTTAAAAGTTCAATTCAAAATAAGTGTTATGAAAAGATAGTTTGAAAATAAAAAGCATAAGGCTTAGTCTAATGTTTGAAAGAAGTGTTAAATGTTTGCACAAATTTTTTTTGGCTTGGGTTAGAGTGGGGAGAAGAAGAAGAATGACTAAGGTCCTAATCATGCAAAGATGAGGGAAGAGAAACAAAACCACACAAGCAGTTCCTCTCTTGAGATCATATTGATGATCCAAGTAGCTCCCATCCTTTGGAATATGCAAGCAAGATAATAGTAAGCTCAAGCAACCATCAAACAAGTCTCTTAAGAGATCCTCAATGCATCTTGTATCTTTCACCTTGGATGAACATGACAATGGTTCTTCAATTTGAGCTCTCATAGGATTCCCTAGCACAAGAGCACACACATCAAAAGTTTTATGAAACAAATCAAGAATGGACAAGAGTGAGTTTAGAGGTTTGGTCCTTCTAATCCATCTTCACATCAAGATCCTTTTACTCCAATTTGCATAGGGAAAGTCCTAGAAACTAAGTCCATTTGTCCATTTCTTTGCATTTTGGTCCACAACAATCAAAACAAAAGCACAAGCACAATAATATATACACAATTATGTGCTCAAGTGAGCAAAAGGCAAATTGCATTAATATAAATATGTGCTCAAATGAGCAAAGGAAAAAGCAAATGAATAATATGTACAAGAATAGTAAATTGCATAGAAGTAAAGAGCAAAAAGTAAATGTTAATTGTTAATGGTTAGTGTTAGTATTTAGTGTGCCATAAGGCAAATTTAGCGCTATGTTAAGCAATCGTAATTGGACTTATGTAGAAGTCACAACTATCTGAGGTCGGTCAATAATAATGTAGGCAACAACACAAGTTAGAAGTCTTGATTAGTGAACCAAGTTCCAACAACTTGCCATGCCAAAAAAAAAGAAGAAGAGAAATGATCTTGTATTGGTTTAATTCCTTTGCATGATTTAAAAAGCAATCTATCCTTAATGCAAAGCCATTCACTTAATCATTTGATCAAGATGAATTAGATTTGAATCAAGGAAGATTAAACCTCCCTAATCAATGCTAACTTATCAACCTTTAACTCATTGATCAAAAAGAAAAGAAGAAGAAGAAGAAGATGGATAATGAAAATGAAGAAAAAAAGTGCATCAAATGAAAAGGAATGTACCAAACCATAAATGTTGACCAAAGATAGGGAAGATCAAGGTCAAACCATAAAAATCAGAAATGAGATGAAGATTGGAAGTCAAGAAATCAAAAAAAATATATTTGGCATTTTTAATATTTGAAAATAAACTTGAGTTAAAATATTAAAGAAAGGTCAAACTTCAAATTCACTTCAAATTAACTTTAAAAAGTCCAAGTGAATTATCCCAAGTTCAACATGGTCAAACAAAGTTTGACAAAAAATTTCAGCATTTTTAAAGGTCAGAAACTATTTTTAATCAATTAAAAATGAAGAAAAATAACCTAATTGAACTAAAATCTCAAATAAATCTCAAATCAATTAATAAATTGATGAGAATACTTTTCATAGATCCATCATCATTCAAAGAGGTTAGAAAAATATTTTTGTATTTTTTGGATATCAAAAACTATTTAAAATGAATTAAAAATGACCAGAAAAGAGAAAATTATTAAAAAATAGCAAATGATGAAATAAAACCTATTAAAAATCATTTTTAGAAACTAGAAATTAAAAGAGAAATAATGCAATTGGTCCCATATTTTTTGGACCAATAATAAAAGAGATGTGAATTTTTGAAATAAAAGGAAATAAAGAAAATAAAATCAGAAAATAAGAAAATACGAAAAAAGGAGAGGCGTTGGATCCAGTCTCATTAATTGAGCTGGCACATCACACGGCCTCTGAGCGCGCTCCCACCATATGCCTTAGTCAACTGAGACACACGAGGCAATATAAAAAGTCATAACAAAGGAGGGACGAGATTAGATCTGGAGATTGAGATCAATGGCTCATAATTAATCTGGCAATGAGACGGTGGCCAGCGCCACCGTCTTCTCCGGTGAGCTCCGACGAAGGTCAAAAAACACAAAGGTTCAAATGCTTACTAAAATGAACGATCCAGGCACCATTCGAAAGGTGAAGTGATGTACATCACTCCTATATCACTCACTTCCACTCTAGATTCCTATTAAGTGAGAAATCAGAGATGGAAGTTTGGTGATGTTTAACTGAACTTGCTCGATTTCAACAATTAAACACTCAATAATGATGCCTCTATAGAGAGGACTTCAGACAACACAATATCAAGGCCAGTGGATCAAAGTATAAGGAGATTCGAAGCAAAAAAATAGTTGATCAAAACCTTTGGATTATGAAGATTTGAGTCCCTTTCCTTGGTTTCTTTTGCAAAACAGAAGTTCAATAGATCAAATGATGAAGGTTTAGGAACTTTAGATCTGAAAATTCAACCAAATGCAATTGAATTTCAGATCTGAATTTTTGAAGAAAAATGAACTTTGTTCCTTTGGTATGGTTAGGGATTCACTCTTGCAGCATTTCAGGTGCCTTCAGGTTGGAGAATTATGAAGCATATCACATGTATTTATAGCTGGAAAGGGCTGAGTGCATGAGTTAGCTTGTGTGCATGGCAAATGGATTTTTCATTGCATGGGCTTGTGTGATCATGTGGAAGGCCCAATGAAGACTAAAATGACCTGCTGAGTTCATGTGAATTGCAAATGGACGTGTACAAGAAGTGTAAACAGCTCATGCATGGCAATTGAATTGAATTTCACAAAATGCACTTAATCTTTCATGCCTTCGAAAATGGTGCTTCCAAACTCCAAATACTACCTCATGAGTAATGGTTAGAAAACTTGTTGCATAAGGAACAAATGATATGTTGATCAAAATTCCAATTGGGCCTTGGAAATTAGTGAAATTTGAGCTTAAAGTGTAGGGTGCAAAACATGCATAAGTGAAGTTTCCAAATTTGGCCAATGTTCAAGCCCTTCTGTTTCAATGATGAAAGCTTCAAATGATAAAATATTCAACATGAAAGTTGTATATCTTTTCAAGACAATCAATTTGGACTTAAATTTTGCATCATTTGGGTTTTTAATGAAGACGTTATGGGCACTTGAAGTTGGAATTTTTTCCATTTCAATGCATTTGGCCCAAAGTGACCTATAATGTTTTGCATTATCACATGTATTTCTTTTAAGATTTTGAAATTTTGCTCAACATAACATTTGAAGTAGACACAATACGATTTCCAATTCATTTTGTCCCACTTCAAAATCATAAAAAATGAATGAGTTATGTTCTTGGGAAGTTGACCCAAAATTAGGGTTTCAGTCAAAATGACCTATAATGTCTTGGAATGGATGATGATCTTCCATGCTTCAAATCAATTTTTTATGAACATGAAAGTTGTTCACATTGTCCTTAATAATATTTTTTCTCTTAAGATAATCTCCATTTGACTAACACATAAAAAGTTAGGTCTCAGTGCATTTCAAAATAGACAAATGAATTGACTGATAAATTTCCAAGTCCACCATTCATATCTTGATGAATTGATGATTGAGGGAACTCAAATAAGTTCAAATATGCATGGAATGATGAATTAAAGAACTTACCTTGATTGTATTTTACCATGGGCTGAGGTTGCTTCATGAGCAAGGCATTATTGATGATCTGATGAATTAGGGTTTTCTTGGGAAACAAACCTCAAATCCTTTGACTTGCTTTGATCAAAAATGATGAATTGAGATAATAGGGAGGCATATTTGATGGATGAGAGCTTTGGGAACCATTTCCATGCTTGCTTTCATCTCCTCTTGACCTTTTCATTGCACAAAGGATCTTCTAGAAGCTTTCAGACCTTGTGATTGCTCAAGCTACAAACAAGAAATGTTAGTGACATATTTTTGTGCTTTTGGTTAGTAAATAAAATGAGAAAAGCAATGATATACAATTCAACCATGCTTGGTGATCTCAAACCACTCACAAGAGGTCCCCATCCAAAGGGAAGGAGCCAAGGTGCTTATGATCCTTGAGGTTTTGCAAATGCAATGTTATGATGCCATGAGGGATCTTAGGGCAAAAATTGGGGTCTTACACTGAGGAGTAATAATCACTTCCCCAATACCATTTCCATATTGATTCACAGCGCCATCAAACACCATGCTCCATTGGGAACCAGGCTCTGGCTCTTCATCGAGCGTAGGCTCATCATAATCTTTCATTTTCAAATACAGAATCTCCTCATCTGGAAAGTCATACTGAACAGACTGATAATCCTCAATTGGTTGGTATGCCAAGTGGTCAGCCAAGATACTACCTTTTATCGCCTTCTGAGCTCGATACTCAATATCATACTCAGACAACAACATCTACCAACGGGCAATCCTCCCAGTTAAAGCAGGCTTCTCAAAGATGTGCTTAATTGGACCCATTTTGGATATCAACCAAGTCGTATGATTCAATATATACTGGCGTAATCGCTTAGCATCCCAAGCCAAAGCACAACATGTGTTTCTCAAGCATTGAGTATCGAGACTCAAATTCAGTGAACTTCTTACTCAGGTAGTAGATAACATATTCTTTCTTCCCTGATTCGTCTTGCTGACCAAGGACACAACCCATTGATTCTTCAAGAAATGTCAGATACATAATCAATGGTCTCCCTTCCACAGGAGGAGAAAAATTCGGAGGCTCAGACAAATACTCTTTAATACTGTCAAAGGCCTTCTGACAATCCTCGGTCCAATCATGAGACTGATCTTTCCGGAGGAGCTTGAATATCGGCGCACATGTGGCAGTCATGTGGGATATGAATATGGAAATATAATTCAAGCGGCCAACAAAACCTCGGACTTGCTTCTCAGTTTTGGGCGCAGGCATCTCTTGTATTGCTTTGACCTTTGCAGGAGCAACCTCAATACCTCTTTCGCTGACAATAAAGCCCAATAACTTGCCGGAACGGACTCCAAATGTACACTTATTAGGATTCAGACGAAGCTTATACTTCTTCAAACGCTGAAAAAGCTTCAACAAGTGTTCTACATGTTCAACTTCCGTTCTTAACTTCGCAATCATATCATCAACATATACCTCGATCTCCTTGTGCATCATATCATGAAACAAGGTAGTCATAGCTCGTTGATACGTGGCTCCTGCGTTCTTCAAACCGAAGAGCATCACTCGATAACAGAATGTTCCCTAAGGTGTGATGAATGTTGTCTTCTCCATATCCTCAGGTGCCATTTTAATCTGATTATATCCGGAAAATCCGTCCATAAACGAGAAGACATTGAATTTAGCTATATTATCTACCAACATAGCAATATGCGGTAGAGGAAAATCATCTTTCGGAATAGCTTTATTTAAGTCTCTATAGTCCACACACATTCGGACTTTTCCATCTTTTTTAGGCACGGGCACAATATTGGCCACCCATTGAGGATATGTAGAAGTCACCAGACACCCTGCATCAATTTTCTTCTGAACTTCTTCTTTGATCTTCACTGCCATATCAGGATGAGTTCTTCTGAGCTTCTGATTCACAGGCACGCACTCAGACTTCAAAGGCAGGAAATGTTGAACAATATCTATATCTAGACCAGGCATGTCTTCATATGACCAGGCAAAGACGTCGACGTACTCTCGTAGCAACTCAATCAACCCCTTCTTAACAGATTCTTCCAGGAGTGCCCCAATATTTACTTCTCTAAAACAATCTTCAGACCCCAAGTTGACTGTTTCCAGATTCTCAAGATGTGGCTGAATGATCTTTTCTTCATGCTCAAGTAGACAGGTAATCTCGTCAGGAATCTCTTCAACATCATCTTTTTCTGCCTCAAATACAGGGAACTCAAAGTTGGGAGATGGTGTTAGATCATTATGTTCAATGGGTTTGATCAACCTGCATAATGATTTTGGATATAAAAGAGATTTTAGAATTCAAGCAAAGCAAATCATTATGTAGATGAAAAAGATTGATTTTTTTAGGGTTTTATGTGATCACCAATTTCATGCAAAAGCGAAAAGGGAAAATAATTGGAAAAACAAACATTTAACATGAATTTATTGAATGAAAATATCATTGTATTTATGCACCAAGAATGTCATCACTTCTCCTTTTGGCATGGGAGGAGGGTTTTCAAACACAATGAACATTACTTTGACTTATGGATAACTGTTGGAACATCAACAACGACCCAATTATTGCAGATCCCTCTAGGGATGACGAAGTTGCCAGAATCCTCTGCATCCTCTTCCAAAATGGCAACAGCCTCTTCATCTTGACCGGTGTGGATGAATCCACCACTCTTGAACAACCCTTGCTTGTTGAAGACACCAGAAGAATAGCCTATGCCAGCCCGGGATTTGTTGTCTTCCAGCTTAATCATTTGCCCCAACCAGCAGTTGCACCATGCTCGATGGCCAACTTCGCATCTTTATAGGATGCAAATGAAGAAGTTCCCTTCTTAATAGGCTCAGAAATAGATAAAGCTTGGAACAGAGTTCCAACTTCATCCTCAGGATCTATATAAGAGAAGGAAGACAAATGGTTAACCAGGAGAGCCTTCTCTCCCCCTACCACGACCAACTTCTTGTTCTTCACAAACTTCAGTTTCTGGTGTAAGGTGGATGTCACGACGCCTGCCTCGTGAATCTATGGTCTACCCAATAGACAATTATACGATGGGTGAATATCCATAACCTGGAAGGTAATCTGGAAATAACTTGGTCGAATTTTGACTGGGAGATCAACCTCTCCAATCACAGTTTTACGCGACCCATCGAAAGCTTTCACTACCACTCCACTCTGCCTCATGGGAGGCCCCTGATATGATAACTTTGCAAGAGTGGACTTCGGCAACACATTCAATGATGACCCAGTGTCCACCAGCACATTGGACATGGCATCATCTTTACAACTCATAGAGATGTGTAGTGCCAAGTTGTGGTCTCTTCCCTCCTCGGGGAGATCAGCATCACAAAAACTTAAATTGTTACAAGTTGTGATGTTTGCAACAATACTGTCAAATTTTTCAATCGTGACGTCGTGATCCACATACGCCACATTCAACACCTTCTATAGAGATTCTCGGTGTGGTTCTGAATTCATCAACAAGGATAGTACAAAGATTTTTGATGGCGTTTGTAGAAGCTGATCTACCACGTTGTACTCACTTCTCTTGATGAGCCTCATCATCTCATCACAGTCTTCTTACGCATTGCCACTCGGGCCAACAGAGACAGAAGTTCTCAACGTAGAGGTAGGTTTAGCAACAAGGGCCGGATTCGGAGTATTCACAGCATTCCCAACCGGGCGTTCAGCATAATCAGTAGTATCATTCCTTCGAACATCAGCTTGAGGTTTCGGCGGAGCCGAGAAAACACGACCGCTGCGGGTCAGGCCGTTGACGTCGGCAATGTTAACAACAGATGAAGAGGGCAGGGGCACCTCTTTCCCATCCTCTAATGCTACAACATTGTAGTGATAGGGAACCGCTTTCTCAGAAGAATATGGTACAGGGCCAGATGGCTTAATGATTAAAGCAGGAGAAGCCTTTTGCTTGCTACCATCATACTTGATAATAACAGGCTCGAGGATCCGGAATACTGGAGAAATTACATTGACTTCATCAGTATCTTCATCAACATTTCTGTTTTGAAGTATCTCAATAACTCCTTCATCCAGCATTTCCTGAACATCTTTGCACACTTGGCGACATCCTCTTTGATTGACAGAACAAACTCGACTTCTATCGTGGTCATGCTCATAATGACTATAATCACACAGTAGTCTATGCATCTCGACCAGAGATTGTCGAATATGACTGACATATTTGACCTTGTACTTACCAGGACAGCCCTGGACCATGTTGACAGATTTCCCATGCTCGGGCAATGGGTTCTTCTTTACATTAGGACTTATGTCCTCGAAACATAAAATACCACACCTCACAAGGTCTTGAACCTTGGTCTTCAAAGGGTAGCAATTTTCCACATCATGTCCGGGAGCACAGGAATGATAAACACAGTGTAATTCGGGCTTATACCACCACTGAGGGTTGGTAGGTATAGCCGGCGGGTCTCGTGGAGTAATCAACTTTCTCTCTATCAAAGAGGGATATAATTCTGCATACGTCATCGGAATAGGATCAAAGGTGACCCTTTTCCTCTCGTAACATGTGCTGGCTTGATTACTGTTTCGAGGCTGGTAGGCCTGCTGTTGAGGACGGTGTTGTTGTTGATATTGTGGATGTTGTTGTTGCTGATTATCTCTAAAAATAGGTGTTATATGAGCCACCTGGTGCTTGTTACCGGCAGGACGCATGGTCTTCATCCTCACTGAGGGTCTTCTTGGTTTAGCATGGGAGGTCACAACATGTGCCTCGCCATCTTTCTTCTTCCCAAACGTCCCATACCTTTGGCAGAAGAGCCTTCTTCTCTGGTCATGCGCCCTTCCCTGACTCCTTCTTCCAAACTCATCCCCATTATCACCATCTCAGTGAAGTCAGAAGGAGCGCTGACAATCATCCGCTTGTAATAAAAAGAACTCAAGGTCTTCAGAAAGATCTTGGTCATCTCTTTCTCTTCCAGCGGGGGCACAATCTGTGTTGCTACCTCTCGCCACCTCTGGGCGTATTCTTTGAAGGTTTCCTTGTCCTTCTGGGACATGACCCTCAATTGATCCCTATCGGGAGCCATATCCACATTGTACTTGTATTGCTTGACGAAGGCCTCGCCAAGGTCATTGAAGGATCAGATGTTCGCACTGTCCAAGCCCATATACCAACATAGGGCAGCACCAGACAAATTGTCCTGAAAGTAGTGGATGAGCAGTTGGTCGTTGTCGGTCTGAGTCGACATTTTCCTGGCATACATGACCAGGTGGCTGAGAGGGCAAGTATTTCCCTTGTACTTTTCAAAGTCAGGAACCTTGAACTTTATATGGATTTTCACATTAGGGACCAAGCAGAGCTCGACAGCAGACTTGCCGAAAAGATCTTTTCCTCGAAGATTTTTCAATTCCTTGCGGAGCTCAAGAAATTGATCATTCATGGTATCCATCTTCTCATAGACATCTGGGCCCTCAGACGGCTCAGAATGGTAGATGGTGTCGTCTACTCTGGGCATAGTATGCACGACAGGAGGAGGAACATCAAGGACCAGGCTAGATGCCGGCAGAGAAGCAAAAGTGGGTGCAGGACCCTCAGGCATGAAGTTGGGAGGCATCCCCCATGGAAACTCGGCTGGCATGGCTGTTGGAGCAAAGTGTGCGATGGCCATAGGCACAGTTGATGAGACAATCTCGGAGATGACTGTCCTCTGGGGAGGATTTGAGGGTGTCTGTAAGACCCCAATTTTGTCCCTAAGATCCCTCATGGCATCATATCATAGCCTTACAAAGCCTCAAGGATCATTGGACACCTTGCTTCCTTCCCTGTGGGTGGGATCTTTCTTGAGAGTGGTTCTTGATCACCAAGCATTGCTTGCATTTGTATATCATTGTTTTTCTTTTAATCACTAACCAAAAATGTATAAAAATATGTCATCTAACATTTGTCTTGCAGCTTAAGCAGTCAACAGGCCAAGGCAATTCAAGTGAATCCTTTGTGCAAGAGATGAGGTTTCCTTTGAGATATGGATCATGTGATCATTATTTTGAGCTTATGAAAGCTATAGGTTCATTTCTGAACCAATTCTCCAAGTGGTTGAGGCTAAAGTTCATCAGAATACTTTCAGGTCATCTAAGGACCAATGCCAGTCAACTATGGGTTTTGAATTGAGAAATTGAGTTTCTTCATCCCATTCATGTCCAAAATTTTTTTATTCATCATGTCAAACCTTTATCTTGAAGAATTTGAAGCCAGTGCAAAAGTTTCCCAAAATGGAAAGTGACCTATAATTTCAAGTTTCCAAAAATGGAAAGTTTTTGGACCAACTTCAACTCAACTTTACAACATCAAAGAAGCTTCAAATGAATTTTTGTCCAACATGAAAGTTGAAGATCTCTCTCTCCCATTTCCAAAAAGTCCAAGATCATGAGCATCTGATGAATGGTTGAGGAGATATGATCAAATCATTTCCAAGTGTGCATGGAACTTCAAAAGGCCATAACTTTTGACTCATAACTCCAAATTGAGTGCTCCTTTTTGCATTTTGCTTGTCATGACATGTATTTTCCAAATCATTAATCACATTGCATGAAATTTCATCATATTATCATTTGTTCTTTCATGCCCATTTTGGAGGGAAAATGACAAATTTGAAATTGGTGCATTGTATGAACAAAATACCATTGCCATTATGCTTATGAGATGATTTTAAGTGAAATTGATCATGCACATGCTACTGTTCACGTCCAAATGCTCCATGCACCTCACAATTTCAATTTTTGGTCATGCACCTTATTTTTGCTAATCTCTAATTAACCAATGCCTAATTAGATTTTCAGTAGGATTAACACATAGTATAAATGCTTAATCATAACAGAAATGTTCAGAACTTCACATTCTAGATCCAAAACTTTTTTTCCCTCCAAAATTTTCTCTCAATCAAAACTTGAAAATTCTCCACATAGCATAGCATTTTTCTTCCATATTCTGGTTCATTGAGTGTAGTGGATGAAGAATCAAGCATTGGATCATTGAGTTTGGCAAGAATTCGTGCATAATCCAAGGAAGAACATGAAGATGGAAACTGATTTTTGAGCTAGATCTAAGCCTCTCCAAGCTTCAATTCATTCATAAAGCTTCAAGACATCACCTCAGGAGTTGATCTGGACACTTGCAAGGCATTGAATTCACTGTTTCATTGATCTGCTCTTCAAGAGGTAAAAATTCGACCCTCTTAATTCTTGATGCTATGCATATGTTTAGATAGATCTCCTCACGCTGAAAATTCTGATATAGATTTTATGGAATTTGGATGAATATTGACCGAGTTGCATGGATTTGAAGTTTTGAATCCAATAATGTTTTTGTTCGATTTGCTTTGTACATGATGAATTGATGTGAAATAATGCTGGATTTGTAATGTACGTGGCATGAGCTTTCATTTGGTATAGATATTGCACGATTCTGGATTTTTTTTTGCATGAAGTTACTGTAGAGCCACCGTCTTCACGAAGAAGACGGTGGAAACCTCCTTGCCTGGCCGCGCGCTCCGCCGTCTGCATTTAATTGAGATGCTAGGGTTTTTGTCCTAGTCATGTGCCACATGTGCTGCCTTTTGGCCTTTTGACTAATCCACATATGCATTGACCGGTGACTGGACGTGCCAACACATTAATGAAACTACAACGTTTCATCCATTCCCGCGCTTCAATTCCCACTGGTTGCAATTTCTGGATTATTTTGCCATGCGCTTACATTTTCATATGTACCTGCTTCGATTCCTGCTGAAGCCACTTTTTCAAATTAATCACATCTTTGCCTTTCCCTCCAATTTTATCATATGCTTTGATTCATTTTATTTCATTTTTCTTCCATATTCAAAAAATCATTAAAAATAGCATATGCATCCAATTAATTCCCAATTTTTTGCAAAATGTTCATGTGTTTGTCTATTATTTTTTGGTGGTGGTTTCATGATTTTATCATCTCTAGAATTTGAATTGTGATTGGTTGATTGATCATGTGTGCAAAATGTGACATGCTTCATTCTTTCTATTGTGAAATGCTCAATAATGATCCAATTACCATGAAATTTTGTATGATGATCCCCAACATGTTGCTTGACCTTTGAGGCTTGGTTGTGTATTTTTATCATTTTTTTATTTCTGTTTTATGCACATGATTGTATGGTGTGACAATGTGTGTCACACAATTGGATGTCTTGCTTGTGCATTTTTATATCCATATCAATTGAACTCTGTTGATTCTAATTTTTGGCATGATGATTATATTTGACATGCTGTATGCTCATGAAAATTTCCATAATTGTTTGAGTCATTTCTGTTTTAATATGGAATTTTCATTCTTGATGACCATTTGTGTGCTTTGAATTTGTCCTTGCCATATCTTGCTCATGAGATGACTTTGCTTTATGCTTTTGACTTGGTCCTTTTTAAGACATGTTCTTATGTGTTTAAATGAGCTTTATGTTGAGTTTTAGTTGCTGTTTTGACTTTTTTCTCCATCTTTGACCCTAGGCTTTGCCCTAGTGGTTTGGACTCACATTTTGAGCTTTGCATTTCAGGTTCAAGCAATAAGTCCTAATGGATGATGTGATCTTCTTGCTTGAGATACAATTTGCTTTGTTTAACTAATGTTGATTTTGTTGTAGGTCCTTGGGTGGCTAACTCACTTGAGTTGTTGACTTGCATTGTGTATATTGGTTGTTTGACTGTTGTCATATGTTGGTTGTTTGTCTGAACATAATACTGATTGTTTAGCTTTTCATACAGGTACCTTAGCCGCTTTAAGTTCATTCGAGCTTTGCTTTGCTTGTGGTTGGCATACCACTTAGGTAATTTCCTTAACTCCATGTAGTCTGGAAGACCTGTCATGTTATTTTGGCAGGCACCTGTCTGAAGTCCTCCTTAAGAGGCAATGTTTGTGTATATTTATCTTTGTGCTTAAGACCTCCTTCTCGAGGCATACAGGTTAAGTCCTCCTAAGTGAAGAGGCATTGGCAGATAGAAGGGATGTGCAATCCATCCCATGCTATTCAGTCGAGTCTTTCATATTGCTCGCACTACGTGCTGATGCATTTGAATAAACACCCAAGATCATTGTATATCGAGTCAGTCATGTGGAGTAGAGTTCCTCATTCTGGACTCCCACACTTTCATTGATTTAAGCTCACCCAGGCCAGGGTTAAGAGCTATGAGGCATAACCCTCATTTCCCATTTCATATGCTTCACCCTAACTCTCAATGTTAGGGTTAAGAGCTCAAAACACCCATACAGTACCGGCTTGTTTGTCGAGGTTGACATGACCCCTTGACTAAAGCCTAACCTTGATTGAGCCTCTTGATTGTGTATAGTGTGTGCTAATTGATTGATTGTGATTGCTTGTGCTTGCTTTGCATATTGTTCTTGCATGTTGCTTGTGCATACTGTTGTTGCATATTGCTTTTACATTTGTTATTTGCTTTGTTTGAGGAGTCAGATATAAGACCATTGATTGGCCATCTGTTTCCTGTTCCTATTGGGGAGCTGGATTTAAGACCATTTATTGGCACTCCATTTCCTTTTCTGTTTCTTTTTGTGGAGTCAGGTGTAAGACCATTGATTGGCTACCCGTATCCTATTTTGTTTCTTTTTGTGGAGTCAGGTGTAAGACCATTGATTGGCTACCTGTTTCCTATGTTGCTTTGTGGAGTTGGACGTAAGACCATTTATTGGCACTCCGTTTCCCGTTTTGTTTTCGGAGTTGGATATAAGACCATTTATTGGCCATCCGTTTCCATCTTTATTTCTTTGTGAACCTTGCTTGTTTGCTTTGTGCTTGTTGCCTATTCCAAAGGAACCACTTGGATCATCTACATATGATCTCAAGAGAGGAACCCCTAAGAAGTTTTGCTCTTCATCCTCCCACCTTTTTGTTCTTAAAACTTCCATTTGCATGTTAACCCAAACCAGAAAACTGTTGTGCAAACATTTTCACTTGCATTTCAAAACTAGAAACCTAGGCCTTATGCCTTTGATTTTCACACTTCACTTTCATAATACTTCTTCTGAATTGAATTCTAATCATACCTTGACTTATTTTGTGAATAATTCTAATTAACTAATTCCACCCATTCAAGTGTTCTGTGGCCTAGTCCACTTCTTAATCAAGTTTTCATACATTAGCCGTATATCTCAGTTATCTTAGTGGTTGATGTGAATCTCACCTTTTGTCCTTAGTGATTGAATTGTAAGACTTCCTTGCTTATTATAGGGCATAATCCCTCACTAGCAAGTTGAAGCTGTTCTCACATGGTGGACTTGTGGTTGTATAGGTTGAGTTTTCTCCCGTGGATAATGAAAGACCTTAAGGCTTTTGTTTAAAATCAATCCACTCACTTTTTTTTGGAAATCTTTTAGCTGAACTACGAGGTTTTGATCCTGTAAGGGTACGTAGGCAATGGATTCATCCATCCAAACACAAAAATAATAAAATTTGTACATTCTTTTCTCACCTCTTCCCTCATGTTTGCACAATAAATATTTCATAAGCGATCACTTTTTACAACAAGTTGTGAAAAGGGTTCCCTAGGAGTACCTAGGATGCATTGGGTGCCTAACACCTTCCCTTTGCATAATTACCCCCTTACCCAGATCTCTGTACCCCTTTTATTAGTTTTCTTTGCAAAACTTCTTAGGCTTTTGTTCGCTTTTTAGCCATTCCTTTGGATAAATAAAAGTGCGGTGGCGACTCTACCTTGTATGATTTACCTCGGATCTAATCAATATTTCCGATGGTGACGAATACACCGCTACAGTGTCGGAGACGATTAGCTATGGGCAGCCATGAATGACTCAATCAGGGCAGTCAATCTGGCTACTTCCTCCTTAAGCTCACGGTTCTCTTGTTTCAAATGATCCATCAGTCTTGAAATGTTGGCTCGGGTGTAGTACCGGTGAGTCAGCTTGTCTTCAAAATAAATGAAGAACACGGAGTTAGACCATAGAACAAGAAGCCTGGAGCAAAATCTGCTGATGCACATGATGCATGCAATGCATTTGATTTAATTTTTATATCAGAGGAACTTTAGAGCTCTATTTGCAAATATTGGAAATATTAAACATTTATCACATATGGAAATATCATATCAATAATATTTGGAAATATTTTTACACCAAAGAAGTACATTCTTGGTAACCAAATACAAGAGGAAAGGAAAAATGAACATCCTATGGACCCCTAGAAGAAATCATCTAAATCTATGGACACAGGAAGATAAGATGCACGAAGCCTCTTCACCTCCCCCTCGTAGGCTGCCTCCATAACTGCCTTCTCTTTGGCGAGTCGATCATACTTCCTCTTCCAAAACTTGGAAGACTGAGGAAGTAGGGAAGTCCAGGCATCGTCAGGATCATCAATAACCTGATGCTCAAGGAACTCTATCAAAGCATCCTTCTCCTTGATCTGCTGAAGCAACTCCTCTCGTTCACGGATCCAGGCACGCGAACGGTCTTCGTCTCTCAACTCCTCTACTCCTTGGACAGGGAGGGTTGAAGGCCCAACCACAACCAACGGTGTAGGTCTTGGATACTCGTAAGGCATGAGGTACTCAGAATCTCTCCTCCTAACCCAAGAAGTATAAGGCTCCAAAGCGAAACAATTCTTCGGACCTAGCTCATTCCTTCCTTTCCTATGGATCTTGCGCCAAGCGCGGACCATCCTGCCCTTCAAGCCTTGGGGATCTTTACCCTCCTGAAAGAACACACCCTCTAACAGAATGTTATTAGGTTTATCCTTTAGGGGGAACCCAAGCTGACGACATGCCAAAATAGGGTTGTAGTTAATCCCACCACATGTACCAAGAAGAGGCACATTGGAGAATTCACCACAAGAGTCGATAATCTGCACACAATCATATACACGGTTGTACCTAAAGATATCATCATTGGTGAGAGACATAAGTCTCGTGGACCACCGTAGACATCCTTTGTTCTCCTTGAAGGCGACCGTCTGTGGTAAGTGCAAAATAATCCACTTGTACAACAGAGGCAAACAACACACAATGGTAGCTCCACCCTTTGCATTACTCATGTGCAAAGAAAAGTAAGTGTCACTCAACAGAGTCAGAACGAGATTAAGAGTAGAGAAAATCCTAATAGCGTTCACATCCACAAACTTGTCGATGTTGGGGAATAACACTAGCCCATAGATGAGAAGTACAAATATGGCCTCAAAGGCGTCCTCACTCATGGCCTTCCCATACATAGTAGCTTGAGCAATGAGGAACTCAGAAGGGAGACCTTGAATTCCACCTTTGGTAGTCATATGAGCACCAACCATAGATTCATCTATATGCAACATATCAGCTATCCCTTGAGAAGTAGGAATACTCTCTAAGCCACTGAACATCAACTGGTCTAGAATAGGTATACCCACAAGGTAGGCATACTCCTCAAGCGTGGGCAAAAGCTGAAAATTCGAAAATGTGAAGCAACGATACAAGGGATCATAAAACTACACCAATACACTCATCAATCCCTCGTCCACTTGAGTAGTCATAACAAATAGGAGCTTCCCAAAACGAGCCTTGAAACCCAAGGGATCTAATACATAGGATGTCAAATTCCTTAGCTCTTTCAAGTCGGGTTGTCTGAAACTGTACTTCTTTGTCTTTCCATGTCTGAAAATTTGCAAATAGACCTCTTAAGTTCCTTAAAAAGTTTCTTATTATTGATGATATGGATGCAAATGGGTGCATGAATGCATGGATGCAACAATCACACTGAAGAATCAAGCAAAGCATACCAAACAAAGGTCATGGGATGGATCATGTTATCCTTAATATCAATCATCCATTTTGGTGGATTATGGTTTACACCTTATCAACACCCAAGTTCCATTGATATTTAGGATACAAGAACAGATCAACCATGAATCAAGGGTTTGTTGCTAGTCACGAGCATGGAGTCTCAGTTAAGAACCACCCAAAGGGAATGTACTAGGGTTTAAACCTGCCAAACATGTTCTACAAGAGGTTCCCATAGTCATCATCCCATCTTTCAGATATTATCGGAGAAACGACTACTCGTATTCCAAAAATATTCTCAAGAGATACTTTTATGAGTGTAGTATCGCGTAACAATCGTATCAAATCTTACACTTGAATGACTTTCGCACTACATCCTAAGAATAGGCCAAGATGGGCTTGGTAAACTAAGGTCCTTGGCTTCTAAGGTCTATATTGGAAAGAGTAATGTCTAACCATAACTACTTGTGTGACATTATTGATCCCAATATGACCTCCACCAAGTGAATGGGCTTGCAAGTCAACTTGCTAAGGAATAACTCCACACAAGTCAACAAGACTATGCCATTCTCCTATCCTAAGTGCACTCGAGTTCGGGTATAGAACTCATCTCACAAAGATCACCAAGCATACAAGGAATTAATATTCAAGCAATTCAATCATTACATACAATACAGTAATCCCAAGTCGCACCAAAATATGTCACAAAATAATATACACAACAATACAACAAATATGAAAAGTAGGCAAAACCCACTAGGCGAATGTCCCCAGCAGAGTCGCCACTTTTCTGTAGCGGGGTATTCGTTACCATTAGAGATATTGACTAAATCCAAGGTAAACCATACAAGTTGAGTCGCTACCGCACTTCTATTTATCCAAAGGAATGGTTAGAAAGCAAACAAAAACCTAAAAGTTTTATCGAATCAAAAACTAGTAAAAATGTCAGAGATCGGGGTAAGGGGGTTGGTTATGCAATGGGAAGGTTTTAAGCACCCAAAACATCCTAGGTACTCCTAGGGAGCCCTTTTCACATTTGTTGTAAGGTTGGTATTTTGTGAATTTTTTTTTTGTGCAAACATGAAATTCTAGTTAACAGAATTTCGATGTCACTGGGATGTTATGACATCCAATTCTGCGCAGATAAGAGTTATGCAGAACTTGAAAAAATAAGTGCAGTAAATAACACAAGGAATTGTTTACCCAATTCGGTCTAACATGACCTACGTCTGGGGGCTACCAAGCCAGGGAGGAAATCCACTATTAGTAGTATTAATTCAGACCTTAAACCAACTGTTTAACCCTATCACTTAATACCTACCCAATGCAATTTCAATCTTACACTAAGATCAGAGTTCCTACTCAGTCCCCCTCAATCACCTCAGTGATTACAACCTTTAATTAAGATTAAAGACAATTGTGAAGTCACACTTCAAACAACTCTTGATTGTGCTTAACAACTTTAATCAAGATATACAGCACTCACGCTTAAAAGCTTAGAGTGACACAACACTTACAACTCAATGAACACCCTATACCAATGCAATCATCTCAGTGATAATAGCTTGGCTCACAAGATACACCTAATACAAGACACACAAAAATACAGCAGCGAAGTATGATGGACACACAAAATCTTCACGCCTAAAATCCCCGAGTTCTGAATGAAGGATCGCCATCCTTTTATATTGTAGCACCTGGGCCTTGTACTTGTATTTCCTGAATTTAAGGTCAAGTGCGTTAACCTAAATTCCACATCTAGGGTACTAACAAATAGGCTATTTGTTAGGTTCATTAATTGTAGCTTAGTTGTTGGTTTCCTGGATTTTAGCTCAGCTGTTGACTTCCTGAAGAATAGCCTGAGAAAAATACTGAAACAGAAAAAGTAAACAACCTACAATTTAGCATATGTTGTCAGGAGTGAATGTCACAACATTTAGTTTGACATCCAAAGCATAGACCATATGCTGAGTCTGTTATCTTTCTGAAAACAGACTGTACAAATTTGCTGTACTGTACAGGACCAATGTGTCCATTCTTCAGTAACAGCGTACATTAATAAATGTCAAAACATCCAATTTGACATTTACACAATGAGCCTTACGTCAGGTCTGTTATCCTCTTGACAAGCAGACTGAGATACATACTGAACTGTAGCAGACAACCAACCTGCCTATTATTCAGCATATGCTGTCAATGATGAATGTCATAACATCCAGTTTGACATTCAGACAGTAGGCCTTGTGCCAGGTCTGTTATCCCCTTGATAAACAGACTGGAAATAAATACTGAGTTATTAAAAAACACCAGATGTTCTAGTCCTCAGTATCTGCTGACAAGGATGAATGTCATAACATCTAGTTTGACATTCAGTAGATCCTGTATTAGCTAAACCTGCAGCATACACCTCAAGTATGTCATGACATCAGTCAATACATCAGAGTACAGTTAGATATTCTAACATACAATGCAGTCAAACAATCAACTCCACAGCATGTCATGACATCAGTCAAGACATTAGAATCCAGCTAGTGTTTTACCATACAATGCAGCCAATTAAACATCTACAAAACATGATTGAGGAGATGAGAATAGAATATAGAAGTTATTTACATTTTGTGTTTGGATGGATAAACCCATTGCCTACGTACCATCTTAAAAAAGATTAGGATCAAAACCTCGTAGTTCGGGGTAAAAATCTCAAAACAAGTTGGTGAATTGATTGGTCCAAAAGCCTTAAGGTCTTTTGTTATCCAAGGGAGAAAACTCAACCTAAAAACCACAAATCCACCATGTGAGGATAGCTTCAACATGCTAGTGAGGGGTTAACCCTAAAATAAGCATGGAAGACTCATTGTCCATCACTAAGGATATAGGTAAGTATTACATCTACCTCAAGGATAACTCAAACCTAATAGCTAAAGGTTATGAAAAAATTTGATTAAGAGAGTGGCCATTGAAAGCACAAAAAAGTATTTGAATGGGTTATATTTACCAATGAAAACTATGTATAAAATATGGTCAAAGTTGATTTAAAGGTTCAATTCAAAATAAGTGTTATTAAAAGAAAGTTTGAAAATCAAAAGCATAAGGCTTAGGTTTCTAATGTTTGAAAAGAAGTGTTAAATGTTTGCACAAATTTTTTGACTTGGGTTAGAGTGGAGGGAAGAAGAAGAATGACTAATGTCCTAATCATACAAGAGATAAGGGATAAGAAACAAGACCACAAATGGAGTTCCTCTCTTGAGATCATATTGATGATCCAAGTAGCTCCCATCCTTTGGAATATGCAAGCAAAGTAATTAATAAGCTCAAGCAATCAACATAATCAAGCAAGCTTCTTAGAAGATCCCCAATGCTTCTTGTATCTTGCACTTTGGATGAACATGGCAATGATTCTTCAAGTTGAATTCTCATAGGATCCCCTTGCACAAAAGCACACACACATCAAAGAGTCTATGAAGCAAATCAAGAATGGTCAAGAGTGAGTTTAGAGGTTTGGTCCTTTTGTTAGACTATGGCACGGATCTAGAAGGGGGGGTTGAATAGATCCCAATTAAAAACTTTAGTCGGCGCTACCAATTTAAAAGAAAAATTGGTTTTAAAAATGTTTTTGGGTGCGGAAGCGGCCGAGGAAAATTAGTCTAAAAACGAACCGTTATTGGAAAACCGGATATGCGTTAAGCTAATGGATATTTGATTGAAAGAGATACAATTCACTACTCACAATGCACAATCAATTTTATAGTTCACTTATTTGCAAGCCTAGTTTCAATGAATCAAAATACCTAATTGAAACACAATGCAAACTTAAGGCAACTTTAGCTTAGGCAATTTTACAAACACTTGGTGTGCACAAACACTCCAAGTGATTTTTGAGTTGAGTAAGTGTTTCGATTTATCCTAGTACAATATGTTCTTGTACTTAGTATTCCAACAACAGTTTGCAACACTTTCTCAACTTAAATCAATGTTTGTCAGAAGATTGCTTAAACTAAAATCACTTAAATTTTAAGCTGAAAATTAACTTGTGCAGAAAATTAAAGAAGACAGAGATTTGATGAGGCAGTTCCCCCGCCGTCCTCGCTTCGGGGTACGTCTGCCCTCAATTCTAAAATTAGAATTGAGATGATCAATAGATATAACCTGTGATGTTTAATCGTTTTTACAAGGAGTGCAGAGTATGTAAACAACAGAATTTCGCAATATGTTGAATGATACTTCTTCTCCTTGCCCCTTGATTCAAGATGAATCAAGACCTTTGATTGTTGATGTTTGACCTCCGTTTCCTGCCGCTCGTTGATGAACCTTCCGTTCTTCAACCCCTTGGCCCGGCTGATCACGAACACGAACGAATCAAACCCGGATTCTTCACTGCTCAATCACCGACTCCGCTACTAAACTGATGAAGACTTTCTCTTATCAGTTACCTTCGCTCAGCTGAATGATAATGAAGCAACCCGTCCAAAAACCCCCAAACGCAAACCGGTATTGGAGGATAAAACCCTAATGGTTTTATTCAAGAAAGAACCTGCCAAGACTTCAACTCGAACTCGATTCTTCAATCGCTACCTCGAACCTTATCACCTTCAAACTATCACAAATCGCATCAAAAGTTATTGTGTGCAGTTGATGAATTTTGGACTGTTGAAGATGAAGATGATGAATCTTTGACAACTATTTCACTCTTTCTTGTTTCCTTGAACACTTGTACTCTAAAATTCAAATGTTAGTTAATAGAAGTGTTTTTACTTCTATTTATAGTAACAGACAAAACCAAACGGACAGAACAGAAATTTAAACTTTGAAATAACTCAGAAAACTGAGTTTGCGCGCGAACGGTCGACCATAGGGTCAGCGCACGCTGACCCGTGGGGCAAGCGCTGACTGCATGCGTCGACGCCAGGGATTTTTGCGCCGACCCGTGAGTTAAGCGTCGACCCTATGCGTCGACGCAAAGGGTTCTTGCGCTGACTCCCTCCAGTTTGGCCAGAGCCTTTGCGCCGACCCGTGAGCTTTGAGCTGACCCCTATGGTCGACTCAAAGCCTTTAAATCTGCAAAAAAGCTGTGGTTAGTGATTTTCACATATTTGGTCATGATCACGCTTTGTTTATATGTCTTTAATGATTATAGTAGCTTTAGGATAATGTGAGAAAAGGATATGGTGGGTAATGTGATGCATTTGTTCGTAGACTTGCATGGTGGTCTTTTGTCATCATCGAAACTTGACATCGTATGTTGTATGAGACTTTGTCTTTACATACTCCCCCTTTTTGATGATGACAACCCGTATAACTCAGCGTGACGAACATCATGCAGTATTGACACATTTTGCACACTCCCCCTTTCTTTTGTAATCTAAGGCCATTTGCAGTTTGTCAGACTGTTAGTTTGTCAGCAATGTCAGCATTTTTCTCCCCCTTTGACAACATCAAAAAGAAAGACAGAGTAATTATTCAAGGTTGCAACGATAAATTCACAGGCAGTAGTAGATACCAATGAAATAATATCACACAAATATCATTTCTTAACAGTAGTCATTAATTAAGAATGAGAAAATACATAATGAAGTTGTGGTGCATAAACAGGCAAAACGACAACAAAATACATGCAAAAACAACAAGCAACATGTAAAGTGCATATGAATGGCTATTGTCTTAAGTGACGGTGTCCAGGATGGTAGCATACGCCTGGATTTCTGCTGGGGTCAGCCAGAGTTTCTAGGTAATCTGTAACACCTTCCAGATGCCTAAGGCTCCCGGTGACTTGCCGATCCAAATCTGCATACCGTTCATTTAGGCTTGTGGAGAGATTGTCGAGCCGCTCATTTTGGGTTTGAAGTTGACGGTTGATTTGTGCAAGTCGGTCATCTTGGGATTGCATGAATGTTTGTTGGGCAAGTTGCATGCTTTGCATCATCTCCAACAGCTCTGAAGAATCAGCTTGATGTGGAGGGGATGGAGGAAGTTCTTCCTCAACCTGGTGATATGGCTGGTAAAATTCACGTTGAGTTGTCCAACCTGAATGTTGCCATTCACCCCAGCCACCCCATTTTGGAGCATCTTCTTCATATGTATCCGGCTGCTGTACCCAAGCAGAGCCGGAGTGGTCATGCATACCAACTGGTGAAGGACTTTCATCTCCACCAATGTAAGCATCATTGTGCCTTATTTCTTCTTCTTCTTCTTCGTCTTCTTGATCTCTTTCCACTTCATCATCTTGTTCTTCACTTTCATCACTATCAACCCTTGGAGAAACATATCCTCTTCTAACAAACTTGTATTTCTTCTGCTCCTTGCACCATACATAGCCCATCATAGACATGGTTTTTGTGCTAAACTCTTTGTCAGGTGAGATTGATTTGAGCGGGAAGGATGGATGACTAACATTGGCAGATGTGAGGACTTCTTGGATGAAGGATCCGTAGGTAAGAGCGGTTCCTCGTCCGGAATCCCGAAGGCCATACATTCTACTGGCAATGTAGTATGGCCAGTTAATTTTTATCTTATTTTTCAGAATGTAAAGCAAATGAACTTCGGGCTGTTCGACTCTAGAGAGACCGCCCTTCTTGGGCCGCAGGATGCGTGAGACAATCCAGTGGAGAATCCTTTCCCCGGCGCCCAGTTTGCCTGCAGTGACGGTTCGTGGGAACAAGTCACTCTGCACAAACTCGTCAGGATATGGCTCTTCCAACATGTCATTTAATGCACTCTTAAACTCATAGCCATCAATGTGGTGAGAATCAGTCACCTCAGGCAGGGGGTTTCCAGCATCATCCACAGACAAATCAAAATATCTATTCCAAAAGTTTGATTTAACTGATACCTTAGCAGAGCCAACTTTGGAGGAGAGTTTGTGTCCGCGAAAATTCTCATGAAGACCGGAGTAGAAGACTCGGACAAGGTCTTCACTGTATTGAGAGTTGCACTCCAAGAAATTTATGAAGCCTTGATGCTGCAATAGGCCCACGATTCGAGCGAGTTGCATGCGTTCAGCGGTAAGCTTGTAGAACGCATGTTGTGGCACAACTCCTCGTTTACCTATGTCTTTGTTGAAGATTTCAACACGAGCAGGTGGAACGAGAGATACGGCAGATATGGGAAGAGATACACCGGATGATTCACGTGGTCTCTTGCCGGAAGGTCTGCGTGATGAAGAAGCCATTTGAGAGGGTTTTGAAGCCAAGTGTTTGGATGTATAGAGAAGGTTTAATGAGGGTTTTGAGAGTGATTTTTCAAGAGAGGGGTTTTTCCCAATTTATAGTGGAAAGGTTTAGGGTTTTGGGAAGATGGAAGATCAAAGAGCAATAGCCACTAGGTAGATGCAAGTTACAAAGTAGTGGGTAGTTTGAAAGGTAATGGAATGTAATTGCACATTTAATGATGTGAATGCATGAGAGATGATTTAAAATTTTGCAGAAAAACGAAATCTGTGAGCGATGCGTCGACCATACCCCTGTATGCGTCGACGCATACTGTTTGATTTTTGAAAATATGCAGAAATTAATTGTCATGCGTCGACCATAACCCTGCTGCGGTCGACTCATACTGTACAAATTTTCATTTTCCACTATTTAGCACATGCAATGACCAGTTTGATGCATAAACAACAGTGCATATAGCAGTACACAACCAAATGGATATATTAATAGTATACATATATAAAACAAATCATTTTGAGATAAAATTTTGAAGTCATGAGTTTTAGCAGAGATATAGAGAAAGAGGAACAATATCACCTTAATGCTGAAGTGACTTAGTGAACATTAGACATGTGCTTGCAACAACAGAAATTTGTTAGCAGTACAGTATTAAGGCTTAAGATGGAAGAATGTAAACAGCAGTTTAGAGTGCCCGTTCCGAAATATCGAGGATGCCAAGTTCTCGGCGAATATGAAAGAAAGGTTCATTTGCTAGCGGCTTTGTGAAAATGTCCGCTAGTTGATTTTCAGTGTTTACGTGTTCAAACACGATGTCACCTTTCTCTACATGATCCCGAAGAAAGTGGTGTCGAATTTCGATATGCTTAGTGCGAGAATGTAGCACAGGATTTTTGGTTAGGTTAATAGCACTCGTGTTGTCACAAAATATGGGAATACGTTCCAGTTTTAGGTTAAAATCCAATAGTTGTTGCTTGATCCATAAGATTTGGGCACAGCAACTACCGGCTGCAACGTATTCCGCTTCGGCGGTTGACAAAGCAACAGAAACTTGTTTCTTGCTATGCCAACTAACCAAAGAGTTTGAAAAAAGATGGCAAGTGCCACTTGTACTTTTCCTATCCGATTTGCAACCGGCAAAGTCGGAATCGGAAAAACCTACCAAAGAGCAATCATTACCTTTGGAATACCATAGTCCGTACTTGGGAGTACCTGATAAATATCGAAGTATCCGTTTAACGGCTTTTAAATGGGATTCCTTGGGACATGATTGGTACCTAGCACACATGCAAACGCTAAACATAATATCGGGACGAGAAGCAGTAAGATAAAGGAGTGAACCAATCATACCTCTATACCGTTTTACATCTACTTCCTTACCGTCTTCGTCTTTGTTCAAGTTGGTACACGTAGGCATGGGGGTGTCTATGGCCTTAGCTTTTGCCATGTCAAATCTCTTGATAAGGTCCAAACAATACTTTGTCTGGCTCACGAAAGTTCCTTCTTTGAGCTGTTTGATTTGTAGACCGAGGAAGTATGTGAGCTCCCCCATCATACTCATCTCGAACTCACCCTGCATAAGGTCAGAAAACTCTCTCACAAGTTTCATGTTAGTAGATCCAAAAATGATATCATCCACATAAGTTTGCACTAGTATCAAGTGCTTTCCTTGACGTTTAATGAAGAGGGTTGTGTCAACCTTTCCTCTTGAGTAACCTTGATCTAGTAGGAACTTGCTTAGTCTCTCATACCAAGCTCTAGGAGCTTGTTTGAGACCATACAAGGCCCTTTTTAGTTTATAAACATGATCAGGATGCTCATTGGATTCGAAACCCGGAGGTTGTGCGACATAAACTTCTTCATTAATGTGACCGTTAAGGAAGGCACTTTTTACATCCATTTGAAATAGCTTAAAATCCTTTGCACAAGCGAAGGCAAGGAGAAGGCGTATAGCCTCGAGTCGGGCAACCGGCGCATAAGTTTCCTCATAGTCGATGCCTTCCTCTTGGTTATACCCTTGCACGACTAAACGCGCCTTATTACGGGTTATTACCCCGTTTTCGTCCAGCTTGTTCCTAAACACCCATCGGGTGCCGATTACTCGATGATCTCGCGGAGGAGGGACAAGGTCCCAAACCTCATTTCTGGTGAACTGATTAAGTTCCTCCTGCATTGATAAAAACCAGTGTTCATCGAGTAGGGCTTCTTTAGGGTTTTTAGGTTCCATCTGCGAAACGAAAGCGAAGTGATAACAGAAATTACTTATCTTAGACCTAGTTGTTACACCCTTTGAGATATCTCCGATAATGTTGTCGATTGGATGGTCTTTGGAAGACTTCCAAGCTTGAGGAAGATCATCGTTTGAAAGCGGATGATCTACTTCTGTTTCATCATGGAGTACATCTTTGTCCTCCTCAATTTTGATTGTGTCGGGTTGATCAATCCCCGGCTCGCCATCATTGAGTATGTCTTTGGTAGATGTACCTGCACCATGAAAAACACTATCCTTTCCGACGTTTCTCGGATTGGATTCATCAAAGGTAACATGCACAGACTCTTCTACTGTAAGTAATCGCTTGTTGTAAATTCTATATGCTTTGCTAGATTGAGAGTATCCGAGGAAGATACCTTCGTCGGCCTTGGAATCAAATTTCCCTAAGTTTTCCTTTCCATTGTTTAACACAAAGCATTTGCAACCAAAGACATGAAGGTGAGAAACATTTGGCTTTCGCCCTTTTAAAAGTTCATACGGTGTTTTGTTTAGAATGGGGCGAATGAGCACCCTATTCAAAACGTAACAAGCCGTACTAATGGCGTCGGCCCAAAAATATTTTGGTAAGCCACTTTCATTGATCATTGTTCTTCCCAATTCTTCCAAAATTCGATTTTTACGCTCCACAACCCCATTTTGTTGAGGAGTGCGTGGAGCGGAGAAGTTATGATCAATGCCATGGTTACCGCAATATTCTTCAAATAGGTGATTTTCAAATTCACCTCCATGATCGCTTCTAATTGCAACAATGTTTGTGTTTAGTTTATTTTGAGAAAGCTTAGCAAATCGTTCAAAGGCGGCGAATGTGTCACTCTTACTAACTAAGAAAATAGTCCAACAAAATCGAGAAAAGTCGTCCACTATTACGAAACCGTAATAGTTTCCTCCTAGACTCTTAATCCTAGATGGCCCAAATAAATCCATATGGAGAAGCTCGAGAGGTCTCGTTGTTGAAACGATGTTTTTGGATTTAAAAGAGATCCTCGTTTGCTTCCCTTTTTGACAAGCATCACAAAGGTGATCCTTGGTGAATTTAATTTTGGGGAGACCTAGGACTAGATCTTTTGAGACTATTTTGTTAAGTAAGTCGAAATTAACATGTGCTAAACGTCTATGCCATAACCATGAATCTTCATTCATTGTTACAAGACATTTGTCACTTGTTAACGATACTTCATTTAAGTCAAGCATATAGACATTGTTCACACGAAGACCATTAAACATGCTCTTCTTATCATCAGTATGCACAATTTTGCAACAATCTTTTGAAAATGATACATTGTATCCTTTGTCGCATAACTGACTGATGCTAAGTAGGTTATGTTTAAGACCTTCGACAAGCAATACGTCAGAAATAGTAGTGGAAGAGGGATTACCTACACTACCTTTACCAAGTATTGCTCCTCGGTTATTGTCACCATAAGTTACATATCCCTTCTTCTTAGCCACGAAGTCAATGAAGAGAGATATGTCTCCTGACATATGCCTTGAGCATCCACTATCGAGAACCCATCTTCTCTCGGTAGTCTCGAGGCATTGTACCTGTGATAAGATAATTAACAAAAGGAGGTACCCAATGGCTTATTGGGTCCTGAGTGGTGAGAAGCAAATTGGTTGCATTTGGGCATCCATTGATAAATGCCTTTAGGAACTAAAAATCTCTTAAATCTACACTTAGCAATGGAATGACCTTTCTTGCAACAATAAAGACAAGAGAACTTTTCATTTTGATTACTTTTGCTATCTTCATCCTTTATAACATATTTGTACTTTTGATATGGATTAACCATACTTGTTCGAAAATTAGATTTATCAATAGCAAAAGTAATCTTGGGCTCAAGAGCCTTGTTAAGTTTGGCTTTTAAGTTCCTTACTTCACTTTGCCAAATGTAACAAGTATCACACCCAAAGTTCATCATTCTACTTTTAAGGTCCTCATAACTAGTTTTTGTGCTTTCCACTATAGAAGCCTTAAGTGCCTCAAGTTTCCTTTCGGATTCTTGAATTTTTTGTTCTAAATGAGAGAAAATTTTCTTATTTGAGGCAAGCCTTTTAAAGGCTTCTTTTGCTTCACAGTGTAGAGTTTCAAAAACAGTTTGCAGTTCATGATGAGACATACTAGAGGAATTTTCATATTTAGCATGTCGTACCTGTTTCTTCTTATTCTTTTGATGAGCAGAGAGACATAGATTTGCATTTTCATCTTCATCACTTGAGCTTTCATCATCGGAGGAGTCGCTATCGCTTTCCCAAGCAATATATGCCCTCCTTGGCTTTGATGGTTTCTTATGCGATTTGTATGAATCTTTTTCTTTTGTCTTTTTATTCATCGGACAGTCCGGTTTGTAGTGACCCGGCTTTCCACACTTGTAGCACGACCCTCTAGTTGTTTTTCCTTTGAAGTCATCATTTTTGGAGAACCTAGATTGCTTCCGGAAGTTAACTAAGTTCTTCTCGGAATGTTGGATGCCGTTCTTTCTCACGTAACGGTTGTAGCGTTTGACGAACAGCCCCATATCTTCACTCTTGTCCTCTTCTTCTTCGTCACTCGTAGAATAATCACTTTGCTCTTTTGCTTGAGACTTTGAGGAGGAAGTCTTTAGAGCAATTGATTTCTTTTCGCTCACCTTGGCTTTGTCTTTCTTATCTTTCCTTTCATGTTGTTCCAAGCTTAATAGAACTTGTTCGTGCTCTTGTAGTTTGCCGAACAATGTTGTTAAGTCCAAAATGGTAAGATCGTTTGCCTCTTTGATGGCGGTCACTTTTGGCTGCCATTCCCTGTTAAGACATCTTAAGATTTTATTAGTAGCAACATCATTGGAAATAGGTTTACCTAGTGAATGTAATCGATTGATTAGATGAGTGAATCTCTTTTGCATGTCGGCAATGGTTTCCCCTTGCTCCATGAAAAAGAGATCAAACTCTTGCGTTAGTGTATTGATTCTAGCCAATTTAACATCGTTCGTCCCCTCATGGGCAATTTGAAGTGAATCCCACATGGCCTTAGCAGTAGGACAATGGGATACACGATAGTATTCGTCTACCCCTAATGAGGAGATTAAGATGTTTTTGGCTTTCCAATCATAGTTGTATTTCTTTTCATCATCATCGGTCCATTGTGCTTCAGGCTTAGGCACTATTTCATTATTCTCATTGGTCATGGTTATTTCAATTGGACCATTGAGAATAACATTCCATATTTTTCTATCTATGGAATTTATGTGCACCCGCATACAGTCTTTCCAATAACTATAATTTTCACCATTGAAAACGGGAGCTCTATTGTAAGCCCCTTTAGGTTCGTTAGCCATTTTCTATCAACGTTGTATTTTTGAAGCACGGAGTGAACCGGAGCTCCTGATACCACTTGTTAGACTATGGCACGGATCTAGAAGGGGGGGTTGAATAGATCCCAATTAAAAACTTTAGTCGGCGCTACCAATTTAAAAGAAAAATTGGTTTTAAAAATGTTTTTGGGTGCGGAAGCGGCCGAGGAAAATTAGTCTAAAAACGAACCGTTATTGGAAAACCGGATATGCGTTAAGCTAATGGATATTTGATTGAAAGAGATACAATTCACTACTCACAATGCACAATCAATTTTATAGTTCACTTATTTGCAAGCCTAGTTTCAATGAATCAAAATACCTAATTGAAACACAATGCAAACTTAAGGCAACTTTAGCTTAGGCAATTTTACAAACACTTGGTGTGCACAAACACTCCAAGTGATTTTTGAGTTGAGTAAGTGTTTCGATTTATCCTAGTACAATATGTTCTTGTACTTAGTATTCCAACAACAGTTTGCAACACTTTCTCAACTTAAATCAATGTTTGTCAGAAGATTGCTTAAACTAAAATCACTTAAATTTTAAGCTGAAAATTAACTTGTGCAGAAAATTAAAGAAGACAGAGATTTGATGAGGCAGTTCCCCCGCCGTCCTCGCTTCGGGGTACGTCTGCCCTCAATTCTAAAATTAGAATTGAGATGATCAATAGATATAACCTGTGATGTTTAATCGTTTTTACAAGGAGTGCAGAGTATGTAAACAACAGAATTTCGCAATATGTTGAATGATACTTCTTCTCCTTGCCCCTTGATTCAAGATGAATCAAGACCTTTGATTGTTGATGTTTGACCTCCGTTTCCTGCCGCTCGTTGATGAACCTTCCGTTCTTCAACCCCTTGGCCCGGCTGATCACGAACACGAACGAATCAAACCCGGATTCTTCACTGCTCAATCACCGACTCCGCTACTAAACTGATGAAGACTTTCTCTTATCAGTTACCTTCGCTCAGCTGAATGATAATGAAGCAACCCGTCCAAAAACCCCCAAACGCAAACCGGTATTGGAGGATAAAACCCTAATGGTTTTATTCAAGAAAGAACCTGCCAAGACTTCAACTCGAACTCGATTCTTCAATCGCTACCTCGAACCTTATCACCTTCAAACTATCACAAATCGCATCAAAAGTTATTGTGTGCAGTTGATGAATTTTGGACTGTTGAAGATGAAGATGATGAATCTTTGACAACTATTTCACTCTTTCTTGTTTCCTTGAACACTTGTACTCAAAAATTCAAATGTTAGTTAATAGAAGTGTTTTTACTTCTATTTATAGTAACAGACAAAACCAAACGGACAGAACAGAAATTTAAACTTTGAAATAACTCAGAAAACTGAGTTTGCGCGCGAACGGTCGACCATAGGGTCAGCGCACGCTGACCCGTGGGGCAAGCGCTGACTGCATGCGTCGACGCCAGGGATTTTTGCGCCGACCCGTGAGTTAAGCGTCGACCCTATGCGTCGACGCAAAGGGTTCTTGCGCTGACTCCCTCCAGTTTGGCCAGAGCCTTTGCGCCGACCCGTGAGCTTTGAGCTGACCCCTATGGTCGACTCAAAGCCTTTAAATCTGCAAAAAAGCTGTGGTTAGTGATTTTCACATATTTGGTCATGATCACGCTTTGTTTATATGTCTTTAATGATTATAGTAGCTTTAGGATAACGTGAGAAAAGGATATGGTGGGTAATGTGATGCATTTGTTCGTAGACTTGCATGGTGGTCTTTTGTCATCATCGAAACTTGACATCGTATGTTGTATGAGACTTTGTCTTTACACCTTTTAATCCATCTTCAACATTAAAGTCCTTTTACTCCAATTTGCATAGGAAAAATCCTAGAAATTAAGTCCATTGGTCCATCTCTTTGCATTTGGTCCACAACAATCAAAACAAAACACAAGCACAATGATATATACACAATTATGTGCTCAAGTGAGCAAAAGGCAAATTGCATTAGCATAAACATGTGCTCAAATGAGCAAAGGGAAAAGCAAATGAATAATATGTACAAGAACAGTAAATTGCTTAAATATAAAGAGTAAGAATTAAATGTTAAGGGTTAATAGTTAGTGTTAGTAGTTAGTGTGCCATAAGGCAAATTTAGCGCTATGTTAAGCAATCGTAATTGGACTTAAGTAGAAGTCACAACTATCTGAGGCCGGTCAATAATAATGTAGGCAACAACACAAGTTAGAGGTCTTGATTAGTGAATCAAACTCCAACAACTTGCCATGCCAAAAAGAAGATGGAAATGATATTGTATTGATTTAGGTCCTTTGCATGATTTAGGAAGCAATATATCCTTAATGAAAAGTCATTCACTTGATCCATGATCAAGATGAATTAGATTTGAATCAAGGAAGATTAAACCTCCCTAATCAATGCTAACCACCAATCTTTAACTCATTGATCAAAAAAAGAAAAAAAGAAGAAGGAGAAGAAGAAAAATAAAGAATTAAAGTGCATTAAATGAAATGGAATGGGATAATCAACAAGCTATGACCAAAGATAGAGAAGATCAAGGTCAAGCAATAGAAAACAGAAGCAAAATGAAGATTAGAAGTCAAGAAACAAATAAAATATTTTTGGCATTTTTAATATTTAAAATAAAACTTGAATTAAAATAATAAAAGAAAGGTCAAACTTCAAATTCACTTCAAATCAACTTTGAAAAGTCCAAGTGAATTATCCCAAGTTCAACAAGGTCAAACAAAGTTTGACAAAAAATTTCAGCATTTTTAGAAGTCAGAAACTATTTTAAATCAATTAAAAATGCATAAAAATAACCTAATTGAACTAAAATCTCAAATAAATCTCAAATCAATTAATAAATTAATGAGAATATTTTTCATAGATCTATCATCATTCAAAGAGATTGAGAAAATATTTTTGTATTTTTTGAATATCAAAAACTATTTAAAATGAATTAAAAATAACCAGAAAAGAGAAAATTACTAAAAAATAGAAAATGATGAAATAAAAAATATTAAAAATCATTTTTAGATACTAGAAATTAAGATAGAAATAACGCAATTGGTCCCATAATTTTTGGACCAATAATGAGAGAGATATGAATTTTTGAAAATGAGATGGAATTAAAAAATAAAATGGAAATTAAAATCAGAATTAAAAAAGATGGAAAAGCGTGGACCGTTTGATGCACTTTCATTAATTGACGTGGATCATCACATGACCAGGAAGCGCACGCTCACCATACACCCTAGTCAACTGAATCACATGGTGCATTAAAATAAGTCATAATGTTGGACAACCAGGATTAAATCTAGAAACGTAAATGGATGGCTCAGATTGGATCTGGAGACCAGACGGTGGCCAGTGCCACCGTCTTCTCCGGCTAGCTCTGGCGAAGGCCAAAAATTACAGGGAAATAAATGTGAACCAAAACGCGCGATCCAGGTACCAAACGAAAGGTGGAGTGATGTACATCACTCCTATGCCACTCAATTTCACTCTAGATCCCTATTGAGAGAGAAATCAGAGATGGAACTTTAGTGGTGTTCAACTAAACTTGCTTAATTTCAGAAATTCAAAGCTCAATAATGATGCCTCTATGCAGAGGACTTCAGATCACACAAAATCAAGGCAAATGGAACAATATATGAGATGTTTCGAAGCAAAATGCAGTTGAGTAAAACCTTTGAATTGTGAAGAATTGAGTCACGATCTTTGAGTTCTTTTGCAAATAGAAAACTCTATGGATCAAGGTAAAGAGGTCTAGGAACTTTAGATCTGAAATTTAAATCGAGGAAATCAAAATTCAAATTTGAAATTTGAGAGAAAATTGAGATTGTTCCTTTGGTGTGGGTGTGGGATTTCAGTTGCACAGCATGTAGGGCGCCTTCAGGTTGAAGAAATGAAGCTCCAATGCAATGTATTTATAGGCAAGGCAATGTTGATTGTGTGATTTCAAATTTGCATGAATGGAAAGGGCCTCCATGCATGGGCCTGTACAGGCGCATGGAGGGCCCAATTCCACTTGGTTTGGCAAGCTGTGATCACAAATGAATGAAATAAACGTGCAAATTGGACTGTATGAGCTCATGCATGGCAATTGAATCAAGTTTCCAAAAATGCACTAAAAAGTTCCCCTCTTCGAAAATGATACTTCCAAAATTGAAACATAGTGTCATACCCCGATTTTGGTCCTGAATTTTTTATGTTTTTATTTTTGCTTTTATATGAGGATTGGTCTTGATCCAAAGTCATGGTGTTGTTCATGTGATTGTTAATGCACATATGGTCTTGGTCATCTGAACAACCAAGCTTCTTGTGTTTCAAGCCACTTGCTAGTCATGTTATTGGTTCATGGATACTATGTCAAAACCCTGACCTTATGGTCTAATTTCATGGCCTTGTTCATGTGCATTATCAGTCAAGTTATTTTTCAAAAGTCAAACATTCAAGTCATAAGACAAAACAATTTGGAAACCAACTTCAAACCATTTGTCAATCCATTTCAATCTATTTCATGTCATTGTAAACCATTACATTTGATTCTACACAAGAAAATACAAGTCTTGACAACTTTTGACCAATTGTTGACTTTGGTCAACAGTTGACTTTTTGGTCAACATTGACCAAAGTCACCCAAAATCCAAAAAAAACTCTAAAATTTCACCATAACCATTTATTCAATGTCCATTTACAAAGAAACTACAAAGAAAATTGAATTTTGACCATTTTGTTGACTTTGGTCAACAGTTGACTTTTTGGTCAACTTTGACCAAAGTCAACCTCTCCATTTGTTGACCGTCAAAAACCTAATCCAACCCATTTGGCCTTGATGCTTCATCCAAAGGTTTTGATTTGAGATACTTTTGTTTGTTTTCTTCATTTTTAAGTAATTTGGTTCATGTTCAATTTCATGTCCACCATGTTATATGTGTTGCTGCACTTCCAATCCTAACTCCATCTGGCCAAACATGTCCTGCAACCATATAAACATGGCCTGAGATACCTTGAAGCGCACAATGAAGCCTGGCTAAATCCAAAAATCAGCAAGATGGCAAAGCTCACCATGGCTGCAGGCATGAACCTTGTCTTTCCTTGCTTGCTGTTGTTGCCAATGCAAAATCCACACATCATATTTATGCCCACAAACCAATGCCTAACCTCTTGTGCAGAATCACAACACCCTGCAACCTATACAGCAGACCATAACCCCGCAGTGAATATGCACCAACACACAACATTCTTATCGGCATCATTTCTGCCATGAATATTGTGGTTCAAAGCAAGGACCAATTGTAGAGTCCTCCTACAGCAGTTGGAAAACCACAACATTGCATCATCAAGTAATGACCTTTTAATCATAAGCATAGCAGTCCAATTCAGCTAACATTTGCAACAGCCATCCAATGCTAATTGACCAAACACAACCTAGTAACATACCTGTGGGAACACTGCTGTGTAAAACCAGACCAAGGTTGAACTTAGGCGAGTGGAAATACATGGATAAGGTGTGCTGCAGAATTGACCAACATTAAACCTACAATCATCAACCCCATTCCTCATTGGAAGCATATGCTGCTAACTCAAGCCATCGACCCAGCTTGCCTTGCCATACTATGACTATACCCACCTGCATCAAGCCAAATTACCATGACCATAGCTTGCTGCAATAATCCAGGTGAAACCATGTTAAACCAATGAAGATGAAGAAGATGCTGATAAATGTGAAGACGAAGAAGAAAAGCCTAAAACAAAGACAGTGAAGGAAACAACTTATGAGTGGGAACTTTTAAATGATGTGAAGGCTGTATGGCTGCGGAGTCCAAAGGAGGTTACAGAGGAAGAGTATACCAAATTCTACAACTCTCTTGCCAAGGACTTTAGCGGCGACAAACCTTTATCATGGAGCCACTTTACTGCTGAAGGTGATGTCGAGTTCAAAGCAGTCCTTTATGCGCCACCAAAAGCACCTCAGGACTTGTACGAAAGTTATTACAATTCAAACAAATCAAACTTGAAGTTGTATGTTAGACGAGTGTTCATTTCAGATGAATTTGATGAATTGTTGCCTAAGTATCTGAGCTTTTTGATTGGTCTTGTTGATTCTGACACTTTGCCACTGAATGTATCACGAGAAATGCTTCAACAACACAGTAGTCTGAGGACAATAAAAAAGAAACTTATTAGGAAAGCCCTTGATATGATCCGTAAGCTTGCTGAAGAGGATCCTGATGAGTCCACTGACAAAGAAAAGAAAGAAGAGTCGTCTTCTGAAGTTGATGAGAAGAGAGGTCAATACACTAAGTTCTGGAATGAATTTGGAAAATCCATTAAACTTGGTATCATTGAGGATGCCACCAACAGAAATCGTTTGGCTAAACTGCTCAGATTTGAGACCACCAAGTCTGAGGGTAAATTGGTATCTCTCGACCAGTACATATCTAGAATGAAAGCTGGACAGAAGGATTTCTTTTACATAACTGGAGCCAGCAAAGAACAGCTTGAAAATTCTCCATTCCTAGAGCGGCTTAAGAAGAAGAATTATGAGATGGATTTGGAGTTTCTGTCTGATGCTGATGGCCATCTAACTGAAGTGGCAAAAGATGCAAAGACAACAAATATTCTGAGTATTCCAAAATTTTGAGTTCGACGTTGACTTCAATATTGGGACGGGCCAAGAAAAGTCTTTAACCTGAACCGATCTGTTGGTATCACAATCAGAGCTACTGCAGCAGAAGCAGATATGTTGAACCAGTCCAGTCATTGAACCTGCAGTGAACATACACAAACTCAACACCCTGAATAAAATAGATGGAACAATTGGTGATGGGATTGTTAACCTTACAAATCTCACAGTTTTGGAGCTTTACTCCAATCATTTGACAGGTTTTATTTCTAAGGATATTGGTAACCTTTTGAAATTGGAAAAGTTGCTTTTTCATGTCAACAATTTGACCGGTACGATTCCACCATCGTCGAATCACCATCATATTCACCTGCGATTCATGCATGCAGCATCATGAAGAAATGGAACGGAGTCACAAATGGATTAAGTCTATCATGAGCAATCAAATTCAAGAGAAAACTAACCGAATTGGATTGGCGATGCCGACAGGAGAAAAAGCATCACCCATAACAGGAAGCTGTCCAATCTTCAGGGTCCCTTCAAGATAATGCATCAGGAATTTCACTGCCATCTGAACCTGCAAGATCTGTCAGCTTGGATCTTTCCGAGGCACCAGCAACATCTGCAGCATTCAACATGATCCAATCCTGCAACAACCTACAAGAATCGGTTAGCACAATACCAAATAGAATTTGGCCAATTGCAGACCTCAATCACCCTTATGCAGCAAGCCTACAAAACCCTGCATTTCAAATCAGAGCAGGTTAACCTGCAGGATATTTCGAGGCCAAATGCATACTATCTCAGAATAGCCAGGGGCTTCTCAAGTTGTTAAACTTGCTAGTGGGTTGAGCAATCTAATTTCAGAAGCTGATTTGTTTCACAATTACCAACATAAGCACGATGGTACTTATCTGTAGAAGCACAACATCATACAACAGTCCAGTTGCAAAAGCCATATTCAAGACATTCTGCATCATCATCCTACTGTCAGCAAACCATTAACAAGCTGAAGAACAAAAATTGAAATTCATCAGACACCATTTTCACTGCAGTAAAAAGGTAAAGTTAATTAGCCAACAGTCAAAGTGCAAAAGTCAGAAAATTCCTAAATTGGAATAGAGATAAAGTTCAAGGAAGAAAGCATGAGCTCAGGATACCGTTTCTGACCTAGCATCAAACAGGCAATCTGATCCTGAGAGCACCAAAAGGGGTTTGCAAATTTACTTTTTTTTAGCAACAAAGACCTTTTTGAAACCCTAATCAGCAGAGGATAAAAGGAGAAGAGGAATTAACAACAGGAGGATTTGGAGGCGAAAATCTGAGGAAAAAAACCCTAAAATCCCAAAATCAATTACCTGGAGGCCAGCTTCTTCGCGTCCTTCACCGCCACCACCGCGACACTTTGTAAGAACTTCTTTTTCCTTCTTTTTATCCTTCTCATGTGCTTGTTGATGAAAATATTGTGAGAGTTGAGAGAGATTGATTCGCTGAGTTTGAGAGCGTGAGAGGGTTTCGTTGATGAGCGATTTCATAAGAGGGACGAGAGGGGCGAGTTCGTATGAGATTGCCGTTGGGTGGAAAGGGTGAGTTCGTGAGGTTGGGGAGAGGGTGAAGGAAGACAAGCGTCTGTTCTTCGTTCCCATTTCTTTTTTTTCTTTTTTTTCTTTTTTCTTTTTTTAATTTAATTTAATTTGATTTGTTTTAACAGAGATAAAAAAACATAAAAATATTTATGTGTTAGTATTTTCTTTTATTGTTCTTAATTTTTTTTTTCATTTTTTATCCCGGTTTATATATTTAACGTAGTATCACAGTAGCAGATAATCATAAGTGGTCTGGTGGAGAAGGGTAGTGTTCATATTCTTGAGTGGGGTGGGTTCAATACTCATGTGTAGCATTTTCTTTTAGCTATTTTATTTTTCTTTTAGCATTTTCATTTATTCTTATGTTTATGCCTTTATTACACTCATATTTTCATTTGTTAATAATGCAAAGTTGTTGTCTTTTAATTTAATTCAAAACCATTTTTAAAAAAAAAAAACTATAAAAATCATATTTTTCTCGATTTAATATCGAGCCCATTTTTTCCATACCCTTGTAAGTCGATTGCTTTTTAAGCATCGCCATCAACCTCACATAGCTTACTCTTGGGCTTTCTTACAATGAGCCGGTTCCTTTGCACTTACACTCATACATTGCATTGTTTATTGTTTGGACCCGATTTAATTATTCCAATACTTTGAATCCCCATTCATAACAAATGTATCCCTCTCCCATGAAATGTATAATATTTATTCTTTCATTCTTTATTCATCTGTTAATACAAGAATTAAAATGAACATTCGATAACCATTTCAAAACAAGATCAAAACCTCGATCCAACGTCGAGTAATCATTTTTCAAAACCTAACAGAACCAGCACGTATTCATCCACCCTTTTGTAAGTCGATTGCTTTATGCATCGCCATCAACCTTGTAAGTCGATTGCTTTATGCATCTCCATCAACCTTGTAAGTCGATTGCTTCATGCATCGCCATCAAACCTTTATTCCTAACACTTCTCCCTGCTCCATTCGTCGATCCTTGTTCCGATTAGGTAGCACCCATTAGATAGAACCCTTTGTATGATAACATAGGTAGGATTCCCTTATTCTTTTATATGATAACATAGGTAGGATTCCCTTATTCTTTTATATGATAACATAGGTAGAATTCCCATATTCTTTGCATGCCAACATTAGGTAGATATTCCCATTTGTAAATCCTAACACCTAAGTACATATTGCATAACAACTCTAGGGCAGAGCTTCCCCATTTCTTTTAGACCTTTCGTGCGTCTCCGATCCTGTGGCATGTAGTCCGTTCTATTGCAAAGAGGTAACTGCATAAGACTCGATTCAGCGAGCTGCGACACCTACTGCTAGGACGTGAACACATTGCCCACTCTCCTTTGACACAACTGGTGTCCTCCTTTGTAAGTCCATGTTCAGATGGCAATCCCTATGTAGCCGAACTACGGCAACTCTGATTCTCATGTTCAGATGAGATACGTAGGCACAAGATGCGATGTCTTGCCGAGTTTGACTAACAACTAACAATTAATCTTTGTTTGCTTTCGCCCTCGTTGCGATCCTTTCTCTCGCCCTCGTTGCGATCGAGACATTCCCTTTCTCTTGCCCTAGTTGCAATCGAGACCCTTATTCCCGTAGTTAGTTGAACTACGTTTTGCTCTGATTCTCATTCCCGATGAGATACGTAGGCATAAGACGCGATGTCTTGGCGAGCACACTTATCCTTAACCCTTAGGTAGCCGAGCTACGAAGACTCTGATTCTCATATTCAGATGAGATACGTATGTAGTGGATGCGACATCCGTGCGAGTCATTTTCTCTTGACCCTTTCTCTTTTAGTAAATAGTACCTTAGATAAACACACACCCTTTAGACAAGAACAACAAGAGTGGATCCCGTAGAGTACTACGGATGCGTAGGGGTGCTAATACCTTCCCTTCGCATAACCGACTCCCGAACCCAAGATTTGGTTGCGAGACCTTGTCTTTTCCTTTCCTTTCTCCAGGTTTACTTCAAGCGTTTCCTTTCCCTCCTTTGGGATGAATAACGCACGGTGGCGACTCTTCTGTCATTTTCTTTCTCGCCGATTGTTTTTTCGCACACTGTATTTTTTCAGGCTGCGACAGCTGGCGACTCTGCTGGGGACAAACTTCCCCTAAGCGAGTCCCTCCCAGCTTTTGTAGATTTCTTGTTTGTTGGGTGTTTATTCTTTTGTACAGTTATTTATTTCCAAGCATTTATCTGCTTTATCTTTTGCATTGTGTACATATCATTGTTTTGTCTGTTGGGTTGTTTGTTTGTTGGGGTAGGGATGTTCTATGAGAGATAAGCCCACTACCCAGGCTTGAGCGTACACACAGGTTTTAGAGTGGATAGTGATGAGGCTTGTGTGGCATGTTGCTACGTCAAGTCGTTCATGAAACCCACATTCCAGACGAGGTTTCTGTTGGATATATTTTGTCCTATGGGTGTTCCATAACGACAGATATTCCTTTAGAAATCGTCGACTCTGGTGACCATTTCCCGAGAACTCAGTCGAGGCCTCTCCTCCGAGACGCGTTTATGTTAGCTCTGGTGGGCGCATTCTCGCCGCTCAATCCGAGGACCCCGAGATTGGGAACTTGCTTTAGGATATCCTGTTGAGGGGAGTCAGCAGAGGTCTTTTATCCCGTAATAATGCCAAACCTTCAGTGGTAAACGTATTATTCTCGACTGAAAGGCCGAAGCTGACAAACTTCTGTTCTTAGAACCTACCAGTGAAGGGCGGGCTAAATTAAGGAAACCTTAACCTCCAACCAACCCGGTTTTCTGGAGCAGAGTTTTGATCTTATATTATATTCTTCAGTGGATTTTCTCTTCAGACAGTGCAACCCGACAGATGTTCAAGCAGATACAGCAGTCCTGATTTCCATGTCACTGCATTACATTCACGTCATCACATCATTTTGCATTCAAATCATTCAACACATGTTTATCTATTCCCAGGGGCTGATATCTTCTTCTTGATTCTGGTCGGGGTTTTTCTTACATTTTTTATCTGACGAGAGATTGGAATCAAAGGGTTAGAATACCTTTTGGAATTGATAAATATGTCATTACATTTGCATATCCATAGCATGTCTTGCATAACAGGTACCGTCGCGGTGTTCTCATTTTGTGGGGTGTTCCATTAGCAAGATAGCTGATTCAGGAATTCACCGGTACAGAACCCGCAGAAACCAGCAGAAAGCAATGGAAAGTCTACAAGCAGAACTTGCTGAGATGAGGGTCCGCATGAACCAATTCATGGATGTGGTTCAGGGAGTAGCGCAGGGACATCAAGAGATTAGACAAATGATACAAAGGAATCCCGCAACTACTCAACCAGAGGTTGTGACTGATCCTCCAATTGCAGAGGTTAATGGACTGGGGCCTGTCCCGATCCCACATAACAACCACGATCAACAACCCATTCACGATGATCAAGATGATCAGTTCTTGCTGCCAGAAGAGACTTTGGCATGGGCCATGGCATGGACCCCATGTTCAGAAGATTAGAGGAGAGGTTGAAGGCGGTAGAAGGACAAAACCCCCTGGGGGTAGATGTTTCTGACTTGGGATTGGTCCCAGGCGTGAGGGTCCCACCAAAGTTCAAAGTCCCAATCTTTGACAAGTACAATGGTAGCTCCTGCCCGAAGACCCATGTGCAAGCCTACTTTCGGAAGATGGTTGCATACTCTGATGACGAGAAGCTACTTATGTACTTCTTCCAGGACAGCCTAGCTGGGGCATCCCTGGAATGGTACATGAGGTTGGATAGAGCCCATATCCGTTGCTGGAGGGATTTGGCGGAGGCCTTCGTGAAGCAATACCAGTATAATGTAGACATGGCCCCAGACAGAACTCAACTCCAGAATCTGTCTCTTAAAAGCAATGAGTGCTTCAGGGAATACGCTCAACGCTGGAGGGAGACAGCTTCCCGTGTTCAACCTCCCATGTTGGAAAAGGAGATGGCCAACATGTTCATGAATACGTTGCCTGGACCTTAACTGGAGCGTCTGGTGGGGTGCAATGCCTCCAACTTCGCTGACGTGGTGTCTACCGGAGAGAGGGTAGAGAATTACCTGAAGACCTATAAGAGCCACAATGGAGGTGGATCTTCATCAGGAGTAAAGAAGCCATTTATGGGAGGACAGAAGCAGAGGGAAGGGGGTGTGAATTCTGTGTCTTCATACCAAAACAGGAGGAATAATTTTCAAAATTATCATCAGTAACCGTATGTTGCAGCTGTGACTATTCCGGCTGCAGCACCACTACAACAACAACAACAACCACGACATCAACAGAATCAATACCAACAACAACAACCACAACGTCAGCAAGCTCAGTATCAACAACAACAAAAACCAGGTAACAAACCCACCTATCAACAGAGGCAAAGGATGATGGACCGGCGTTTCGACACTCTTCCAATGTCGTGCGCTCAACTGCTTGCTAGTCTTCAACGGCTACAACTTGTGCAATTACGCACTCTGGCTCCTCCTGTTGGTAGACTTCCGGTGGGTTACGATGCCAACGCTAGGTGTAGCTTCCACTCTGGGGCACCTGGCCACAATATTGAGAACTGCAAAGCTTTTAAGCACGTAGTTCAGGACCTCATAGATTCAAAGGCTATCAGCCTTGCACCGGCTCCTAATGTCATTAACAATCCCATGCCACAGCATGGTGGTGCAAACGTGAATATGCTGGAAGAGGAAGCCAGGTCCGTTAAGGATGTGTTGAAGTTGAAGACTCCGTTGTGGGAAATTAAGGAATGCTTGCTGAAGGCTGATGTGTTCCCCGGTTGTGGGAAGGGTTGTTTGGATTGCGCTACACAGGGGAAGGGTTGCTTGAAACTGCAGCAGGGTATCCAGGTCTTGCTTGACAATGGTACCCTCCAAGTTGAAGACTTGTCTGTTAAAGAGTTTGCTGAAGGGGTAGTTGAAGAGGTATTTGAAGATGCTGTTGAAGAATTTACAGATGTCGTTCCTGCTGATTGTGTATTTCCCATTGATGTATTTAATTTTTCAAATGTTGTTGCTGATATACCAAACAATATGTCTGATTTTGTTGTAACTGAACTTGATTCCGGTGTTCCGGATGTTTTTGTTTCAATGAACGAGATTCCCGAGTATGACTATGATGTCGCTACTATCACCATCTTTTACCCGACTAATCAGATCAGTGTGCCAGAAGCGCAACCAGTGCCACCAGTGCGACCGGCCGCTATGACAATCACAACCTCTGGTCCTTTACCTTTCACCAGTGAAAGGGCCATTCCGTGGCATTATGGGGGGAGTGTATACACACACGATCATGGGGTGGAACGACCTTTGAAGGTAGAAGAGGGTCAAAAGTCTGAACTCGAAGTTGAAGGTCCCGCAGTGGACAATGTTGGTGGAATCGGATGATTCACCAGGAGTGGCAGACTATTCTCGCCACCCGTTACCCAAGCTGAGAGCACTGATGTCGCGGTTAAGGCCAAAGGCAAACAAGTTGTAAATGAGGGCACTTCTGCACCCCGGACTGGATCGGAGCCTACGTTCTCGAATGATGTGGACGAGCTTTTAAGAATTATAAAGAAAAGCGACTACAAAGTAGTCGATCAGTTGATTCAGACGCCGTCTAAGATATCCATTCTCTCACTCTTGTTGTGTTCGGAGGCACACAGGGAGGCACTTCTGAAGGTCCTTAATGCTGCATATGTGCCTCAGGAGATCTCAGTAAACCAGCTAGAAGGGATCATTGCAAATGTTCATGCAAGCAACGGGCTGGGCTTTACGGATTCTGACTTAACACCAGTTGGACGCAATCATAACAAGGCTTTGCATATCTCAATGGAATGCAAAGACACCGTGTTATCTCATGTTCTGGTGGATACAGGTTCCTCTCTCAATGTGCTACCCAAGAGAGCCCTGTCAAGGTTAGAAGTAGAAGGTTTGATCTTGAAACCTTCCGATCTCATGGTGAGAGCCTTCGATGGTTCTAAGAGGTCGGTGTTTGGAGAGGTAGAGTTGCCAATTCAGATTGGATCACAAACCTTCAACACCGTATTCTATGTGATGGATATCAGTCCCTCGTACAGTTGCCTTCTGGGTCGTCCTTGGATCCACAATGCTGGGGCAGTCTCCTCAACACTGCATCAGAAGATCAAGTTCCCAGTCAATGGAAGAATTGTCACCGTCTGTGGTGAGGAGGACATACTGGTAAGTAACCTGTCTACCTTCAAGTACGTAGAGGTAGAAGGTGAAATTCATGAGACTCTCTGTCAGGCCTTTGAGTCAGTTCAGATCAAGGATGCAGCTCCGGTGGAAGGGGTTAAAGCAGGAGCCCCTATCTCATCTTTCAAGCAGGCACAGGCCTTGGTGGATTCAGGTATTGCTCCCGGTTGGGGACGTCTGTTGGAGTTACCAATGAAAGACGATAAGTTCGGGATTGGGTATCAACCAGCGCTGACTTCTACAACTTCAGCACTTCAGACTCGTCAGGGGCCGATTACTTTCTCCAGTGTTGGCGTCATCCAATATGGCCAGATCTCGGCGATCAACGATGAAGATGGGGATAGTGATTGCGACATCGACAACTGGGTGCGTCCGAGGATCCCTAGTGAAGTCATCAACAATTGGTCTTCCGAGGAATTTGTCCAAGTCACTCTTCTAGAGGAGTAATTTTTCTTTGTTTATTCATGCATGTCCAAGTCTTACGTTCCGCCCAGGGCGTAATGACTCATTGTAGGGCTCATCTATGTGGATACCTGCATTGTTTATCATAAATGAAGGACGTCTTTTGCATTCAAATATTTTGTTCACTGTCTTTCTATTTTTACAGTTTTCAAAATTTCAAAAGAATAAAAATATTTGGCAATGTTTTGTTTAGTTTTCACTCACTGTTCACACTCATAAGCACATATCATCACTCATGCAGATGCACATCACCGGATACTATTGATAACGATTATGCTATGGCTCGCTTCGACTTCGAAAACCCAATCTTCCAAGCTGAAGAAGAGGGTGATGAAGACTGTGAACTTCCTGAAGAACTTGCCAGGCTGTTAAAGCAAGAGGAAAGGGTCATTCAACCACATCAAGAGGCTACTGAAGTGATTAATCTTGGCACCGAAGACGTCAAGAAAGAAATCAAGATAGGGGCTGCTTTGGAAGATGATGTGAAGAAGGGGTTGATTGAACTGTTGCAAGAGTATGTTGACGTCTTCGCTTGGTCTTATCAGGATATGCCAGGGCTTGACACAGACATTGTGGTACACCGTTTACCTCTCAAAGAGGGTTGTCCTCCGGTCAAGCAGAAGCTCAGAAGAACAAGACCAGAGATGGCTGTAAAGATAAAGGAAGAAGTGCAGAAACAGTTGGATGCAGGGTTCCTAGCGGTTACCAATTATCCGCCATGGGTCGCAAACATCGTTCCAGTACCTAAGAAGGATGGAAAGGTACGGATGAGTGTCGACTACCGGGATCTGAACAGAGCTAGCCCTAAGGATGATTTCCCATTACCTCACATTGACGTTTTGGTGGATAACACAGCTCAGTTCTCGGTATTCTCCTTCATGGATGGTTTTTCTGGCTATAACCAAATCAAGATGGCACCAGAAGACATGGAGAAGACTACTTTCATAACCCCATGGGGCACCTTCTGCTACAAGGTGATGCCGTTTGGTCTGAAAAACGCTGGGGCAACATATCAACGAGCTGTGGTGACTCTATTCCATGATGTGATTCATCATGAAATCGAGGTTTATGTGGACGATATGATTTCCAAATCTCAGACAGAAGAAGAACATTTGGTGAATCTGCAGAAATTGTTTGAACGGTTAAGGAAATTCAAGCTGAGGCTTAATCCGAACAAGTGCACTTTTGGGGTGAGATCTGGAAAATTGCTGGGTTTTATTGTTAGCGGAAAAGGGATTGAGGTGGATCCTAACAAGGTAAAAGCAATACAGGAAATGCCTGAGCCAAGAACAGAGAAGCAAGTCCGTGGTTTCTTAGGGAGGTTGAACTACATTGCAAGGTTCATCTCTCATCTAACAGCTACGTGTGAGCCAATTTTCAAATTGCTGAGGAAAGATCAGGCTATCAGGTGGAATGACGATTGTCAAAGGGCTTTTGAAAAGATAAAAGATTATTTGCAGAATCCTCCTATCCTTATGCCTCCAGTCCCAGGGAGACCGCTGATTATGTACTTGACGGTACTCGACAATTCCATGGGTTGTGTTCTCGGTCAACACGACGAGACAGGTAGAAAAGAGCATGCCATCTACTACCTGAGTAAAAAATTCACAGACTGCGAGTCGAGATACTCAATGCTTGAAAAGACATGTTGTGCACTTGCATGGGCTGCTAAGCGATTGAGACAATACATGCTGACTCACACAACCTTACTGATCTCCAAGATGGATCCAGTCAAGTATATATTCGAGAAGCCAGCTCTCACCGGAAGGGTTGCTCGTTGGCAAATGGTATTGACAGAGTATGATATCCAGTATACATCCCAGAAAGCCATCAAAGGGAGTATTCTGTCAGACTATCTTGCTCAGCAGCCGATTGATGATTACGAGCCGATGAAGTTTGATTTTCCAGATGAAGATATCATGTTCCTCAAGATGAAAGACTGTGAAGAGCCAGTTGTTGAGAAGGGACCTGATCCAGATGAAAAGTGGACTTTAATGTTTGATGGGGCCGTCAACGCCAAAGGAAGTGGAATTGGTGTTGTCATTACCACTCCGAAAGGTGCCCACATGCCTTTCACCGCTCGTCTGACCTTCGAGTGCACCAATAATGAAGCTGAGTACGAGGCCTGTATCTTGGGTATCGAGCAAGCCATTGATTTGAGAATCAAGACTCTGGACATCTTCGGAGATTCAACTCTAGTGATCAATCAAGTAAATGGTGATTGGAACACCCTCCAACCTACTCTGGTCCCCTATAGAGATTACACGAGAAGACTGTTGACTTTCTTCACAACAGTAAAGCTGTATCATATACCTCGTGATGAGAACCAGATGGCAGATGCTCTTGCTACTCTATCCTCCATGATCAAGGTGGTTCGGTGGAATCATGCTCCTAGGATCGATGTTATGCGCCTGGATAGGGCCGCGTATGTGTTTGCTGCTGAACTGGTAGTCGATGACAAGCCCTGGTATCACGACATCAAGTGCTTTCTGAAGAATCAAGAGTACCCTGCAGGGGCATCCAACAATGATAGAAAGACTTTGAGAAGATTGGCAGGCAGTTTCTTCTTGAACAAAGACGATGTGCTGTATAAGAGGAACTTCGACATGGTTTTGCTCAGATGCGTGGACAGACACGAAGCAGACATGTTGATGCAAGAAGTTCATGAGGGCTCCTTCGGTACTCATGCCGGCGGACATGCAATGGCTAAGAAATTGTTGAGAGCGGGTTATTATTGGATGACCATGGAATCAGATTGTTTCAAGTATGCTCGGAAGTGCCATAAATGCCAGATTTATGCTGATAAGGTGCATGTACCGCCGAATCCTCTGAATGTGATGTCTTTGCCGTGGCCGTTTGCAATGTGGGGCATCGACATGATTGGAAAGATTGAGCCGACTGCTTCCAATGGGCATCGCTTCATCCTTGTTGCCATCGACTATTTCACCAAGTGGGTCGAAGCAGCGTCGTTCGCGAATGTCACCAGACATGTGGTTGCCCATTTCATTAAGAAAAAAACCATTTGTCGCTATGGGATTCCCGAAAGAATCATTACTGATAATGGTTCCAATCTCAATAACAAAATGATGAAGGAGTTATGCCAGAACTTCAACATTCAGCATCACAATTCTTCCCCTTATCGTCCTAAGATGAACGGTGCTGTTGAGGCAGCAAATAAGAACATAAAGAAGATTGTGCAAAAGATGGTCGTTACGTACAGAGATTGGCATGAGATGCTACCCTTCGCCTTGCATGGGTACCGCACTTCAGTACGTACGTCGACCGGGGCAACCCCTTACTCCCTTGTGTATGGTATGGAAGCAGTCCTACCTGTTGAAGTGGAGATTCCTTCTCTAAGGGTCCTGTTGGATGTCAAGCTAGACGAAGCTGAATGGATTCGAACAAGGTTCAATGAGTTGAGTCTTATTGAAGAGAAGCGAATGGCAGCCATTTGTCATGGGCAGTTGTATCAAAGTCGGATGAAGAGAGCCTTTGATCAGAAAGTGCGTCCTCGTTGTTTCCAAGTCGGAGATTTAGTGTTAAAAAGGATTCTTCCTCCTCAGACAGATCACAGGGGCAAGTGGACTCCTAACTATGATGGACCGTATATTATCACCAAGGTTTTTGATGGTGGGGCCTTAATGCTTGCAACGATGGATGGTGAAGACTTCACTTCCCCGGTAAACTCAGACGCAGTTAAAAAATACTTCGCATAAGATAGACCCGCTGGACAGTAAAAAGAATAGTCCAGGAAAAAATGGGCATCCCGACGAACCAAGAAAATGAAAAGGGTTCGGGCAAAAGTTAGGGATTAAAATTAAAAGATTGTACACCCGGTAAGTTGAAAACCTGAAAAGGCAACTTAAGCAAAAATGGGTATCTCGGTGGATTGAAAACCCGAAAGGGCGATCCAGGCAAAAGTTAGGGATTAAGCGAATGACTGTGTTCTGAGTAGTTCTGAATCTTATCTTGTGTCGATGACTGGAAGCTTTCAAAGAATAGAAACAGTCCAATCACCTTTTTTAGAAGGTTGATCATCTGGAGGATCTTGAAGACGAGCAAGTCATAGCAGAATTGGAACCCGATAGAAATCTATTTCACATTGCCATTAAATTATTTTCTGTTTTTTTTCTTTTTTGCGATTACCTCTTCCCAGGGATTGCTTTCTGATGTAAATGCCTATTCAGAGGCCATTCAATCAATAAAATCATGTTATTCAGCACATCTCTGTGTCCATTTTCGTTTTACTGTTTTGTTTGCAAAAATGACGTCCGAATTTTTGATAAACATTGCATCATGAAACATAAGAGCTTTACAGGTACATGCTTAATGAACATTTTAAATTGCTGTAAATTTTAAGTACTTTGAATCATCTATTCAGAACAGGTACACTCGGGGCATTTCCTTAAGATTCCCAGCAGGTTCTCACTACTGTACTCCCCAAGCGGTTGTTTTCTATTGCAAAGAGGTAACTGCATAAGACTCGATTCAGCGAGCTGCGACACCTACTGCTAGGACGTGAACACATTGCCCACTCTCCTTTGACACAACTGGTGTCCTCCTTTGTAAGTCCATGTTCAGATGGCAATCCCTATGTAGCCGAACTACGGCAACTCTGATTCTCATGTTCAGATGAGATACGTAGGCACAAGATGCGATGTCTTGCCGAGTTTGACTAACAACTAACAATTAATCTTTGTTTGCTTTCGCCCTCGTTGCGATCCTTTCTCTCGCCCTCGTTGCGATCGAGACATTCCCTTTCTCTTGCCCTAGTTGCAATCGAGACCCTTATTCCCGTAGTTAGTTGAACTACGTTTTGCTCTGATTCTCATTCCCGATGAGATACGTAGGCATAAGACGCGATGTCTTGGCGAGCACACTTATCCTTAACCCTTAGGTAGCCGAGCTACGAAGACTCTGATTCTCATATTCAGATGAGATACGTATGCAGTGGATGCGACATCCGTGCGAGTCATTTTCTCTTGACCCTTTCTCTTTTAGTAAATAGTACCTTAGATAAACACACACCCTTTAGACAAGAACAACAAGAGTGGATCCCGTAGAGTACTACGGATGCGTAGGGGTGCTAATACCTTCCCTTCGCATAACCGACTCTCGAACCCAAGATTTGGTTGCGAGACCTTGTCTTTTCCTTTCCTTTCTCCAGGTTTACTTCGAGCGTTTCCTTTCCCTCCTTTGGGATGAATAACGCACGGTGGCGACTCTTCTGTCATTTTCTTTCTCGCCGATTGTTTTTTCGCACACTGTATTTTTTCAGGCTGCGACAGCTGGCGACTCTGCTGGGGACAAACTTCCCCTAAGCGAGTCCCTCCCAGCTTTTGTAGATTTCTTGTTTGTTGGGTGTTTATTCTTTTGTACAGTTATTTATTTCCAAGCATTTATCTGCTTTATCTTTTGCATTGTGTACATATCATTGTTTTGTCTGTTGGGTTGTTTGTTTGTTGGGGTAGGGATGTTCTATGAGAGATAAGCCCACTACCCAGGCTTGAGCGTACACACAGGTTTTAGAGTGGATAGTGATGAGGCTTGTGTGGCATGTTGCTACGTCAAGTCGTTCATGAAACCCACATTCCAGACGAGGTTTCTGTTGGATATATTTTGTCCTATGGGTGTTCCATAACGACAGATATTCCTTTAGAAATCGTCGACTCTGGTGACCATTTCCCGAGAACTCAGTCGAGGCCTCTCCTCCGAGACGCGTTTATGTTAGCTCTGGTGGGCGCATTCTCGCCGCTCAATCCGAGGACCCCGAGATTGGGAACTTGCTTTAGGATATCCTGTTGAGGGGAGTCAGCAGAGGTCTTTTATCCCGTAATAATGCCAAACCTTCAGTGGTAAACGTATTATTCTCGACTGAAAGGCCGAAGCTGACAAACTTCTGTTCTTAGAACCTACCAGTGAAGGGCGGGCTAAATTAAGGAAACCTTAACCTCCAACCAACCCGGTTTTCTGGAGCAGAGTTTTGATCTTATATTATATTCTTCAGTGGATTTTCTCTTCAGACAGTGCAACCCGACAGATGTTCAAGCAGATACAGCAGTCCTGATTTCCATGTCACTGCATTACATTCACGTCATCACATCATTTTGCATTCAAATCATTCAACACATGTTTATCTATTCCCAGGGGCTGATATCTTCTTCTTGATTCTGGTCGGGGTTTTTCTTACATTTTTTATCTGACGAGAGATTGGAATCAAAGGGTTAGAATACCTTTTGGAATTGATAAACATGTCATTACATTTGCATATCCATAGCATGTCTTGCATAACAGGTACCGTCGCGGTGTTCTCATTTTGTGGGGTGTTCCATTAGCAAGATAGCTGATTCAGGAATTCACCGGTACAGAACCCGCAGAAACCAGCAGAAAGCAATGGAAAGTCTACAAGCAGAACTTGCTGAGATGAGGGTCCGCATGAACCAATTCATGGATGTGGTTCAGGGAGTAGCGCAGGGACATCAAGAGATTAGACAAATGATACAAAGGAATCCCGCAACTACTCAACCAGAGGTTGTGACTGATCCTCCAATTGCAGAGGTTAATGGACTGGGGCCTGTCCCGATCCCACATAACAACCACGATCAACAACCCATTCACGATGATCAAGATGATCAGTTCTTGCTGCCAGAAGAGACTTTGGCATGGGCCATGGCATGGACCCCATGTTCAGAAGATTAGAGGAGAGGTTGAAGGCGGTAGAAGGACAAAACCCCCTGGGGGTAGATGTTTCTGACTTGGGATTGGTCCCAGGCGTGAGGGTCCCACCAAAGTTCAAAGTCCCAATCTTTGACAAGTACAATGGTAGCTCCTGCCCGAAGACCCATGTGCAAGCCTACTTTCGGAAGATGGTTGCATACTCTGATGACGAGAAGCTACTTATGTACTTCTTCCAGGACAGCCTAGCTGGGGCATCCCTGGAATGGTACATGAGGTTGGATAGAGCCCATATCCGTTGCTGGAGGGATTTGGCGGAGGCCTTCGTGAAGCAATACCAGTATAATGTAGACATGGCCCCAGACAGAACTCAACTCCAGAATCTGTCTCTTAAAAGCAATGAGTGCTTCAGGGAATACGCTCAACGCTGGAGGGAGACAGCTTCCCATGTTCAACCTCCCATGTTGGAAAAGGAGATGGCCAACATGTTCATGAATACGTTGCCTGGACCTTAACTGGAGCGTCTGGTGGGGTGCAATGCCTCCAACTTCGCTGACGTGGTCTCTACCGGAGAGAGGGTAGAGAATTACCTGAAGACCTATAAGAGCCACAATGGAGGTGGATCTTCATCAGGAGTAAAGAAGCCATTTATGGGAGGACAGAAGCAGAGGGAAGGGGGTGTGAATTCTGTGTCTTCATACCAAAACAGGAGGAATAATTTTCAAAATTATCATCAGCAACCGTATGTTGCAGCTGTGACTATTCCGGCTGCAGCACCACTACAACAACAACAACAACCACGGCATCAACAGAATCAATACCAACAACAACAACCACAACGTCAGCAAGCTCAGTATCAACAACAACAACAACCAGGTAACAAACCCACCTATCAACAGAGGCAAAGGATGATGGACCGGCGTTTCGACACTCTTCCAATGTCGTGCGCTCAACTGCTTGCTAGTCTTCAACGGCTACAACTTGTGCAATTACGCACTCTGGCTCCTCCTGTTGGTAGACTTCCGGTGGGTTACGATGCCAACGCTAGGTGTAGCTTCCACTCTGGGGCACCTGGCCACAATATTGAGAACTGCAAAGCTTTTAAGCACGTAGTTCAGGACCTCATAGATTCAAAGCCTATCAGCCTTGCACCGGCTCCTAATGTCATTAACAATCCCATGCCACAGCATGGTGGTGCAAACGTGAATATGCTGGAAGAGGAAGCCAGGTCCGTTAAGGATGTGTTGAAGTTGAAGACTCCGTTGTGGGAAATTAAGGAATGCTTGCTGAAGGCTGATGTGTTCCCCGGTTGTGGGAAGGGTTGTTTGGATTGCGCTACACAGGGGAAGGGTTGCTTGAAACTGCAGCAGGGTATCCAGGTCTTGCTTGACAATGGTACCCTCCAAGTTGAAGACTTGTCTGTTAAAGAGTTTGCTGAAGGGGTAGTTGAAGAGGTATTTGAAGATGCTGTTGAAGAATTTACAGATGTCGTTCCTGCTGATTGTGTATTTCCCATTGATGTATTTAATTTTTCAAATGTTGTTGCTGATATACCAAACAATATGTCTGATTTTGTTGTAACTGAACTTGATTCCGGTGTTCCGGATGTTTTTGTTTCAATGAACGAGATTCCCGAGTATGACTATGATGTCGCTACTATCACCATCTTTTACCCGACTAATCAGATCAGTGTGCCAGAAGCGCAACCAGTGCCACCAGTGCGACCGGCCGCTATGACAATCACAACCTCTGGTCCTTTACCTTTCACCAGTGAAAGGGCCATTCCGTGGCATTATGGGGGGAGTGTATACACACACGATCATGGGGTGGAACGACCTTTGAAGGTAGAAGAGGGTCAAAAGTCTGAACTCGAAGTTGAAGGTCCCGCAGTGGACAATGTTGGTGGAATCGGATGATTCACCAGGAGTGGCAGACTATTCTCGCCACCCGTTACCCAAGCTGAGAGCACTGATGTCGCGGTTAAGGCCAAAGGCAAACAAGTTGTAAATGAGGGCACTTCTGCACCCCGGACTGGATCGGAGCCTACGTTCTCGAATGATGTGGACGAGCTTTTAAGAATTATAAAGAAAAGCGACTACAAAGTAGTCGATCAGTTGATTCAGACGCCGTCTAAGATATCCATTCTCTCACTCTTGTTGTGTTCGGAGGCACACAGGGAGGCACTTCTGAAGGTCCTTAATGCTGCATATGTGCCTCAGGAGATCTCAGTAAACCAGCTAGAAGGGATCATTGCAAATGTTCATGCAAGCAACGGGCTGGGCTTTACGGATTCTGACTTAACACCAGTTGGACGCAATCATAACAAGGCTTTGCATATCTCAATGGAATGCAAAGACACCGTGTTATCTCATGTTCTGGTGGATACAGGTTCCTCTCTCAATGTGCTACCCAAGAGAGCCCTGTCAAGGTTAGAAGTAGAAGGTTTGATCTTGAAACCTTCCGATCTCATGGTGAGAGCCTTCGATGGTTCTAAGAGGTCGGTGTTTGGAGAGGTAGAGTTGCCAATTCAGATTGGATCACAAACCTTCAACACCGTATTCTATGTGATGGATATCAGTCCCTCGTACAGTTGCCTTCTGGGTCGTCCTTGGATCCACAATGCTGGGGCAGTCTCCTCAACACTGCATCAGAAGATCAAGTTCCCAGTCAATGGAAGAATTGTCACCGTCTGTGGTGAGGAGGACATACTGGTAAGTGACCTGTCTACCTTCAAGTACGTAGAGGTAGAAGGTGAAATTCATGAGACTCTCTGTCAGGCCTTTGAGTCAGTTCAGATCAAGGATGCAGCTCCGGTGGAAGGGGTTAAAGCAGGAGCCCCTATCTCATCTTTCAAGCAGGCACAGGCCTTGGTGGATTCAGGTATTGCTCCCGGTTGGGGACGTCTGTTGGAGTTACCAATGAAAGACGATAAGTTCGGGATTGGGTATCAACCAGCGCTGACTTCTACAACTTCAGCACTTCAGACTCGTCAGGGGCCGATTACTTTCTCCAGTGTTGGCGTCATCCAATATGGCCAGATCTCGGCGATCAACGATGAAGATGGGGATAGTGATTGTGACATCGACAACTGGGTGCGTCCGAGGATCCCTAGTGAAGTCATCAACAATTGGTCTTCCGAGGAATTTGTCCAAGTCACTCTTCTAGAGGAGTAATTTTTCTTTGTTTATTCATGCATGTCCAAGTCTTACGTTCCGCCCAGGGCGTAATGACTCATTGTAGGGCTCATCTATGTGGATACCTGCATTGTTTATCATAAATGAAGGACGTCTTTTGCATTCAAATATTTTGTTCACTGTCTTTCTATTTTTACAGTTTTCAAAATTTCAAAAGAATAAAAATATTTGGCAATGTTTTGTTTAGTTTTCACTCACTGTTCACACTCATAAGCACATATCATCACTCATGCAGATGCACATCACCGGATACTATTGATAACGATTCTGCTATGGCTCGCTTCGACTTCGAAAACCCAATCTTCCAAGCTGAAGAAGAGGGTGATGAAGACTGTGAACTTCCTGAAGAACTTGCCAGGCTGTTAAAGCAAGAGGAAAGGGTCATTCAACCACATCAAGAGGCTACTGAAGTGATTAATCTTGGCACCGAAGACGTCAAGAAAGAAATCAAGATAGGGGCTGCTTTGGAAGATGATGTGAAGAAGGGGTTGATTGAACTGTTGCAAGAGTATGTTGACGTCTTCGCTTGGTCTTATCAGGATATGCCAGGGCTTGACACAGACATTGTGGTACACCGTTTACCTCTCAAAGAGGGTTGTCCTCCGGTCAAGCAGAAGCTCAGAAGAACAAGACCAGAGATGGCTGTAAAGATAAAGGAAGAAGTGCAGAAACAGTTGGATGCAGGGTTCCTAGCGGTTACCAATTATCCGCCATGGGTCGCAAACATCGTTCCAGTACCTAAGAAGGATGGAAAGGTACGGATGTGTGTCGACTACCGGGATCTGAACAGAGCTAGCCCTAAGGATGATTTCCCATTACCTCACATTGACGTTTTGGTGGATAACACAGCTCAGTTCTCGGTATTCTCCTTCATGGATGGTTTTTCTGGCTATAACCAAATCAAGATGGCACCAGAAGACATGGAGAAGACTACTTTCATAACCCCATGGGGCACCTTCTGCTACAAGGTGATGCCGTTTGGTCTGAAAAACGCTGGGGCAACATATCAACGAGCTGTGGTGACTCTATTCCATGATGTGATTCATCATGAAATCGAGGTTTATGTGGACGATATGATTTCCAAATCTCAGACAGAAGAAGAACATTTGGTGAATCTGCAGAAATTGTTTGAACGGTTAAGGAAATTCAAGCTGAGGCTTAATCCGAACAAGTGCACTTTTGGGGTGAGATCTGGAAAATTGCTGGGTTTTATTGTTAGCGGAAAAGGGATTGAGGTGGATCCTGACAAGGTAAAAGCAATACAGGAAATGCCTGAGCCAAGAACAGAGAAGCAAGTCCGTGGTTTCTTAGGGAGGTTGAACTACATTGCAAGGTTCATCTCTCATCTAACAGCTACGTGTGAGCCAATTTTCAAATTGCTGAGGAAAGATCAGGCTATCAGGTGGAATGACGATTGTCAAAGGGCTTTTGAAAAGATAAAAGATTATTTGCAGAATCCTCCTATCCTTATGCCTCCAGTCCCAGGGAGACCGCTGATTATGTACTTGACGGTACTCGACAATTCCATGGGTTGTGTTCTCGGTCAACACGACGAGACAGGTAGAAAAGAGCATGCCATCTACTACCTGAGTAAAAAATTCACAGACTGCGAGTCGAGATACTCAATGCTTGAAAAGACATGTTGTGCACTTGCATGGGCTGCTAAGCGATTGAGACAATACATGCTGACTCACACAACCTTACTGATCTCCAAGATGGATCCAGTCAAGTATATATTCGAGAAGCCAGCTCTCACCGGAAGGGTTGCTCGTTGGCAAATGGTATTGACAGAGTATGATATCCAGTATACATCCCAGAAAGCCATCAAAGGGAGTATTCTGTCAGACTATCTTGCTCAGCAGCCGATTGATGATTACGAGCCGATGAAGTTTGATTTTCCAGATGAAGATATCATGTTCCTCAAGATGAAAGACTGTGAAGAGCCAGTTGTTGAGAAGGGACCTGATCCAGATGAAAAGTGGACTTTAATGTTTGATGGGGCCGTCAACGCCAAAGGAAGTGGAATTGGTGTTGTCATTACCACTCCGAAAGGTGCCCACATGCCTTTCACCGCTCGTCTGACCTTCGAGTGCACCAATAATGAAGCTGAGTACGAGGCCTGTATCTTGGGTATCGAGCAAGCCATTGATTTGAGAATCAAGACTCTGGACATCTTCGGAGATTCAACTCTAGTGATCAATCAAGTAAATGGTGATTGGAACACCCTCCAGCCTACTCTGGTCCCCTATAGAGATTACACGAGAAGACTGTTGACTTTCTTCACAACAGTAAAGCTGTATCATATACCTCGTGATGAGAACCAGATGGCAAATGCTCTTGCTACTCTATCCTCCATGATCAAGATGGTTCGGTGGAATCATGCTCCTAGGATCGATGTTATGCGCCTGGATAGGGCCGCGTATGTGTTTGCTGCTGAACTGGTAGTCGATGACAAGCCCTGGTATCACGACATCAAGTGCTTTCTGAAGAATCAAGAGTACCCTGCAGGGGCATCCAACAATGATAGAAAGACTTTGAGAAGATTGGCAGGCAGTTTCTTCTTGAACAAAGACGATGTGCTGTATAAGAGGAACTTCGACATGGTTTTGCTCAGATGCGTGGACAGACACGAAGCAGACATGTTGATGCAAGAAGTTCATGAGGGCTCCTTCGGTACTCATGCCGGCGGACATGCAATGGCTAAGAAATTGTTGAGAGCGGGTTATTATTGGATGACCATGGAATCAGATTGTTTCAAGTATGCTCGGAAGTGCCATAAATGCCAGATTTATGCTGATAAGGTGCATGTACCGCCGAATCCTCTGAATGTGATGTCTTTGCCGTGGCCGTTTGCAATGTGGGGCATCGACATGATTGGAAAGATTGAGCCGACTGCTTCCAATGGGCATCGCTTCATCCTTGTTGCCATCGACTATTTCACCAAGTGGGTCGAAGCAGCGTCGTTCGCGAATGTCACCAGACATGTGGTTGCCCGTTTCATTAAGAAAAAAACCATTTGTCGCTATGGGATTCCCGAAAGAATCATTACTGATAATGGTTCCAATCTCAATAACAAAATGATGAAGGAGTTATGCCAGAACTTCAACATTCAGCATCACAATTCTTCCCCTTATCGTCCTAAGATGAACGGTGCTGTTGAGGCAGCAAATAAGAACATAAAGAAGATTGTGCAAAAGATGGTCGTTACGTACAGAGATTGGCATGAGATGCTACCCTTCGCCTTGCATGTGTACCGCACTTCAGTACGTACGTCGACCGGGGCAACCCCTTACTCCCTTGTGTATGGTATGAAAGCAGTCCTACCTGTTGAAGTGGAGATTCCTTCTCTAAGGGTCCTGTTGGATGTCAAGCTAGACGAAGCTGAATGGATTCGAACAAGGTTCAATGAGTTGAGTCTTATTGAAGAGAAGCGAATGGCAGCCATTTGTCATGGGCAGTTGTATCAAAGTCGGATGAAGAGAGCCTTTGATCAGAAAGTGCGTCCTCGTTGTTTCCAAGTCGGAGATTTAGTGTTAAAAAGGATTCTTCCTCCTCAGACAGATCACAGGGGCAAGTGGACTCCTAACTATGATGGACCGTATATTATCACCAAGGTTTTTGATGGTGGGGCCTTAATGCTTGCAACGATGGATGGTGAAGACTTCACTTCCCCGGTAAACTCAGACGCAGTTAAAAAATACTTCGCATAAGATAGACCCGCTGGACAGTAAAAAGAATAGTCCAGGAAAAAATGGGCATCCCGACGAACCAAGAAAATGAAAAGGGTTCGGGCAAAAGTTAGGGATTAAAATTAAAAGATTGTACACCCGGTAAGTTGAAAACCTGAAAAGGCAACTTAAGCAAAAATGGGTATCTCGGTGGATTGAAAACCCGAAAGGGCGATCCAGGCAAAAGTTAGGGATTAAGCGAATGACTGTGTCCTGAGTAGTTCTGAGTCTTATCTTGTGTCGATGACTGGAAGCTTTCAAAGAATAGAAACAGTCCAATCACCTTTTTTAGAAGGTTGATCATCTGGAGGATCTTGAAGACGAGCAAGTCATAGCAGAATTGGAACCCGATAGAAATCTATTTCACATTGCCATTAAATTATTTTCTGTTTTTTATCTTTTTTGCGATTACCTCTTCCCAGGGATTGCTTCCTGATGTAAATGCCTATTCAGAGGCCATTCAATCAATAAAATCATGTTATTCAGCACATCTCTGTGTCCATTTTCGTTTTACTGTTTTGTTTGCAAAAATGACGTCCGAATTTTTGATAAATATTGCATCATGAAACATAAGAGCTTTACAGGTACATGCTTAATGAACATTTTAAATTGCTGTAAATTTTAAGTACTTTGAATCATCTATTCAGAACAGGTACACTCGGGGCATTTCCTTAAGATTCCCAGCAGGTTCTCACTACTGTACTCCCCAAGCGGTTGTTTCAGACTATACACTCCCTAGTAGAGTTAACAGTGCCAGACTGTATATCCCCCAGCGGAGTTAACAGTGTCAGACTGTATATCCCCAACGGAGTTGACAGTACCAGACTGTATCTTCCCAGCAGAAGCAGCTGCTCCTCGGAGTTCGATGTCAGATCGGTGTTTTCAATCCCAGATCGATGATCTCTTTCCTGGAAGCATAACCTCGGTACCGTATCGGTGTTTGCCCCCCCTGCTGAGTCATCTCTCGCAGATCGTGGTTGCCAGAACCACTATCGCTTTCCCCAACAACAGGTTTGCAGCGCCGTTCTCTCCCCAGTCAGAGCCTCGGCATCTCGCCATTGGCAGAACACCGCGTGGCCGGTCATTTCCCCACATAGTTCATTATGCTGTGCATCTCCAAAAGTAGTGCCAGGGTCCAGAAGATTGTGATCATTCCCCAACAGGATTCCTTACTTCGGCTTGGCATTCTCCCCAGCATTTCGCATCCCTGCATGTAGAATCATATTGCATTGCATCCTCCCAAATCGCGTAGCATTTCCATTTTCATGGAGCATTACGCCATTGAAAAATTCAAACATACGCATGTAAGCATAAAACATTCTCGGTATCCCAAGTGATAAGCCATAAGTTTGTTTCCAGTGCTCAGACTGAAGTTTGTTCATGACTTATTATCCCCAGCATGGGTCGTTGGCCCACGTGCCGCCTCAATTATCATTTTCCCTATTTCTGCCGATGCTGACAGGCATGAAGTTTCCGGTATCCAGATCGAAGTGGCATTCAGGCCAGTTTTTCCGGTATCCAGACCGAAGTGGCATTCAGGCCAGTTTTTCCGGTATCCAGACCGAAGTGGCATTCAGGCCAATTTTTCCGGTATCCAGACCGAAGTGGCATTCAGGCCAATTTCTCCGGTATCCAGACCGAAGTGGTATTCAGGCCAGTTTCCGGTATCCAGACCGAAGTGGCATTCAAGTCAGTTTCCGATGTTCAGATCGAAGAAGTTTCCGACGATCAGGTCGAAGTACTTGTGGCATTCAGGCAAGTTCCCGGTATCCAGACCGAAGTGGCATTCAGGCCAGTTTTTCCGATACTCAGATCGAAGAAGTTTCCGACATTCAGGTCGATGCAACTTGTGGCATTCAGGCCAGTTCCCGGTATCCAGACCGAAGTGGCATTCAGGCCAGTTTTTCCGATATTCAGATCGAAGAAGTTTCCGACATTCAGGTCGATGCAACTTGTGGCATTCAGGCCAGTTCCCGGTATCCAGACCGAAGTGGCGTTCAGGCCAGTTTTCGATTTTCAGATCGAAGAAGTTTCCGACATTCAGGTCGATGCAACTTGTGGCATTCAGGCCAGCTCCCGGTATCCAGACCGAAGTGGCGTTCAGGCCAGTTTTCGATTTTCAGATCGAAGAAGTTTCCAACGATCAAGTCGAAGTACTTGTGGCGTTCAGGCCAGTTTTCCGATTTTTAGATCGAAGTGGTGTTCAGACCAGATTTCCGGTGACCAGACCAACATTGATACTCTCATATTCCTATGCTTAGTGTTCAGACTAATGTGCGGCGTTCAGGCCATGGGTATTCCTTTGTTACCATTTATTTTGGTATCCAGGTCAACTTTCTGTTTCGGTACTCAGGCCGATTTTCACCGTACCAGACGGATTCTTCTTTTGAGATTGCTTCTTCGCCGATTCTGACAGGCATTGTTATTTATTTCATAGGGATTCAAGATCAAAATCCGGGTCTTCTTAGTATTTAACCATCTCCCACTATGATCATATGAAGAACGTCCTGCTTCATATTCTCTAGTTGAAGACGCTTAAATAGGGGCAACTGTCATACCCCGATTTTGGTCCTGAATTTTTTATGTTTTTATTTTTGCTTTTATATGAGGATTGGTCTTGATCCAAAGTCATGGTGTTGTTCATGTGATTGTTAATGCAAATATGGTCTTGGTCATCTGAACAACCAAGCTTCTTGTGTTTCAAGCCACTTGCTAGTCACGTTATTGGTTCATGGATAGTATGTCAACACCCTGACCTTATGGTCTCATTTCATGGCCTTGTTCATGTGCATTATCAGTCAAGTTATTTTTCAAAAGTCAAACATTCAAGTCATAAGACAAAACAATTTGGAAACCAACTTCAAACCATTTGTCAATCCATTTCAATCTATTTCATGTCATTGTAAACCATTACATTTGATTCTACACAAGAAAATACAAGTCTTGACAACTTTTGACCAATTGTTGACTTTGGTCAACAGTTGACTTTTTGGTCAACATTGACCAAAGTCACCCAAAATCCAAAAAAAACTCTAAAATTTCACCATAACCATTTATTCAATGTCCATTTACAAAGAAACTACAAAGAAAATTGAATTTTGACCATTTTGTTGACTTTGGTCAACAGTTGACTTTTTGGTCAACTTTGACCAAAGTCAACCTCTCCATTTGTTGACCGTCAAAAACCTAATCCAACCCATTTGGCCTTGATGCTTCATCCAAAGGTTTTGATTTGAGATACTTTTGTTTGTTTTCTTCATTTTTAAGTAATTTGGTTCATGTTCAATTTCATGTCCACCATGTTATATGTGTTGCTGCACTTCCAATCCTAACTCCATCTGGCCAAACATGTCCTGCAACCATATAAACATGGCCTGAGATACCTTGAAGCGCACAATGAAGCCTGGCTAAATCCATAAATCAGCAAGATGGCAAAGCTCACCATGGCTGCAGGCATGCACCTTGTCTTTCCTTGCTTGCTGTTGTTGCCAATGCAAAATCCACACATCATATTTATGCCCACAAACCAATGCCTAACCTCTTGTGCAGAATCACAACACCCTGCAACCTATACAGCAGACCATAACCCCGCAGTGAATATGCACCAACACACAACATTCTTATCGGCATCATTTCTGCCATGAATATTGTGGTTCAAAGCAAGGACCAATTGTAGAGTCCTCCTGCAGCAGTTGGAAAACCACAACATTGCATCATCAAGTAATGACCTTTTAATCATAAGCATAGCAGTCCAATTCAGCTAACATTTGCAACAGCCATCCAATGCTAATTGACCAAACACAACCTAGTAACATACCTGTGGGAACACTGCTGTGTAAAACCAGACCAAGGTTGAACTTAGGCGAGTGGAAATACATGGATAAGGTGTGCTGCAGAATTGAGCAACATTAAACCTACAATCATCAACCCCATTCCTCATTGGAAGCATATGCTGCTAACTCAAGCCATCGACCCAGCTTGCCTTGCCATACTATGACTATACCCACCTGCATCAAGCCAAATTACCATGACCATAGCTTGCTGCAATAATCCAGGTGAAACCATGTTAAACCAATGAAGATGAAGAAGATGCTGATAAAGGTGAAGATGAAGAAGAAAAGCCTAAAACAAAGACAGTGAAGGAAACAACTTATGAGTGGGAACTTTTAAATGATGTGAAGGTTGTATGGCTGCGGAGTCCAAAGGAGGTTACAGAGGAAGAGTATACCAAATTCTACAACTCTCTTGCCAAGGATTTTAGCGGCGACAAACCTTTATCATGGAGCCACTTTACTGCTGAAGGTGATGTCGAGTTTAAAGCAGTCCTTTATGCGCCACCAAAAGCACCTCAGGACTTGTACGAAAGTTATTACAATTCAAACAAATCAAACTTGAAGTTGTATGTTAGACGAGTGTTCATTTCAGATGAATTTGATGAATTGTTGCCTAAGTATCTGAGCTTTTTGATTGGTCTTGTTGATTCTGACACTTTGCCACTGAATGTATCACGAGAAATGCTTCAACAACACAGTAGTCTGAGGACAATAAAAAAGAAACTTATTAGGAAAGCCCTTGATATGATCTGTAAGCTTGCTGAAGAGGATCCTGATGAGTCCACTGACAAAGAAAAGAAAGAAGAGTCGTCTTCTGAAGTTGATGAGAAGAGAGGTCAATACACTAAGTTCTGGAATGAATTTGGAAAATCCATTAAACTTGGTATCATTGAGGATGCCACCAACAGAAATCGTTTGGCTAAACTGCTCAGATTTGAGACCACCAAGTCTGAGGGTAAATTGGTATCTCTCGACCAGTACATATCTAGAATGAAAGCTGGACAGAAGGATTTCTTTTACATAACTGGAGCCAGCAAAGAACAGCTTGAAAATTCTCCATTCCTAGAGCGGCTTAAGAAGAAGAATTATGAGATGGATTTGGAGTTTCTGTCTGATGCTGATGGCCATCTAACTGAAGTGGAAAAAGATGCAAAGACAACAAATATTCTGAGTATTCCAAAATTTTGAGTTCGACGTTGACTTCAATATTGGGATGGGCCAAGAAAAGTCTTTAACCTGAACCGATCTGTTGGTATCACAGTCAGAGCTACTGCAGCAGAAGCAGATATGTTGAACCAGTCCAGTCATTGAACCTGCAGTGAACATACACAAACTCAACACCCTGAATAAAATAGATGGAACAATTGGTGATGGGATTGTTAACCTTGCAAATCTCACAGTTTTGGAGCTTTACTCCAATCATTTGACAGGTTTTATTCCTAAGGATATTGGTAACCTTTTGAAATTGGAAAAGTTGCTTTTTCATGTCAACAATTTGACCGGTACGATTCCACCATCGTCGAATCACCATCATGTTCACCTACGATTCATGCATGCAGCATCATGAAGAAATGGAACGGAGTCACAAATGGATTAAGTCTATCATGAGCAATCAAATTCAAGAGAAAACTAACCGAATTGGATTGGCGATGCCGACAGGAGAAAAAGCATCACCCATAACAGGAAGCTGTTCAATCTTCAGGGTCCCTTCAAGATAATGCATCAGGAATTTCACTGCCATCTGAACCTGCAAGATCTGTCAGCTTGGATCTTTCCGAGGCACCAGCAACATCTGCAGCATTCAACATGATCCAATCCTGCAACAACCTACAAGAATCGGTTAGCACAATACCAAATAGAATTTGGCCAATTGCAGACCTCAATCACCCTTATGCAGCAAGCCTACAAAACCCTGCATTTCAAATCAGAGCAGGTTAACCTGCAGGATATTTCGAGGCCAAATGCATACTATCTCAGAATAGCCAGGGGCTTCTCAAGTTGTTAAACTTGCTAGTGGGTTGAGCAATCTAATTTCAGAAGCTGATTTGTTTCACAATTACCAACATAAGCACGATGGTACTTATCTGTAGAAGCACAACATCATACAACAGTCCAGTTGCAAAAGCCATATTCAAGACATTTTGCATCATCATCCTACTGTCAGCAAACCATTAACAAGCTGAAGAACCAAAATTGAAATTCATCAGACACCATTTTCACTGCAGTAAAAAGGTAAAGTTAATTAGCCAACAGTCAAAGTGCAAAAGTCAGAAAATTCCTAAATTGGAATAGAGATAAAGTTCAAGGAAGAAAGCATGAGCTCAGGATACCGTTTCTAACCTAGCATCAAACAGGCAATCTGATCCTGAGAGCACCAAAAGGGGTTTGCAAATTTACTTTTTTTGAGCAACAAAGACCTTTTTGAAACCCTAATCAGCAGAGGATAAAAGGAGAAGAGGAATTAACAACAGGAGGATTTGGAGGCGAAAATCTGAGGAAAAAAACCCTAAAATCCCAAAATCAATTATCTGGAGGCCAGCTTCTTCGCGTCCTTCACCGCCACCACCGCGACACTTTGTAAGAACTTCTTTTTCCTTCTTTTTATCCTTCTCATGTGCTTGTTGATGAAAATATTGTGAGAGTTGAGAGAGATTGATTCGGAGAGTTTGAGAGCGTGAGAGGGTTTCGTTGATGAGCGATTTCATAAGAGGGACGAGAGGGGCGAGTTCGTATGAGATTGTCGTTGGGTGGAAAGGGTGAGTTCGTGAGGTTGGGGAGAGGGTGAAGGAAGACGAGCGTCTGTTCTTCGTTCCCATTTCTTTTTTTCTTCTTTTTTTTCTTTTTTCTTTTTTTAATTTAATTTAATTTGATTTGTTTTAACAGAGATAAAAAAACATAAAAATATTTATGTGTTAGTATTTTCTTTTATTGTTCTTAATTTTTTTTTCATTTTTTATCCCGGTTTATATATTTAACGTAGTATCACAGTAGCAGATAATCATAAGTGGTCTGGTGGAGAAGGGCAGTGTTCATATTCTTGAGTGGGGTGGGTTCAATACTCATGTGTAGCATTTTCTTTTAGCTATTTTATTTTTCTTTTAGCATTTTCATTTATTCTTATGTTTATGCCTTTATTACACTCATATTTTCATTTGTTAATAATGCAAAGTTGTTGTCTTTTAATTTAATTCAAAACCATTTTAAAAGAAAAAAAACTATAAAAATCATATTTTTCTCGATTTAATATCGAGCCCATTTTTTCCATACCCTTGTAAGTCGATTTCTTTTTAAGCATCGCCATCAACCTCACATAGCTTACTCTTGGGCTTTCTTACAATGAGCCGATTCCTTTGCACTTACACTCATACATTGCATTGTTTATTGTTTGGACCCGATTTAATTATTCCAATACTTTGAATCCCCATTCATAACAAATGTATCCCTCTCCCATGAAATGTATAATATTTATTCTTTCATTCTTTATTCATCTGTTAATACAAGAATTAAAATGAACATTCGATAACCATTTCAAAACAAGATCAAAACCTCGATCCAACGTCGAGTAATCATTTTTCAAAACCTAACAGAACCAGCACGTATTCATCCACCCTTTTGTAAGTCGATTGCTTTATGCATCGCCATCAACCTTGTAAGTCGATTGCTTTATGCATCGCCATCAACCTTGTAAGTCGATTGCTTCATGCATCGCCATCAAACCTTTATCCCTAACACTTCTCCCTGCTCCATTCGTCGATCCTTGTTCCGATTAGGTAGCACCCATTAGATAGAACCCTTTGTATGATAACATAGGTAGGATTCCCTTATTCTTTTATATGATAACATAGGTAGGATTCCCTTATTCTTTTATATGATAACATAGGTAGAATTCCCATATTCTTTGCATGCCAACATTAGGTAGATATTCCCATTTGTAAATCCTAACACCTAAGTACATATTGCATAACAACTCTAGGGCAGAGCTTCCCCATTTCTTTTAGACCTTTCGTGCGTCTCCGATCCTGTGGCATGTAGTCCGTTCTATTGCAAAGAGGTAACTGCATAAGACTCGATTCAGCGAGCTGCGACACCTACTGCTAGGACGTGAACACATTGCCCACTCTCCTTTGACACAACTGGTGTCCTCCTTTGTAAGTCCATGTTCAGATGGCAATCCCTATGTAGCCGAACTACGGCAACTCTGATTCTCATGTTCAGATGAGATACGTAGGCACAAGATGCGATGTCTTGCCGAGTTTGACTAACAATTAACAATTAATCTTTGTTTGCTTTCGCCCTCGTTGCGATCCTTTCTCTCGCCCTCGTTGCGATCGAGACATTCCCTTTCTCTTGCCCTAGTTGCAATCGAGACCCTTATTCCCGTAGTTAGTTGAACTACGTTTTGCTCTGATTCTCATTCCCGATGAGATACGTAGGCATAAGACGCGATGTCTTGGCGAGCACACTTATCCTTAACCCTTAGGTAGCTGAGCTACGAAGACTCTGATTCTCATATTCAGATGAGATACGTATGCAGTGGATGCGACATCCGTGCGAGTCATTTTCTCTTGACCCTTTCTCTTTTAGTAAATAGTACCTTAGATAAACACACACCCTTTAGACAAGAACAACAAGAGTGGATCCCGTAGAGTACTACGGATGCGTAGGGGTGCTAATACCTTCCCTTGGCATAACCGACTCCCGAACCCAAGATTTGGTTGCGAGACCTTGTCTTTTCCTTTCCTTTCTCCAGGTTTACTTCGAGCGTTTCCTTTCCCTCCTTTGGGATGAATAACGCACGGTGGCGACTCTTCTGTCATTTTCTTTCTCGCCGGTTGTTTTTTCGCACACTGTATTTTTTCAGGCTGCGACACATAGGCTTATGGGTAATGGTTGGAAAGCTTGTTGCACAAGGAAAAAATTCTATGTTGATCAAAACTCCAATTGGGCCTTGGAAATTAATGAAAATTTAACTTGAAGTGTAGGGTGTAAAACATGCACATGTGAAATTTCCAAAATTGGCCAATGTTCAAGCCCCTCTGTGTCAATGATGCAAGCTCCAAATGATAAAATCTTCAACATGAAAGTTGTATATCTTATCAAGAAAATCAATTTGGACTTAAATTTTGCATCATTTCGATTTTTGATGAAGAAGTTATGGGCACTTGAAGTTGGACCTTTTCACATTTCAATGCATTTGGGCCAAAGTGACCTATAATTTTTTGCATTATCACATGTATTTATTTTGCAATTTTGCAATTTTTCTCAACATAACATCTGAATTAGACACATTAAGCTTTCCAATGCATTTGATACCACCGATAAATCATGAAAAATGAGTGAGTTATGTTCTTGGGAAGTTGACCCAAAATTAGGGTTTCAGTCAAAATGACCTATAATGTCTTGGAATGGATGATGACCTTCCATGATTCAAATCAATTTTTGATGAACATGAAAGTTGTTCATATTGTCCTTAAGAACATGTTTGATCTTGGGGTCATCTCAATTTGACCAACACATAAAACGTTAGGTCTCAGTGCATTTCAAAATAGTCAGATGAATTGACTGATCAACTTCTCAAGTCCAAAACTCATATCTTGATGAATGGATGATTGAGGATACTCAAATAAGTTGAAATATGCATGGAATAATGAAATAAGGAACTTCCCTTGATTATATTTGACCATGGGTTGAGGTTGCTTCATGAGCAAGGCACTGTTGATGAACTGATGAATTAGGGTTTCCTTGGGAAACAAGCCTCAAACCTCTTGACTTGCTTTGATCAAAATGATGAATTGAGATACTTGGGAGGCATATTTGATGGATGATAGCTTTGGGAACCATTACCATGCTTGCTTTCATCTTTTCTTGACCATCTCATTGCACAAAGGATCTCCTAGAAGCTTTACACCTTGTGACTGCTCAAGCTACAAACAAAAGATGTTAGTGACATATTTTTGTGATTTTGGTTAGTGAATAAAATGAGAAAAGAAATAATATACAATTCAAGCATGCTTGGTGACCTCAAACCAAATCTCAAGAGATCCCACCCAAAGGCCAAGAGCCAAGATGCTTATGATCCTTGAGGCTATGCAAATGCAATATTATGATGCCATGAGGGATCTTAGGGTCAAAATTAGGGTCTTACACCATGATGGTTGTGCAATTTGCAGTGTAAACCCTCGAGGGTGTGTCATTGTCAAGAGAGATATTCAAAGGCTGATGGATGAGGGTATGATTCATATTTTTTAGTCTCGTCAATTGGGTGACGATGTCAAAGCGATTGTTTCTGTGTTTAACACCTCGAAGCGGGTATTGATTCAATTTAATAGCAGCATAAATATTAGCGTCAACAGTTCGGTATCACCGTTAGTAATACGGTTAGTGGGCCCCGTCCCGTATGCATCCAATAAAGCTATTCCTTATCAGTATAATGCTATAATGATGGAGAATGGTCAAAAGGTTCAGTTGCCTACGACAAATTCTATGGTAAATATAGCAGATATTACGAAGGTGACCCGTAGCAATCGTGTTTTTGGTCCAGTTTTCCCGAAGGATGTAGAAGAAGTTACGGTTGGTAAGAAGGTTGATGTGCCTGCAGTAAACCTGGTTAGTGCTCCAATGCGTCAGTCTGGTGAATCCAGCAAATTGAAGCCTAACAATGATGATGAGGTATTGAGATTGATAAAGAAGAGTGAATTTAATGTGGTGGAGCAGCTTCTCCAAACTCCTTTGAAGATTTCAGTGTTGTCTCTGCTGATGAATTCCGAAGTGCACAGAGAAGAATTGCAAAGAGTGTTGGAGCAAGCCTATGTTGAGCACGATGTAACTGTGGATCAGTTTGACCACATTGTGGCTAACATTACTTCCTGCAACAACTTAAGCTTTTGTGATGAAGAAATTCCCGAGGAAGGCAGAAATCACAACCTGGAACTACATATATCGATGAATTACAAGGAGGATGCGTTGTCAAATATGTTGGTTGATACCATTTCTTCTCTGAATGTACTCCCAAAATCAACTCTATCCAGATTATCCTACCAAGGCACCCCTATGAGATACAATGGTGTGATCGTCAAAGCATTAATGGTTCTTGCAAGACCGTCATTGGAGAAGTGGACCTTCTAGTGAAGATAAGTCTGAGTGATTTTCAAATTATTTTTCAAGTAATGGATATCCACATGGCCTATAGTTGTTTGTTGGGAAGTGTCGCATCCGTGAAAAACAACCGGCGGGCAAAACAAAACAAACAAAGCCGCCACCGTGCGTTATTTATCCCAAAAGAGGGAAAGGAAACGCTCGAAGTAAACCTGGAAAAGACATGGTCTCGCGGCCAAAGAGAGATGGGATCGGGAGTCGGTTATGCGAAGGGAAGGTATTAGCACCCCTACGCATCCGTCGTACTCGACGGGATCCACGCTCAAAAGGAAAGAAGAAAGGTTGCTAAAACTGCTCACAAACATCACACACACACACTGGAAACAACACAGGTGGGAGAAGAGGGGAAAGGACTCGCTAGGATATCGCATCCTATGCCTACGTATCTCATCTGGAATGAGAATCAGAGCTACCGTAGTTCGGCTCACGCACGCCGAAACAAAACACACACAAACAGGCAAACATGGAAACCGAATGCCAATCGCTGGACTTACATCAGACTCCGAACCAACAAACCCACACTGGAAACCAAATGCCAACTGCTGGACTTATATCGGACTCCAAGCACACAACAATAGGATATGGAATGCCAATCGCTGGTCTTACATCCATCTCCTAACACACAAGAAGGTTAACAAACAACAAGTTACTAAGGAGTCTGGCACTCGAGCCTAGCAATTGTCAAGCAAACACACACAAAAAAGAAAAAGGGTGCCCAGAGAGATCTCGCACGATCTCCTACCTACGTACCTCATCTGGTATGAGGATCAGGGCAACGTAGTTCCCCTTAACAGGGGAGAAACTTTCTCCTATCCAGAGACTGGGAATTGACAAACTAGAAGGGAGACTGACTCAAGCCTAATAGCTATCATGTAATCCACAATGGTCCTAGGTTGAGGTTTCTATCTAACTTTCACAGGCAGCAAGCTATCCTAAACAACACAAGCAAAGCAAACATACACATAATTAGCACACACTATATACAAACAAAGTGGGCTCACACAAGGCTAGGCTGTGAAACACAAGCCAACTGGAATCGGGTGTAGTTAGCTCTTAACCCTAACATTGAGAGTTAGGGTGAAGCAGATGAAATGGGAAGTGAGGGTAAGACCTCACAGCTCTTATCCCTGGCCTGGGAGAGCTTCAGACAAATGAAAGTGTGGGAGTTCAGAAAGTTGAAACTCTTCTCCACATATGACTGACTCAACAAAGATCTTGGGTTAATATCCACAATGCATCAACACAAGGTGTGTGAGCAAAGTGGATGACACACTGAATAGCAGGAGATGGATTGCACATCTCTTGTATCTGTCAATTGCCTCATAGAGGTCTTTTCCTGCTTGGCACAAACATAAACATACACAAGCATTGCCTCTTAAGGAGGGCTTCAGACAGGTGCCTGCCCAAGTAACAGGACAGGTCTTCCAGACTACATGAAGTCAGAGAGTTTATACCTATGTGGTTAAGCAACCAAGCAAAAGCAAGTTCAAATTGAACTTAAGCAACTTATGTACCTGTGGAAACATCAAACAAATCAGTTCAACTGTACAGACAAACAGACAATCATGAATATCAAACAGTCAAACCCAATGAGCAAAGGCATAAGCCAACAAGCCAAACTCAAATGAGTTAACAACCCTACAAAACACACAAGGTTAATAGTCAAAAGTAAACACCAAAGGCTCAAGTGATAGAGCATCAACAACTATGGAACTTGAGTGCTCAACCTGAAATCAAAACTCAAACATGAGAGGCAAACCACTAGGTCAAAGCCTAGGGTCAAAGATGGAGAAAAAATTCAAAACAGAACATGAAAATTGACATGAATCAACTTCAATCAATTAAGAACATCATCCAAAAAATCCCACATCAATATCAATTACCAAATTCATTTTATGAACTAAGCATGACAAGGTATGCAAGTTGTGACCACATTGCAACATCAGAATGAACAAATGCACAATAATTCAAAAATGATTCAAATAATTTGGCAAAATTCATGAGTAAACAGAACATACAACATGATCGTCACACAAAAAGTTAGAGCATTTGGACAACATTAGGCATGGTAATCAAATTGCATAAGCCAAGGCAAGCACAATCAAGCACATATGTGACACAACTTGATACATCAACTTAGCACAAGCCTAAAACAAAAATGGTAATTGGTAAAAACCTCAAACCAAAGCCAAAACACCATTCAACATGTCTAGAAATAGTGTGCAAAATTTCACATCCATTAGATAAAGAACAAGCATTTCACAATCACATGAAGATCAAGACACTTCAAAAGCTCAAAAATGACCATCCAGAATGAAAAATCTCAATCAAATCATAAATCAAACCAAAAATTCCACAAAAAATCATGAGCATTCACAACATTCATATCAAGCACCATACAAAAACTCAGGACATTTGGAATTTATTTGGCATGGCAAATTAATCAATCAAGATGAACATCTCAAGGTGTGACACAAATTGTCACACCTAACTTAGAAAAATCATAAATCAGCAATGGCAATTGATAAAAATGCAAACTCAACACCAAAATGTCCAGCAAGATGTCTAGTTTCAACATGCAAAATTTCATGAGCATTGGATAAAAATTGAGCATTTCACAAATGAAGAAGCAAGGCAAGGTCAAGAATGGACATGTATACACAAACCCTAGAAACCAATTATTTTCCAGCCATGCACAATTTGCAAAATAATATTCACAAAAAACTAGACAAAAAATGTGACATAATGCAAAAAACCACACAATTTTTGGATCATTATTCTATTTATTATGAATTTTTAAAGTTGAAGAAAAATTAAAAATCATGTAATGGAAGCATGTATGATCAATGGAGGGAAAAGGAGAATAAGCATGAACATTTTGAAAAAATGACACCGCCTGGAATCGAACCAGGCGCGTTTTCAAACAGGAAATGGCGCGCCAAGCTTGGCCAATCAGAGCGCATGCATGAGCGCTTCATGCAGCCAATGGCGCTAAAACCCTAAGGAACAAAGGCAACGGTTTTTTGGACAGATCAAAGCGTGGCCTAAACAACTGCATCGTCTTCTTCAACCAAAACGTGCATGAACAGTAACCAATCAACAATCTCAAGAACTAATTTCTCAGTTTTTGCAATTAAGCACATGAACATGAAGATCTTTCATCACATAACAAGAATCCACAATCAATTTAACAAGAAACAACAAAACATGCATGAATCGAATCAATCAAGTTCCATCATCCAAACTTAAATCACATGGTTCTTCATGGATATGGCACCAAATCGCTCGATTCAAAGTGCAGAATCATCACCATTAAGAGATCTACAAGAATATATCAACAATTTAGAGAATTAAGGAAGTCGAAAAAGTGACCTCTTGATGAGCAGCTTTGGAATTCACGCGTTTCAGGCCGTGCAATGCTTCAATCTTCCTCTAGCAAGCTTGTACAAGTGTTTGGATGAAGGCTTGAGGTCCAATTGTCCTTGATTCAACCGAATTTGGATTTCACCATTGATGAGCTTCAAGCTTGAGCTGCTCCAATGTGCACGAATTGCCTTGGTTTCAAGTCCAATAATGATCAATGATGCTTCAGAGTGATGAATTAGGCAAGGAAATGTGGTTTGATTTGAAGAAATTGAGAGAAAAAATTGAGAAAAAAAAGTGTGAAAAATTTGAGATCTGAAAATTATAAAGTGTTCTTGTGAAATTCTGTTAGGGTTTCATGTTATATACTCCCTCATAATCATGTTTAATTAAGATTAACCAATGTGCTAATGAAAATTAGGGAAGTTTGGAGGTGTTTTGTCAAATTGGGATTTCACCCTTATGCATGGACATGGCATGTGAACAGTACACGAATCCCTTGTATCTTCACTTAAAATGAGTTTTTGAAACCAATGGTGAAGGCAAAATATCCAAATTATGCACCAAATTTAAATAATGAAATTTCCCTCCAAAAGTCCCAAAATTGGTAAGTGCTCATGAAATGACAAATTATGCAATGTTATGCAAGATTTGGAAATTATAGGTCAAAACAAGAATTTAGCAAAAAGAGCCACTTGATTTGGACATTTGATGAAGAAGTTATGCTCATTTGAAGTTCCATGTTCATTTGGCCAAGTTTGATCCATATCTCTTCAACCACACATGCGAAATTGATGATCTTGGACTTTTTGGAAATGGGAGAGAAAGATCTATAACTTTCATGTTCAACAAAATTTCATTTGAAGCTTTCTTGATGATGTAATCTTGAGTTGAAAACCTTTCCATTTTTGGCAAATTTGAATTAGAGGTCACTTTCTATTTTTGGAAAGTTTTGTCCTGACTTTATTTTCTTCAATGTTGATGTTTGAAATGTCAAATGATACTTGTTTGAACATGAATGAAGTATTTCCAACCATCTCCCACCTCCAAATCCAACAGTTGACTTGCAGTTGACTTTTGCAGTTGATAGATGACTTGGCCATGCAAAGATGAATTTGAGCCTCAACCTCTTGATGAAATGGATCCAAGATGAAACCCAAGCTTATACAAGCTCAATAAAATCACATGATGATCCCCATCTCAATGAAGACCTCATCTCCTTAAAAACCCTGATTGGCACAATTCAACTGATTAGGGTTGACCAGAGGTCAAAACCCTAATCCCAAGGAATCTGATCAGGAACAATGAACCTCTTGGTGATGATAAGACCATGATGATGTACCACTTCAACCAAGATAATGACCAATCTCCTTGAGGAACCAAGAAACCCTAATTGAAGCACAAACCCTCAGATGGCTAGTGATCAATTCAATAAGACCCTTAGGCTTGCATCTCTTAACCTCTCCATCTTCTGATAAAGACCTAGGAGGATGACTTGCTTATTGTACATGATATGCAAATATGCAATGCCTAATGTCTTAAAAATGCAATGTAGTATGCTAAGCTAGCCCCAAAAGAGGAGGGCAAATTTTGAGGTGTTACAGCTGCCCCTATTCAATCCACTGTGAACTTGTCGATATGAATAGCCTCGGCTTTCAGATGATCAGGGTGAAGAGTGATTGAATACCAAGAACAGACGAACAATTTGCACTCTGATGGGAAATAATTAACAATGCCTGTCATAATCGGCGAAGAAGCAATCTTGAAAGAAAAATCCGTCTGGTACGAAGAAGTCGGCCTGAATACCGAAACAGAATATTTGACCTGTATACCAAAATAAATGGTAGCACAGGAATAACACGGCCTGAACGCCACTCATCAGTTTAATTACTGAGTATCAGAATATGAGAGTACTAATGTCGGTCTGAATACCGGGAGATTGGCCTGAATGCCCAACAACTGGCCTGAACACCGGAAAATTGGCCTGAACGCCACAAGCTGCATCGATCTGGACTTCGGAAGCTTCTTCGACCTGAATATCGGAAACTGGCCTGAATGCCACAAGTTCTTCGACCTGAACGTCGGAAACTTCTTCGATCTGAAAATCGGAAACTGGCCTGAATACCACAAGTTCTTCGACCTGATCGTCGGAAACTTCTTCGATTTGAAAATCAGAAACTGGTCTGAATACCCACCTCGGTCTGAACACCGGAAGATTGGCCTGAATGCCACAAGTACTTCAACCTGATTGTTGGAAACTTCTTCGATCTGAAAATCGGAAAATTGGTCTGAATACCACAAGTTCTTCGACCTGAACGTCGGAAACTTCTTCGATCTGAAAATCGGAAACTGGCCTGAATACCACAAGTTCTTCGACCTAATCGTCGGAAACTTCTTCAATCTGAAAATCGGAAATTGGTCTGAATGCCATAACGGTTTGAATACCCGAAACTCGTCATGCCTGTCAGCATCGGCAGAGATAAAAACAGTAATAACTGAGTCAGCATGCGTGACAACGACCCATGTTGGGGAGTAGCAAGCCACGAGCATACTATCCTTTATCCAACCCTAGTAAACGAACAATTTATGCTCCGCTGGGGATTATTCTTTCTCTTGCTTGCTTTTCTTTTTGAACCCCGACATCTCGTTGATTATCATTTCCATCTCCGCTCGACAGAAACCCTTCCTCCAATATCGCACTACTGGGGAACATTGTTGATTAAAAATCATGATGCCCAACTCCTCGGAGTAACACCTCCACCTTCGGGAGAAACCACCTCTCAAACAATAACCACGGTCTGAGACTAGCTTATGCTTGCAATGCTGATGCATGACTGATTTTTTCAGCATAATGCTCCATAATCATGGAAATGCTATGCAATTTATTATGCAACATGCTATGCTTATCTACATGATGAATGCATAAAAAGTATCCCCCTCAAGGGACTCTTCTGGGGAGCTCGAGGCACTCTGCTGAGGAACTCGACAACACTCTAACCTCCACCCTGCTGGGGAATAACACTGCTGCTGGGAAATAGGCCACCCTCACCAGGAATAACCTCCTCTGCACCCGATCCGCTTGGGGACTTTGCTGGGGAAAGAACCACCAACGTACTCTGTGGGGAAACCAACAATCGCTGACTTGCTGGGGATATAACAATCCCGACTCCGCTTGGAAAACCACTACCAATAGATACCTCCGCTGGGAAATAGCAACCTTCAGACCTGGCTGCTGAGGAAACACCGACCTAAAACCTGCCGGGGAGATGACCATCCCGACCCTGCTAGGGGAAACACAGACCTCGAATCTGCTGAGGAGGTAACAATCCCAACTCTGCTTGGGGAAACCAGGAAAGTCTGGTACCGAACACCCGTCGACTCGTCGAACCATGGCATTCATCGTCTAAATCCACTGTCAGCTTTCCAATATTGAGAACTCCCAGACTCGTCTGGACTTTTCTGATTCATCACCTTGTATTCTCGACTGCTCCGCACTCTACAGCGAGCGAACTCCTTAAAATGGTACAAACTTTCTAATCTTCAGACTTTGAAGAGTCTTCTTGATTAATATCCAGGACCGTCGTACGTCTTTCGTCGTCTTTTCACCGTTCTCCATTTCATTCGTCCCTGATTGGACTCCACGAGAATCTTTCGTCAAAAGCTTCCACATCACAACCTGCAAGTGAGTGAAAATACCTAACAGTACCTGCAAAAGAGATCATCAGATAAAAACGTGCCCCATGCGTGTCAAGATTTCAACACTTGAGTCACTCAACCTTCCGAATAAGATTTCAAGTTTTCAATCTTATAAGCATGCATTGGAAGGGACCTGTATGTCTTAAAATGCAAAGATTCTTTATCAAAAATAATTGGATGTTTTTGCAATCAAAGCGATAATGAAAACAAAAACACAATTATTTGACTGAATATGCATTTTATTGATTGAAAAAGGTGTGGCTCGAAACTGAGCAATACAAAGGAAGCAATTCCTGAAAAGAGGTAATTGCCCACAAAAGGAAACATCTATCCTAATGGCAATGTGAAACCATGATTTCATCGAGTTCCACCTCAGTTACACCCCATATGTCCTCAGACTCTCCGTGCTTTCTGCCTTCTAAACAAAGCGCTTCTGACTGATCCCTACCGGGGATTATCCATGTGTCATATCCAAAGTATAAACGATCATGCTAGACGCAGTTGTTCGTTTCAATCCCTCTTTTGCCTGGACCGCCCTTGCGGGTTTTCAGTCCACCGGGATACCCTTTTTTGCCCAAGTCGCCTTTTCAGGTTTTCGACTTGCCGGGTGTACAATTTTTTCATTTTTATCCCTAAATTTTGCCCGAACCTTTTTCATCATTTTTTCCGGTTCGCCGGGATGCCCATTTTTTCCTGGACTATTTTATTCTTTTCGTCCAGGGGGTCTCTTTATACGAAGTATTTTTTAACTGCGTCTGCATTCACAGGGGATGGAAAATCCTCGCCATCCATGGTCGTTAGCAACAAGGCTCCACCAGAGAAAACCTTCTTGACCACGAATGGACCTTCGTAATTGGGTGTCCACTTGCCCCTACGATCGTTCTGAGGAGGAAGGATCCTTTTCAGCACCATATCACCCACGTGATACACACGAGGTCGTACCTTTCGGTCAAAAGCACGCTTCATCCGCTGCTGGTTCAACTGCCCATGACAAATAGATGCCAGCCTCTTTTCCTCAATCAGGCTTAACTCCTCATACCGAATCCTTACCCATTCAGCCTCTTGTAATTTTACGTCCATCAGGACTCTCAAGGAGGGAATTTAAACCTCAACCGGTAGCACGACTTCCATTCCATATACCAAAGAGAAAGGTGTTGCCCCAGTAGATGTACGCACCGAAGTTCGATACCCATGCAATGCAAACGGAAACATCTCATGCCAGTCTTTATAGGTCACGACCATCTTCTGCACAATCTTCTTTATATTCTTATTGGCTGCCTCAACCGCCCCATTCATCTTCGGACAATAAGGAGAAGAATTGTGATGCTCGATCTTGAATTCCCGGCACAGTTCTGCCATTATCTTGTTGTTCAAATTAGAACCATTATCGGTAATGATTCTCACGGGAACCCCATATCTGCAAATGATGTCTCTCTTGAGAAATCTGGCAATGACCTGCTTCGTCACGTTCGCATAAGAGGCTGCTTCCACCCACTTGGTGAAGTAATCAATAGCCACTAATATGAATCGGTGCCCATTCGAAGCCGTAGGCTCAATCTTCCCAATCATATCAATGGCCCACATAGCGAACGGCCACGGAGACGACATCAAACTCAACGGATTCGGAGGCACGTGCACCTTGTCGGCATAAATCTGGCATTTATGACACTTCCGCACGAAATTAAAACATTGGGCCTCCATTGTCATCCAATAATAACCTACCCTTAGCAGCTTCTTCACCATTACATTCCCACTGGCATGGGTACCGAACGACCCTTCGTGAACCTCTTTCATTAATTGGCTTGCTTCTTTATCATCCACACATCTGAGCAAAACCCAATCGAAATTCCGCTTGTACAAAACCCCATCCTTATTCAAATAGAACACCATAGCCAACCTCCGCAGAGTCTTTCGGTCCTTCTTGGATGCTCCCTCAGGATACTCTTGAGTCTCCAGATAGCGCTTGATATCGTAATACCACGGCTTCTCATCGTCAGGCGCTGTGTCAACAGCAAACACATAAGCCGGTCTATCCAGACGTCCCACCTCAACACTAGGGAACTGATTCCACCACTGCACCTTAATCAAGGCAGCCAAAGTAGCCAAAGCATCTGCCAATGGATTCTCTTCTCTAGGCACATGATGCATCTTCACCTTGGTGAAAAACGTCAACAATCTCCTCGTATAGTCCCGGTATGGAACTAAATGAGACTTATGCGTATACCATTTTCCGTTAACCTGATTCACAACCAAAGCTGAATCTCCATATATAACAAGGTTCTTGATCCTCAAATCAATCGCCTATTCAATCCCCAAGATACAAGCTTCGTATTCAGCCATGTTGTTGGTGCACTCAAATGTTAGCCGGGCAACAAAAGGAATATGGGATCCTTTCGGCGTAACCAAAACAGCACCAACTCCGCTACCATTCACGTTAACGGCCCCATCAAACATCAGAATCCATTCGGATTCAGGGTCAGGCCCCTCCTCCGGGATTGGTTCCTCACAATATTTTGATTTGAGAAACATGATGTCCTCATCAGGGAATTCAAACTTCATCGGTTGATAATCCTCAATGGGTTGCTGGGCGAGGTAATCAGACAATACACTCCCCTTGATTGCTTTCTAAGAGGTATACTGGATATCATATTCAGTCAAAATCATTTGCCATCTAGCAACCCGTCCGGTCAATGCTGGTTTTTCAAAAATGTACTTGATTGGATCCATCTTGGAAATCAATAAAGTGGTATGAACCAGCATATACTACCTCAGTCGGCGAGCAGCCCAGACCAAAGGACAGCAAGTTTTCTCGAGCAGTGAATATCTTGTTTCATAGTTGGTAAACTTTTTGCTAAGGTAGTATATGGCATGCTCTTTTCGACCAGACTCGTCATGCTGTCCCAAGACACACCCCATAGACTCCTCGAGGACCGTCAAGTACAGGATTAACGGTCGTCCCTCCACAGGAGGCATCAGAATCGGAGGCTCCTGCAAATACTCTTTTATCTTTTCAAATGCCGCTTGGCAATCATTATTCCACCTGACCGTTTGATCTTTTCTCAACAACTTGAATATAGGTTCACACGTGGCTGTCAGATGAGATATGAACCGTGAAATGTAGTTCAATCTACCTAAGAAACCATAAACCTCCTTCTCTGTTCTCGGTTCAGGCATTTCTCTTATCACTTTTACTATAAATCATGAAAAATGAGTGAGTTATGTTCTTGGGAAGTTGACCCAAAATTAGGGTTTCAGTCAAAATGACCTATAATGTCTTGGAATGGATGATGACCTTCCATGATTCAAATCAATTTTTGATGAACATGAAAGTTGTTCATATTGTCCTTAAGAACATGTTTGATCATGGGGTCATCTCAATTTGACCAACACATAAAACGTTAGGTCTCAGTGCATTTCAAAATAGTCAGATGAATTGACTGATCAACTTCTCAAGTCCAAAACTCATATCTTGATGAATGGATGATTGAGGATACTCAAATAAGTTGAAATATGCATGGAATAATGAAATAAGGAACTTCCCTTGATTATATTTGACCATGGGTTGAGGTTGCTTCATGAGCAAGGCACTGTTGATGAACTGATGAATTAGGGTTTCCTTGGGAAACAAGCCTCAAACCTCTTGACTTGCTTTGATCAAAATGATGAATTGAGATACTTGGGAGGCATATTTGATGGATGATAGCTTTGGGAACCATTACCATGCTTGCTTTCATCTTTTCTTGACCATCTCATTGCACAAAGGATCTCCTAGAAGCTTTACACCTTGTGACTGCTCAAGCTACAAACAAAAGATGTTAGTGACATATTTTTGTGATTTTGGTTAGTGAATAAAATGAGAAAAGAAATAATATACAATTCAAGCATGCTTGGTGACCTCAAACCAAATCTCAAGAGATCCCACCCAAAGGCCAAGAGCCAAGATGCTTATGATCCTTGAGGCTATGCAAATGCAATATTATGATGCCATGAGGGATCTTAGGGTCAAAATTAGGGTCTTACACCATGATGGTTGTGCAATTTGCAGTGTAAACCCTCGAGGGTGTGTCATTGTCAAGAGAGATATTCAAAGGCTGATGGATGAGGGTATGATTCATATTTTTTAGTCTCGTCAATTGGGTGACGATGTCAAAGCGATTGTTTCTGTGTTTAACACCTCGAAGCGGGTATTGATTCAATTTGATAGCAGCAGAAATATTAGCGTCAACAGTTCGGTATCAGCGTTAGTAATACGGTTAGTGGGCCCCGTCCCGTATGCATCCAATAAAGCTATTCCTTATCAGTATAATGCTATAATGATGGAGAATGGTCAAAAGGTTCAGTTGCCTACGACAAATTCTATGGTAAATATAACAGATATTACGAAGGTGACCCGTAGCAATCGTGTTTTTGGTACAGTTTTCCCGAAGGATGTAGAAGAAGTTGCGGTTGGTAAGAAGGTTGATGTGCCTGCAGTAAACCTGGTTAGTGCTCCAATGCGTCAGTCTGGTGAATCCAGCAAATTGAAGCCTAACAATGATGATGAGGTATTGAGATTGATAAAGAAGAGTGAATTTAATGTGGTGGAGCAGCTTCTCCAAACTCCTTTGAAGATTTCAGTGTTGTCTCTGCTGATGAATTCCGAAGTGCACAAAGAAGAATTGCAAAGAGTGTTGGAGCAAGCCTACGTTGAGCACGATGTAAGTGTGGATCAGTTTGACCACATTGTGGCTAACATTACTTCCTACAACAACTTAAGCTTTTGTGATGAAAAAATTCCCGAGGAAGGCAGAAATCACAACTTGGAACTACATATATCGATGAATTGCAAGGAGGATGCGTTGTCAAATATGTTGGTTGATACCATTTCTTCTCTGAATGTACTCCCAAAATCAACTCTATCCAGATTATCCTACCAAGGCACCCCTATGAGATACAATGGTGTGATCGTCAAAGCATTAATGGTTCTTGCAAGACCGTCATTGGAGAAGTGGACCTTCTAGTGAAGATAGGTCTGGGTGATTTTCAAATTATTTTTCAAGTAATGGATATCCACATGGCCTATAGTTGTTTGTTGGGAAGTGTCGCATCCGCGAAAAACAACCGGCGGGCAAAATAAAACAAATAGAGTCGCCACCGTGCGTTATTTATCCCAAAAGAGGGAAAGGAAACGCTCGAAGTAAACCTGGAAAAGACATGGTCTCGCGGCCAAAGAGAGATGGGATCGGGAGTCGGTTATGCGAAGGGAAGGTATTAGCACCCCTATGCATCCGTCGTACTCGACGGGATCCACACTCAAAAGGAAAGAAGAAAGGTTGCTAAAACTCCTCACAAACATCACACACACACACTGGAAACAACACAGGTGGGAGAAAAGGGGAAAGGGCTCGCTAGGATATCGCATCCTATGCCTACGTATCTCATCTGGAATGAGAATCAGAGCTACCGTAGTTCGGCTCACGCACGCCGAAACAAAACACACACAAACAGGCAAACATGGAAACCGAATGCCAATCGCTGGACTTACATCAGACTCCGAACCAACAAACCTACACTGGAAACCAAATGCCAACTGCTGGACTTATATCGGACTCCAAGCACACAACAATAGGATACGGAATGCCAATCGCTGGTCTTACATCCATCTCCTAACACACAAGAAGGTTAACAAACAAAAAGTTACTAAGGAGTCTGGCACTCGAGCCTAGCAACTGTCAAGCAAACACACACAAAAAAGAAAAAGGGTGCCCGGAGAGATCTCGCACGATCTCCTACCTACGTACCTCATCTGGTATGAGGATCAGGGCAACGTAGTTCCCCTTAACAGGGGAGAAACTTTCTCCTAACCAGAGACTGGGAAATGACAAACTAGAAGGGAGACTGACTCGAGCCTAATAGCTATCATGTAATCCACAATGGTCCTAGGTTGAGGTTTCTATCTAACTTTCACAGGCAGCAAGCTATCCTAAACAACACAAGCAAAGCAAACATACACACAATTAACACACACTATATACAAACAAAGTGGGCTCACACAAGGCTAGGCTGTGAAACACAAGCCAACTGGAATCGGGTGTAGTTAGCTCTTAACCCTAACATTGAGAGTTAGGGTGAAGCAGATGAAATGGGAAGTGAGGGTAAGACCTCACAGCTCTTATCCCTGGTCTGGGAGAGCTTCAGACAAATGAAAGTGTGGGAGTTCAGAAAGTTGAAACTCTTCTCCACATATGACTGACTCAACAAAGATCTTGGGTTAATATCCACAATGCATCAACACAAGGTGTGTGAGCAAAGTGGATGACACACTGAATAGCAGGAGATGGATTGCACATCTCTTGTATCTGTCAATTGCCTCATAGAGGTCTTTTCCTGCTTGGCACAAACATAAACATACACAAGCATTGCCTCTTAAGGAGGGCTTCAGACAGGTGCCTGCCCAAGTAACAGGACAGGTCTTCCAGACTACATGAAGTCAGAGAGTTTATACCTATGTGGTTAAGCAACCAAGCAAAAGCAAGTTCAAATTGAACTTAAGCAACTTATGTACCTGTGGAAACATCAAACAAATCAGTTCAACTGTACAGACAAACAGACAATCATGAATATCAAACAGTCAAACCCAATGAGCAAAGGCATAAGCCAACAAGCCAAACTCAAATGAGTTAACAACCCTACGAAACACACAAGGTTAATAGTCAAAAGTAAACACCAAAGGCTCAAGTGATAGAGCATCAACAACTATGGAACTTGAGTGCTCAACCTGAAATCAAAACTCAAACATGAGAGGCAAACCACTAGGTCAAAGCCTAGGGTCAAAGATGGAGAAAAAATTCAAAACAGAACATGAAAATTGACATGAATCAACTTCAATCAATTAAGAACATCATCCAAAAAATCCCACATCAATATCAATTACCAAATTCATTTTATGAACTAAGCATGACAAGGTATGCAAGTTGTGACCACATTGCAACATCAGAATGAACAAATGCACAATAATTCAAAAATGATTCAAATAATTTGGCAAAATTCATGAGTAAACAGAACATACAACATGATCATCACACAAAAAGTTAGAGCATTTGGACAACATTAGGCATGGTAATCAAATTGCATAAGCCAAGGCAAGCACAATCAAGCACATATGTGACACGACTTGATACATCAACTTAGCACAAGCCTAAAACAAAAATGGTAATTGGTAAAAACCTCAAACCAAATCCAAAACACCATTCAACATGTCTAGAAATAGTGTGCAAAATTTCACATCCATTAGATAAAGAACAAGCATTTCACAATCACATGAAGATCAAGACACTTCAAAAGCTCAAAAATGACCATCCAGAATGAAAAATCTCAATCAAATCATAAATCAAACCAAAAATTCCACAAAAAATCATGAGCATTCACAACATTCATATCAAGCACCATACAAAAACTCAGGACATTTGGAATTCATTTGGCATGGCAAATTAATCAATCAAGATGAACATCTCAAGGTGTGACACAAATTGTCACACCTAACTTAGAAAAATCATAAATCAGCAATGGCAATTGATAAAAATGCAAACTCAACACCAAAATGTCCAGTACGATGTCTAGTTTCAACATGCAAAATTTCATGAGCATTGGATAAAAATTGAGCATTTCACAAATGAAGAAGCAAGGCAAGGTCAAGAATGGACATTATACACAAACCCTAGAAACCAATTATTTTCCAGCCATGCACAATTTGCAAAATAATATTCACAAAAAACTAGACAAAAAATGTGACATAATGCAAAAAACCACACAATTTTTGGATTATTATTCTATTTATTATGAATTTTTAAAGTTGAAGAAAAATTAAAAATCATGTAATGGAAGCATATATGATCAATGGAGGGAAAAGGAGAATAAGCATGAACATTTTGAAAAAATGACACCGCCTGGAATCGAACCAGGCGCGTTTTCAAACAGGAAATGGCGCGCCAAGCTTGGCCAATCAGAGCGCATGCATGAGCGCTTCATGCAGCCAATGGCGCTAAAACCCTAAGGAACAAAGGCAACGGTTTTTTGGACAGATCAAAGCGTGGCCTAAACAACTGCATCGTCTTCTTCAACCAAAACGTGCATGAACAGTAACCAATCAACAATCTCAAGAACTAATTTCTCAGTTTTTGCAATTAAGCACATGAACATGAAGATCTTTCATCACATAACAAGAATCCACAATCAATTTAACAAGAAACAACAAAACATGCATGAATCGAATCAATCAAGTTCCATCATCCAAACTTAAATCACATGGTTCTTCATGGATATGGCACCAAATCGCTCGATTCAAAGTGCAGAATCATCACCATTAAGAGATCTACAAGAATATATCAACAATTTAGAGAATTAAGGAAGTCGAAAAAGTGACCTCTTGATGAGCAGCTTTGGAATTCACGCGTTTCAGGCCGTGCAATGCTTCAATCTTCCTCTAGCAAGCTTGTACAAGTGTTTGGATGAAGGCTTGAGGTCCAATTGTCCTTGATTCAACCGAATTTGGATTTCACCATTGATGAGCTTCAAGCTTGAGCTACTCCAATGTGCACGAATTGCCTTGGTTTCAAGTCCAATAATGATCAATGATGCTTCAGAGTGATGAATTAGGCAAGGAAATGTGGTTTGATTTGAAGAAATTGAGAGAAAAAATTGAGAAAAAAAAGTGTGAAAAATTTGAGATCTGAAAATTATAAAGTGTTCTTGTGAAATTCTGTTAGGGTTTCATGTTATATACTCCCTCATAATCATGTTTAATTAAGATTAACCAATGTGCTAATGAAAATTAGGGAAGTTTGGAGGTGTTTTGTCAAATTGGGATTTCACCCTTATGCATGGACATGGCATGTGAACAGTACACGAATCCCTTGTATCTTCACTTAAAATGAGTTTTTGAAACCAATGGTGAAGGCAAAATATCCAAATTATGCACCAAATTTAAATAATGAAATTTCCCTCCAAAAGTCCCAAAATTGGTAAGTGCTCATGAAATGACAAATTATGCAATGTTATGCAAGATTTGGAAATTATAGGTCAAAACAAGAATTTAGCAAAAAGAGCCACTTGATTTGGACATTTGATGAAGAAGTTATGCTCATTTGAAGTTCCATGTTCATTTGGCCAAGTTTGATCCATATCTCTTCAACCACACATGCGAAATTGATGATCTTGGACTTTTTGGAAATGGGAGAGAAAGATCTACAACTTTCATGTTCAACAAAATTTCATTTGAAGCTTTCTTGATGATGTAATCTTGAGTTGAAAACCTTTCCATTTTTGGCAAATTTGAATTAGAGGTCACTTTCTATTTTTGGAAAGTTTTGTCCTGACTTTATTTTCTTCAATGTTGATGTTTGAAATGTCAAATGATACTTGTTTGAACATGAATGAAGTATTTCCAACCATCTCCCACCTCCAAATCCAACAGTTGACTTGCAGTTGACTTTAGAGTTGATAGATGACTTGGCCATGCAAAGATGAATTTGAGCCTCAACCTCTTGATGAAATGGCTCCAAGATGAAACCCTAGCTTATACAAGCTCAATAAAATCACATGATGATCCCCATCTCAATGAAGACCTCATCTCCTTAAAAACCCTGATTGGCACAATTCAATTGATTAGGGTTGACCAGAGGTCAAAACCCTAATCCCAAGGAATCTGATTAGGAACAATGAACCTCTTGGTGATGATAAGACCATGATGATGTACCACTTCAACCAAGATAATGACCAATCTCCTTGAGGAACCAAGAAACCCTAATTGAAGCACAAACCCTCAGATGGCTAGTGATCAATTCAATAAGACCCTTAGGCTTGCATCTCTTAACCTCTCCATCTTCTAATAAAGACCTAGGAGGATGACTTGCTTATTGTACATGATATACAAATATGCAATGCCTAATGTCTTAAAAATGCAATGCAGTATGCTAAGCTAGCCCCAAAAGAGGAGGGCAAATTTTGAGGTGTTATAGCTGCCCCTATTCAATCCACTGTGAACTTGTCGATATGAATAGCCTCGGCTTTCAGATGATCAGGGTGAAGAGTGATTGAATACCAAGAACAGACGAATAATTTGCACTCTGATGGGAAATAATTAACAATGCCTGTCAGAATCGGCGAAGAAGCAATCTTGAAAGAAAAATCCGTCTGGTACGAAGAAGTCGGCCTGAATACCGAAACAGAATATTTGACTTGTATACCAAAATAAATGGTAGCACAGGAATAACACGGCCTGAACGCCACTCATCAGTTTAATTACTGAGTATCAGAATATGAGAGTACTAATGTCGGTCTGAATACCGGGAGATTGGCCTGAATGCCCAACAACTGGCCTGAACACCGGAAAATTGGCCTGAACGCCACAAGCTGCATCGATCTGGACTTCGGAAGCTTCTTCGACCTGAATATCGGAAACTGGCCTGAATGCCACAAGTTCTTCGACCTGAACGTCGGAAACTTCTTCGATCTGAAAATCGGAAACTGGCCTGAATACCACAAGTTCTTCGACCTGATCGTCGGAAACTTCTTCGATTTGAAAATCAGAAACTGGTCTGAATACCCACCTCGGTCTGAACACCGGAAGATTGGCCTGAATGCCACAAGTACTTCAACCTGATTGTTGGAAACTTCTTCGATCTGAAAATCGGAAAATTGGTCTGAATACCACAAGTTCTTCGACCTGAACATCGGAAACTTCTTCGATCTGAAAATCGGAAACTGGCCTGAATACCACAAGTTCTTCGACCTGATCGTCGGAAACTTCTTCAATCTGAAAATCGGAAACTGGTCCGAATGCCATAACGGTTTGAATAACCGAAACTCGTCATGCCTGTCAGCATCGGCAGAGATAAAAACAGTAATAACTGAGTCAGCATGCGTGACAACGACCCATGTTGGGGAGTAGCAAGCCACGAGCATACTATCCTTTATCCAACCCTAGTAAACGAACAATTTATGCTCCGCTGGGGATTATTCTTTCTCTTGCTTGCTTTTCTTTTTGAACCCCGACATCTCCTTGATTATCATTTCCATCTCCGCTCGACAGAAACCCTTCCTCCAATATCGCACTACTGGGGAACATTGTTGATTAAAAATCATGATGCCCAACTCCTCGGAGTAACACCTCCACCTTCGGGAGAAACCACCTCTCAAACAATAACCACGGTCTGAGACTAGCTTATGCTTGCAATGCTGATGCATGACTGATTTTTTCAGCGTAATGCTCCATAATCATGGAAATGCTATGCAATTTATTATGCAACATGCTATGCTTATCTACATGATGAATGCATAAAAAGTATCCCCCTCAAGGGAATCTTCTGGGGAGCTCGAGGCACTCTGCTGAGGAACTCGACAACACTCCAACCTCCACCCTGCTGGGGAATAACACTGCTGCTGGGAAATAGGCCACCCTCACCAGGAATAACCTCCTCTGCACCCGATCCGCTTGGGGACTTTGCTGGGGAAAGAACCACCAACGTACTCTGTGGGGAAACCAACAATCTCTGACTTGCTGGGGATATAACAATTCCGACTCCGCTTGGAAAACCACTACCAATAGATACCTCCGCTGGGAAATAGCAACCTTCAGACCTGGCTGCTGAGGAAACACCGACCTAAAACCTGCCGGGGAGATGACCATCCCGACCCTGCTAGGGGAAACACAGACCTCGAATCTGCTGAGGAGGTAACAATCCCAACTCTGCTTGGGGAAACCAGGAAAGTCTGGTACCGAACACCCGTCGACTCGTCGAACCATGGCATTCATCGTCTAAATCCACTATCAGCTTTCCAATTTTGAGAACTCCCAGACTCGTCTGGACTTTTCTGATTCATCACCTTGTATTCTCGACTGCTCCACACTCTACGGCGAGCGAACTCCTTAAAATGGTACAAACTTTCTAATCTTCAGACTTTGAAGAGTCTTCTTGATTAATATCCAGGACCGTCGTACGTCTTTCGTCGTCTTTTCACCGTTCTCCATTTCATTCGTCCCTGATTGGACTCCACGAGGATCTTTCGTCAAAAGCTTCCACATCACAACCTTCAAGTGAGTGAAAATACCTAACAGTACCTGCAAAAGAGATCATCAGATAAAAACGTGCCCCATGCGTGTCAAGATTTCAACACTTGAGTCACTCAACCTTCCGAATAAGATTTCAAGTTTTCAATCTTATAAGCATGCATTGGAAGGGACCTGTATGTCTTAAAATGCAAAGATTCTTTATCAAAAATAATTGGATGTTTTTGCAATCAAAGCGATAATGAAAACAAAAACATAATTATTTGACTGAATATGCATTTTATTGATTGAAAAAGGTGTGGCTCGAAACTGAGCAATACAAAGGAAGTAATTCCTGAAAAGAGGTAATTGCGCACAAAAGGAAACATCTATCCTAATGGCAATGTGAAACCATGATTTCATCGAGTTCCACAAAAGGAAACCATGACTGATCCCTACCGGGGATTATCCATGTGTCATATCCAAAGTATAAATGATCATGCTAGACGCAGTTTTTCGTTTCAATCCCTCTTTTGCCTGGACCGCCCTTGCGGGTTTTCAGTCCACCGGGATACCCTTTTTTGCCCAAGTCGCCTTTTCAGGTTTTCGACTTGCCGGGTGTACAATTTTTTCATTTTTATCCCTAAATTTTGCCCGAACCTTTTTCATCATTTTTTCCGGTTCGCCGGGATGCCCATTTTTTCCTGGACTAATTTATTCTTTTCGTCCAGCGGGTCTCTTTATACGAAGTATTTTTTAACTGCGTCTGCATTCACAGGGGATGGAAAATCCTCGCCATCCATGGTCGTTAGCAACAAGGCTCCACCAGAGAAAACCTTCTTGACCACGAATGGACCTTCGTAATTGGGTGTCCACTTGCCCCTACGATCGTTCTGAGGAGGAAGGATCCTTTTCAGCACCATATCACCCACGTGATACACACGAGGTCGTACCTTTCGGTCAAAAGCACGCTTCATCCACTGCTGGTTCAACTGCCCATGACAAATGGATGCCAGCCTCTTTTCCTCAATCAGGCTTAACTCCTCATACCGAGTCCTTACCCATTCAGCCTCTTGTAATTTTACGTCCATCAGGACTCTCAGGGAGGGAATTTGAACCTCAACCGGTAGCACGACTTCCATTCCATATACCAAAGAGAAAGGCATTGCCCCAGTAGATGTACGCACCGAAGTTCGATACCCATGCAATGCAAACGGAAACATCTCATGCCGGTCTTTATAGGTCACGACCATCTTCTGCACAATCTTCTTTATATTCTTATTGGCTGCCTCAACCGACCCATTCATCTTCGGACGATAAGGAGAAGAATTGTGATGCTCGATCTTGAATTCCTGGCACAGTTCTGCCATCATCTTGTTGTTCAAATTAGAACCATTATCGGTAATGATTCTCTCGGGAACCCCATATCTGCAAATGATGTCTCTCTTGAGAAATCGGGCAACGACCTGCTTCGTCACTGTAAGACCCCAATTTTGTCCCTAAGATCCCTCATGGCATCATATCATATCATTCATTGCCTCAAGGATCATTGTGCACCTTTGCTTCCCTCCTAGTGGGTGGGATACCTTTTGAGTGTGGTTCTTGATCACCAAGCATGTATTGCATTTGTATATCATTTCTTTTCATATGTTTACTAACCAAAAGTACAAAAATATTGTCATCTAACCTTGTTACTTGCAGATGAAGCAAACTAGGTTAAACAGTCAAAATCAGCCATTGAGCAATGAATGGTGGCCATTCTTGAAGAATTTGGGCACCATGATCATTCATCAAGAGTTCATATAAGTTGTAATATCATTTGGAACCAAGATCTCAAGTGAAAGAAGCTTAGAATTCATCAGAACATGGCTCAGTCAACCAAAACCCTAGAAAAGTCAACTGTGCATTTAATCAGGGATTTGAAGGTGTGAGATGGTTTGAAATGTCTCATTCATGTCCATATAAGCCTCATTTGACATTTCAAAGATCATCATTGAAGAATTTGAAGTCAGACAAAAATTTTCCAAAAATAGAAATGACCTGTAATTTTCACCTGCCAAAAATGGAAAGTCCTTCTCCTCAAAATTACATGTCCAAACAAGCTTCAAATCAAATTTTGTCCAACATGAAAGTTGAATATCTTGTTCTTTCCTTTCCAAAAAGTCCAAGAACACTCATTTCTCATGTGTGGTTGGCAAGTTATGATCAAATCATTTTCAGAAAAAGTTGAAATTCAAAGTGCCATAACTTTTGAATGGAAAGGCCAAATTGGGTGATTCTTCTTTGAGCAAACCACATTTGATGTGTACTATCTAAATTCATCATTACATTTCATAAAAAACCATCACATAAAAAGGTCATTTTTCAAGTGAACCATTTAAAATTTGGTGGGAAAAAAGGTCAATTTCAAAAATACATGGAATTTTCACACCAAATCAATTCAAATGGCTTGTAAGCATGATTTGTGACTTGCTTCAAAAGAGAAATCACTGTTCCATTGGCTGCACAAGCATAAGGGTAATTTGGCCAAAATGCATAACATGTGAACTTTGCTAATCACTCCAATTTAGCTAATCATGATTAAGGCATTGGATTAAGAGGTGGTATTTAAGCCTAATCATAACAGAAAGTTCAGAATCAACAATCCCATTTTCAGATCAAACTCACAAATTCACAAATTCTCTCAATTTTTCTCAATTTTTTTCCACACTTTTTTGCAATTGTTCATCAAGAATTCATCATTGTTTGTGCTATTTCTTGTACTAATCATCATTAACAGGTGGATTGGAAGAACTGTTTGAAGCTAACATTGAAGAAATCGTGCCGAATTCATAACTGTGCAACCTTGAGCATCCATGGCATCTTGAAGTTTCTGCATCATCAAGCTGTGTCGAGCTAAACTTCTACTGACATTCATCTTCTACAACATCATAAGCAATCTGTTTTGATAATTGGAGGCTTGAGAAGTCCAAAAACCCGAGCTGCACATCAAGAAGGTAGGATTTCAATTCCTTCGATTCATGAAATTGACATGTGGCTTAGGTAGAGCGTGCAACATAGAGTAGAATGAAACTTGAATCGTGCATTTTCGTTGAGTAATCATAGAAAAATCTGGATTTAAAGTTTGGACATCAAAACTACCTTCCATCGAATCTTTTTCTATGTTGAGTTTTAGCTGAAATCATGATGATATTATTGATGTACGTTGAAGGACGATTCTATCCATATATGATTTGCTCGTTTCTGTGTGAATTTGTTCTTGATGATGAAGAACATCAAGAACATGATGAAGGCTGTAAGATTTTCGCTCCAGAATACAGTTTGATCCGTGTTTGCTAGGCCTGGCGTTTGAATTGTGTTTACCGCGTGAATCCACCAATAACAGGGCGCCACCTACTTTAGTAAAATGGGGCGTTTCACCCCTGGCTCGCTTAAATTACAAATTTTCCATCCGTGCTCATTAATTCATTTAAATTGTTAAATAATTATTTCATTTCTTGATCAAACTTCTAAAAATCACAATTAATTCATTCTTGATCCAATTTGAGTGAGGATTTTTGTGTTCATCTCCAAATTCTCTCTAGTTTGTGTTAGGTATGCTAATCAAAGTTGTGCCTGATTGATTTTTAATTTTGCCTAGAGACTTTGGACATGTATGCTTTTGACATATGTTTTGCCATTTCATTCATAAAATAATGATGCCTTCTCCAAAATGTGTGAAATTTTACATGGATATCCTTGACTCTTTCCTGGTGATTTTGATGTATAGTTTGCTAATTTTGAGTTCCTGGTTAGAGAGATATGATGTGATCAAGTTGAGTGTGACAATGTGTGTCACACTATGTTATGCCATGTTCATGAATTTTGTTTCCATGCCTATGCTATGTCTTTTGCCCTGGATTTTTGCATGTGATTACATCTGTATGTCTACTCTTAGCATGATTTTTTGTAGGATTTGTTGACACATTTCCTATTTGATTGATAATTTTCCATGCTGTTTAGTCTTTTTTGGGCTTTTCTTGAGTGATCAACTTACATGACTTGTAAAATGTTCATACCTTATCACATGAAGATGAAATTTGGTGGAGTGGTTCTTAACATGTTTAACCTCATCTTGGCTTTGGTACCATTCATTTATCATTTGGTTCCACTGTTTTACACTTGCTTGAAGTTGGTACATGAATTGTGACCTTGTTTGGCCTTGTTTTTGCATACCATGACTTCCTGGATTTAATTTCCATACTTCCTCTTGTCCAAATAGCATGAAATTTGGTATGCTGTTCAATGAATGTGTTCTGTTTAGGCATGTTTTTTTATGGAATTTATTGAGCCATTTTGGTACTGATTTGATTGTAATCATTCTGTTTGCTCATATGTGGTTCACACTTGCCTACTTTGACCTAATTTGTGCATGAAATGAATTTGGTGCATAGTGTTGATATGAGACCAATTGGTCCTTCTTCTTAATTGATTAATCTTGGTTTTGATCATTTTTCACTTGCTGTTTTAAATTTTTCACCTCCTTTTGACCCTAGGCTTGTCCTAGTGGTCTTGTTTCTCATGTTTGAGTTTGCTTTTCAGGTTGAAGAAGCAAATGCTTTAAGGAGATTAATGCAAGTTGAATGAGTTTGGTTTATGTGATTGTTATGAACTAACTTGGTTTATTTTGTAGGATGCCTTGGCTCACTTGAGTTGATTGTGCTTTGCACATTGCATTGTTTGATTGTACATTGTCTGTTGATTATTATCTTGTTGGTTTAGATTTTGTGATTGGGATGCTGATTATATTTGATTGATTTCAGGTACCCTTAGTTGCTCAGTTCTCTTAAGAACTTGCATTGCTTTGCTTGCTAAGCATTAGCATTGAGGTAGACTCTCTTGTCTCCATGTAGTCTGGAAGACCTGGCTTGTTACTTAGCCAGGCAACTGTCTGAAGTCCTCCTTAAGAGGCGATGTTTGTGCTTGTTTACGTTTGTCCCAAGCAGGAAAAGTCCTTTGAATAAGGCAATTGGTAGAACCGAAGAGATATGTAGCCTATCTCCTACTATTCTGTGAGTCTCTCACCTTGCTCACACCACATGTGTTGATGCATAGTGAGTAAAAGCCCAAGATCTATCGAGTCAATAATCTGTGGAGAGAGTTCCTACTTTCTGAACTCCCACACCTTCTGATATTCAATGCTCTCCCTGACCAGGGATAAGAGCAATGAGGCACACCCCTCATGTCCATTGAGGACAATTGTAAGTCCATTCCTTTGGCCATTGTTCCTATGATATGGAAGTGGGTATAAGACCATCTCATTGGCCACTCATCTTCTCTTTGCTTGATGCATTTGTTTGTTGTATGTGAGGATGCAATTGTAAGTCCCTGCAAGTTGGCTTTTGTATTCCTATGATCACATGTTGGATATTGGTATAAGCCCAGATAGATTGGCATCCGGTATCCGAGTTTCGTTTTGTTTTAGAAGATTGGAATAAGTCCATCTATTGGCTTCCGATATCCTTGGTTTCTTTGTTTAGGAGATTGGTGTAAATCCATCTATTGGTATCCGGTATCCGCTTTGTTTGTGAGATTGGTGTAAGACCATTTAGTGGCATCCGGTATCACTTGTTTGCTTATTTTGCTATCGCTCATTGCCTATTCCAAAGGACACACTTGAATCATCTTCTATATGATTTCAAGAGGTGAACCTCCTAGGAAGTTTTACACACTCCATCTTCATCCATTCACCCATTGTGTCCTAAACCTTTTCACACATTGCTTTCAAAACTTGAGATATATATTGTGCAAACATCTTCATGCTTTTCAAATTAGAAACCTGGACCTTAAGTCCTTGACTTTTCAAACTCCGTTTCATAACACTTCTTTGAATCAATCTTAATCATACTTTGACCCTCCTTTTGTGAATAATCATAATCAACTAACTTCACCCACTCAATTGTTTTGGCTTTGTCCATTGTTAATATGTTTTCATGCATTAGCCATAGGTTTCAATTCTCATTGTGATTGATGTAAACCTCACCCTATCCTTAGTGAGTCGACTATAAGACTTCCGTACTGAAAACAGGGTTAACCCCTCTAGTACGTCGAAGCTATCCTCGCATGGTGGATGTTGGTCTTGGTTGAGTTTTCTCCCATTGATAATGAAAAGCCTTAAGTGCTATTGTTTAAAATTGAACTCACAAACTTTTTGGAAATCTTTTAGCCGAACTACGGTGTTTTGATCCTTTACCTTTTATGGAAAGGTACGTAGGCAACGGGTTCATCCGTTCAAACACAAAAACAATAAAAATTGTATATTCTTTTCTCATCACCCCATTCATGTTTGCACAATAAATATTTCATAACAAATAACAATTTAGTACAACAAGTGTGAAAAGGGCTCCCTAGGAGTACCTAGGACGTTTTGGGTGCCTAACACCTTCCCATTGCGTAATTTACCCCTTACCCAGACTCTCTGATCTTTTCATTAGTTTTCTATGTGTAAAACTTCTTAGGCTTTTGTTCGCTTTTTAGCTAATCCTTTGGATAAATAAAAGTGCGGTGGCGACTCGATTCTTTGTATACTTTGCTTTTGATTTAATCGATAAATCATTTAGTGACGAATACACCGCTACAGAAAAGTGGCGACTCTGCTGGGGATGATTGATATTAAGGATGTTCGAGCCGGTTCATGTACCGTTAATATCAATGGAACTTGGGTGTTGATAAGGTGTAAAACCTAAATCCACCAAAATGGATGATTGATATTAGGGATACAATGAGCTTCCCCATGACCTTTGTTTGGTGTGACTTGCTTGATCCTTGAGTGTGATTGTTGCATTCATACATTCATGCATTCATCTGCATCCATATCATCAGATAAAAAGGAAATTTTCAAGGAATTCAAGGGAGTTTATTTGCAAAAAAATTCAAACATGAAAAAACCGATTTTTTTTTTACCTGATCTATCTGATGAGATATTCTCACATACGATCAAAATGCTTAAATATTTCAAAGTTTGCAAATAAAACCCTCGAGTTCCTTTGAAATAAAAAACAAGCATATGCATAAACACTTCATGCATCATTTGCATAAGCAGGCGTCGTTCTCAGCTTCCTGTCCTGTGGTCTGATCCCTGCGATCTTCATTTATTTTGAAGACGCACCTCGCCGGTACTATACCAGAGCCGATTCTTCGAGATTGATGGATCATCTTGAACAAGAGGATTGTGAACTCAAGAAGGAATTTTCCAGACAGAGTGCTTTTGATGGATAAATCCCGGGCTGGCATTGGCTACTGTTCTGGGGCATTTAATGAGCAAGGTTTGTTCACGAGTGGAGGATTCATCCATGCTGATCAACCTGAAGAAGCTGCTGCTATCTTGGACGAGGATGCAGAGGATCTGAACAATTTCGTCATTCCTGGCGGTGTCTGCCACAATTGGGTCGCTGCAGATGTTCCTACAGTCATCCATAGATCGGAGTAATTGTTCACTTTGTTCAAAACCCTTCTCCCATGCCAAAAGGAGAAGTGATGACATTGTTGGCAGCATTTAATACAATGATATTTCATTCAATTATTGCATTGTTACACATTTGTTTTTCCATTTGTTTTCACTTTTTGCTTTTGCATGAAATCAGTGATCACAAAAAACCCATGAAAACAAGAATAAAAGCATCCTTTTTCATTTGCATAATGGTTTGCTTGTTTATATTCTAAAGCTTTTCATTAACCAAAATCATTATGCAGGTTGATTTTAAAACCCATTGAACATAATGATCCAACGCCATCTCCCAATCTTGAATTCCTTGTATTCGAGGCAGAGGAAGATGATGTTGAAGGGATTCCTGATGAGATTTCCCGAGCACTGGAGCAATGAAAAGCAGATCATTCAGCTGCGTCTCATGAACCCAGCAACAGTCAAACTGGGGTATTACAAATGTAATGTAAAAAAAAAAGAGAAGAGGGTGAAAAATCAAAATGAAATCAAAAATCAGGAAAAAAATTTCAAAGAAAAAAGAAGAATGATACCCTTAAGTCCCTAGTTGACTGATGCTGAATGGATTCAGAGTCGTTATGACCAGCTGGATTTGATCGAAGAGAAGCGGTTGACTTCCATGTGTCATGGTCAGTTATATCAGCAGAGAATGAAGAAAGCATTCGATAAGAAGGTCAAGCCTCGTGTGTTCCGAGAAGGTGACCTCGTGCTCAAGAAAGTTTTGTCTTTCGCGCCTGATTCCAGGGGCAAGTGGACTCCAAACTATGAGGGTCCATATGTTGTCAAGAGAGCCTTTTCAGGCGGTGCTTTGATGCTTACAACAATGGATGGGGAGGATTTCACTCGTCCTGTGAACTCGGATGCAGTCAAGAAATACTTTGCCTAAAAGAAGTATATGCAAATGAAAAACAGAATTGCTCGCTAAGTTGAAAACCCGAAAGGGCGGCTTAGGCAAAAATGAGCGTCTCGGTGGAGAACCCGCAAGGGTAATCCAGGCAAAAATTAGAGACTTGAAAAACAAGAATATTTGCATCCCGCTAGATTGAGTACCTCACCCTGGGGCAATCTAGGCAAAAATTAGGGATTTGGCAAGTAACTGTATCCTGACAAGACTTTCTGTTTCACAGTCGTCATTTCGTCAGAGATTCTCGATTCGTCGTCAACTGAAGCTTCGAATACGTCGAGATTCAAATTGGTAGAGAAAGGATCATTATGTTCAATGTAGCCCTCTTCCAATATATATATCACTGATTTCAAATTTGTATAGATCTATGGAGTCTTGCCATTTGCAGACTACCATTCCATCAAATGAATTTGAGCTTTTATCCAATTATTTGCACTCTTATTTGTTTCAACTCAACAAATGTTTTGCATGTTTTAATTGATAAAATGTCATTGTTTTAAACAAATACATTTTTCAAATTGTTGTTTTAAACAAAGTGAATATTCACAATGATAAAAGGATACTCAAAGAATTTCTCAGTGCTCTCCCAAGGGTGGCATGATTTCCAGCAGGTAAGACATTTGTTCATACTCCTGGCTTGGCTGTATCCTTCTTCTCCAGATTTTGTTGTCGGGGTTGTTCCCCATGTCGCATTACGCGAAAAACCGGCGGGAAAAGAAAGAAACAACAGAGCCGCCACCGTGCGTTATTTATCCCAAAAGAGGGAAAGGAAACGCTCGAAGTAAACCTAGGAAAAGAACGTGGTCTCGCGACCAAAGAGGATGGGTTCGGGAGTCGGTTATGCGAAGGGAAGGTGTTAGGCCCCCTACGCATCCGTAGTACTCTACGGGATCCACGCACACTAGAAAGGAAAATTGGTTGCTAAACACTGCTCAAAACTCACACACACAACTGGCTGAAAGAAAAGCGGGAGACTGACTGAAACTGAACTCGGCAGGATGTCGCATCCTGGGCCTACTTAGTCTATCAGGCATAGACATCAGAGTCCAAGTAGTTCGGACTGGGGAAACGACACATGCTCGCTAGGATGTCGCATCCTATGCATACGTATTTTCTCGGACGAGAGAAGAATCAGAGCATTCGTAGCTCGGCTGACGCGCACACAAACAAAACAAGACACAGGCAAACGTGGAGCCCGACTGCCAATCACTGGACTTATATCAGCATCCGAACCTAAAACACACAAAGAGGCAAACGTGGAGCCCAAATGCCAATCACTGGACTTACATTGACATCCGAACCAAAACACACACAAGAAGGCAAACATGGAGCCTGAATGCCAATCACTGGACTTACATCAGCATCCGAACCAAACACACGCACACTGGAACCCAAATGCCACTCGATGGACTTACATCAGCTTCCAAGCACACAACAACACAACAAGTTAATAGGGAGTCGGGGACTCGAGCCTATAACTGCCGAACACACACAAAAGAAAAGAAAAGGCGCCCGGAGAGATCAGCCCAATCTCCTGCCTACATACTTCATCTGGTATGAAGATCAGGGCGATGTAGTTCCCCTACGCAGGGACAAGGATCTAGCCTAACCAGATAACAGAGGGAGACACAACTCTAGGGAGACTACGACTCGAGCCTAGATGTTGTCATGCAAAATCAACCCTAAGTTAAGGTTTCTAGCTAAATGGCACAAGGGCCAACCTATCCTAGACAAGGCTTGCACAGGAAGCAAGGATCTCGATTGCAACTAGGGCAAGAGAAAGGGAAGGTCTCAATCACAGCAAGGGTGAGAGAAAAGAATTAGTGTTAGTGGTTAGTCAAAACTCGACAAGACGTCGCATCTTGTGCCTACGTATCTCACCTGAACGTGAGAATCAGAGTTGTCGTAGTTCGGCCAAACAACTCTAAACGTGGCTCACACAAGGGTTAAGCCACACAGACTTGACTTGCACAGGAAGCAAGTCAAGCACAACCTACCTTGCACAAGGGCAAGTCTAAGCTAAACCTAAGGAGGCAAAGCAAGCAAATCAATCACAGGAAGCACACTCTATATACATACAAGAGGCTCAAGCAAAAGGTTAGGCACTAGGGCCAACTGGAATAGGGTAAGTGTTGCTCTTAACCTTGCCATTGAGGGGCTAAGGTGAAGCAGATGAAAGGATGAAGTGAGGATGAGACCTCACAGCTCTTATCCCTGGCCAGGGAGAGCTAATAGACAAATGAGCATGGGTCCAGAAAGTGGGAACCCTTCTATACTCGAAGACTCTGACACTGTACACTTTGTACAAGATCTTGGGTTTGTATCCCAATGCATCAACACACAGCAGTGTGAGCAGAGGGATGACACAACAAGAGTAGTGGGGGATAGATTGCATATCCCTACCTTCCACCAATTGCCTTTTTGAAGGACTTTCAATATGTACAGGGACAAGATTTAAACATACACAAACATGGCCTCTTAAGGAGGACTTCAGACAGTTTGCCCGGCCAAGTAACAGGCCGGGTCTCCAGACTACATGAAGTAACAGAGATTATACCTCAAGCAAGTTGCTAAAAAGCAAAGCAAAGCAAGTTCAAAGAACTTAAGCAACTAAGGTACCTGAAAAAGTCAAACCAATCAGTATGCAATTCAACAGTTAAAGGCAAAAGGAATGGTAAACAGTCAACACAGATGGTCCACTGTGCAAGGCACAAGACTCAAACACATGAGTCACACCTACAAAACAAAGATTAGCATATGATAAAACAATCAAGTTCAAACAAGTTTGAATGATCTTTGAGGCATTGGTGCTTAACCTGAAACAGGAACTCAATTGTAAGCTCAAAAGACCACTAGGACTAGCCTAAGGTCAAGGATGAAAGAAAAAGTCAAAACAGCAAAGAAAAGTCAACCAAAGTCAAAGTCAAACATTTAAGAAGCTATCACAATTGGGCCCACATTCAAATCATGCATTATTATCATTTCATGAACATTTGAAGTCAAAGTAAGGCAAATGAAAGCTCAAAGAAGTCAACAGAATGACTTGCATCAAAAGTCAACCCAAACATTTTCAAAAATCATCAAATAAATCACATTCAATCCTAACATCTAGCATGGCAAGCATGTCAAATTTCATGGCATTTGGATGAGAGGAAGGCAGTCAATTAAAATCATGAAGTCAACATAATTTCAAGTAAGCACAATGAAAGTCAACAAACATGGGTCAACTTCAAAAAATCATATCAAATTGAAAACAGATGAGAAATGAATGAGATTAACACCAATGCAAAGCTCAAGATGTCTAGTTATCACATATGAAATTTCATGATCATACAATATGGTATGAGAATTTCCCAAATGATTTGGCAACATGTAGCACAAAAAGTCAACCATTGACTAGGCAGGGAAGAAAATTCTCAAATAAATGGAAAACAGCACAATCAATTCCAGGAAAAATCACACATGAACTAGACATGTAAGAGAGGGATCATGCAAAATTTGGGGTCAATTGGATGTAAGGAAGCATGTCAACCAAAATTGGGAAAATGCACATTCATGTTGTGACACCAAATGTAACACCTAACTTCAAAAAATCAAAGCTCTCAATCCACATATGATAAATGCACAAACTTTATACCAAAATAAACATGAGTGTGTGTAGAATAACCACAAAAAATTTCAGATCAAAAGGATGCAGCATGATCATTTCACAAAAGGATTGGCAATATGTATCATTTTTGGTCACATAACACAAACCCTAGAGCCAATTAATATCCAATGATCAGAAAAAATATTAAAAATCATGGTAAAATACTAGACATCCAACAGGTCACAATGCAAGAGATCCCATAATTTTTGGAGTTGAAATGAGTGAGTTGTGAATTGTTGAAGTTGAGTGAAAAATTGGAAGAAGCATGAGCAAAAGACATGAAATAATGAGTCAACGGTTTGACCGCGTGGCATTGTGGTAAATACCACATTCATTTAGCAAAACGACACAGCTTAAGCAAAAGCCACGAAATGTTATGATTGGTCCACAACCAATGGAATAGTAACAATGAGCAATAGCAGCCAATCATCATCGAGATTTCTGGGTTTTAAAAAAGAACTTAGGGTTTAAGCTTCAGCAACATGAACATCATCATCACCAATTCGAATTTTTCCACAAAAATCCCAGAAACCAAAACTAAATATGTACAAGTGTTCAGCATGGCATGAACATCATGAATCTACCATTAGTTTCCACTTAAACAACACATACACATTGAATCGACCAAAAGAACCATGAACCTCAAACTTTGATCATGAATGAAATGTTTCAGAAATGAATAAATGGCATACCAATAGGTTCATTCAAGCATGGTGAATGCAAATCCATCATCATTTTTCAGTATAACACAGCATGGAGAGAGGTTCGAACAAAAATGCAAATGATCATCAATCTTATTTTTCAGATTTCTAACAATCTACTCAACCAAATCACACAAGACAAACTTCATTGCAATCAGCATGCTAGGCTCTATATTAAACATGGCATGGTTTGATAAATGGAGTAAATCGAAATCTTACCAATACTGAAGCAAAACGATGATGCAGTGGTTATTTGAAGGTTGCTAGCTTAAACAGATGCTTCAGGTGCTTTGGAATGATGAATGATGAAGCTCTTTCAGCTCAAGAATGCATAAGGTAGCCTGAATCAATTTCTGCCATGGTTGATGCTTGGTAAAAACAGTCGAGAGATGGAACTTCCAGCAGGGTTTTGATGGCTCAAAGGACTCTCAAATGAAGTTCAAATGATGATAGAACCAAGGGATGCTCAAGAGTTTTGGAGATTTTAGCAGAAAATTCAAAATGGCAAAAATCCAAATTGAGGGAATGAGATGTGTTCTGGTGTTTTCAGCTGTCAACTAGGGTTCTGAATGAGCAGAAAAATGAGTTTATGTAGTCTGTTTAACATTGGTTTAAGGCATGCTAATCTTGCTTAGCTCAAAATGAAGTATATGCATTTTTGCTAATTTTGTCCAAGTGGAAAGGAGGGTGCATGTTCTGGTCGAATTGGGCTTGGAAAGGCTGCAAAAGGACCATCCAATTTGCTGTTTTGTGTTGCTCATGAAATGCTAACTTTGTTTTACTTACATGAAGCCAATTGCCAAATTACCAAGTTTGCATTTTTGCCCATGGAGGTGCATGTTTCTGGCCAAGTTAGGGCTCTAGACAAGTCACAAATGATGTTTCCAAACATTTCCAATTGGCCAAAGTGTGAAAAAATCAATAAATCAAAAAGTCAACTATGAGTCAAACTTGATTTTTAAATGAAATAGGTCAAAAAATGCCATTTTGATTGGCAAGGTTTTGGTACATGATGTTTACATTTTTGGAAAGAGGAGGAAAAATGTGGTTTGTAGGAAAAAACCCCACCAAATTTGGCCTTATGGTTTGAGAGATATGCCCTTTTGAAGTTCACAAATTTTTGAAATTGAATTGATCATATCTTGACAACCATGCATGGGATTTGAGAGTTCTTGGACTTTTTAAAAATGGGAGAACAAGACCTTCAACTTTCATGTTGGGCAAAAATTCATTTGAAGCTTGTATCATGATGCAAGTTGAGGATCAAGAAGTTTCCATTTTTGGCAGTTGAAATTACAGGTCCACTTTCTATTTTGGGAAATTTTCTGATTGGCTTCAAATTCTTCAATGAGGTTGATTGCCATGACACATGAGGTCTATTAGGACATGAATAAACTCTCTCAAACCATTTCCATCCATCAAAACCATAGAATCAAACACAGTTGACCAACTTTGACTTTTCTAGGGTTTTTTGACTGACTGTGCACTTCTGATGAATTCCAAACCCTAATTCCTTGAGAACTTGACTTCAAATGATGTCCTAAGTTGTATGGACTCTTGATTATTGATCATGGTGCCCAAATTCCACAAGAATGGCCACCATCCACTGCTTTGACTGATTGTTGACTTTCTAGGGTTTTTTGACTGTCTGTGCATGAACTGATGGCTTCTGAACATCCAACCCTTGACTTAAACACTTCAAATGGACCTCCAAGTCATGTGAACTTGTTGGACAAACCCTAGGGCCTTTGCTCCTTGAGAAACACCTTTGCTTGATTGGTTGACTGATCTCCTGATCAGTTTGACCTAATTCTTTGCTTGCTTGCTCTTGAGGCAACTGGGGACAATGCAATGCTATGCAATGGATCATGATATGCTATGACCTGATATGAAATGGTATGTACAATGATAGGTGCAAATTTGAGGTGCTACAGCTGCCCCTATTCAATCAGCTGGGAACCCGAACGGATGATAGCAGTGGCTGTCAGACTTTCAGGGTAAACAGGGATTGAATACGAAAGAACCGTAGAAATTTGCACCGACTGGGAAAATAAAAACAATGCCTGTCAGGATTGGCAAAGAAAAAGTCTTGAAAGAAAGAAAATCCGTCTGGAACGGGAAGAAAAGAAATCGGCCCGAATACCGAAACAGAAACGTCGACCTGGATACCAAAATAAATGGTAACACAGGGATAACCAAGAGCTGAACGCTGTAAGTACATCGACCTGATCGTCGGAAACTTCTTCCGTCTGAATACCGGAAGATTGGCCTGAGTGCCAAAGCGTGAATTGGTTCGTGTTCCAAAACACTCAACATCCTGAAGAGGGCTAGAAAAGCAGTCTTGTTAAAGGATGGACATTCGATTCCACAAGAGATACGAATCTTACTCGACTGGGGAGGACGACTTCGACCCAAGAGCGCATGAGACATATTATCTATAGCCGTCAGAACGTAGATAATAACCTCGCATGGAAGATTATCCATAAGCGGGTTGTAGGTTGTTAGATGAATAATCGACCGACATCATCCTGAAGAGAGCAAAGGCAAACTTGTTAAAGGATGAACATTCGATTCCACAAGGAATACGAATCTTACTCTGCTGGTGATAACAATCGAAAGATTGACCAAAGAGTGCATGAGATATATTATCTATAGCCGTCAGAACGTAGATAATAACCTCGCATGGAAGATTATCCATAACCGGGTTGTAGGTTGTTAGATGAATAATCGACCGACATCATCCTGAAGAGAGCAAAGGCAAACTTGTTAAAGGATGAACATTCGATTCCACAAGGAATACGAATCTTACTCTGCTGGTGATAACAATCGAAGGATTGACCAAAGAGTGCATGAGATATATTATCTATAGCCGTCAGAACGTAGATAATAAACTCGCATGGAAGATTATCCATAACCGGGTTGTAGGTTGTTAAATGAATAATCGACCGAAAACATCCTGAAGAGAGCAAAGGCAAACTTGTTAAAGGATGAACATTCGATTCCACAAGGAATTCGAATCTTACTCTGCTGGTGATAACAATCGAAGGATTGACCAAAGAGCGCATGAGATATATTATCTATAGCCGTCAGAACGTAGATAATAACCTCGCATGGAAGATTATCCATAACCGGGTTGCAGGTTGTTAGATGGATAAACGACCGAAAGGAAAGGCATCGGTACCAGGACTAGGTATGCAAAGATGACCAATCCAAAGAGGATAAAGTTGCTTACTCTGAGCAAGTATCCAAAAAGAAGGTGAAGACCCAATGGGGACAATACTGCTTGATCAAGGCAAGTATCCAAAGGGGGGCAAGACCATTAATACCACAAAGAGGGGATTACATCTACCGGTTTGTAGGTAGAAGCCCACGGAAAAGCAACCAGTCATCATCGGGATGAGCACAAAGGGTTAACTTCCAACAAGGGGATGAAAATGGGATTTTACAACTACCAGCTAGTGGGTAGAAAACCACAAAGATAGGACTTACAGCTACCGGTTTGTAGGTAGAAGCCACAGAAAAGTCTGCTGAGAGACAAAGTGAGAAAAAAAAGGATTTACAACTACCGGGTAGTGGGTAGAAGACCGTAAAGAAAGGACTTACAACTACCGGTTTGTAGGTAGAGGCCAACAAATCCGCTGAGGATAAGATGAATGAGTGCCGGTTAGTGAGCAACTATTCATTTATGCCCCAGGGAAGCACAGGGGACAACAGAAAGCCAATTTTAGGATTGATCAAAAAAGGCAGACTGAAACAAGACCCATCCTAATGAGGAAAGAACTCAATAGGGAAAACCCATCCCGTATAGGGAGGGAACGGAAGCAACCGTCATCCACGAGGATGTATCTCAGTGGGGAAATGGCAGGAAAGGGTAGACACTTTCTGCTTAAGGGGTAGACTCTACATGGAGAGATCAGACACACCCACATTTGCTTGAGGAAAATCTACCGGAGAGATTTGTATTACCAAATAGCAGGAGGTAACAATCAACAGATACCCGGCAACAGCTGCAACATGAGTATCCGAATGCCATGATTATGCGTGTATGCATTATGCATGATGAATGTATGATGAATGTTGACAAACAGACATGTTCAGCACACAGGTCCGGGAATCAACCGTCCGGAGAGAAAACCAAAGCCACCAGAGAGCAAAGAAAATCCACTGGGGACTGGGATAATAGGGAATAATCATCGTCCTGCAGGGGAGAAAGACCACCAGAGGTTTCCGGAGGGATCGTCGGTCACAACCGGAGAAAAGAGTTCAACATACAGGCGGATGCGCCACAACAACTTGTGCTGGAAATCAGGGATACCAAGAAGCAACCAGATCTCTGATGAGGATACATAGGCATTGAGAGAGCTCATCATGCCAACAACTCCGCTGAGGGATCCATCTGAGGGAATGCCGGATTATGGGGATGTCGATCCTCCAAATACTGCATCTTCAAAGAAAAACAACCAGGCTGGGGGAGAGAGGAAGACTGCTCTGCTGGAGAGAGGAAAGTTAAAGTCTTCAGTAAACGCTCTGCTAGGGGAGCTGCCCCACAATAATGTCCGAAACAGCAAACTTGCTGGGGATGCCCCACGGTAGGGCTCAAACAGCACTCTACTGGGATGCCCCAATAATAGAGCTGACAAGGATTTGGAGGAAGAATCTGTACTGCCGGGAACGTGGAGATGAACAACTTCAACCAACACTGCATCGGGCAACTTCACTGAGGAGAGACCATACGAGGTTCTGCAAGACAGAGATACAGTCATGCTCGAGATACGCACAAATGTCTTACCTGTTGGTAATCATACCACCCCCGGGAGAGCACTGTGGGTCTCCTAAGTATCCTTCCATCATTGTGAAGGTTCACTTTGTTTAAGAACAAAAATTTTGAAAAATTTGTTTATTTTGAAAACAATGATATTTTATCATTTAAAACATGCAAAACATTTGTTGAGTTAAAACAAATAAGAGTGCAAACAATTGGCTAAAAGCTCAAATTGATGTGATGGAATGGTAGTCTGCAAAGGGCGAGACTCCATAGATCTGTACAAGTTTGAAATCGGTGATGTATATTGGAGAGGGCTACATTGAACATAATGACCTTTCCTCTACCATTCTGAATTTTCGACGTATTCAAAGCTTCAGTCGACGACGAATCGAGAATCCCTGACGGATGACAGATGTACAACACAGTCTTGTCAAGATGCAGTTACTTGCCAAATCCCTAATTTTTGCCTAGGTTGCCCCAGTGTGAGGTGTTCAACCTAGCGGGATGCAACTTCTTTTTTTTTTTTTTTTTTTTTCTCAATGTTTCTAACTTTTGCCTGGATCGCCCTTTCGGGTTTTCAATCCACCGAGACGCTCCTTTTTTCCTAAGTCGCCCTTTTGGGGTGTTCGACTTAGGGAGCTTTCCTTTTTTGTTTTTAGGCGAAGTATTTCTGGACTGCATCAGAATTCACAGGACGAGTGAACTTCTTCATCCATTGTAGCAAGCGTTAGAACACTGCCTGAAGAGGCTTTCTTGAAAACGTATGGACGTTCTTAGCTTGGAGTCCACTTGCCCCTGGCATCGGGCACGAAAGACAAGACTTTCTTGAGCACAAGGTTCCTCGGAACACACGAGGCTTGATCTTCTTGTCGAATGCTTTTTCACTCTCTGCTGATATAACTGACCACGACACATGGCAGTTGATCTCTTCCTTTCGATTGAATTCAGCATCAGCCAACTTGGGACTTTGAGGGTGCTATTTCTCTTTTGTTTTTTTCTTTCTTTTTCTTTTGCTTTTGATTTTGCTTTTGATTTCTTTTGATTTCTTTTGATTTTCTTTTGATTTTGCACCCTCCTCTTTTCTCTTTTTTTTTTTTGATTGATTTTTTTTTTTTTTTTTTATAATGCCCCAGTTGGCTGTTCTGCTGATTCTTGTGATGCAGCTGAGTGATCTTCTTTTCTTGCTCAAGAAGTCGGGAAATCTCGTCAGGAATCCCTTCAACAATCATCTTCGTCCGCTTCGAATACAGGGAATTCAAAATTGGGAGATGACGTCCGATCATTATGTTCAATGGGTTTGAGAAACAACCTGCATAATGATTTTGATATGAAAAGCTTTTTGAAAATCAAACAAGACAATCGTTATGCAGATGAAAAGATTGCTTTTATTCTTGTTGTTTTTTTTTTAAGGTTTTTTGTGATCACCAATTTCATGCAAAAAGCGAAAAGGGAAAACAATTGGAAAAACAAATGTTTTAACATGAATTTATTTGAATGAAAATATCATTGCACAAAATGTTGCCAACAATGCCATCACTTCTCCTTTTGGCATGGGAGAAGGGTTTTTAAACAAAGTGATTATTACAAAGACTTATGAACAACTGTAGGAAAGCCCACAGTGACCCAATTGTGATAGATCCCATCGGGGACGACAACTGTCAGTATTTCTTGCATCAGCAGCTTCTGCTTTCCGAACAACCCTTCTGAAGAAAAGTCGGCGCCAGCCCAGGACTTGTTATCTTCAAACTTGATTAGCATTGGGACCTAAGTCCTCCAAGATCAGAATACCTGACCTTACAAGGTCTTGAACTTTCATCTTCAGCTGGAAACAACTATCCACATCATGACCAGGAGCACCCGAATGATACACACAATGCTGTTCAGGCCTATACCACCACCGAGGGTTGACGGGTATGGGCGGCGGGTCTCTGGGAGTAATCAAGTTCCGCTCTAACAGAGAGGGATACAGTTCGGCGTAGGACATGGGGATTGGATCAAAAATGATCTTCTTCCTCTCATTACCCGTGCCAACTTGATTGTCAATGGGAGGCTGGTAAGCCTGCTGCTGAGGATGATGTTGTTGACGCTGATGCTGCTGAGCTGGTCTTCTCTGTTGCTGTTGAGTTTGAGTTGTTGGGATAGTCACAGCAGCGACTTGCCGATATGGTCCCCTATTTGCACTCCTTCGACGGTGCACAGCATTTGTCTCATTCTCTCCCCTTTTGGGTGCCCCAGAAGATGGCTTCTTGGAACCAGAAAAGTTTGAAGAGCCAGGATCTTGTATCCTTCCTGCCTTGATAAGGCTTTCAGTTCTCTCCCCGCAGACGACAACATCTGAAAAGCTACTGAACGGGCAACTTCCCAAACGATCCATGAACACGCCTTGCAAGGTTCCAATGAACATGTCAGTCAGCTCTCTTTCTAACATCGGAGGTTGCACTCTGGCGGCTAGCTCGCGCCATCTCTGAGCATACTCTTTGAAACTCTCCTTGTCTTTCTGATACAAGCTCTGTAACTGAGTTCGGCTCGGCGCCATGTCCATATTATGTTTGTATTGCCTTAGGAAGGCCTCACCCAGATCTTTCCAGCTTCTAACTGATTCTCGCTTCAGATCCATGTACCAATCCAAAGACGCTCCAGACAAACTGTCTTGGAAAAAGTACATCCACATCTTTTCATCATCAGTGTAAGCAGAGATCTTCCTGAAGTAAGCCTGCACATGGGTGCGAGGACAGGAAGTGCCATTGTATTTGTCGAAAGAGGGCGCTTTGAACTTGTAGGGGATCTTCAACCCCTCCACCAGACCCATATTTGTTACATCAACCCCAAGGGAGTTCTGACATTCCATGGCTCGGATTTTCTCAGCAAGAGCATCCACCTTTCTATCTCTTTCTTCAGTTCTCACAACATCATTGTCCTCACTGAGGAGAGTAAACGTGTCCTCTTGTTGGTTGACAAACGGAGCTGGATGACGAATCGGAGCCCGGGTAGCTCTGACATTGACCTCTGCAGCAAGAGGCTGTCCATTGATTCTTATACCCTCAAGTTCATCCCCGATGGCATAGTCGTTAGTGGGAGCAGCAACATGGATAGTCTCATGAGCGGGTGCAGCAACAGGCGAAGCACGGTTGGATGTTGGAATCACAACTTCCTGTCTCTGGGCTAAGGCACGCAGCTCCTCTTGCCCCTGAACGACCCCTTGCATCATTGTCATGAACTGGGCCATGTTTGCCCTCATCTCGGCCAGCTCTGTCTGAACCTGATCCATACTTCTCTGTTGATTGAGCCTGGTTGAAAACCGGTGTGGCCTTTGATCAGCTATCCTGTCTCACAAAGGAACCGGAGTGAGAAGACAGCACAAGAACACCTGTTATGCAAATGATATGAGTATGATGTTTAGTGATATGCATGATGCACATGAGATGCTCATTTCTCAGGCATTCAACGAGCCGGACCCATCCTGAAAAGATGGCAACCTGCAACAACAAGAGAAACAAAAGATACAGGGAGAATAATGAGAGCAACAGGGAAAAGCTGACATCCTTATATATGAATAAGGGTAAAAAAGTCATACAACAAAATATTCGGAAACAGAGTACAAAGAAAAAGAATCCCATCCAACAAGCCTGGAGGTGATTCTCAACAAAAAGATCCAAAGACGGAGTACAAACAAATGAATCCCATCCAACAAGCCTGGAGGTGATTCTCAACAAAATACAATCAGAGGTACAGTCTACGGCAGACGGTCTTCTGGAATGAGGGTCTTCAGGTAATGACACTGGTCTATCAACAGTGAACATTCTGAACAATCTGGTAGCGGAGTGATCTTCTCTTTCAACTGTCTTCTCAGCTCCAAGACTTCTCCTCCAAGATACTCCTCTGACTTCTGTCTCAACTCCATCTCTTTCTTCAACTGACTGTCTTTGTCCTTGAGTTGTTTCTCCAAGTCTCTGATCTTCTTTTGGTAGTTGACTTCTGCTCTCTGCAGTCTCAAACACTCCCTATGCTCTGCATCCATCAGGGACTCCATTTCCTCATAGGATCTCTTCTTACCCCTTACTCTGTTAGCAACCTCTCCCTGCACTTCCCTGAGTTGATGGGCCAAGTGCAGCTTGTCAGCCTTAGCTTTGTATAACTCCATCTGAGTGTCTTGCTCCTTCTCTCTCAGACGACGACTCTCCATCAATGCTTGCTTATAATGCTCAGCAGGCACACTATCAGCAAGTACCAAAGGTGGTTGCTCTTGCAACGGCTCCATCCTATCGTAGGGTAGCAGCAAAGTTTCCACTCTCTTCTTTACCCAATCGGTGTAATCGGGCGTTGCAATGGCAAACTTCTTCCCTAAGACGGATCCATCCTTCACCCCAACAGATCTCCAGGCTTTCCCTATCTGCTCCAACCTAACAGGGTCATCCTTCTTCTCAAAATACACACTCTCAGCTACTTCAGCTTCGAGCGGTCTTCTACTCATAACAAACCCTAACTGGCGAAGGGAGAGAACTGGGTTGTAGTTGATGCACCCCTTGGTCCCTATGAGCGGCACGTTCCGGAATTCACCGCAACTCATGATAACATTTTTCACGTCCATCCGGTACGACTGCCATCTGATGTCATAGGAGGTGAGCGACATGACCCTCTGAGTCCACTTCAGAGTGCTCTGGGTATCCACAAATGGTCCACTGGCTGGCAGAAGAGACATGAACCATTTGAACAGGAGGGGTAGACAGCACCTGATGGCTCCACCCTTACCATGCCTACTGTGGATGGCATAGTAAGTATCAGCTAGCAAGGTGGGGACTGGATTCCCTCTGATGAAAATACTGATGGCAGCAAAATCAATGAAATTTGGCATACTGGGAAACAGGATGATCCCATAGATCATGGCAGCTAGCTGTGCGTGAAAAACTTCCCAATTCCCCTTTTCTGCTTCCACTCTGGCTGTTCTCAACAGAAACTTCAATGGCAAACCGACAACTTCCCCACAGGGCTTCCAATTCTCACCAACCTCCTCAACACTCAACCGGAGAGCTCTGGCAATCAACTTAAAGTCGACCTCCTTTGGGACGTCCAAGAAGGGAGTCTGATGCTGAATAGGGATACTTAACAAGATAGAGTACTCCTCGAGGGTAGGTGCAAGCTGATAATCCTGGAAAGTGAAGCATCTGAGCTCTGGATCATAGAACTGAAGAAGTGTCTGCAGAGGCACTGGATCTACTACTGTCTTCAGCACTGTCAGAATATCTCCATGCTGCCCAACGAAACTCTTCAGGTGATCATCCTTCACAAGGCTACCCAACTCAACTAGCGGAGTCAACGGTTCACGGTGGAAACTGTAGGAACAGGTCTTCCGCTTCAGCTCGGGAACTGTTGCCATCTCTATCAGTAGACAAGCTCGGGAATGTACCTGAGAAATGATATGCATGCAGAGATTAGTTAGTTTTTTTTCTTTTTTTTTTCAATTTTTTTTTTGATTGTTTTTTTCAATGCGTTTCTTTTGAAAAATAAATATGCTATGATGCACATGATGCAGACTGGACTGGCTGGTTGTGCAAACTCTGATTAGGTCGAAGCTTCAGTCAAAATCAGAACATAAATCCAACTTAAGGTCAACTGAAAACTGTTGTCTGAACTAGAGTCACCAACAGAACCAAGTCACCAACAGAACCGAGTCACCAACGGTACCTGTAATGAATAACCCTTCCCCACTCACGGGTGTAGTCTAGGCCAGGGTAAAGCTGAGAGAAACGTAGCATAAATAACCTTTCGCAGAAATACTATCATATACACACCCGAAGTATGTAACGACAGTATCCTACCAGGGTCTGAACTGGTCGTGATATCAATGTTCCGCTAAGTGGCGCCATACCACCCGCTTCCCATGAATCACTCTATTCCTAATCATCCTAGATTTTCACTCATGGTCTGGGTATTGGACCTTTTACCTCAACTGACTTCCCCCCCACACAGAGAAAAACAGCCAGCCAGCCAGTAATGAATAATGAATATGAATGCAAACATCAATGCACACAATCAATGCAAACAAATAAATGTACATATATACAATGAATGCAATAAAATACAACAAGCAGAAAGCAACCAAAACCCTAATCCTAGAGAGCGCTAGGAGAGACTCGCTCAGGGAAGATGGACCAGCATAGGTCAACTTCTCTATTTGGATGATATCATTCTCCCTCAGTGGGTTGTTCCCCAGCAGAGTCGCCAGCTGTCGCATTACGCGAAAAACCGGCGGGAAAAGAAAGAAACAACAGAGCCGCCACCGTGCGTTATTTATCCCAAAAGAGGGAAAGGAAACGCTCGAAGTAAACCTAGGAAAAGAACGTGGTCTCGCGACCAAAGAGGATGGGTTCGGGAGTCGGTTATGCGAAGGGAAGGTGTTAGGCCCCCTACGCATCCGTAGTACTCTATGGGATCCACGCACACTAGAAAGGAAAATTGGTTGCTAAACACTGCTCAAAACTCACACACACAACTGGCTGAAAGAAAAGCGGGAGACTGACTGAAACTGAACTCGGCAGGATGTCGCATCCTGGGCCTACTTAGTCTATCAGGCATAGACATCAGAGTCCAAGTAGTTCGGACTGGGGAAACGACACATGCTCGCTAGGATGTCGCATCCTATGCATACGTATCTTCTCGGACGAGAGAAGAATCAGAGCATTCGTAGCTCGGCTGACGCGCACACAAACAAAACAAGACACAGGCAAACGTGGAGCCCGACTGCCAATCACTGGACTTATATCAGCATCCGAACCTAAAACACACAAAGAGGCAAACGTGGAGCCCAAATGCCAATCACTGGACTTACATTGACATCCGAACCAAAACACACACAAGAAGGCAAACATGGAGCCTGAATGCCAATCACTGGACTTACATCAGCATCCGAACCAAACACACGCACACTGGAACCCAAATGCCACTCGATGGACTTACATCAGCTTCCAAGCACACAACAACACAACAAGTTAATAGGGAGTCGGGGACTCGAGCCTATAACTGCCGAACACACACAAAAGAAAAGAAAAGGCGCCCGGAGAGATCAACTCAATCTCCTGCCTACATACTTCATCTGGTATGAAGATCAGGGCGATGTAGTTCCCCTACGCAGGGACAAGGATCTAGCCTAACCAGATAACAGAGGGAGACACAACTCTAGGGAGACTACGACTCGAGCCTAGATGTTGTCATGCAAAATCAACCCTAAGTTAAGGTTTCTAGCTAAATGGCACAAGGGCCAACCTATCCTAGACAAGGCTTGCACAGGAAGCAAGGATCTCGATTGCAACTAGGGCAAGAGAAAGGGGAGGTCTCAATCACAGCAAGGGTGAGAGAAAAGAATTAGTGTTAGTGGTTAGTCAAAACTCGACAAGACGTCGCATCTTGTGCCTACGTATCTCACCTGAACGTGAGAATCAGAGTTGCCGTAGTTCGGCCAAACAACTCTAAACGTGGCTCACACAAGGGTTAAGCCACACAGACTTGACTTGCACAGGAAGCAAGTCAAGCACAACCTACCTTGCACAAGGGCAAGTCTAAGCTAAACCTAAGGAGGCAAAGCAAGCAAATCAATCACAGGAAGCACACTCTATATACATACAAGAGGCTCAAGCAAAAGGTTAGGCACTAGGGCCAACTGGAATAGGGTAAGTGTTGCTCTTAACCTTGCCATTGAGGGGCTAAGGTGAAGCAGATGAAAGGATGAAGTGAGGATGAGACCTCACAGCTCTTATCCCTGGCCAGGGAGAGCTAATAGACAAATGAGCATGGGTCCAGAAAGTGGGAACCCTTCTATACTCGAAGACTCTGACACTGTACACTTTGTACAAGATCTTGGGTTTGTATCCCAATGCATCAACACACAGTAGTGTGAGCAGAGGGATGACACAACAAGAGTAGTGGGGGATAGATTGCATATCCCTACCTTCCACCAATTGCCTTTTTGAAGGACTTTCAATATGTACAGGGACAAGATTTAAACATACACAAACATGGCCTCTTAAGGAGGACTTCAGACAGTTTGCCCGGCCAAGTAACAGGCCGGGTCTCCAGACTACATGAAGTAACAGAGATTATACCTCAAGCAAGTTGCTAAAAAGCAAAGAAAAGCAAGTTCAAAGAACTTAAGCAACTAAGGTACCTGAAAAAGTCAAACCAATCAGTATGCAATTCAACAGTTAAAGGCAAAAGGAATGGTAAACAGTCAACACAGATGGTCCACTGTGCAAGGCACAAGACTCAAACACATGAGTCACACCTACAAAACAAAGATTAGCATATGATAAAACAATCAAGTTCAAACAAGTTTGAATGATCTTTGAGGCATTGGTGCTTAACCTGAAACAGGAACTCAATTGTAAGCTCAAAAGACCACTAGGACTAGCCTAAGGTCAAGGATGAAAGAAAAAGTCAAAACAGCAAAGAAAAGTCAACCAAAGTCAAAGTCAAACATTTAAGAAGCTATCACAATTGGGCCCACATTCAAATCATGCATTATTATCATTTCATGAACATTTGAAGTCAAAGTAAGGCAAATGAAAGCTCAAAGAAGTCAACAGAATGACTTGCATCAAAAGTCAACCCAAACATTTTCAAAAATCATCAAATAAATCACATTCAATCCTAACATATAGCATGGCAAGCATGTCAAATTTCATGGCATTTGGATGAGAGGAAGGCAGTCAATTAAAATCATGAAGTCAACATAATTTCAAGTAAGCACAATGAAAGTCAACAAACATGGGTCAACTTCAAAAACTCATATCAAATTGAAAACAGATGAGAAATGAATGAGATTAACACCAATGCAAAGCTCAAGATGTCTAGTTATCACATATGAAATTTCATGATCATACAATATGGTATGAGAATTTCCCAAATGATTTGGCAACATGTAGCACAAAACGTCAACCATTGACTAGGCAGGGAAGAAAATTCTCAAATAAATGGAAAACAGCACAATCAATTCCAGGAAAAATCACACATGAACTAGACATGTAAGAGAGGGATCATGCAAAATTTGGGGTCAATTGGATGTAAGGAAGCATGTCAACCAAAATTGGGAAAATGCACATTCATGTTGTGACACCAAATGTAACACCTAACTTCAAAAAATCAAAGCTCTCAATCCACATATGATAAATGCACAAACTTTATACCAAAATAAACATGAGTGTGTGTAGAATAACCACAAAAAATTTCAGATCAAAAGGATGCAGCATGATCATTTCACAAAAGGATTGGCAATATGTATCATTTTTGGTCACATAACACAAACCCTAGAGCCAATTAATATCCAATGATCAGAAAAAATATTAAAAATCATGGTAAAATACTAGACATCCAACAGGTCACAATGCAAGAGATCCCATAATTTTTGGAGTTGAAATGAGTGAGTTGTGAATTGTTGAAGTTGAGTGAAAAATTGGAAGAAGCATGAGCAAAAGACATGAAATAATGAGTCAACGGTTTGACCGCGTGGCATTGTGGTAAATACCACATTCATTTAGCAAAACGACACAGCTTAAGCAAAAGCCACGAAATGTTGTGATTGGTCCACAACCAATGGAATAGTAACAATGAGCAACAGCAGCCAATCATCATCGAGATTTCTGGGTTTTAAAAAAGAACTTAGGGTTTAAGCTTCAGCAACATGAACATCATCATCACCAATTCGAATTTTTCCACAAAAATCCCAGAAACCAAAACTAAATATGTACAAGTGTTCAGCATGGCATGAACATCATGAATCTACCATTAGTTTCCACTTAAACAACACATACACATTGAATCGACCAAAAGAACCATGAACCTCAAACTTTGATCATGAATGAAATGTTTCAGAAATGAATAAATGGCATGCCAATAGGTTCATTCAAGCATGGTGAATGCAAATCCATCATCATTTTTCAGTATAACACAGCATGGAGAGAGATTCGAACAAAAATGCAAATGATCATCAATCTTATTTTTCAGATTTCTAACAATCTACTCAACCAAATCACACAAGACAAACTTCATTGCAATCAGCATGCTAGGCTCTATATTAAACATGGCATGGTTTGATAAATGGAGTAAATCGAAATCTTACCAATACTGAAGCAAAACGATGATGCAGTGGTTATTTGAAGGTTGCTAGCTTAAACAGATGCTTCAGGTGCTTTGGAATGATGAATGATGAAGCTCTTTCAGCTCAAGAATGCATAAGGTAGCCTGAATCAATTTCTGCCATGGTTGATGCTTGGTAAAAACAGTCGAGAGATGGAACTTCCAGCAGGGTTTTGATGGCTCAAAGGACTCTCAAATGAAGTTCAAATGATGATAGAACCAAGGGATGCTCAAGAGTTTTGGAGATTTTAGCAGAAAATTCAAAATGGCAAAAATCCAAATTGAGAGAATGAGATGTGTTCTGGTGTTTTCAGCTGTCAACTAGGGTTCTGAATGAGCAGAAAAATGAGTTTATGTAGTCTGTTTAACATTGGTTTAAGGCATGCTAATCTTGCTTAGCTCAAAATGAAGTATATGCATTTTTGCTAATTTTGTCCAAGTGGAAAGGAGGGTGCATGTTCTGGTCGAATTGGGCTTGGAAAGGCTGCAAAAGGACCATCCAATTTGCTGTTTTGTGTTGCTCATGAAATGCTAACTTTGTTTTACTTACATGAAGCCAATTGCCAAATTACCAAGTTTGCATTTTTGCCCATGGAGGTGCATGTTTCTGGCCAAGTTAGGGCTCTAGACAAGTCACAAATGATGTTTCCAAACATTTCCAATTGGCCAAAGTGTGAAAAAATCAATAAATCAAAAAGTCAACTATGAGTCAAACTTGATTTTTAAATGAAATAGGTCAAAAAATGCCATTTTGATTGGCAAGGTTTTGGTACATGATGTTTACATTTTTGGAAAGAGGAGGAAAGATGTGGTTTGTAGGAAAAAACCCCACCAAATTTGGCCTTATGGTTTGAGAGATATGCCCTTTTGAAGTTCACAAATTTTTGAAATTGAATTGATCATATCTTGACAACCATGCATGGGATTTGAGAGTTCTTGGACTTTTTAAAAATGGGAGAACAAGACCTTCAACTTTCATGTTGGGCAAAAATTCATTTGAAGCTTGTATCATGATGCAAGTTAAGGATCAAGAAGTTTCCATTTTTGGCAGTTGAAATTACAGGTCCACTTTCTATTTTGGGAAATTTTCTGATTGGCTTCAAATTCTTCAATGAGGTTGATTGCCATGACACATGAGGTCTATTAGGACATGAATAAACTCTCTCAAACCATTTCCATCCATCAAAACCATAGAATCAAACACAGTTGACCAACTTTGACTTTTCTAGGGTTTTTTGACTGACTGTGCACTTCTGATGAATTCCAAACCCTAATTCCTTGAGAACTTGACTTCAAATGATGTCCCAAGTTGTATGGACTCTTGATTATTGATCATGGTGCCCAAATTCCACAAGAATGGCCACCATCCACTGCTTTGACTGATTGTTGACTTTCTAGGGTTTTTTGACTGTCTGTGCATGAACTGATGGCTTCTGAACATCCAACCCTTGACTTAAACACTTCAAATGGACCTCCAAGTCATGTGAACTTGTTGGAAAAACCCTAGGGCCTTTGCTCCTTGAGAAACACCTTTGCTAGATTGGTTGACTGATCTCCTGATCAGTTTGACCTAATTCTTTGCTTGCTTGCTCTTGAGGCAACTGGGGACAATGCAATGCTATGCAATGGATCATGATATGCTATGACCTGATATGAAATGGTATGTACAATGATAGGTGCAAATTTGAGGTGCTACACCCCAAGCAGAGATTGTTGTTAGGGTTGTTCCCTAAGCAGAGCTTCTGTTGAGATTTTGATTCCCAGAGCAGAGTGGTTGTTGAAGACTCAGTTTCTTCTCCAGCAGTAGTCCCTCAGCATGGACGTTCTCCATTTTTGGAAGACTCGGTAAGTCAGTGGTTCGAGACCCGGTACTTTACCCTTTCCCCAGCGAAGTCGTCTGCGGAGTTGTTACTATTTCTCCATCAGAGTGCTTATTTCCCTTCAGCAGAGCAGGATTTATTTTCCTATACAGTGGTTGTTTGGGTTTTCCGTGGAAGTTGCAGTGGTTGGTTGGGTTGACATCCCAGTATTTCATCCATCTTTTCCTCAGCGTAGTTTGCAGAATGTTTGTTGTGGCAACTTTGCCTGTTGAACGCTCCTTCAATCCCCAGTAGGGTCGGTTAGTGGCTCTAGCATCCAGAGAATGGATTGATTTCCTGACTGTTTGTGATCCCCAGTAGAGTGGCTTATATTGCAGAATCTACTTGTGTGATCAGTCGGCTACGTATGTTCTCCCCAAGTAGAGTGGCTTAATGCAGAATCTACTTATGTGGTGCATTCTCCCTCAGTGGGTTGTTCCCCAACGGAGTTACGTGGAGTTGCTTCTACAGCAGTTCGTGCTTGTGCAACACACTTTTTGTTTCTCAGTTGACACTAGGATCCCCTGCAGATATCTTGGGATTTCTCTTGTTCCCCAACAGATTTGTCTTTGTGGCTGTTTGGCCTGTTGTGACTTTCTGTACCCCTGGTTGGGTTGTTTGCTGATCCATCATTCAGAGTTTTGGTGTTTCCTGATATCTCTAATCCTCTGCTTTCCCAGCAGTACCCGCAGATCTTTGCTTCTCAGCATATGGATCTCTAGCAGATTGGCTTTCCAGTTGGTTTTCCCCTGGAAGTATAGTACCGGGCGTCTGATCCCTGGACCTGTTTGTGTTAGAAATGTCTGTTTTGTCACCATTCATCAAACATAAATCACGCATATTCATGCATATTCATAAAACATTCAGATATTCATGTTGCATTCTTTTCCATATATCCTTTATTTGTTGTTCCCTACTATGGTGATACAAATCTTCTTTATAGATCTCCCCTAGCAGATGTCGGGTGTTAAATCTCTCCATATAGAGTAATCCCCGTAAGCAGAAAGAGTCTATCCTTTCCTGCCATTTCCCCACTGAGATACATCCTCGTGGATGACGGTTTCTTCTGTTTCCTCCCAACACACCTTGGGATGGGTTTACCCTTTTGAGTTATATCCTCATTAGGACAAGTCTTGATTCAGTCCGCCTTTTTGGTTTGATCCTAAATCGGCCCTTTTTCAATTGTCTCTCGTGCTTCCCTGTGGCATAAATGAATAGTAGCTTACTAACCGGCGCTCATTCATCTTATCCTCAGTGGAACTTTTGGCCCTCTGCCTACAAACCAGCAGTCGTAAGCCATATCTTTGCGGTTTTTCTACCCACAAACCGGTAGTTATAAACCCTGTTTTCTCCACTAGCAGAGTTAACTTCGTTGTTCATCCCAACCGATGACAGTTACTCTTCTGTGGTTTTCTACCCAATTTCTTTTGGTAGATGTAATTCCCTCTTTGTGGTTATCTTCATCTAGTGCTTGATGTTGATTTTCCTTTGCTTGGATAAGTTGCTCTTGCATAAGCACTTATATCCCCAACAAGTTTTTATGGATAATTGCCGTATGCTAGCAATTTTATCCCCAGCGGGTCCTTTCACCGTTTGCTAGTGATTTGTTCCCCGGATCATTGATTTTCATCAATGCATCTCCAACGAGTCTTCTTTCATTTACCCTCTTGTTGGTAATGTCTGTTGCTCCCTTTGATTGGTCATCATTATATACCTGGTTTGGTATCCCAATGCCTTTCTTTTCGGATTTAATCCTATAAACAACCTACAACCCGGTTAAGGATAATCTTCCTCTCGAGGTTATTATTCACGTTCTGACGGTAATGAATAATATATCTCATTCACTCTTCAGTCGAAGCCTTTGTGTTTCCCTAGTCGAGTAAGATTCGTTATTTCCCTTTTGCGGAATCGAATATTCTTTGTTGTTGGATAATTGCCGGATGCTTGCAATTTATCCTCTTTGAGTTGTCTTTCGTTTACCCGGATGCTTGGTATCGATTGTCTCTCTTTTTGGTTAGTCACCTATTATATACTTCGGTATCTCTGGTGTCTTTTCCTCTCGAGTGTATTATTCACGGTCTGCCGGTAATGAATAATATGTCTCATGCGCTCTTTGGTTGGAGTCCTTTGTTGATCTTCCCCAGTCGAGTAAGATTCGTATTCCTTGTGGAATCGAACGTCCATCCTATAAACAAGTCTGATGTTCTAGCTTTCTTCAGGATGATGAGTGTCTTGGAACACAAACCAATTCACGATTTCAGATTTTTATCCTATAAACAACCTACAACCCGGTTCAGGATAATCTTCCATCTGAGTATTATATCCATGTTCTGACGGTAATGGATATTATATCTCGTTCACTCTTGGGTCAATCTTTTGATTGTTTTCTCCGCAGAGTAAGTTTAGTATTCCTTGTGGAATCGAACGTCCATCCTATAAACAAGTCTGCTGTTTAGCTTTCTTCAGGATGATGAGTGTTTTGGAACACAAACCAATTCACGATTTCGGATCTTATCCTATAAACAACCTACAACCCGGTTCAGGATAACTTTCCATGCGAGTATATTATCTACGTTTTGAAGGCTATAGATAATATATCTCATGCACTCTTGTCGAACACTTTGTTTATTTCCCCAACTGAGTAAGATTTGCATTCTTTACAGAATCAAATATCCATCCTATAAACAAGTTTGCTTTCGCTCTCTTCAGGATGATGAGTGTTTTGGAACACACACCAATTCACGCCTTGGTCGGTCACCTGTTACATACCTACAACCCGGTATCCTTGGTGTTCCTTCCTTTCTGCTCCCTATTATGACTTTGGTCCCTTGTGGAGTCAGATTTTCCTGAGTTTATGTACCTTTCCAGGTCTTTCTCAGATGTTTGGTTGATTGATATCTCTCACCCTTATACCGGTCTTAGATATTCATTCTTCCTGAGTTTGTTGCCCTTATACCGGTAACACCTCATTCTTTGGTGCTTCCCCAGTGGAATTTCCTGTTGCTTCTCCCCAGGACTCAGCTTGTGTCTTTCCGATGGATGTTCTCCTTTGGAATTTTCTTTTCCCCAGTGTGAGTCCTTCACTTCCCTAGTGAGGTCTCCAGTCTGATATTTGTTATCCCCTAATCAGAGTCGTGTCGTATTCGCGCTGTGTCAGTTTTGTTTTCCCTAACTCAAAGTCGTGTCCTGCTCACACATTCTTTTTCTTTTTACTATCCCCAACAAGAGTCTGTTAGTGTCTCCGTTCCTGGTGAGTGTATTACTCCGATGGATCTTCTTTTCTTCTGTGTGAACAATATTCCCCACAGAATTGCTCTTTTGCATGCATACATCTGCATCATGAGGTCTCTTAGGGACAAAAATTTGTCTCATTACTGTTATTTAAGCCCATTATACCGCGTCAAGATGAAGATTTCTAAACTTCACTTCTCCGGCTAGAATGACCTTAAATAGGGGCATCTGTAAGACCCCAATTTTGTCCCTAAGATCCCTCATGGCATCATATCATATCATTCATTGCCTCAAGGATCATTGTGCACCTTTGCTTCCCTCCTAGTGGATGGGATACCTTTTGAGTGTGGTTCTTGATCACCAAGCATGTATTGCATTTGTATATCATTGCTTTTCATATGTTTACTAACCAAAAGTACAAAAATATTGTCATCTAACCTTGTTACTTGCAGATGAAGCAAACTAGGTTAAACAGTCAAAATCAGCCATTGAGCAATGGATGGTGGCCATTCTTGAAGAATTTGGGCACCATGATAATTCATCAAGAGTTCATATAAGTTGTAATATCATTTGGAACCAAGATCTCAAGTGAAAGAAGCTTGGAATTAATCAGAACATGGCTCAGTCAACCAAAACCCTAAAAAAGTCAACTGTGGTCAACTGTGCATTTAATCAGGGATTTGAAGGTGTGAGATGGTTTGAAATGTCTCATTCATGTCCATATAAGCCTCATTTGACATTTCAAATATCATCATTGAAGAATTTGAAGTCAGACAAAAAGTTTCCCAAAATAGAAATGACCTGTAATTTTCACCTGCCAAAAATGGAAAGTCCTTCTCCTCAAAATTACATGTCCAAACAAGCTTCAAATCAAATTTTGTCCAACATGAAAGTTGAAGATCTTGTTCTTGCCTTTCCAAAAAGTCCAAGAACACTCATTTCTCATGTGTGGTTGGCAAGTTATGATCAAATCATTTTCAGAAAAAGTTGAAATTCAAAGTGCCATAACTTTTGAATGGAAAGGCCAAATTGGGTGATTCTTCTTTGAGCAAACCACATTTGATGTGTACTATCCAAATGCATCATTACATTTCATAAAAAACCATCACATAAAAAGGTCATTTTTCAAGTGAACCATTTAAAATTTGGTGGGAAAAAAGGTCAATTTCAAAAATACATGGAATTTTCACACCAAATCAATTCAAATGGCTTGTAAACATGATTTGTGACTTGCTTCAAAAGAGAAATCACTGTTCCATTGGCTGCACAAGCATAAGGGTAATTTGGCCAAAATGCATAACATGTGAACTTTGCTAATCACTCCAATTTAGCTAATCATGATTAAGGCATTGGATTAAGAGGTGGTATTTAAGCCTAATCATAACAGAAAGTTCAGAATCAACAATCCCATTTTCAGATCAAACTCACAAATTCACAAATTCTCTCAATTTTTCTCAATTTTTCTTCACACTTTTTTGCAATTGTTCATCAAGAATTCATCATTGTTTGTGCTATTTCTTGTACTAATCATCATTAACAGGTGGATTGGAAGAACTGTTTGAAGCTAACATTGAAGAAATCGTGCCGAATTCACAACTGTGCAACCTTGAGCATCCATGGCATCTTGAAGTTTCTGCATCATCAAGCTGTGTCGAGCTAAACTTCTACTGACATTCATCTTCTACAACATCATAAGCAATCTGTTTTGATAATTGGAGGCTTGAGAAGTCCAAAAACCCGAGCTGCACATCAAGAAGGTAGGATTTCAATTCCTTCGATTCATGAAATTGACATGTGGCTTAGGTAGAGCGTGCAACATAGAGTAGAATGAAACTTGAATCGTGCATTTTCGTTGAGTAATCATAGAGAAATCTGGATTTAAAGTTTGGACATCAAAACTTCCTTCCATCGAATCTTTTTCTATGTTGAGTTTTAGCTGAAATCATGATGATATTATTGATGTACATTGAAGGACGATTCTATCCATATATGATTTGCTCGTTTCTGTGTGAATTTGTTCTTGATGATGAAGAACATCAAGAACATGATGAAGGCTGTAAGATTTTCGCTCCAGAATACAGTTTGATCCGTGTTTGCTAGGCCTGGCGTTTGAATTGTGTTTACCGCGTGAATCCACCAATAACAGGGCGCCACCTACTTTAGTAAAACGGGGCGTTTCACCCCTGGCTCGCTTAAATTACAAATTTGCCATCCGTGCTCATTAATTCATTTAAATTGTTAAATAATTATTTCATTTCTTGATCAAACTTCTAAAAATCACAATTAATTCATTCTTGATCCAATTTGAGTGAGGATTTTTGTGTTCATCTCCAAATCCTCTCTAGTTTTTTTAGGTATGATAATCAAAGTTGTGCCTGATTGATTTTTAATTTTGCCTAGAGACTTTGGACATGTATGCTTTTGACATATGTTTTGCCATTTCATTCATAAAATAATGATGCCTTCTCCAAAATGTGTGAAAGTTTACATGGCTATCCTTGACTCTTTCCTGGTGATTTTGATGTATAGTTTGCTAATTTTGAGTTCCTGGTTAGAGAGATATGATGTGATCAAGTTGAGTGTGACAATGTGTGTCACACTATGTTATGCCATGTTCATGAATTTTGTTCCCATTCCTATGCTATGTCTTTTGCCCTGGATTTTTGCATGTGATTACATCTGTATGTCTACTTTGAGCATGATTTTTTGTAGGATTTGTTGACACATTTCCTATTTGATTGATAATTTTCCATGCTGTTTAGTCTTTTTTGGGCTTTTCTTGAGTGATCAATTTACATGACTTGTAAAATATTCATACCTTATCACATGAAGATGAAATTTGGTGGAGTGGTTCTTAACATGTTTAACTTCATCTTGGCTTTGGTCCCATTCATTTATCATTTGGTTCCACTGTTTTACACTTGCTTGAAGTTGGTACATGAATTGTGACCTTGTTTGGGTTTGTTTTTGCATACCATGACTTCCTGGATTTAATTTCCATACTTCCTCTTGTCCAAATAGCATGAAATTTGGTATGCTGTTCATTGAATGTGTTCTATTTAGGCATGTTTTTTTGTGGAATTTATTGAGCCATTTTGGTATTGATTTGATTGTAATCATTGTGTTTGCTCATATGTGGTTCACACTTGCCTACTTTGACCTAATTTGTGCATGAAATGAATTTGGTGCATAGTGTTGATGTGAGACCAATTGGTCCTTCTTCTTAATTGATTAATCTTGGTTTTGATCATTTTTCACTTGCTGTTTTAAATTTTTCACCTCCTTTTGACCCTAGGCTTGTCCTAGTGGTCTTGTTTCTCATGTTTGAGTTTGCTTTTCAGGTTGAAGAAGCAAATGCTTTAAGGAGATTAATGCAAGTTGAATGAGTTTGGTTTATGTGATTGTTATGAACTAACTTGGTTTATTTTGTAGGATGCCTTGGCTCACTTGAGTTGATTGTGCTTTGCACATTGCATTGTTTGATTGTACATTGTCTGTTGATTATTATCTTGTTGGTTTAGATTTTGTGATTGGGATGCTGATTATATTTTATTGATTTCAGGTACCCTTAGTTGCTCAGTTCTCTTAAGAACTTGCATTGCTTTGCTTGCTAAGCATTAGCATTGAGGTAGACTCTCTTGTCTCCATGTAGTCTGGAAGACCTGGCTTGTTACTTAGCCAGGCAACTGTCTGAAGTCCTCCTTAAAAGGCGATGTTTGTGCTTGTTTACGTTTGTCCCAAGCAGGAAAAGTCCTTTGAATAAGGCAATTGGTAGAACCCAAGAGATATGTAGCCTATCTCCTACTATTCTGTGAGTCTCTTGTAAGAACAAAAATTGTTCTACGACAGACTCCATGATTTTGATGATAACAAAGGATGAAACCAAAAATGGCACCCTAACGAAAAGTTTCTAAGTGTGCAGGGTTCTAAAGAAAGAAGAAACAAATCTGATGATGTCATCAGATGCAAAACAAGATCAGATGCAAAATCTCAAGTATCAGAAGCATCTAAAGTGGAATCTCATTCAAGAAGCTCTGACTCTGGACAAAACTACAAAGTATCAGAAGCATCTGAATATGAAGTAAAGTCTAGAAGCTCTGACTCTGAATTAATGTCTTCTGTAAACTCTGGAAGTTATCAGCGCCATCTGAACTTTCAAGAAATAACATCAGAAGCAAGATTCTCCAGATACACGAAGACTCTAATCAGAATTGTTAATCATGATGAAGTAACGTTTAAGCCAAGTTAAAGTTCTGCAAATGGATTTCCTCAATTAGAAAGAGACGTTAATCTCCACTTCCAAGAAAGAAGATACTAATTGTGGTAAGTAGTCACTTCTGAGAGAAAAAGTCTACTGCAGAAGCTATTAATGGAATGGCGTAACTACATCTCTATATCCAACAGATTCAACGCTACTTCAACTCTACTTCAACTCCTATAAATAGAGAAGAAATCTCATTCAGTAAAAAAAAGAAATCACTAGCCAAAACTATACTGAAATCATATCACGCTCAAGAAAAACATCTTTGTTCTTCAAAGAATTTCACTAAGCTTTTGCTTATCAAGTGAAAAATTTGTTCTTAAGTTTGTAATATTTGCTTTCTTAGAAGCACTCTAGATTACACATCTTGTATCTAATTTTTATTTGATTTCCTCAAGTGACTCTTTGTAGTCTGTAGACTTGAGAGGACTAAGAGATTTTCTTCTCTCTTAGGGGTTGTTTGTAATCTTTCAAGATTAGTGGATTAAGTCCTTGTTGAAGGCGAAATCACCTTGGCCGGGTGGACTGGAGTAGCTTTGTGTTATAAGCGAACCAGTATAAAATCATTGTGTGATTTCATTTTGCAAAAGCGCTTATTTTTCAAACAATTCAAACCCCCCCTTTCTTGTTTTTCTCACCTTCAATTGGTATCAGAGCTCCGGCTCTGTTATTGATTTTCAAATCAAACACTTAACCGTGTAGAGAGATCCAGTGCGAGAAAAACAAATGGCCCACTCAAATGAGAAAGATTCTTACAATGCCAAGCCTCCTGTTTTTGATGGAGAAAAGTTTGATTACTGGAAAGACAGAATCGAAAGTTTCTTTCTGGGTTATGATGCTGACCTCTGGGACATTGTCACAGATGGATACAAACCTCCAGTCTCAAATGGAGCTGAAGTTCCCAGAAGCAAAATGTCAGAAGATCAGAAACGTGAGTTCAAAAATCATCACAAGGCCAGAACAATACTTCTAAATGCTATATCATACAACGAATACGAAAAGATCACCAACAGAGAGACGGCTAAAGATATACTTGACTCTCTAAAGATGACCCATGAAGGAAACTCCCAAGTCAAGGAGACGAAGGCTCTGGCGCTGATCCAGAAATATGAAGCCTTCAAGATGGAAGATGACGAAGCTATAGAAGCTATGTTTTCCAGATTCCAAACTCTTATTGCAGGTCTTAAAGTGCTAGACAAAGGATACACGACTGCAGATCATGTTAAGAAGATTATCAGAAGTCTGCCAAAGAAATGGAGACCAATGGTTACTGCTCTGAAGTTATCAAAGGATCTGAACAGTATCAGCCTTGAAGAACTTGTTAGTTCTCTCAGAAGCCATGAGATAGAACTAGAGGAGGATGAGCCTCAGAAAAGGAACAAGTCAGTGGCGCTGAAGTCCAGACCTGAAAGACGGAAGTCAGACAGAACCAAAGCTCTCCAGGCAGAAACTGCAGATACTGACGATTCTGAACCTGAAGACTCTGATGATGAAGAAGAACTGTCCTTACTAACCAGAAGAGTTAAGCAACTCTGGAAAAGAAGGAACAACAACAACTTCAGAAGATCAAGACCCAGAGGGGATCGATCAGAGTCAACTTCAAAAGGTAAACCTAACAAAGATATTACCTGTTTTGAATGTAAAGAAACAGGTCATTATAGAAATGAATGCCCCAAGCTGAAGAAAGATAACTCTAAGAAAGAAAGCTTCAAGAAAAATGCCTTCAGAACAAAGAAGGGATTAATGGCCACCTGGGACGATAGTGAATCCGAATCATCAGAATCTGACTCTGATGAACAGGCCAACGTAGCTCTTATGGCTATCACATCCAGCAGCTCAGATGAAGAATCTGAAGAGGTATTTTCTGAACTTTCTAGATCTGACTTAGAATCATGTTTATCAGAAACTCTTACCTCTCTTCAGAAATTAAAACAAAAAGTTAAAAACATTAAAGGCCTCCTTAAAGCAAAATCTGAAGAGTGTAGTAAACTTGAGACAACAATTCTAGCAAGAGATGATACAATCACATCTTTAACGTTAGAAAAAGATGAAGCTAAAACGAAAAGCTTAGAATTAGAAGAAGTGTTGTCTCAAGCACCACAAACTTCAAATGAAATTATTTATAAATATGAAGAAGCCTTTCAACAATTTCTGAAGAATGGGATAAATAGGAGTATTATGGCATCCATGATTTATGGAGTAGGTCAGAATAATAAAAGGGGAATTGGGTATGATTCTGAGGAAAATCAAACCTCTACCAGTAACCAAATTAAATCGCCTTTTTCATACCACTACACACACACACAAGAACACAAATTTAAAAATGCTAGAAGACCCAAAGTTGTAAGAAACTCTGGGAAAACTAATCTGAAAGGACCCAAGAGATTCTGGGTACCGAAAGATAAGATTATCTATGTTGCAGATATCCTATGCAGCAAAGTTCAGACACCAGTCATGGTACCTGGACTCTGGATGCTCGCGACATATGACGGGAAGAAAGTCTATGTTCCAAAGCCTGGAACTTAAAGACGCTGGCTTTGTAGGCTTCGGAGGAGATCATGGTTAAAGTCAGAAGTTGACTCTAAAATTGTTAAAGTCAGAAGTGATCATGGTGGAGAATTTGAAAATAAAGATTTTGAAGAACTATTTGATTCTAATGGAATATCCCATGATTTCTCCTGCCCTAGAACTCCACAACAAAATGGAGTTGTAGAGAGGAAGAATAGGACACTCCAAGAAATGGCCAGAACCATGATCAATGAAACAAATGTTGCAAAGCACTTTTGGGCAGAAGCTGTAAATACAGCGTGTTACATTCAGAATAGAATCTCTATTAGACCTATTCTGGAAAAGACTCCCTATGAACTGTGTAAGGGAAGAAAACCCAACATTTCTTATTTTCATCCTTTTGGATGCATTTGTTTTATATTAAATACTAAAGAACATCTAAACAAGTTTGATTCCAAAGCACAAAAAGGTATTATGTTAGGATACTCAGAACGCTCTAAAGGCTATAGAGTATACAACACAGAAACCAAAATTGTGGAAGAATCAATTCATGTTAGATTTGATGATAAGCTTGACCCTGAAAAGTCAAAGCTAGTTGAAAAGTTTGCAAATTTAGAGATCACTCTGGTAGAATCTAAGAAAACTCCAGAAGCAACTGTCACTCCAGACTCTGAAGAAATTAAATCTCCAGAAATTCCAAGGAAAGTCAAGAGTCGTAGCAACGTATCTGAAGATTTGATTTTGGGAAACAAAGATGAACCTGTTAGAACCAGATCTACCTTCAGAACTTCTGAAGATATTCCTCTGGGACTAGTGTCTCTGATTGAGCCTACGTCCTGTGATGAAGCTCTTCAAGATAATGATTGGGTGGCAGCTATGCAAGAAGAGTTAGATCAATTCTCCAAGAATGATGTCTGGGATCTCGTTCCTAAACCCAGAGGCACTCATGTCATTGGAACCAGATGGGTTTTCAGAAACAAACTGAACGAGAAAGGAGAAGTTGTCAGAAACAAAGCACGACTGGTAGCTCAAGGTTATAGTCAACAAGAAGGTATTGATTATAATGAAACTTTTGCTCCAGTCGCAAGGTTAGAGTCTATTCGTCTTCTTGTATCTTTTGCTATTAATCATTCTATCAAATTATACCAAATGGATGTCAAGAGTGCATTTCTTAATGGTTATATTTCAGAAGAAGTGTATGTCAACCAACCTCCAGGCTTTGAAAATTCAAACTTTCCAGAACATGTTTTCAAACTTAAGAAATCTTTATATGGACTTAAACAAGCTCCCAGAGCTTGGTATGAACGTCTGAGCAATTTTCTTCTGGAACAAAATTTTATCAGAGGGAAAGTTGATTCTACACTCTTCTGTAAAAACCTTAATAATGATCTCATGATATGCCAAATTTATGTTGATGATATTATTTTTGGTTCTGCTAATATCTCTGTTTGCCAAGAATTTTCTAAGCTAATGCAGGCAGAATTTGAAATGAGTCTAATGCAAGAACTAAAGTTCTTTCTGGGAATTCAAATCAATCAAACTCCAGAAGTCACGTACATTCATCAAAGCAAGTACATTAAAGACGTTCTGAAGAAGTTTGACATGACTGAATGCAACTCTGCAAAGACTCCCATGCATCCAACTTGCATTCTGGAGAAGGAAGAAGTAAGCAACAAGGTTTGTCAGAAGCTCTATCGAGGTATGATAGGCTCTCTTCTCTATCTGACTGCTACTCGTCCTGATATTCTCTTTAGTGTCTGTCTTTGTGCCAGATTCCAATCAGATCCTAGAGAATCTCATTTAACAGCTGTTAAGAGAATTCTTAAGTATCTGAAAGGAACTCCTAACCTGGGCCTGATGTATGAGAAAACATCAGAGTATAGGCTTTCTGGTTATTGTGATGCAGATTACGCAGGAGATAGAATAGAACGAAAAAGCACATCTGGAAATTGCCAGCTTCTGGGAAACAATTTGATCTCCTGGGCTAGCAAAAGACAGTCAACTATCGCTCTATCAACTGCAGAAGCAGAATATATCTCAGCATCACTGTGCACAACTCAGATGCTATGGATGAAGCATCAGCTAGAAGATCTTCAGATATTTGAGAGTAACATTCCTATCCTTTGTGATAATACTGCTGCTATTTGTTTGAGTAAGAATCCTATTTTACATTCCAGAGCCAAACACATAGAAATTAAACATCATTTTATTAGAGACTATGTTCAGAAAGGAATAGTAACGCTGAAGTTCATTGATACAGAACATCAATGGGCAGATATCTTTACTAAGCCTCTAGCTGAAGATAGATTTCTTTTTATCTTAGAAAATCTGAACATTAAAAATTGCCCTGAGTAAAATTTGGCTCTGAACATGTAAAATGAGACTCTGATAAAAACAAATACACTTCCGCCTCTGACTCTGATACTTCTACCAAGTTAAGAAGATATCTGAGTTAGAAATCTTCAGAAATCCTTTGGTATTCCTGAAGATCAGATACATCAACACGTGGGGAACATGCGTCTAACCCTAGAACTTCTAGACAGCTGTCAAAAGAAATCAAAGGTCAGAACGCTTGAAATCTCCTCGAGCAGTGTGCTTACTGTTGGGATTAGACATTCATTAATGAGCTGTAATTATTTTTCCCCCAAGCGTGCCATTTTGAGTTTTGTGTCTAACGCTGGTATGTGTGTCGTTTTGCATGCGTTTTTACTTAGGTATATAAACACTTTTCACACATTTCACACACTTATCACTCTTCACTCACTCTTAAACCCTAAACCCTCTCTCGAAGTTTTCTCTGCAACTCCTTCAGTTCTTCATCTTCTTCATCAATTTTCTTCATGAATCCTCAAGAGCAAGAAGTTTTTAACTTCTCCCAACAAATGGAAGCCGCTTCTAATCCCCAAACCTCAAACACTCAAACACCCATGGTTATAGACGTTACCACGACCCCAGTCTATCAAGAACCTCACATTTTGGAACGTGAACGCCACATTCATCTTTCAACTCCCTTTGAAGGTTTGGATGTACTGTGTGAATCACTGGTGGATTTTGAGAACTTGAGAAGAAACGGTGTTGATCTTACTGAAGATCTTCGCAAGCAAGGTTGGGAAAACTACTTCAACAGGCTTTATGGTCCCATTTACCCTCTCCTTGTCAAAGAATTCTGGAGATGTGCAGATGCTGATGACCAGTTCATTGTCTCGTTTGTTCTGGGTGTGAAGATTGTCATCACTGAAGCATCAATAGCTTCCTTGCTAAACATGGAGAAAGCTGGAGGTAAAAGGATTTACAACATTCCTCCAAGGTCCAAGCGCATCACAGAAGTCATTAACCCTACAATCTTCAAAGCAAATGTTGAAGGAAACCCCTCTAAGAACAAGGAGCTTCATCAGAACCTCCGAGTTTGGCTGAAGATTATTCTGGGAACAATCCATCATCGTCCAGCCTCCAACTCTTCAGATTACATAAATGCTGATCAGAAATGCATCCTTTACTGTATTCAGAAGGGTATCCAGATCAACCTCCCTGTTCTCCTCTTCAGATATCTGAGAGATTCAGTCAAAGAAACGAGGAATAATATGAAGCCCAGATCCTACATTCCTCTGGGAAGATTGCTCTCTGATGTCTTCATTGAGCATGGCTTGGTAGATGATCTGGAGAAGACCAGATGTATGGATGATCTGGCAATTGACGTTGGAAAGCCTCTGAATGCCAAAAACCTGAGGAGCATGGGAATCATCAAAGACATTAGAGTCAAGCCCACTATGGATGTGACCTGGGAAGCTCTGAAAGATCAGAGGAAGATGCCTCATGGCCTTGAAAGGTTCTTCAAGAATGAACCCAGAGATGCCATTGCTATCTACCTTCAGGATCGTCTGGATGAAGGCATTGATATCTCTGATTTCCGCCTTGAAGACTGTCTGGACTCTGTAGAAGATTTGGTCAGATACAAAAGAGGTCTTTCTGAGAAGAAGATAGCTGAGGAAGCAAGGAAGGCAAAGAAACCCAGACTTGGAGAATCTTCTGGAACCAAAGCTCCTCTGAAAATCTCTTCTTCTGGTAAGTCTATTCCTCCTGTTACTTCTGTAATACCTATGATGGCCTCTTCTACTCCTCTCCCAACACCTCCCATATTTACAACCTCTGAAATCCCTCCTTCAACCATCAGAACCTCTCAACCTCCACCTGTTCTAAAAATTGCTCGTAATTTCACAACAACCTCTGACCCTAATCAACTATATCACCACAGCTCTTCCTCATCCTCTGAATATGAATCACCCCCTTACCTTTCTCCTTCTTCTGACCAAGAGTTCTCTGAACAAGAGTCCTCTGACCAAGAACACTCTGACCCGAACTCCCCAACAATAGCTGAAATTTATGCTAAAAATTTCGCTCCACAACCCTCAAGACAATCTGAAGTAACCTCTCCCCTCCAAACTTCACTTCCACCACAACAAACAACAACCTTACCCTCTGAAACTCAACCATCTGATCCCTTCACCTCTAATATCACTCCACCATTTATTCCCGCTGTACCTGGACCAGACTCTGACCCTTTAGACCTAAATCCACTATATGCTTCATCCCCTAGTCTTCAACCAGACGCAGATTCTGAACTTCAAGCAGAATCTGAACCTCAACAAACTGAACCTCCCTCTCTAAATCTCAGCCCTCAAAACTCTCCACCTCATTCACCTGAACCTGAACCTGAACTTACCATACCTACCCTTGAGGAGGCCATTATACAGGTTGCAGAAGCTTCAGTCCAGAAGATCAAGTCTCTGGCTAAAAACTCTGAAGTAAGTGATGATCCTAAATCAGTTAGGACACACTGGAACAGAGTCATTAGTTGGATGACCTCTGAGTCTTATAGGCTGAAGAGTATCTCTGAACAAGTCAGAAATGGCTACATCAGAGACTCTGAGGAAAGACTTCAAGAGAGACTGGCTAGAGAAGCTGAGGCCAAAAGATTAGAGGAGGAAAGATTGGCTAGGGAAGCTGAAGAAGAAGCTAAGAGGTTAGAAGAAGAAAGAATTGCTAAGGAAGCAGAACTTCTAAGGATTAAGGAAGCTGAAGCCAAGGCTCAGGCAGATGCAGAAGCCCAAGCTGCTGCTGAAGCTGAAGCTCAGCAGGCTCTGATTCAGGGGGAGTCTTCCTCTGCGATCCCTCTGATTCTTAACACTCTGAAGGAGATCAAGCAAGATCAGCAAGAGATCAAGAAAGATCAGAATGAGCTTCGTGCCAGGATGGACAAGCAAGATGCTCTGAATGAAAACATCCAGAACATGTTTGCCATGTTGCTTCAGAGACTTCCTCAACCTCCGAACCCTTAGGCACTTAGGATTTATTTTGTTTGCTTGCCTAGTGTTTTTGCTTCTGACTTCTTTTTAGCTCTGATATTCGTCCTTGAATCTGATGTTTTTGACTGTTGTTTGCCTTTGTGCTTTTTAATGAAGTGTTTTTCTCTTTATTATTCTTTTTATTTTTATGCCTTTTTGATTATGCCAAAAAGGGGGAGAAATTATTAAATAGCTCTGATGAAAATTATGTCTAAAACCTTAAGCATTCTGCAACAATTATAGAAATAGTTCTGATATAAATAGCTCTGATTAAATAATAGCTCTGATTAAATAACTCTAACATTAAAATTAAGAAATTGCAGAAAGTTTTCAGAAATCTCATTGCTTGGAAAGCTCTGGTAAGAACTTCTGAACTCCCTAGTACTAACTCAGGGGGAGCTTTTGTCTATCTGATCTAATATTTTTCATGTTTCATCTGATAATTTTATTTGTTTTGTCATCATCAAAAAGGGGGAGATTGTAAGAACAAAAATTGTTCTACGACAGACTCCATGATTTTGATGATAACAAAGGATGAAACCAAAAATGGCACCCTAACGAAAAGTTTCTAAGTGTGCAGGGTTCTAAAGAAAGAAGAAACAAATCTGATGATGTCATCAGATGCAAAACAAGATCAGATGCAAAATCTCAAGTATCAGAAGCATCTAAAGTGGAATCTCACTCAAGAAGCTCTGACTCTAGACAAAACTACAAAGTATCAGAAGCATCTGAATATGAAGTAAAGTCTAGAAGCTCTGACTCTGAATTAATGTCTTCTGTAAACTCTGGAAGTTATCAGCGCCATCTGAACTTTCAAGAAATAACATCAGAAGCAAGATTCTCCAGATACACGAAGACTCTAATCAGAATTGTTAATCATGATGAAGTAACGTTTAAGCCAAGTTAAAGTTCTGCAAATGGATTTCCTCAATTAGAAAGAGACGTTAATCTCCACTTCCAAGAAAGAAGATACTAATTGTGGTAAGTAGTCACTTCTGAGAGAAAAAGTCTACTGCAGAAGCTATTAATGGAATGGCGTAACTACATCTCTATATCCAACAGATTCAACGCTACTTCAACTCTACTTCAACTCCTATAAATAGAGAAGAAATCTCATTCAGTAAAAAAAAGAAATCACTAGCCAAAACTATACTGAAATCATATCACGCTCAAGAAAAACATCTTTGTTCTTCAAAGAATTTCACTAAGCTTTTGCTTATCAAGTGAAAAATTTGTTCTTAAGTTTGTAATATTTGCTTTCTTAGAAGCACTCTAGATTACACATCTTGTATCTAATTTTTATTTGATTTCCTCAAGTGACTCTTTGTAGTCTGTAGACTTGAGAGGACTAAGAGATTTTCTTCTCTCTTAGGGGTTGTTTGTAATCTTTCAAGATTAGTGGATTAAGTCCTTGTTGAAGGCGAAATCACCTTGGCCGGGTGGACTGGAGTAGCTTTGTGTTATAAGCGAACCAGTATAAAATCATTGTGTGATTTCATTTTGCAAAAGCGCTTATTTTTCAAACAATTCAAACCCCCCCTTTCTTGTTTTTCTCACCTTCATCTCTCACCTTGCTCACACCACATGTGTTGATGCATAGTGAGTAAACGCCCAAGATCTATCGAGTCAATAATCTGTGGAGAGAGTTCCTACTTTCTGAACTCCCACACCTTCTGATATTCAATGCTCTCCCTGACCAGGGATAAGAGCAATGAGGCACACCCCTCATGTCCTTTCATCTGCTTCACCTTGACCCCTCAATGGCAAGGTTAAGAGCACCATTAACCCTATTCCAGTTGGCTTCAATGCCTAACCCTTTGTATGAGCCTGATGCGTGGTTATAGTGTGTGCTAAATGACTTTGGTTGATTGATTGCTTAGTTCATTTGTACATGTTTACTTGTATGCTTTATGCATTTATCATCATTACTTACTCATTAGTGCATGATCATTTCATTTGTCTCTGTGACATATCTATGTTGTTTGCCCATTGAGGACAATTGTAAGTCCATTCCTTTGGCCATTGTTCCTATGATATGGAAGTGGGTATAAGACCATCTCATTGGCCACTCATCTTCTCTTTGCTTGATGCATTTGTTTGTTGTATGTGAGGATGCAATTGTAAGTCCCTGCAAGTTGGCTTTTGTATTCCTATGATCACATGTTGGATATTGGTATAAGCCCAGATAGATTGGCATCCGGTATCCGAGTTTCGTTTTGTTTTAGGAGATTGGAATAAGTCCATCTATTGGCTTCCGATATCCTTGGTTTCTTTGTTTAGGAGATTGGTGTAAATCCATCTATTGGTATCCGGTATCCGCTTTGTTTGTGAGATTGGAGTAAGACCATTTAGTGGCATCCGGTATCACTTGTTTGCTTATTTTGCTATTGCTCATTGCCTATTCCAAAGGACACACTTGAATCATCTTCTATATGATTTCAAGAGGTGAACCTCCTAGGAAGTTTTACACACTCCATCTTCATCCATTCACCCATTGTGTCCTAAACCTTTTCACACATTGCTTTCAAAACTTGAGATATATATTGTGCAAACATCTTCATGCTTTTCAAATTAGAAACCTGGACCTTAAGTCCTTGACTTTTCAAACTCTGTTTCATAACACTTCTTTGAATCAATCTTAATCATACTTTGACCCTCCTTTTGTGAATAATCATAATCAACTAACTTCACCCACTCAATTGTTTTGGCTTTGTCCATTGTTAATATGTTTTCATGCATTAGCCATAGGTTTCAATTCTCATTGTGGTTGATGTAAACCTCACCCTATCCTTAGTGAGTCGACTATAAGACTTCCGTACTGAAAACAGGGTTAACCCCTCTAGTACGTCGAAGCTATCCTCGCATGGTGGATGTTGGTCTTGGTTGAGTTTTCTCCTATTGATAATGAAAAGCCTTAAGTGCTATTGTTTAAAATTGAACTCACAAACTTTTTGGAAATCTTTTAGCCGAACTACGGTGTTTTGATCCTTTACCTTTTATGGAAAGGTACGTAGGCAACGGGTTCATCCGTTCAAACACAAAAACAATAAAAATTGTATATTCTTTTCTCATCACCCTATTCATGTTTGCACAATAAATATTTCATAACAAATAACAATTTAGTACAACAAGTGTGAAAAGGGCTCCCTAGGAGTACCTAGGACGTTTTGGGTGCCTAACACCTTCCCATTGCGTAATTTACCCCTTACCCAGACTCTCTGATCTTTTCATTAGTTTTCTATGTGTAAAACTTCTTAGGCTTTTGTTCGCTTTTTAGGCAATCCTTTGGATAAATAAAAGTGCGGTGGCGACTCGATTCTTTGTATACTTTGCTTTTGATTTAATCGATAAATCATGTAGTGACGAATACACCGCTACAGAAAAGTGGCGACTCTGCTGGGGATGATTGATATTAAGGATGTTCGAGCCGGTTCATGTACCGTTAATATCAATGGAACTTGGGTGTTGATAAGGTGTAAAACCTAAATCCACCAAAATGGATGATTGATATTAGGGATACAATGAGGTTCCCCATGACCTTTGTTTGGTGTGACTTGCTTGATCCTTGAGTGTGATTGTTGCATTCATACATTCATGCATTCATCTGCATCCATATCATCAGATAAAAAGGAAATTTTCAAGGAACTCAAGGGAGTTTATTTGCAAAAATTTTCAAACATGAAAAAACCGATTTTTTTTTACCTGATCTATCTGATGAGATATTCTCACATACGATCAAAATGCTTAAATATTTCAAAGTTTGCAAATAAAACCCTCGAGTTCCTTTGAAATAAAAAACAAGCATATGCATAAACACTTCATGCATCATTTGCATAAGCAGGCGTCGTTCTCAGCTTCCTGTCCTGTGGTATGATCCCTGCGATCTTCATTTATTTTGAAGACGCACCTCGCCGGTACTATACCAGAGCCGACTCTTTGAGATTGATGGATCATCTTGAGCAAGAGGATTGTGAACTCAAGAAGGAATTTTCCAGACAGAGTGCTTTTGATGGATAAATCCCGGGCTGGCATTGGCTACTGTTCTGGGGCATTTAATGAGCAAGGTTTGTTCACGAGTGGAGGATTCATCCATGCTGATCAACCTGAAGAAGCTGCTGCTATCTTGGACGAGGATGCAGAGGATCTGAACAATTTCGTCATTCCTGGCGGTGTCTGCCACAATTAGGTCGCTGCAGATGTTCCTACAGTCATCCATAGATCGGAGTAATTGTTCACTTTGTTCAAAACCCTTCTCCCATGCCAAAAGGAGAAGTGATGACATTGTTGGCAGCATTTAATACAATGATATTTCATTCAATTATTGCATTGTTAAACATTTGTTTTTCCATTTGTTTTCACTTTTTGCTTTTGCATGAAATCAGTGATCACAAAAAACCCATGAAAACAAGAATAAAAGCATCCTTTTTCATTTGCATAATGGTTTGCTTGTTTATATTCTAAAGCTTTTCATTAACCAAAATCATTATGCAGGTTGATTTTAAAACCCATTGAACATAATGATCCAACGCCATCTCCCAATCTTGAATTCCTTGTATTCGAGGCAGAGGAAGATGATGTTGAAGGGATTCCTGATGAGATTTCCCGAGCACTGGAGCAATGAAAAGCAGATCATTCAGCTGCGTCTCATGAACCCAGCAACAGTCAAACTGGGGTATTACAAATGTAATGTAAAAAAAAAGAGAAGAGGGTGAAAAATCAAAATGAAATCAAAAATCAGGAAAAAATTTTCAAAGAAAAAAGAAGAATGATACCCTCAAGTCCCTAGTTGACTGATGCTGAATGGATTCAGAGTCGTTATGACCAGCTGAATTTGATCGAAGAGAAGCGGTTGACTGCCATGTGTCATGGTCAGTTTTTATCAGCAGAGAATGAAGAAAGCATTCGATAAGAAGGTCAAGCCTCGTGTGTTCCGAGAAGGTGACCTCGTGCTCAAGAAAGTTTTGTCTTTCGCGCCCGATTCCAGGGGCAAGTGGACTCCAAACTATGAGGGTCCATATGTTGTCAAGAGAGCCTTTTCAGGCGGTGCTTTGATGCTTACAACAATGGATGGGGAGGATTTCACTCGTCCTGTGAACTCGGATGCAGTCAAGAAATACTTTGCCTAAAAGAAGTATATGCAAATGAAAAACAGAATTGCTCGCTAAGTTGAAAACCCGAAAGGGCGGCTTAGGCAAAAATGAGCGTCTCGGTGGAGAACCCGCAAGGGTAATCCAGGCAAAAATTAGAGACTTGAAAAACAAGAATATTTGCATCCCGCTAGATTGAGTACCTCACCCTGGGGCAATCTAGGCAAAAATTAGGGATTTGGCAAGTAATTGTATCCTGACAAGACTTTCTGTTTCACAGTCGTCATTTCGTCAGAGATTCTCGATTCGTCGTCAACTGAAGCTTCGAATACGTCGAGATTCAAATTGGTAGAGAAAGGATCATTATGTTCAATGTAGCCCTCTTCCAATATATATATCACTTATTTCAAATTTGTATAGATCTATGGAGTCTTGCCATTTGCAGACTACCATTCCATCAAATGAATTTGAGCTTTTATCCAATTATTTGCACTCTTATTTGTTTCAACTCAACAAATGTTTTGCATGTTTTAATTGATAAAATGTCATTGTTTTAAACAAATACATTTTTCAAATTGTTGTTTTAAACAAAGTGAATATTCACAATGATAAAAGGGTACTCAAAGAATTTCTCAGTGCTCTCCCAAGGGTGGCATGATTTCCAGCAGGTAAGACATTCGTTCATACTCCTGGCTTGGCTGTATCCTTCTTCTCCAGATTTTGTTGTCGGGGTTGTTCCCCAAGCAGAGATTGTTGTTAGGGTTGTTCCCTAAGCAGAGCTTCTGTTGAGATTTTGATTCCCAGAGTAGAGTGGTTGTTGAAGACTCAGTTTCTTCTCCAGCAGTAGTCCCTCAGCATGGACGTTCTCCATTTTTGGAAGACTCGGTAAGTCAGTGGTTCGAGACCCGGTACTTTACCCTTTCCCCGGCGAAGTCGTCTGCGGAGTTGTTACTATTTCTCCATCAGAGTGCTTATTTCCCTTCAGCAGAGCAGGATTTATTTTCCTATACAGTGGTTGTTTGGGTTTTCCGTGGAAGTTGCAGTGGTTGGTTGGGTTGACATCCCAATATTTCATCCATCTTTTCCTCAGCGTAGTCTGCAGAATGTTTGTCGTGGCAGCTTTGCCTGTTGAATGCTCCTTCAATCCCCAGTAGGGTCGGTTAGTGGCTCTAGCATCCAGAGAATGGATTGATTTCCTGACTGTTTGTGATCCCCAGTAGAGAGGCTTATATTGCAGAATCTACTTGTGTGATCAGTCGGCTACGTATGTTCTCCCCAAGTAGAGTGGCTTAATGCAGAATCTACTTATGTGGTGCATTCTCCCTCAGTGGGTTGTTCCCCAGCGGAGTTACGTGGAGTTGCTTCTACAGCAGTTTGTGCTTGTGCAACACACTTTTTGTTTCTCAGTTGACACTAGGATCCCCTGCAGATATCTTGGGATTTCTCTTGTTCCCCAACAGATTTGTCTTTGTGGCTGTTTGGCCTGTTGTGACTTTTTGTACCCCTGGTTGGGTTGTTTGCTGATCCATCATTCAGAGTTTTGGTGTTTCCTGATATCTCTAATCCTCTGCTTTCCCAGCAGTACCCGCAGATCTTTGCTTCTCAGCATATGGATCTCTAGCAGATTGGCTTTCCAGTTGGTTTTCCCCTGGAAGTATAGTACCGGGCGTCTGATCCCTGGACCTGTTTGTGTTAGAAATGTCTGTTTTGTCACCATTCATCAAACATAAATCACGCATATTCATGCATATTCATAAAACATTCAGATATTCATGTTGCATTCTTTGCCATATATCCTTTATTTGTTGTTCCCTACTATGGTGATACAGATCTTCTTTATAGATCTCCCCTAGCAGATGTCGGGTGTTAAATCTCTCCATATAGAGTAATCCCCGTAAGCAGAAAGAGTCTATCCTTTCCTGCCATTTCCCCACTGAGATACATCCTCGTGGATGACGGTTTCTTCCGTTTCCTCCCAACACACCTTGGGATGGGTTTACCCTTTTGAGTTATATCCTCATTAGGACAAGTCTTGATTCAGTCCGCCTTTTTGGTTTGATCCTAAATCGGCCCTTTTTCAATTGTCTCTCGTGCTTCCCTGTGGCATAAATGAATAGTAGCTTACTAACCGGCGCTCATTCATCTTATCCTCAGTGGAACTTTTGGCCCTCTGCCTACAAACCAGCAGTCGTAAGCCATATCTTTGCGGTTTTTCTACCCACAAACCGGTAGTTATAAACCCTGTTTTCTCCACTAGCAGAGTTAACTTCGTTGTTCATCCCAACCGATGACAGTTACTCTTCTGTAATTTTCTACCCAATTTCTTTTGGTAGATGTAATTCCCTCTTTGTGGTTATCTTCATCTAGTGCTTGATGTTGATTTTCCTTTGCTTGGATAAGTTGCTCTTGCATAAGCACTTATATCCCCAGCAAGTTTTTGTGGATAATTGCCGTATGCTAGCAATTTTATCCCCAGCGGGTCCTTTCACCGTTTGCTAGTGATTTGTTCCCCGGATCATTGATTTTCATCAATGCATCTCCAACGAGTCTTCTTTCATTTACCCTCTTGTTGGTAATGTCTGTTGCTCCCTTCGATTGGTCATCATTATATACCTGGTTTGGTATCCCGATGCCTTTCTTTTCGGATTTTATCCTATAAATAACCTACAACCCGGTTGAGGATAATCTTCCTCTCGAGGTTATTATTCACGTTCTGACGGTAATGAATAATATATCTCATTCACTCTTCAGTCGAAGCCTTTGTGTTTCCCTAGTCGAGTAAGATTCGTTATTTCCCTTTGCGGAATCGAATATTCTTTGATGTTGGATAATTGCCGGATGCTTGCAATTTATCCTCTTTGAGTTGTCTTTCGTTTACCCGGATGCTTGGTATCGATTGTCTCTCTTTTTGGTTAGTCACCTATTATATACTTCGGTATCTCTGGTGTCTTTTCCTCTCGAGTGTATTATTCACGGTCTGCCGGTAATGAATAATATGTCTCATGCGCTCTTTGGTTGGAGTCCTTTGTTGATCTTCCCCAGTCGAGTAAGATTCGTATTCCTTGTGGAATCGAACGTCCATCCTATAAACAAGTCTGCTGTTCTAGCTTTCTTCAGGATGATGAGTGTCTTGGAACACAAACCAATTCACGATTTCAGATTTTTATCCTATAAACAACCTACAACCCGGTTCAGGATAATCTTCCATGTGAGTATTATATCCATGTTCTGATGGTAATGGATATTATATCTCGTTCACTCTTGGGTCAATCTTTTGATTGTTTTCTCCGCAGAGTAAGTTTCGTATTCCTTGTGGAATCGAACGTCCATCCTATAAACAAGTCTGATGTTCTAGCTTTCTTCAGGATGATGAGTGTTTTGGAACACAAACCAATTCACGATTTCGGATCTTATTCTATAAACAACCTACAACCCGGTTCAGGATAACTTTCCATGCGAGTATATTATCTACGTTTTGAAGGCTATAGATAATATATCTCATGCACTCTTGTCGAACACTTTGTTTATTTCCCCAACTGAGTAAGATTTGCATTCTTTACAGAATCAAATATCCATCCTATAAACAAGTTTGCTTTCGCTCTCTTCAGGATGATGAGTGTTTTGGAACACACACCAATTCACGCCTTGGTCGGTCACCTGTTACATACCTACAACCCGGTATCCTTGGTGTTCCTTCCTTTCTGCTCCCTCTTATGACTTTGGTCCCTTGTGGAGTCAGATTTTCCTGAGTTTATGTACCTTTCCAGGTCTTTCTCAGATGTTTGGTTGATTGATATCTCTCACCCTTATACCGGTCTTAGATATTCATTCTTCCTGAGTTTGTTGCCCTTATACCGGTAACACCTCATTCTTTGGTGCTTCCCCAGAGGAGTTTCCTGTTGCTTCTCCCCAGGACTCAGCTTGTGTCTTTCCAATGGATGTTCTCCTTTGGAATTTTCTTTTCCTCAGTGTGAGTCCTTCACTTCCCCAGTGAGGTCTCCAGTCTGATTTCTGTTATCCCCTAATTAGAGTCGTGTCGTATTCGCGCTGTGTCAGTTTTGTTTTCCGTAACTCAAAGTCGTGTCCTGCTCACGCATTCTTTTTCTTTTTACTATCCCCAACAAGAGTCTGTTAGTGTCTCCGTTCCTGGTGAGTGTATTACTCCGATGGATCTTCTTTTCTTCTGTGTGAACAATATTCCCCATAGAATTGCTCTTTTGCATGCATACATCTGCATCATGAGGTCTCTTAGGGACAAAAATTTGTCTCATTACTGTTATTTAAGCCCATTATACCGCGTCAAGATGAAGATTTCTAAACTTCACTTCTCCGGCTAGAATGACCTTAAATAGGGGCATCTGTAAGACCCCAATTTTGTCCCTAAGATCCCTCATGGCATCATATCATATCATTCATTGCCTCAAGGATCATTGTGCACCTTTGCTTCCCTCCTAGTGGGTGGGATACCTTTTGAGTGTGGTTCTTGATCACCAAGCATGTATTGCATTTGTATATCATTGCTTTTCATATGTTTACTAACCAAAAGTACAAAAATATTGTCATCTAACCTTGTTACTTGCAGATGAAGCAAACTAGGTTAAACAGTCAAAATCAGCCATTGAGCAATGGATGGTGGCCATTCTTGAAGAATTTGGGCACCATGATAATTCATCAAGAGTTCATATAAGTTGTAATATCATTTGGAACCAAGATCTCAAGTGAAAGAAGCTTGGAATTAATCAGAACATGGCTCAGTCAACCAAAACCCTAGAAAAGTCAACTGTGGTCAACTGTGCATTTAATCAGGGATTTGAAGGTGTGAGATGGTTTGAAATGTCTCATTCATGTCCATATAAGCCTCATTTGACATTTCAAATATCATCATTGAAGAATTTGAAGTCAGACAAAAAGTTTCCCAAAATAGAAATGACCTGTAATTTTCACCTGCCAAAAATGGAAAGTCCTTCTCCTCAAAATTACATGTCCAAACAAGCTTCAAATCAAATTTTGTCCAACATGAAAGTTGAAGATCTTGTTCTTGCCTTTCCAAAAAGTCCAAGAACACTCATTTCTCATGTGTGGTTGGCAAGTTATGATCAAATCATTTTCAGAAAAAGTTGAAATTCAAAGTGCCATAACTTTTGAATGGAAAGGCCAAATTGGGTGATTCTTCTTTGAGCAAACCACATTTGATGTGTACTATCCAAATGCATCATTACATTTCATAAAAAACCATCACATAAAAAGGTCATTTTTCAAGTGAACCATTTAAAATTTGGTGGGAAAAAAGGTCAATTTCAAAAATACATGGAATTTTCACACCAAATCAATTCAAATGGCTTGTAAACATGATTTGTGACTTGCTTCAAAAGAGAAATCACTGTTCCATTGGCTGCACAAGCATAAGGGTAATTTGGCCAAAATGCATAACATGTGAACTTTGCTAATCACTCCAATTTAGCTAATCATGATTAAGGCATTGGATTAAGAGGTGGTATTTAAGCCTAATCATAACAGAAAGTTCAGAATCAACAATCCCATTTTCAGATCAAACTCACAAATTCACAAATTCTCTCAATTTTTCTCAATTTTTCTTCACACTTTTTTGCAATTGTTCATCAAGAATTCATCATTGTTTGTGCTATTTCTTGTACTAATCATCATTAACAGGTGGATTGGAAGAACTGTTTGAAGCTAACATTGAAGAAATCGTGCCGAATTCACAACTGTGCAACCTTGAGCATCCATGGCATCTTGAAGTTTCTGCATCATCAAGTTGTGTCGAGCTAAACTTCTACTGACATTCATCTTCTACAACATCATAAGCAATCTGTTTTGATAATTGGAGGCTTGAGAAGTCCAAAAACCCGAGCTGCACATCAAGAAGGTAGGATTTCAATTCCTTCGATTCATGAAATTGACATGTGGCTTAGGTAGAGCGTGCAACATAGAGTAGAATGAAACTTGAATCGTGCATTTTCGTTGAGTAATCATAGAGAAATCTGGATTTAAAGTTTGGACATCAAAACTTCCTTCCATCGAATCTTTTTCTATGTTGAGTTTTACCTGAAATCATGATGATATTATTGATGTACATTGAAGGACGATTCTATCCATATATGATTTGCTCGTTTCTGTGTGAATTTGTTCTTGATGATGAAGAACATCAAGAACATGATGAAGGCTGTAAGATTTTCGCTCTAGAATACAGTTTGATCCGTGTTTGCTAGGCCTGGCGTTTGAATTGTGTTTACCGCGTGAATCCACCAATAACAGGGCGCCACCTACTTTAGTAAAACGGGGCGTTTCACCCCTGGCTCGCTTAAATTACAAATTTGCCATCCGTGCTCATTAATTCATTTAAATTGTTAAATAATTATTTCATTTCTTGATCAAACTTCTAAAAATCACAATTAATTCATTCTTGATCCAATTTGAGTGAGGATTTTTGTGTTCATCTCCAAATTCTCTCTAGTTTTTTTTTAGGTATGATAATCAAAGTTGTGCCTGATTGATTTTTAATTTTGCCTAGAGACTTTGGACATGTATGCTTTTGACATATGTTTTGCCATTTCATTCATAAAATAATGATGCCTTCTCCAAAATGTGTGAAAGTTTGCATGGCTATCCTTGACTCTTTCCTGGTGATTTTGATGTATAGTTTGCTAATTTTGAGTTCCTGGTTAGAGAGATATGATGTGATCAAGTTGAGTGTGACAATGTGTGTCACACTATGTTATGCCATGTTCATGAATTTTGTTCCCATGCCTATGCTATGTCTTTTGCCCTGGATTTTTGCATGTGATTACATCTGTATGTCTACTTTGAGCATGATTTTTTGTAGGATTTGTTGACACATTTCCTATTTGATTGATAATTTTCCATGCTGTTTAGTCTTTTTTGGGCTTTTCTTGAGTGATCAATTTACATGACTTGTAAAATGTTCATACCTTATCACATGAAGATGAAATTTGGTGGAGTGGTTCTTAACATGTTTAACTTCATCTTGGCTTTGGTCCCATTCATTTATCATTTGGTTCCACTGTTTTACACTTGCTTGAAGTTGGTACATGAATTGTGACCTTGTTTGGGTTTGTTTTTGCATACCATGACTTCCTGGATTTAATTTCCATACTTCCTCTTGTCCAAATAGCATGAAATTTGGTATGCTGTTCATTGAATGTGTTCTGTTTAGGCATGTTTTTTTGTGGAATTTATTGAGCCATTTTGGTATTGATTTGATTGTAATCATTCTGTTTGCTCATATGTGGTTCACACTTGCCTACTTTGACCTAATTTGTGCATGAAATGAATTTGGTGCATAGTGTTGATGTGAGACCAATTGGTCCTTATTCTTAATTGATTAATCTTGGTTTTGATCATTTTTCACTTGCTGTTTTAAATTTTTCACCTCCTTTTGACCCTAGGCTTGTCCTAGTGGTCTTGTTTCTCATGTTTGAGTTTGCTTTTCAGGTTGAAGAAGCAAATGCTTTAAGGAGATTAATGCAAGTTGAATGAGTTTGGTTTATGTGATTGTTATGAACTAACTTGGTTTATTTTGTAGGATGCCTTGGCTCACTTGAGTTGATTGTGCTTTGCACATTGCATTGTTTGATTGTACATTGTCTGTTGATTATTATCTTGTTGGTTTAGATTTTGTGATTGGGATGCTGATTACATTTGATTGATATCAGGTACCCTTAGTTGCTCAGTTCTCTTAAGAACTTGCATTGCTTTGCTTGCTAAGCATTAGCATTGAGGTAGACTCTCTTGTCTCCATGTAGTCTGGAAGACCTGGCTTGTTACTTAGCCAGGCAACTGTCTGAAGTCCTCCTTAAGAGGCGATGTTTGTGCTTGTTTACGTTTGTCCCAAGCAGGAAAAGTCCTTTGAATAAGGCAATTGGTAGAACCCAAGAGATATGTAGCCTATCTCCTACTATTCTGTGAGTCTCTCACCTTGCTCACACCACATGTGTTGATGCATAGTGAGTAAAAGCCCAAGATCTATCGAGTCAATAATCTGTGGAGAGAGTTCCTACTTTCTGAACTCCCACACCTTCTAATATTCAATGCTCTCCCTGACCAGGGATAAGAGCAATGAGGCACACCCCTCATGTCCTTTCATCTGCTTCACCTTGACCCCTCAATGGCAAGGTTAAGAGCACCATTAACCCTATTCCAGTTGGCTTCAATGCCTAACCCTTTGTATGAGCCTGATGCGTGGTTATAGTGTATGCTAAATGACTTTGGTTGATTGATTGCTTAGTTCATTTGTACATGTTTACTTGTATGCTTTATGCATTTATAATCATTACTTACTCATTAGTGCATGATCATTTCATTTGTCTCTGTGACATATCTATGTTGTTTGCCCATTGAGGACAATTGTAAGTCCATTCCTTTGGCCATTGTTCCTATGATATGGAAGTGGGTATAAGACCATCTCATTGGCCAATCATCTTCTCTTTGCTTGATGCATTTGTTTGTTGTATGTGAGGATACAATTGTAAGTCCCTGCAAGTTGGCTTTTGTATTCCTATGATCATATGTTGGATATTGGTATAAGCCCAGATAGATTGGCATCCGGTATCCGAGTTTCGTTTTGTTTTAGGAGATTGGAATAAGTCCATCTATTGGCTTCCGATATCCTTGGTTTCTTTGTTTAGGAGATTGGTGTAAATCCATCTATTGGTATCCGGTATCCGCTTTGTTTGTGAGATTGGAGTAAGACCATTTAGTGGCATCCGGTATCACTTGTTTGCTTATTTTGCTATTGCTCATTGCCTATTCCAAAGGACACACTTGAATCATCTTCTATATGATTTCAAGAGGTGAACCTCCTAGGAAGTTTTACACACTCCATCTTCATCCATTCACCCATTGTGTCCTAAACCTTTTCACACATTGCTTTCAAAACTTGAGATATATATTGTGCAAACATCTTCATGCTCTTCAGGCTTTTGTACTAATCCTAGGTGTATACTTGGGCCTGGGTTTTAGCCCCACTCAGAACACCCTCCCCATATCAGAGAAACCACCTATACAGAGGACAGCAGAATGATAGTATGATGCATGCAAATATTTATGCAAACATATACACAACATAATAATCATAAATGCAATAAATAGAGCAGCACAAGCAACCTAAACTATCCTAGAAAATGCTAGGAGAGACTCGCTTAGGGAAGATGGACCAGCAATAGGTCAACTTCTATGTCCCCAGCAGAGTCGCCAGCTGTCGCATCCACGAAAAACAACCGGCGGGCAAAACAAAACAAACAGAGCCGCCACCGTGCGTTATTTATCCCAAAAGAGGGAAAGGAAACGCTCGAAGTAAACCTGGAAAAGACATGGTCTCGCAACCAAAGAGAGATGGGATCGGGAGTCGGTTATGCAAAGGGAAGGTATTAGCACCCCTACGCATCCGTCGTACTCGACGGGATCCACGCTCAAAAGGAAAGAAGAAAGGTTGCTAAAACTGCTCACAAACATCACACACACACACTGGAAATAACACAGGTGGGAGAAGAGGGGAAAGGGCTCGCTAGGATATCGCATCCTATGCCTACGTATCGCATCTGGAATGAGAATCAGAGCTACCGTAGTTCGGCTCACGCACACCGAAACAAAACACACACAAACAGGCAAACATGGAAACCGAATGCCAATCGCTGGACTTACATCAGACTCCGAACCAACAAACCCACACTGGAAACCAAATGCCAACTGCTGGACTTATATCGGACTCCAAGCACACAACAATAGGATACAAAATGCCAATCGCTGGTCTTACATCCATCTCCTAACACACAAGAAGGTTAACAAACAACAAGTTACTAAGGAGTCTGGCACTCGAGCCTAGCAACTGTCAAGCAAACACACACAAAAAAGAAAAAGGGTGCCCGAAGAGATCTCGCACGATCTCCTGCCTACGTACCTCATCTGGTATGAGGATCAGGGCAACGTAGTTCCCCTTAACAGGGGAGAAACTTTCTCCTAACCAGAGACTGGGAAATGACAAACTAGAAGGGAGAATGACTCGAGCCTAATAGCTATCATGTAATCCACAATGGTCCTAGGTTGAGGTTTTTATCTAACTTGCACAGGCAACAAGCTATCCTAAACAGCACAAGCAAAGCAAACATACACACAATTAGCACACACTATATACAAACAAAGTGGGCTCACACAAGGCTAGGCTGTGAAACACAAACCAACTGGAATCGGGTGTAGTTAGCTCTTAACCCTAACATTGAGAGTTAGGGTGAAGCAGATGAAATGGGAAGTGAGGGTAAGACCTCACAGCTCTTATCCCTGGCCTGGGAGAGCTTCAGACAAATGAAAGTGTGGGAGTTCAGAAAGTTGAAACTCTTCTCCACATACGACTGACTCAACAAAGATCTTGGGTTAATATCCACAATGCATCAACACAAGGTGTGTGAGCAAAGTGGATGACACACTGAATAGCAGGAGATGGATTGCACATCTCTTGTATCTGTCAATTGCCTCATAGAGGTCTTTTCCTGCTTGGCACAAACATAAACATACACAAGCATTGCCTCTTAAGGAGGGCTTCAGACAGGTGCCTGCCCAAGTAACAGGACAGGTCTTCCAGACTACATGAAGTCAGAGAGTTTATACCTATGTGGTTAAGCAACCAAGCAAAAGCAAGTTCAAATTGAACTTAAGCAACTTATGTACCTGTGGAAACATCAAACAAATCAGTTCAACTGTACAGACAAACAGACAATCATGAATATCAAACAGTCAAACCCAATGAGCAAAGGCATAAGCCAACAAGCCAAACTCAAATGAGTTAACAACCCTACAAAACACACAAGGTTAATAGTCAAAAGTAAACACCAAAGGCTCAAGTGATAGAGCATCAACAACTATGGAACTTGAGTGCTCAACCTGAAATCAAAACTCAAACATGAGAGGCAAACCACTAGGTCAAAGCCTAGGGTCAAAGATGGAGAAAAAATTCAAAACAGAACATGAAAATTGACATGAATCAACTTCAATCAATTAAGAACATCATCCAAAAAATCCCACATCAATATCAATTACCAAATTCATTTTATGAACTAAGCATGACAAGGTATGCAAGTTGTGACCACATTGCAACATCAGAATGAACAAATGCACAATAATTCAAAAATGATTCAAATAATTTGGAAAAATTCATGAGTAAACAGAACATACAACATGATCATCACACAAAAAGTTAGAGCATTTGGACAACATTAGGCATGGTAATCAAATTGCATAAGCTAAGGCAAGCACAATCAAGCACATATGTGACACAACTTGATACATCAACTTAGCATAAGCCTAAAACAAAAATGGTAATTGGTAAAAACCTCAAACCAAAGCCAAAACACCATCCAACATGTCTAGAAATAGTGTGCAAAATTTCACATTCATTAGATAAAGCACAAGCATTTCACAATCACATGAAGATCAAGACACTTCAAAAGCTCAAAAATGACCATCCAGAATGAAAAATCTCAATCAAATCCAAAATCAATCCAAAAATTCCATAAAAAATCATGAGCATTCAAAAAATTCATATCAAGCACCATACAAACAATCAGGACATTTGGAAATCATTTGGCATGGAAAATTAATCAATCAAGATGAACATCTCAAGGTGTGACACAAATTGTCACACCTTACTTAGAAAAATCATAAATCAGCAATGGCAATTGATAAAAATGCAAACTCAACACCAAAATGTCCAGCAAGATGCCTATTTTCAACATGCAAAATTTCATGAGCATTGGATTAAAATTGAGCATTTCACAAATGAAGAAGCAAGGCAAGGCCAAGAATGGACATGTATACACAAACCCTAGCACCAATTATTTTCCAGCCATGCATAATTTGCAAAATAATATTCACAAAAAACTAGACAAAAAATGTGACATAATGCAAAAAACCACACAATTTTTGGATCATTATTCTATTTATTATGAATTTTTAGAGTTGAAGAAAAATTAAAAATCATGTAATGGAAGCATGTATGATCAATGGAGGGAAAAGGAGAATAAGCATGAACATTTTGAAAAAATGACACCGCCTGGAATCGAACCAGGCGCGTTTTCAAACAGGAATTGGCGCGCCAAGCTTGGCCAATCAGAGGGCATGCATGAGCGCTTCATGCAGCCAATGGCGCTAAAACCCTAAGGAACAAAGGCAACAGTTTTTTGGACAGATCAAAGCGTGGCCTAAACAACTGCATCGTCTTCTTCAATCAAAACGCGCATGAACAGTAACCAATCAACAATCTCAAGAACAAATTTCTCAGTTTTTGCAATTAAGCACATGAACATGAAGATCTTTCATCACATAACAAGAATCCACAATCAATTTAACAAGAAACAACAAAACATGCATGAATCGAATCAATCAAGTTCCATCATCCAAACTTAAATCACACGGTTCTTCATGGATATGGCACCAAATCGCTCGATTCAAAGTGCAGAATCATCACCATTAAGAGATCTACAAGAATATATCAACAATTTAGAGAATTAAGGAAGTCGAAAAAGTGACCTCTTGATGAGCAGCTTTGGAATTCACGCGTTTCAGGCCGTGCAATGCTTCAATCTTCCTCTAGCAAGCTTGTACAAGTATTTGGATGAAGGCTTGAGGTCCAATTGTCCTTGATTCAACCGAATTTGGATTTCACCATTGATGAGCTTCAAGCTTGAGCTGCTCCAATGTGCACGAATTGCCTTGGTTTCAAGTCCAATAATGATCAATGATGCTTCAGAGTGATGAATTGGGCAAGGAAATGTGGTTTGATTTGAAGAAATTGAGAGAAAAAATTGAGAAAAAAAAGTGTGAAAAATTTGAGATCTGAAAATTATGAAGTGTTCTTGTGAAATTCTGTTAGGGTTTCATGTTATATACTCCCTCTTAATCATGTTTAATTAAGATTAACCAATGTGCTAATGAAAATTAGGGAAGTTTGGAGGTGTTTTGTCAAATTGGGATTTCACCCTTATGCATGGACATGGCATGTGAACAGTACACGAATCCCTTGTATCTTCACTTAAAATGAGTTTTTGAAACCAATGGTGAAGGCAAAATATCCAAATTATGCACCAAATTTAAATAATGAAATTTCCCTCCAAAAATCCCAAAATTGGCAAGTGCTCATGAAATGACAAATTATGCAATGTTATGCAAGATTTGGAAATTATAGGTCAAAACAAGAATTTAGCAAAAAGAGCCACTTGATTTGGACATTTGATGAAGAAATTATGCTCATTTGAAGTTCCATGTTCATTTGGCCAAGTTTGATCCATATCTCTTCAACCACACATGAGAAATTGATGATCTTGAACTTTTTGGAAATGGGAGAGAGAGATCTACAACTTTCATGTTTAACAAAATTTCATTTGAAGCTTTTTTGATGATGTAATCTTGAGTTGAAAACCTTTCCATTTTTGGCAAATTTGAATTAGAGTGTCACTTTCTATTTTTGGAAAGTTTTGTCCTGACTTTATTTTCTTCAATGTTGATGTTTTAAATGTCAAATGAGACTTGTTTGAACATGAATGAAGTATTTCCAACCATCTCCCACCTCCAAATCCAACAGTTGACTTGCAGTTGACTTTTGTAGTTGATAGATGACTTGGCCATGCACAGATGAATTTGAGCCTCAACCTCTTGATGAAATGGCTCCAAGATGAAACCCTTGCTTATACAAGCTCAATAAAATCACATGATGATCCCCATCTCAATGAAGACCTCATCTCCTTAAAAACCCTGATTGGCACAGTTCAACTAATTAGGGTTGACCAGAGGTCAAAACCCTAATCCCAAGGAATCTGATCAGGAACAATGAACCTCTTGGTGATGATAAGACCATGATGATGTACCACTTCAACCAAGATAATGACCAATCTCCTTGAAGAACCAAGAAACCCTAATTGAAGCACAAACCCTCAGATGGCTAGTGATCAATTCAATAAGACCCTTAGGCTTGCATCTCTTAACCTCTCCATCTTCTGATAAAGACCTAGGAGGATGACTTGCTTATTGTACATGATATGCAAATATGCAATGCCTAATGTCTTAAAAATGCAATGCCATATGCTAAGCTAGCCCAAAAAGAGGAGGGAAAATTTTGAGGTGTTACAGGAAGGCCATGGATCCATCAGGCTGGAGCTGTAACATATACTCTGTACCAGAAATTGAAATTTGTGAAGAATGGCAAGCTTGTCATTGTTGGTGGGGAGAAAGTGCTTTTGGGGAGCCATCTGTCATCTTTCACATACGTTGAAGTTGAGGAGGAGGTTGGAACTCTATTCCAAGCCTTATCTATTGCTGAAATGAAGAAAACTGGGGCACCCATGTCCTCTTTCAAAGATGCTCAGAAAGCTATTGAAGACGGAAGTACAGATTAGTGGGGCCGTATGGTAGAAGTCTGCGAGAACAAGAATATGGCCGAATTGGGATTCCAGTGAGGGTCGTTTAAAGCTGAAGAAGCGCAACCTAGTTTCCGTACGGAGGGTTCATCCATGGTAATGAACAACACTCAGTTGCTGTGATCGAGGGTGATGAAGATGAAGATTGCGCCAATTTTGTGATGCATGGCAAACTTGCAACAATTGGGTTGCGGTTGATGTTCCTGTTATTGCCCATCGCTCTAAGTAGTTTGTTTTCCATTATTTTAAGAAAAATCCTTCTCCTATGCCTAAGGGAGAAGTGAACATTATTGGGCATTTTCAAATTATCATCAATAAAATGCAATTCTATTCATCCACATCTATGATGTTTTTATTTTTTACTTTTTGCTTTTCTGAAAATGGTAATCACAAAAAACATAAATAAATAGATAATAATTGTCCATATGAATAATACTTGATCACAATTCACTTCTCTAAAATCAAAGTATCAAATCATTATGCATGTTGGTTTCTAAACCCATTGAATACAATGATCCTACACCATCTCCAAACTTTGATTCCCTGCGTTTGAGGTTGAGGAAGAGATTGATGAAGAAATGTCTGATGAATTATCTCGTCTACTTGAGGATGAGGGAAAAGCCATTCAGTCGTTCGAAGAACAGATTGAGCTAGTCAACTTGGATTTCGAAGATGTTGTGAAGGAAGTCAAGATTGGGTATCAACTGTGTCCAGAGGTTAAGAAAGGGTTGATTGATCTTCTCTGAGAGTATTCATATGTGTTTGCTTAGTCCTATTAAGACATGCCTGGTTTGGATTCCGAGATTGTGGAGCATAGATTGCTACTGAATCCAAAATGCCCGCCAGTCAAGCAGAAGTTAACTCATCCTGATATGGCAGTGAATATCAAAGAAGAAGTACACAAACTTTGACGATCACACCAATGTACCTCGTAGGGGCGCCTTGATACGATAACCTTGACAGAGTTGACTTGGGGAGTACATTTAACGAAGAACTGGTATCGACCAACACATTTGATAATGCATCCTCCTTACAGTCCATCGATATATGTAGTGCTAGATTGTGATTTCTGCCTTCCTCGGGAAGTTCTTCATCACAAAAGCTCAAATTGTTGCAGGAAGTGATGTTAGCCACAATATGGTCAAATTGATCCACAGTTACATCATGCTCTACATAAGCTTGCTCCAACACTCTTTGCAATGCTTCTCTGTGCGCTTCAGAATTCATGAGCAAAGACAACACTGAAATTTTTGAAGGAGTTTGGAGCAGCTGCTCCACCATATTAAATTCACTTTTCTTTATCAATCTTAGTACCTCGTCATCATCGTTAGGCTTCAAATCGCCGGATTCACCAGACTGACATATTGGATCACTAACCGGATTCACCACATGCACATTAACTTTCTTCGACACATCCTCTACACTCTCTTTTGGAAAGACAGGTCCAAAAACACGACCACTACAGGTCACCTTCGCTATATCGGAAATGTTCACAATAGAATTGGTTGTAGGCAACAAAACCTCTTGACCAATCTCCAACATGGTAGCATTATACTGATACGGAACAACTCTATCAGATGCATACGGGACAGTGCCCGCTAACCGTATTACTAACAACGATACCGATCTATTGACGCTGTTATTGCTGGTGTTGTCAAACTGAATCACTATCCGCTTCGGGGTCTGAAACACTGGTACTATAACATTCATATCGTCACCCAAGTGACGGGACTGGAAAATCTGAATCATACCCTCATCCATCAGCCTTTGGATATCTCTCTTGACGATGACGCACCTTCGAGGGTTTACACTACAAATTGCACAACCATCATGGTCATGCTCACAATCACTCACCATGAAAATGTCCTTATGCATTGCTACCAAGGACCTTCTGATGAAGCGGACGTCATAGATCTTGAACTCTTCGGGATAACCATCTACCTGTTACAACAAGAAATTGATAGGGCATGTTGAAGGCGTAATCAATGTATGGATTTAAGGATTCTACCCCACCAAAGAGAGGTCTGAAAGAAAGCTGAGCCCAAGATAAGCAAGAACTGGGAAAACCACAAGTTACCAGAAGATGAAACCGACAGAAGAATCATGTTTGGTCGAAATCCGTTCTGTCGACTGAACTGGAGATTGGGACTTAAGAAATTCTTGGTTGTATCAAACACATAGAAGATGGTGTCGACATAAAGACCTTAGAGGGATAAGTTTGAAATTCAAAATGACTAAGTAGTTACAAGGAGAATAAGCGCCAAAATATGGAGCAGTTTGTAGATCGTGTGGGACGACGTCTGTTATTTTTGAGTAGTTTTGCTTGTAGACAGTTTCTTTAATTCATTATAAATAGGGGATCCCACAGAGGACTCGGGGTGTTCACTTTGTACCAAAGTCACTTGTAAAAAACTTCACATTCCCAGCACGAGAAAGCAAGAGTTTTTTAAGAGTGCTAAGTACGTGAATCACCACATTTATTTCAATGCAACTTCCTTATTTTTCAATTGTTCCCGTTAAAAACTTTATTTTAATTTCATTTACGTTTGAGTTATCATTTTACATTGTCTTCTACACTGTCGACACTAATTCTATTACGATAATAGAATTCACCAAAAGCGTGTTCGTCGTGTACGTCTTTTTAATGTTATAGTATTGTCGGTCACGAGTCACCTATAGTCTATAGCATCATCATCATCTTGCGTGGAATAAACCTGTGCTTGTTCAATACTTTGTTAGAATCCATTTCTCACAAAGTTAATAGTCTGTCGAATTGAATAAGTCACCTTGTCACACTAGCACATGTCTTAGGATCAACTGGTCGATCCTGCAAGTAACCCTTAGTTTTAAGGCTTAGGGAGGACCAGCGGTTGTTTACCAATTTCCACAGTAAACAAAATGGCACGCCCAGTGGGACAAGTGCTAGTGTAGTTACGCAATTACATGAAACTTAGAAGAGGCAAACTATACAGTAGGCCGCAAGAAACTGTGAAAATGTCACACTCCAATACGGATGAAGTGCCACAAGGGACTTTATCCACTATGAAAACAATAATCTCACAGGTTGCAAATTTTCCTCCGATGACAAGTGCAACTTCAACGATGTCGACTACGGGTGCGGTTGGAGTATCAATTCCTTTACCTCCACCGGGATGTTCAGGATCAATGATAACGACGTTCATACCTTATGTGCCTCGCTTTGGCACCACAGATCCTCTTTATGGAATGTCGTATTCCCTAATGCCAAGATATCAGTCGACATTAAGTGCAACATTGTTTTCAGACAACGCTTAAAATACGAATCCCTCCTTACAAGGATCAGCGCAAGGGGGAAATGCTCAGAATAGGAATAATACTCAGAACAGAACCATGCCGCTATCGAACACTTCAATAGCAGTGTTGAGGCAACAAATGGATGATAGTAATCATGAGTTGGTTAATATGTTAACTAATCAAATGGGTACAGTTTTTAATCCTGTGATACAGGAATCTGCTGAAACAAATAGGCAAGTGGCTAATCAATTGACACACTTGTGTAACTTCCTGGGGGCACCGGCTCGACAGATGGCACAAGTGGTCAGGCAAACCATTCCTGTTCAAGTGGAGTTACGGGCAGCAGAAGATGAGACAGTCCATGAGGGACAAATCCTTAGACCCCAACAAAATCAAGGCGTTGAATCGGGAGTAGCAGGACGTAACCAGATGGTGTTGGTTAACCAACATCGGGATACTGATCAAATTTCCGATCAACATCAACAAGAAGACTTAGAAGTAGAAAATAATTTGACAACTATTGTCGAAAGGATTATGGCTAGGAATGGTATGAGTTCCACCTTACAAAGGCCACTATATGCTTCCCCATTGGCTGAATTTATTCTCCAAATCGAGGCACCTAGAGGAATGAAAGTTCCTAAATACACTAAGTTTGGGGGAGAATCTGGTGAGTCGACAATAGAACATATTGCCAGATATTTAACAGAGTCAGAAGATTTGGCTCATAATGAGTGTTTGAGAGTAATAAACTTTCCTTCCTCTTTGACCAAGGCTGCCTTCACATGGTTCACTTCTTTGGCTCCAAGTTCAATTGATTCATGGGCCAAGTTAGAAAAGAAGTTCCATGAACAGTTTTATGAAGGACACTCCAAAATCAGTTTGGCAAAATTGTCTAGCATTAAGAGAAGGTTTGTTGAGAGTATTGACGAGTATCTGAATAGATTTAGATCATTAAAGGCCAGGTGCTTTACACAAGTTCCAGAACATGAACTTGTTCAAATGGCTGTTGGGGGGTTAGATTATTCCATTAGGAAGAAAATAGACCCAACTTTTGTAAAGAGTATGTCACAATTGGCTGATAGAGTTCGACATCTCGAACGGCTGAGGTTAGAAAAGGTTAGACACAGTAAGGCTAAGAAGGAAAAAGTAGCGTCCGTCGACTATGATGCGACAGATCCAATCTATGAGGTTGATTATGCCTCATTGACCAAATTAGAAATTGACGTGGTTGAGTTAAAGCCAGTATCTGCTTATGAGTGTCGGTTATTACTTCCTGCACAAGGGAAAAATCCTGTCGAAAATAATCTAAAATTCCCTCTAAAAACTTATACATTTGATGTGACAAAGTGTGAGGAAATTTTTTATTTGTTAGTTAAAGATGGTCAAATGGTGGTGCCACCTGGTACTAAAATACCACCATTGGAACAAAGTCAGAAAAGAGGATTTTTTAAGTATCATAGTTATCTTGATCATAATACCTCTAATTGATATCTTTTCAGGGATCTGGTTCAGAAAGCAATTGAAGAAGGCAGACTGAAATTTGCTGGCCGCAAAATGAAGATCGACGCTGACCCTCTCCACTAGGAGGAAGCTCTATTTGTTGAGCCAGTCGAGATCAACATGGTCGAGATCACTGAATATGATGAGACCGACATGCTAGAGGAAACTGGTGAAAGCCCAGATGTCGACATAGCTGAAGTCTATCCAAGGGCTGATGAAGATTTGGTAGATTTCCTGTATCACTGCAAGAATAAGGGTTCACAAGTCTGCTTATGCCCTAGATGTGGCGCTGTCACCGACAAAGTTGCTGCTGAGAATTTCCAGAAGCTACAATTGGGCAAAAGTAAAAGAAGTGGGCTGAACAGAGCACGCCAGAATGAAAGAATCCCAAGGAAAGCTGTGGAATATGCTCAAGAAAGGCCTATGAGCTTTGTACCATCTGCAAGTGCTCCTAGATGCACCTGTATAAAGCCTCAGGGAAAACAAGAATTCCCACAAGGTGTTCCTGCTGCCAGAGGAGGTTTAGCAATCAACTACAGGCGTGAGTTCAAGTCTGAGAAAATGACTCATGTTTCTGAAAATTATTTGGGGAAGAACCCCATGTCCAGAACTCAATGGAGATGTTTTCAGCGTCGCAAGCAGGCTGAAAGAGAGGCTGCTAGGGGAATAGCTGGGAAAGGCATGGCTAGTGGGGCAGATTCTGGAAAAAGAGTTGTGGTGAAGGTCGACACGGCAACAAAAGAACGGGTCAGGGAGTATGTCCGTCGACCAACTGAAAAATGTTCTGATGAGGTTACTGATGACTTCAATTATGAATCAGAAGCAAGTTTAGACATCTTAGTCAACGTGGTGTCAATTCTACCAGAAGAATACAATTGTGTTACTGAGGTGAAGGATTTCGTAGACGATGCTGACGTTGAAGAAATGACGTTACATAGGCCAAGATGTTACTTTGTGCTGAATGATGGTTTTGCTGAGAGCCAAGAAGCAGTTTTTGAGAGGCCTACAATGAATATGAAGAGTCATCTGAAACCTTTGTTGATTAGGGCTAAAGTGGAAGCTGTGACTATCAACAAAGTGTTGGTAGATTGTGGCGCTACTGTTAACATCATGCCACACCATATTCTGAGGAAGATTGGCAAGTATGATACTGATGTTAGATCCAACAACATGGTCTTGTCTGACTACAGGGGCAAAACAAAAAGCATCATGGGTGTGATCATGGTGAACATCACTGTTGGTTCAATAACTAGGCCGACATTGTTTATGGTAATAGATGCCAAGCCAAGTTACAATTTTCTAGTCGACAGAGAATGACTCCACGGTGTTGGAGCTGTACCATCTCCAACACATCAGAGATTGGTGATTTGGAGAGAAGATGGAGTGGTCAAAAATATTGAAGCTGATCAAGGTTACTTCATGGCTGACGTGAACAATGTCGGCAAGAAGGAATTCGAGAGAAAGTTGGCTAACATTTCTCCTTGTTTACCAGTTGAGGACGTGTATGCTAATTTGAGTGAAGCTTTTGTTTCTCTAACTTTGCACGAGACTCATGGCTTCATTTGGGATGTGGAACGTTTAGAGGATCCACCCTATGCAGATATCTGACCGACAGACTGGGGGGATGTCACTGATGATGACTGAGCTAGAAGCTCTAAAGAGGATTTTGGTATACGTTGTCGAGAACAAAATAAAATCGGCCCTAGAGGCTGAAGAAAACATGGTTGTCGAAGCCTATGTTTTAAAGAAAGAAGGTAATTTGGCTATTGAGCCAGAGCCTCGAGATAAGCCAGTTGTGGCTAAAGGAAACGTCAACATGTAGCATTTGGACTGCATTTATGACAATGAACCTTTAGGGTTTGAAAAAGATCCAAAGGCGCCAGAAAAGATGCGACCAAAAGACCCCTTAGAAGAAGTCGACCTTGGCAAAAATGGCGACAAAAGGCCAACATACATCAGCGCTAACATCGACAAAGACTTAAAATCTGAGGTAATATCTTTACTTAAAGAATTTAAGGATTGTTTTGCTTGGGATTATTACGAAATTCCTGGTTTAAGTAGGGATTTGGTAGAGCTAAAACTGCCAATAAAAGCTGGAAGAAAGCTAGTAAAGCAGACGCCTAGGTGTTCCGTACCAGATATCATGGCAAAGATAAAAGCAGAGATAGAAAGGCTCCTCAAAAGCAAGTTTATACAAACTGCAAGGTATGTTGAATGGTTGGCCAATATTGTGCCAGTAATTAAGAAAAATGGGTCTTTACGAGTATGCATTGACTTTAGAGATCTAAATGTTGTTATCCCTAAAGACGAGTATGACATGCCCATAACAGAAATGCTGGTCGACTATGCCGCTAGTTTTGAATATTTAAGTATGTTAGATGGTTATTCTGCATATAACCAAATTTTTATTGCAGAAGAAGATGTGCCGAAGACGGCGTTTCGATGCCCAGGAGCCTTAGGTACATATGACTGGGTTGTCATGCCATTCGGCCTGAAAAATGACGGAGCGACATATCAGAGGGTAATGAACTCAATGTTCCATGATTTTATTGAAGATTTCATGCATGTATACATTGATGATATTGTGATAAAATCAAATGGTCAACTTACTCAAGTCGAACATTTCTAAAAGGCCTTTTTAAGGATGAGGAAATGTGGATTGAAAATGAATCCATTAAAGTGTGCTTTTTGTATGCAGGCGGGTGATTTCCTTGGCTTTGTGGTGCATAAAAAAGGTATTGAAGTAAACCAAAGCAAAACAAAAGCCATTATGGACGTCAAGCCTCCGTCGACCAAAAAGGAACTGCAATCTTTGTTAGGCAAACTAAATATTCTTAGAAGATTTATATCCAATCTAAGTGGTAAAACTAAAGCTTTTACCACTCATGCGACTGCAGAATGAGGATTTTAAGAGGCAAGAAGAGCACCAAGAGGCTTTTGACAAAGTTAAGGAGTATTTGACTAAGCCTCCAGTACTGGCCCCTCCTGTTAGGAATAGGCCAATGAGGTTGTATATTGCAGCTTCAGAATCGACTATAGGAACTATGTTAGTCCAAGAGGATGAAAAAAGTGTCGAAAGACCTGTGTATTACCTTAGTCGAATGCTTAATGATCCTGAAACTAGGTATAGTGATATAGAAAAACTATGTCTATGCCTGTATTTTTCTTGTATGAAACTAAAGCAATATATTAAGCATGTTGATGTGTATGTATCTTCTCACTTTGATATTATTAAGCATATGTTGTCTAAACCAATTTTGCATAGTCGAATTCGTAAATGGACTTTGGCGTTAACTGAGTATTCTCTGACGTACGTGCCTTTAAAAACGATGAAAGGGCAAGTGGTGGCAGATTTCCTTGTCGACCATTCAATGGTCGAAATGGCTCAAAATTATGTAGACATAGTGCCATGGAGATTGTACTTCGACGGTTCAAGACATAAGAACGGATGTGGGATAGGGGGAATCATAATTTCTCCAGATGGAATTCCAGCAGAGTTCAAATACAGAATTGAAGGAGTATGCACAAACAATGAAGCAGAGTATGAATCGTTGATCACAGGACTTGAACTTCTGCTGGAATCGGGGGCAAGAAATGTCGAAATTATGGGAGACTCTGAGTTAGTAATTAAACTAGTATCAAAAGAATACATGTGTGTCAAAGAAAATTTAATCATGTATTTTGTGATTACCATCATACTACTCAAGAGGTTTGAGCAAGTAAGCCTCCAACATATACCACAGAAAGAGAACCAGAGAGCAAACGATTTGGTGCAGGAAGCTTCAGAGTACAAAGCGTCGAAAGACCAGGATGAAGAAGAGGTTCAAGTAAGAGAGAAGGTATGAGCGACATTGTTATCACCATCAGATTTATCGATTATAAAGTTAGGAGTTGTAGATAGATATCATTTTGAAATTCTGACCGTCGACGACGAGGGAGGAAATGATTGGCGTAAACCGCTAGTCGATTATTTACGTAATCCTATAGGGTCGATAGATCAAAAGGTAAAATATAGGGCCCTTAGCTATGTCCTGGTGAATGATGAACTCTTCAAAAAGACAGCTGAAGGAGTTTTGCTAAAATGCCTGGGAGAAAGTGAGGCATATGTGGCTGTGTCGAGTGTACATTGTGGAGCGTGTGGGGCGCATCAAGCGGGACTGAAGATGAAATGGCTTTTGATGCACTCAGGAGTTTATTGGCCTGCAATGTTGAAATATTGCATTAAATTTGCTAAAAGTTGTCAGGAATGCCAATTGCATGGGGGCATACAACATGTGCCTGCAAGCGAGTTGCATACAATTGTGAAGCCTTGGCCTTTTCGAGGGTGGGCATTGGATGTGGTTGGAAAAATAAAACCAGCTTCGTCGAAACAGCAAAGGTATGTGTTGGTCGGTATCGACTATTTCACAAAATGGGTCGAAGTCGTGGCATTGACAAATGTGGATCAAGAGGTTGTGATAGACTTTGTCCAAAGTCACATCATATGCAGATTTGGTATCCCAGAAACAATTACAACCGACCAAGGGTCAATTTTTACTGGTCGAAAGATGCAAGATTTTACAAAAGAGATGGGAATCAAATTATTGACTTCTACCCCTTATTACGCAAAAGCAAATGGCCAAGTCGAAGCGGCCAATAAAGTGATCATTAGTCTAATAAAGAAACATGTAGGCAAGAAGCCAAGAAATTGGCATAAGATGTTAGATCAAGCTTTGTGGGCATGTCGAACGTCGCCAAAAGAAGCAACCGGGACAACTCCATTTTGACTGGTATATGGGCACGATGCAGTGTTACCAGTAGAGATTCATGTGCGTGCAGTCAGAATCCAGAGGCAACATGAAATACCTTCTGAAGATTATTGGAGAATGATGGCAGACGAACTGGTCGAGTTAGATGAGGAAAGAATGTTAGCCTTGGATGCATTACAAAGGCAGAAGGAAAAAGTTTCCAGAGCCTACAACAAGAAGGTGAAGAGCAAAATGTTTGTTGCCGACGATTTAGTTTGGAGAGCGATCTTGCCTATGGATAAAAATGACAGAGTGTTAAGCAAATGGTCCCCAAATTGGGAAGGACCGTTTAAGGTTCTGCAGGTTTTCTCTAATAACGCCTATGAGGTCGAAGAGTTGGCACCAGATAGGCGAATCCTGAGGGTAAATGGAAAATACTTAAAAAAGTATAAGCCTCTCCTTCAAGAGGTCAAGATTTCGACAGGCTAAATGGATGTCGAATAAACTAGGTTGGAGAAAACTACGTTTGAAACCAGCTATAAAAGCACAAGAAAATTAAATATACACAGTGCTGGAAAATAAAATAGTGACATAAAAAATTGGAAAAAAGTCATTGTTCAAATATTACAAATAAAATCGGTTAAAGTTTTCCGAATCTAGATTGAAATGATTGAAGCTCAAGGTTGTAGTGTAGAGACTTAGGTTCAAAGTTGTCGGCCTGGACCTTAAGCTGTTCACGCTTCTTTTCAATGTTGGAGAGTTCTTCAGCTACAGCCAAGGCACCGTTGGTGGTCTGCTCCACAGTATCTTGGGCCGACTTTATAACCTTGTCGACAATACGCGATTCCTCCTTAGTAATTGACTCCAATTCACTGTCCAGAGCAACAATTTGACGCCGAAGGTCATCAATTTGGAGGCGTATCTCAGCAGCTCTTGTTTGTTTGGAGGCCAATTCCTTCTTCTTCTCCTCAATCGTTCCCAGCATTTTAGTGACCTCTTCGTCGGCTTTCATCACCAGCTCCCATTTCTCCTTCACAAAGGCCTCTGTAGTTACAATCTGATGTTCATTTTCCCTAACATTGTCGAGATGACGCAACATGGAAACCAGAAGTTTTTCTAAAGCGGCCATCACACACATAGCATACTCAGAAAGGTGAAGCTCTTTGAGTTGGGCAAGCAATTGCAAGAGTTCTGGGCTGACAGCAGGTTCACTCATAAGCACATGGGGTAGATCTGGATTCAAGGTGTGAAAACGAACCTTGTCCATCAGAGCTTTGACCTTTGTCGCTTCAGAACCCATCTTATCATAATAGTGGTGCTGCTCATAATCTGAAGAAGCATCGCGTGATCCTACTAGGCTACGAAGCCTAGAAATTGCTTATAGAGCAGAAGTTTTTATTGCCAGCCCCTAGGAAGATGAAGGGGAAGTAGTTGGTAGAGGAGTAGTTGGAGGAGGCTGGTTTTTTGTGATGCCAACATCTCCTGGTCCCCTTGAATCCTGCAAAGGCAAGGAAGCTGAAGAAAGACTAGAGTTAGAACTAGTCGAACTGGAATCTATGTGCGTTACAGGGCTAGTGACTGAACCAGAATCACTATCACTAATATGGATAGTGTAGCACCTCAAATTTGCACCTTCCATTTTGTATATACATTTTCATGTTTAGGTCATTAACATTACATTGTCCATTACATAGTTTATCAAGTCATCAGTCAAGACTGGTCAGGAGATCCAGTTGGGCAAGCAAGCAAGTGCATTTTCTATGGAAGCAAAGCCCTAGGGTTGGTTCAATAAGTTCATATGACATAGGGATCATTTTGAAGTGATTTGGTCAAGCATTGGATGTTCAAAGCTCATCAGTTCATGATCAATTCATCTGAAACCCTAGAAAGTCAACCAAAGTCAACTGTCAATTCAATCATGGATTTGAAGGTGGGAGATGGTTAGAGATGCCTCATTCATGTCCATACAAGTCTCATTTGACATTTCAAACATCAACATTGAAGAATTTGAGGTCAGATCAAAACTTTCCAAAAATAGTAAATGACCTATAATTTGAAATTGCCAAAAATGGAAAGGTTTTCTCCTCAAGATTACATGACCAAGAAAGCTTCAAATGAAATTTTGTCCAACATGAAAGTTGTAGATCTTTATCTCCCATTTCCAAAACGTCCAAGATCATGAATTTCTCATGTGTGGTTGAAGAGATATGGATCAATCATGGCCAAGTGAACATGGAACTTCAAACATGCATAACTTTCAAACCAAAAGGCCAAATGAAGTGGTTCTTTTTTGTACATTCATGTTTTGACCTCTACTATCCAAAACATACATCACATGCCATGCATTCTCATTACATGATCATTTGCATTTTCACTTAATTTTTGGAGGGAATTTTCAAATTTAAAAATAATGCATTGTTTGAACATGGCAACACTTGCATTGGCCTCCAAACAGAATTTCAAGTGGATTTGGCCACATTTTCGTGCACTGTTCCATTGATTTTCCCATGCATAAGGTGAAATGGTAAATTTTCATTTACACTCTCATTTCCCAAATCCAATTACAAAAGGCTTGAGTGTGATTAACATCATGATTAGGAGGGAGTATAAAGGGCTAAGCATAACTGTTTCTGCATAATCACATTCACTTTTTCAGATCTAGATCCATTTTCTTGAAAAAAAATTCTCTCAAACTTTTTTCAATTTTCTTCAAATACATTGCATATCTCTTGATCCATTCATCATCTAGATGCATTATGGAGCATGTTTGAAGCAAGAACCAAAGCAATTCATGCAGATTTGAAGCAGCTCGAAGCTTGCATTCAACAATGGTGAAATCTGGTTTTGGAGAGATCAAGCACGATTAAGCCTTCATTCTTCATCCAATCAACTCCACAAGCACTTTGGAAGATCTGTTTGAGCTTTTCAAGGCCTGAATCAAGCTATTCCAATTCTGTCTTCTTCAAGAGGTCAGAAATCGCATCTCTCCATTCTTAAATTGCTTATGCTAGTTTTGTAGATCTTTGAACACTGGTTAAACTGAGCTTTATTTCATGAAAATCCATGCCAAATTGAGTTAGTTATGCTGATTTGAAGATTCACATGTGAAACTTGTTTGCTTCGATTTGTTCATGTTAGTGAGAATTAGATTAAATCATGCCTGGATTAGTGATGAGTGATGAGAGATGAACACGTTGATGTGCTTATTTTGTGAATCTGAGACTTTTGTTCTTGAGCGTGCATGAACATGATGAACTGGATGAAGATGATGAAATATTTTTCCAGAAAACCGTGTTTGATCCGTTTATGATGTGTAATCCGTGTTTGCATGTGTTTTTGGAATAGCTGGACATGTATTGGTCCATTTGGCGTATGCGTGGCAAGATGATTGGCCATAAGCGCTTGACTGTGCCACATAGGATAAGTGAAACAACTGCATTTCACATGCTGGCGCGCTAACATTCAAATTTTAACTCACTTCGATTCCCCGTGCCAGCAGAAATTCAAATGCCATTCACATTTTCTCTTTTCCCTCCATACCACATTCATACATGCTTCTTCATGTTTTTTTATTTTTTCTTTCACTTTAAAAATTCACAAAAAATTGAATAATGATCCAAAAAATATGGGAATTTTTGCATTAGGTCACATTTTGTGTCTAGCTGGTTTTGATTATTTTTCCAGAAATTGTGCTCGACTAAAAATTTATTTTGCCTAGGGTTTGTGCACATGTATGTTTTCTTGACCTTGCATTGCTATTTCATTTGTGAAATGATGGTTGTTTATCCAATGCCTATGAAATTTGACATGATGAAACTAGACTTCATGCTGGACATTTTTGTGTTGAGTTTGCATTTTTACCATTTGTGGTTGCTGATTTATGCTCATAAGAATGTAGGTGTGATAATGTGTGTCACACCTTTGCTTGCTCAACTTGATTAATTGATTTGCCATGCCAAATAAATTCCAAATGCTTTGATTTTTTGTATGATGCTTGATATGGATGTGTTGATTGATCATGAATTTTCTTGGAATTTTTGGATTCATTTCTGATTTGTTTCAGATTTGTCATTCTGGATGGTCATTTGTGCACTTTCGAATGGTCTTGAATTTCATTGGTTTGTGAAATGCTTGTGCTTTATCATATGAATGTGAAATTTTGCACACTTCTTCTAGTCATGTTAAAGTTTATTTTGGCTTTGGTTTGAGGTTTTTACCTTGTTCCGTTTCTGTGTTAGGCTTGTGCTAATTTGATGTGCCAAGATGTGTCACCAATATGCTTGTTTGTGCTTACCTTGCCTTATGCAATTTCTTTACCATGCCTAATGTTGCTCAAATGCCTTGATTTTTTGTGTGTTGATCATGTTGTGTGTTCTGTTTAGCCATGATTTTTGTTGAGATTAATTGAATCATTTTTGAATTAATGTGCATTTGTTCATTCTATTGTCACAATGTGCTTTTAACTTGCATACCTTGCCATACTTGATTTGTGAAATGAATTTGGTGCATGCTATTGACATGAGACCTTTTGGATTGTGTTCTTAATTGATTGAGGTTGATTCATGTTGAATTTAGTGTTCTGTTTTGAATTTTTTCTCCCTCTTTGACCCTAGGCCTTTCCCTAGTGGTTTGTTGCTTATGTTTGAGCTTTGATTTCAGGATAAGAAGCACATGGCCATAATGGGATTGATTCACTCATTTGGATGGATTATTTGGTTGATATTGGTTAAACCTTGAGTTGTTTTGTAGGTGGATTTTAGCTCATTTGAGTTGAGCTTGTGGCTTGCACCTTGTTGCATTGCTTGTTTGATTGTGTACTGTTGACTGTTGACTATTGGTTGTCTGTTTGACTTTTTGAGTTGTGTACTGATTGAGTTAGATTTTTTTCAGGTACATAAGTTGCTTAAGTTCTTTTGAACTTGCTTTTGCTTTGCTTGGTTGCTTAACCATTTGAGGTATAACTCTCTGACTTCATGTAGTCTGGAAGACCTGTCCTGTTACTTGGGCAGGCACCTGTCTGAAGCCCTCCTTAAGAGGCAATGCTTGTGTTTGTTTATCTTTGTGCCAAGCAGGAAAAGTAACTTGATAAGGCAATTGGCAGATAAAAGAGATGTGCAATCCATCTCCTCCTATTCAGTGTGTCATCCACCTTGCTCACACACCTTGTGTTGATGCATTGTGGATATTAACCCAAGATCTTTGTTGAGTCAGTCATATGGGGAGAAGAGTTCCTACTTTCTGAACTTCTACACTTTCATTTGTCTGAAGCTCTCCCAGGCCAGGGATAAGAGCTGTGAGGTCTTATCCTCACTTCCCATTTCATCTGCTTCACCCTAACTCTCAATGTTAGGGTTAAGAGCTAACTACACCCGATTCCAGTTGGCTTGTGTTTCACAGCCTAACCTTGTGTGAGCCCACTTTGTTTGTATATAGTGTGTGCTAATTGGGTGAATGTTTGCTTTGCCTGTGCTGTTTAGGATAGTTTGCTCCTTGTGCAAGTTGGATAGCAACCTTAACATAGGGATCGTATGCATGGCAACTTCTAGGCTCGAGTCGTAGTCTCCCTAGTAGTTTGTGTCTCCCTTTGTATCTGGTTAGGCTAGTCCTTTTCCCTGCGTAGGGGAACTACATCGCCCTGATCCTCATACCAGATGAGGTACGTAGGCAGGAGATGAGCTGATCTCTCCGGGCGCCCTTTTTGTTTTTAACCCCCTTCTTGTGTGTGTTAGGAGATGAATGTAAGACCGTCGATTGGCATTCCGTATCCTATTGTTGTGTGCTTGGAGTCCGATGTAAGTCCAACGATTGGCATTTGGTTTCCAGTGTGTGTTTGTTGGTTCGGAGTCTGATGTAAGTCCAGCGATTGGCATTCGGTTTCCATGTTTGCCTGTTTGTTTGGAGTCTGACATAAGTCCAGCGATTGGCAGTCGGTTTCCTGTGTGGTTTTGTTTGGCGTGCGTTAGCCGAGCTACGAGTGCTCTGATTTTTCTCTAGTCCGAGAAGATACGTATGCATAGGATGCGACATCCTAGCGAGCACGTTTCCTCTGTCCCGAACTACGTCGACTCTGATGTCTGTGCCTGACAGACTACGTAGTCCCAGGATGCGATATCCTGCCGAGTCAGTTTATTTTGTTTTCTGTGTCTCTTTTCAGCCAGTGTTTGACGTCTGAGCAGTGTTTAGCAACCTTTATCCTTCCTTTTGTGCATGGATCCCGTCGAGTACGACGGATGCGTAGGGGTGCTAATACCTTCCCTTCGCATAACCGACTCCCGATCCCATCTCTCTTTGGTCGCGAGACCATGTCTTTTCCAGGTTTACTTCGAGCGTTTCCTTTCCCTCTTTTGGGATAAATAACGCACGGTGGCGGCTCTGTTGTCTTGTCTTCCCGCCGGTTTTTTGCGTAATGCGACAGCTGGCGACTCTACTGGGGATATAGAGAAGTTGACCTCTTTCTGGTCCATCTTCCCTAAGCGAGTCTCTCCTAGCGCTCTCTAGGTTAGGGTTTGGTTGCTTTTGCTGTTTCATTTATTGCATTCATTTATTTATTGTTTGCATTTATGCTTGCATTTATGTTTGCATTCATTCATATTCATCTGTTCATCTGGCTGTGCTATGTTGTCTCTCTGTTGGGGTGGGAGTTACATGAGGTAAAAGGCCCAATACCCAGGCTATGAGTGAAATCTAGGACACCTAGGAATAGAGTGATTCATGGGAAGCGGGTGGTATTGCGCCACTTAGCGGAACATCGATATCACGAGCAGTTCAGACTCTGATGGGGTATTGTCGTTGCATACTTCGGGTGTGTATATGATGATATTCTATGAAAGGGTTATTTATGTTGCGTTTCTCTCGACGTTACCCTGGCCTAGATGACACCCGTGAGTGGGGAGGGAATGATCATTATTACAGGTACAATTGGTGACTTCTCGGTGACTTGTTGTTTACTTGTGATCCTGTTGGTGACTTGGTTCTTCATATTGGGTTGTCTCAGATAACTTTGGGTTTCAGATGAATTGTGGTTCCGAGTTCAAGCCGAAGCTTCGATCCTGTGTTCCGAGATGCACAGCCTGCCAGTCTTGTCTGCATCATTTGCATCATAGCATGTTTATTTTCAAAAAAAATATGCAATAAAAAAAAGAATAGAAAAAAAAAGAAAAGAAAAAAGACTAATCTCTGCATGCATATCATTTCTCAGGTTCATTCAGGAGCTCGATTCACTGATAGAGATGGAAACATTCCCAGAGTTGAAGCGGAAGACTTGTTCCTACAGCTTTCACCGTGAGCCTTTGACGTCCCTGATAGAGTTAAGCAGCCTTGTGACCAGTGGCAACCAGAAGGGGTTTGTTGATCAGTATGGGGATATTCTGACACTGTTGAAGATGATAGTCGACCCAGTGCCGTTGCAGACCCTTCTACAGTTCTACGACCCAGAGCTTCGTTGTTTCACCTTTCAGGATTATCAGTTGGCGCCTACTCTCGAGGAGTACTCCATCCTGTTGAATGTTCCTATCCAGTATCAGGTTCCTTTTTTGGATGTGCCTAAGGAGGTTGATTTCAGAGTTGTTGCCAGAGCTCTCCATTTGGGTATTAAAGAAGTCAGTGGTAATTGGAAGTCCAGTGGGGATGTTGTAGGGTTGCCTTTGAAGTTTCTGTTGAGGATTGCTAGAGAAGAAGCAGAGAAGGGAATTTGGGAAACTTTTCATGCTCAGTTGGCCATCATGATCTATGGGATTGTTTTGTTCCCGAGTATGCCCAACTTTGTGGATTATGCTGCAATCACTATCTTTCTTGGAGGAAACCTGATTCCTACTCTGTTAGCTGACACTTACTATGCTATTCACAGTAGGCATGGTAAGGGTGGAGCTATCAGGTGCTGTCTCCCACTTTTGCTCAGATGGTTCTTGTCTCTCCTGCGAGTCAGTGGACCTTTTGTGGATGCTCAGAGCACTCATAAGTGGACTCAGAGGGTTATGTCTCTTACTTCATATGATATCAGATGGCAATCTTACCGGATGGATGTGCGTGATGTTATTATGAGTTGTGGAGAGTTCCGGAATGTGCCACTTGTAGGGACTAAGGGTTGCATCAATTACAACCCGGTTCTTTCTCTTCGCCAGTTGGGGTTCGTGATGAATGGAAGACCACTTGACGCTGAGATAGCTGAGAGTGTGTATTTTGAGAAGCGGAGTGACCCTGTTAGATTGGAGCAGATAGGAAGAGCTTGGAAGACCATTGGTGTCAAGGATGGAGCTGTCTTAGGGAAGAAGTTTGCCATTGCTATGCCTGACTACACTGAGTGGGTCAAGAAGAGAGTGGAAACTTTGTTGTTGCCCTATGATAGGATGAAGCCTTTGCAAGTGCAACCACCTTTGATCCTTGCTGAGAGTGTACCTGCTGAGCAGTACAAGCAAGCCCTGATGGAGAATCGTAGGTTGAAGGAGAAAGAGCAAGATGCCCAGATGGAGTTGTACCAAGCCAAAGCTGACAAGTTGAACCTGACTCATCAACTCAGAGATATCCAGAGTGTAGATATTGGTGGAGTCAGGAGCAAGAAGAGATCTTATGAAGAGATGGAGAACTTGCTGAATGCAGAACACCGAGAGTGTTTGAGGTTGCAGAGAGCCGAAGCCGGTTATCAGAAGAAGATAAGAGACCTGGAGAAGCAACTCAAAGACAAAGATATCCAGCTGAAGAAGGAAGTTGACTTGAGACATGCATCAGAGAACCAACTCGGAGGAGAAGTTGTGGAGCTCAGAAGACAATTGAAGGAGAAGCTCACTCCCTTGCCAGAATGTTTAGAGTGCGACCTGTTGATAGACCAGTGTCACTACTTGAAGACGCTCATTCCTGGAAGTCGTTTGTCTTAGTTTGTATTCCTGATGTTTATGTTGAGAATCACCCCCAGGCTTGTTGGGTGGAATTCATTGTTGTACTTTGATTTACTCAGATCTTTGTTGACATTGTTGTATGATCCTTGTTGCTCTTATCTATAGATGAGGTTGTTGGTTTCACCTTGTACTTATCACTCTTGTGTATGATTGTTCCTGTGATTCTGTGGTGTTCTTGTTGCAGGTTGCCATCTTTTGAAGATGAATCAGGCTCTATGAATGCCTGAGAAATGAACATATCATGTGCATCATATGCATTAGCATCATACTCATATCATTTTGCATAACAGGTGTTCTTGCTCGCGACTTCTCACTCTGGTTCCTGTGTCAGGAAGGATAGTTGATCGAAGACCGCACCGCTACTCAACCAGACTCAATCAACAGAGAAGTATGGACCAGGTTCAGGCAGAATTGGCTGAGATGAGGGCAAACATGGCCCAGTTTATGACTATGATGCAGGGTGTTGTCCAAGGGCAAGAGGAGCTGCGTGCCTTAGCCCAAAGACAAGAAACCGTGATTCCGCAGTCCAACCGTGCTTCGCCGGTGGGCGTGCCTGTTCATGAGAATGCCGCTACTGCTGCTCCCGCCAACGACTATGCTGTGGGTGATGAGTTAAGGGGGATCAGAATCAACGGACAGCCTCTTGCTGCAGAGACTGTTAATGCCAGAGCTACCCGGGCTCCTGTTCGTCATCCTGCTCCCTTTGTTGACAGACAAGAGGACATGTTCACTCTGCTTAGTGAAGATGATGAAGTTGTTGGAAGAGTCGAGGATAGGGATCGCAAAGTTGATGCCCTTGCTGAGAAAATAAGAGCCATGGAATGTCAGAATTCCTTGGGTTTTGATGTGACCAACATGGGTCTGGTGGAAGGGTTGAGGATCCCTTATAAATTCAAAGCACCCTCGTTCGACAAATACAACGGTACTTCTTGCCCTCGCACCCATGTGCAGGCATATTATCGGAAAATCTCTGCTTACACCGATGACGAGAAAATGTGGATGTATTTTTTCCAGGACAGCTTGTCTGGGGCTTTCTTGGATTGGTACATGGAGCTTAAGAGAGATTCTATCCGCTGTTGGAGGGATCTGGGTGAGGCCTTCTTGAGGCAGTACAAACACAACATGGACATGGCACCGAGCCGGACTCAGTTGTAGAGTCTTTGTCAGAAATCAGGTGAAAGCTTCAAGGAGTATGCCCAAAGGTGGCGTGAATTGGCCGCTAGAGTACAACCCCCTATGCTGGAGAGGGAACTTACTGATATGTTCATTGGTACTCTCCAGGGTGTTTTCATGGACTGGATGGGAAGCTGCCCATTCGGTAGTTTTTCAGATGTAGTGATCTGCGGAGAGAGGACAGAGAGTCTGATCAAAGTTGGTAAGATTCAGGATGTGGGGTCCTCGTCTTCGAAGAAACCGTTTGATGGGGCACCTCGTCGGAGAGAGGGTGAAACCAGTGCTATGCAACACGGTAGAAGGATTGTGAATAGAAATCAGTATCATCAGGTTGCTGCTGTGACCATTCCGGCACCTCAACCTCGTCAACAACAGCAACAACAGAGAGTTCAACAACAACCGCCGCAACAACAACAACAACAACAACAACAACAACGTCCGTATCAGCCAAGGCAGACGATGCTTGATCGACGTTTTGACCCATTACCAATGACCTATGCTGAGTTGCTACCTGAGTTGCTCAGATTGGGATTCGTGGAGTTGAGGACAATGGCACCGTTGACAAAGATACCACCTGGGTATGATGCCAACGTGCGTTGTGATTTCCATTCTGGTGCACTGGGGCACCACATTGAAAACTGCAGGGCTTTTCATCATAAAGTCCAGGACCTAATTGACGCTAAAACTATCAATTTTGCTCCTGTGCTGAATGTTGTAAACAACCCTATGCCGCCGCATGGTGCACACAGAGTGAATAATATCGAAGGGGAAGAAGTTGAAGATCTGGTGTTCAGTATTGAAGATGTTCAGACTCCGCTGTCAGTTGTGAAGACTCAGTTATTGAATGGAGGTGTATACCCGGGCTGTTGTGAGGGTTGTGCTGATTGTGCTGAATCTGAGAATGGTTGTGATCGGTTAAGGGCTGGTGTCCAGAGTTTGATGGATGAGGGTTGTTTGCAATTCAGTCGGGCCGTTAGAGGTTGTGGGATGGTGTCAACCGTCACTATCTACTTCAAACCGTCCGAGGGACGTGGCCAAAGGGTTGTTAATGCGCCTACAACTAGTGGTACTCCTGTTACCATTTCTGCCCCTGTAACCGTTAATAATCCAACTACTATTGTTGCTCCGGGCCGAAGGGTTGTTGACAGTAGGGTTGTGCCATGGAGATATGACAATGCTTATCGCAACAATCGAAGGGCTGAGAATCAGACAAGGCCTGTGAATCAAGCGCCTGTGACTATTGGTGTGCCTAGTAGAACTCCTGTGGTTGTGAGTCTAGTTGTGGACAATGTTGGTGGACCAGGAGCTTTTACCAGAAGTGGACGTCTGTTTGCTCCGCAACCGTTAAGAGATAACAATGCCGAGGCACTCGCCAAGGCTAAAGGAAAACAGGCTGTGGTTGATGAAGAGTCGGCTCAGAAGGAGGTGCCCGAGGGTTCATTCGAGAAAGACGTGGAGGAGTTCATGAAAATAATCAAGAAGAGTGACTACAAGATTGTAGATCAGCTGAATCAGACTCCGTCCAAAATTTCTATCCTCTCTTTGCTTCTGTGCTCGGAGGCACACCGTAATGCCCTATTGAAGATGCTGAATCTGGCTTATGTGCCTCAAGAAATTTCTGTCAACCAGCTGGAAGGAGTGATTGCCAACGTGAGCACTAGGCATGGTTTGGGGTTCACAGACCTGGACTTAACGCCTGAGGGTCGTAATCATAACAAGGCCTTGCATATCACCATGGAGTGCAAAGGTGTTGTTTTGTCTCACGTGTTGGTAGACACCGGCTCGTCGCTGAATGTGCTGCCTAAGCAGATTCTGAAAAAAATAGCTGTGGAAGGGGTTGTGCTCACTCCTAGTGATCTGATTGTTCGTGCATTTGACGGATCCAAACGTTCTGTTTTTGGTGAAGTCACCTTGCCAGTGAAAATAGGTCCGGAGGTTTTCGACATTGTCTTCTATGTTATGGACATTCAGCCCGCGTACAGTTGTTTGTTGGGGCGTCCTTGGATTCATGCAGCAGGGGCAGTTTCGTCAACTCTCCACCAAAACCTTCAGTATGTCTGGAACGGTCAGATTGTGACCGTGTGCTGTGAAGAAGATATTCTGGTGAGTCACCTATCCTGTTTCAAATATGTAGAGGTGGATGGCGAGATCCATGAAACCTTATGCCAGGCATTTGAGACTGTTGCTCTTGAGAGGGTGGCTTTTGCTGAGCAGAAGAAGCCAGGTGCCTCAATCGCATCGTACAAGCAGGCCAAGGAGGTTGTTGACTCTGGAAAGTCTGAAGGCTGGGGCAAGATGGTGGATTTGCCTGTCAAAGAGGATAAGTTCGGTATTGGCTATCAACCCTTGCAGACGGAGCAGGGTATGCAGACAGGTTCGAGTACCTTTACCAGCGTTGGGCTGATGAATCACGGTGACGTCTTTGCGGCCAGTAGTGAAGATGGTGATAGTGATTGTGATCTCGACAATTGGGTTCGCCTGTGTGCACCAGGGGAGTCAATCAACAATTGGACGGTAGAAGATGTGGTCCAAGTTACTCTTCAAACAGAGTAATTTTCTTTTGTTTTTTAATTTTGCACAAAACCCTATGTTTTGCCCAAGGCGTAGTGGTTCATTGTAGGGCCTCAACATGTTTTCAATGATTATCATTAATAAAGGACGTTTTGCAAACAATTTTGTGATCCCTGTCTTTCTATTTTTGCTTTTCATTTTTTAAAAATAAAAAATAAAAATGGAAATGTTTTTGTTTTTGTGACTTTCTTGAACTCTTTTTTCTAAAACAAAGCATTAAACATGCAGAAGTGATCTCACGGAATCCACTATGAACAGTTCTGTTATGGCTCAGTATGATTTCAATAATCCCATCTACCAAGCTGAAGAGGAGAGTGAGGAAGACTGTGAACTCCCTAAAGAATTGGTTAGATTGTTGAAGCAAGAGGAGAGGGTCATCCAACCTCATCAGGAGGAGTTGGAGGTTATTAATCTTGGTACCGAGGACGCCAGAAGAGATATTAAGATCGGGGCTGCTTTAAAAGAAGATGTCAAGAGAAGGTTGATTGAGATGCTGAGAGAGTATGTGGAGATATTCGCCTGGTCTTATCAAGATATGCCTGGGTTGGATACTGATATTGTGGTGCACAGACTACCTCTCAGAGAAGATTGTCCTTCAGTTAAGCAGAAGCTTCGGAGAACTAGTCATGATATGGCTGTTAAGATCAAGGAAGAGGTTCAGAAGTAGTTCGATGCGGGTTTCTTGTCAGTAACGACTTATCCCCCGTGGGTGGCCAATATTGTTCCTGTGCCGAAGAAGGATGGCAAAGTCAGGATGTGTGTCGACTACCGGGATCTGAACAGAGCGAGTCCGAAAGATGATTTCCCATTACCTCACATTGACGTATTGGTTGATAACACGGCTCAATCCTCGGTTTTCTCTTTCATGGATGGTTTCTCTGGATATAATCAGATCAAGATGGCGCCAGAGGACATGGAAAAGACGACATTCATTACACCTAGGGGCACGTTCTGCTATAAGGTAATGCCATTTGGGCTGAAGAATGCCGGTGCTACCTATCAAAGGGCTATGATGACTCTCTTTCATGACATGATGCACAAAGAGATTGAAGTGTATGTGGATGATATGATTGCGAAGTCGCAGACAGAAGAGGAGCACCTGGTTAATTTGCAGAAGTTGTTTGACCGACTAAGAAAGTTCAAGCTGAGGCTGAATCCGAACAAGTGTACGTTTGGTGTGAGATCTGGGAAGCTGTTAGGCTTCATTGTCAGTGAGAAAGGGATTGAGGTTGATCCAGCAAAAGTCAAAGCTATTCAAGAAATGCCTGAACCAAAAACAGAAAAGCAGGTTCGTGGGTTTTTAGGGAGATTGAACTACATTGCAAGGTTTGTATCTCACCTAACTGCCACATGTGAACCGATATTCAAATTGCTAAGAAAGAACCAAGCAGTCAGGTGGAATGATGACTGTCAGAAAGCTTTTGACAAGATAAAAGAGTATTTACAGAAACCTCCAATCCTTATTCCTCCCGTTCCTGGGAGACCTCTGATAATGTACCTGTCAGTGACTGAGAACTCGATGGGGTGTGTATTGGGACAGCATGACGAGTCTGGTCGAAAAGAGCATACCATATACTACCTTAGAAAAAAGTTTACCGACTGTGAAATCAAATATTCACAGCTTGAGAAAACTTGATGTGCTTTGGCCTGGGCTGCTCGCCGACTGAGGCAGTATATGTTGAACCATACTACTTTGTTGATTTCTAAGATGGATCCAGTTAAGTACATCTTTGAGAAGTCGGCTCTCATCGGACGTGTTGCCCGTTGGCAGATGATTTTAACAGAATATGATATCCAGTACACGTCGCAAAAGGCCATCAAAGGTAGTATTCTGTCAGACTATCTTGCCGAGCAACCAATTGATGATTATCAGCCGATGATGTTTGAATTCCCTGATGAAGACATCATGTATCTTAAGATGAAAGATTGCGAAGAGCCTCTTGTCGAGGAAGGACCGGATCCTGATGACAAGTGGACATTGATGTTTGATGGGGCTGTGAATGTGAACGGTAACGGTGTTGGTGCAGTGCTGATCAATCCAAAAGGTGCTCATATACCTTTTTCTGCCAGATTGACTTTTGACGTCACCAACAACGAAGCTGAGTATGAGGCTTGTATCATGGGGATAGAAGAAGCCATTGATCTGAGGATCAAGACGCTTGACATTTTTGGAGATTCCGCTCTAGTGATCAATCAGGTTAATGAAGATTGGAATACCAATCAGCCGCATTTGATTCCGTATAGAGATTACACCAGAAGAATACTGACGTTCTTCAAGAAGGTGAAGTTGTATCATGTCCCCCGGGATGAGAATCAGATGGCTGATGCCTTGGCTACGTTATCTTCTATGATCAAAGTTCATTGGTGGAATCATGTGCCACATGTTGCGGTGAATCGACTCGAGAGTCCTGCGTATGTGTTTGCAGCCGAGTTTGTTGTTGATGAGAAGTCGTGGTATTATGATATCAAGAACTTCCTCAAGATTCAGGAGTATCCTGAAGGTGCGTCGAAGAATGACAAGAAAACCCTGAGAAGGCTAGCTGGAAGCTTTTATTTGAATTAGGATGATGTGTTGTACAAGAGAAACTTCGACATGGTCTTGCTCAGATGCGTGGATAGACACGAAGCAGACATGTTGATGCAAGAAGTGCATGAAGGTTCGTTTGGTACCCATGCTGGTGGTCATGCAATGTCCAAGAAATTGTTGAGAGTCGGTTATTACTGGATGACTATGGAATCCGATTGTTTCAAGTACGCTCGGAAGTGCCATAAGTGTCAAATCTATGCTGATAAGGTGCATGTACCACCAAGCCCTCTGAATGTCATGAATTCGCCTTGGCCGTTCGCCATGTGGGGCATTGATATGATTGGGAAGATCGAGCCTACTGCTTCTAATGGACATCACTTCATCTTGGTTGCGATTGATTACTTCACCAAGTGGATGGAAGCAGCTTCCTATGCTAATGTTACCAAACAAGTGGTTGCCCGGTTCATCAAGAAGGAAATCATCTGTCGTTATGGCGTTCCTGAGAGAATCATCACTGACAATGGTTCGAATCTCAATAACAAGATGATGAAAGAGCTTTGTAAAGATTTCAAGATTGAACATCACAATTCTTCTCCTTACAGACCGAAGATGAATGGTGCTGTAGAGGCGGCAAACAAGAATATCAAGAAGATTGTGCAGAAGATGGTCGTGACGTACAAGGATTGGCCTGAGATGCTGCCTTTCGCTTTGCATGGGTACCGTACCTCAGTACGTACGTCGACCAGGGCAACCCCGTTCTCCCTTGTGTATGGTATGGAAGCAGTCCTACCTGTTGAAGTGGAGATTCCATCTCTGAGAGTCTTGTTAGATGTCAAGCTTGACGAAGCCGAATGGATTCGAACAATGTTTAACGAGTTAAGCCTTATCGAAGAGAGACGGCTAGCAGCTGTATGCCATGGGCAGTTGTATCAGAGAAGGATGAAGAGAGCCTTTGATCAGAAAGTGCATCCTCGAAGCTATCAGACTGGTGATCTAGTTTTGGAGAGGATCCTTCCTCCCGGTACAGATAACAGGGGCAAGTGGACTCCTAATTACGAAGGTCCATATGTTGTGAAGAAGGTTTTCTCCGGTGGAGCCTTGATGCTTACAACTATGGATGGTGAAGATTTTCCGTCCCCTGTTAACTCAGATGTAGTCAAAAAATACTTCGCGTAAATTGACCCGCTGGACAAAAAGAATAAAAGAGTCCAGGCAAAAAAGGGCATCCCGGCGAACCAAAAAACAGAAAGAAAAGGTTCGGGCAAAAATTAGGGATAAAAATGAAAAGAATTTGTACACCCGGTAAGTCGAAAACCCGCAAGGGCGGCTTAGGCAAAAATGGATATCCCTGTGGATTGAATACCCGAAAGGGCGATCCAGGTAAAAGAGGGATTAAAGCGAAGACTACAGTCTGAGTTATCTGTATTTCATCGCGCTTCATCGTCTACCATCTCCAAATATGTAATCGGTCCAGTCATTCTTCTCAGAAAGCAAGGGAGTTGGTAGGAAAATTGATGATCTGTGAGTTATAACAGAATTGGGAAATAGTGGATGCCGTGTTCACATTGCCATTAAGATAGATTTTTCCTTTTGTGCGCATTTACCTCTTTCTAGGAATTGCTTCCCAATGTATTCGCCTTTTCAGGCCCATTTTCAATCAATAAAAGTCGTTATTCAGATAAATAGCTCTCCTTTTTTTATTTTACTGTTTTGTTTGCAAAAACGTCCGAATTTTTGATAAACATTGCATATAAAAACATGAAGGCTAAACAATAACGTGCAGAAAGATAAAACATTTGAAAATCATTTTGAATGTCGAGGACACTTGAGCGTATCTTGTCCATACGACCCCTGGGGCATGTATGTTGTGCTGTTTTGCAGGTTGTTGTCTGTGAGGACAATTCCCCAGCAGATATTTCCCCAGTTGAGTTCCCAGATGAGTTTGTATTGATGGATTATCCCCACTAAGTCGGAAGGATGTGGTATCCCCAGCGGAGGTATCAGTAGAGTAGTTCTATTCCCCAACAGTCTGGTTTGAAGTACTGCTATCCCCAGTGTGGTAGTGAACGCTCGTCCCCGGAAGGGTTGTGGATGTCTATCTCCAACGTGGTCTGGTATGTTATTTTCCCCACCAGAGTTGTGCTTTTCCTCAGCAGAGTGGTGAATGCCTGTCCCCATCAGGGTTGTAAAGTTTTCCCTAGCAGATCTCCCGAGCAGAGGTTTATGTTGATGGTTTTCCCCAGCAGGTTCCCCGAGTGGATCAGGTTCGGTGAAAATTATCTCCAGCATAGTTTATCCTACCTGTGGGTAGCTCTCCCCAGTGAAGTCGCCTTGTTTGTTCCCCAAGCGGAGTCCCCGAGTGGATTGGGATCCTTTCCCCAGCAGCAGTGTTATTTCTCCAGCATGAGTGGGAAGTCGGTGTTCTCCCCGCAGAGTATTCTTCAGACAGAGCCTCCCCACAGAGATGGAGTATCTGATCAGTCAGCTCCCCAGCGGAGTTTTCATTATTTGCATTTGGCATGTAGTGATCATTGCATCCTTAAAATTGCGTAGCATTTCCATTCGATACGGAGCATTACGCCATAGAAAAATTCAAACATATGCATTCATGTGTTGAAACCAGTCATACCATATCCCCGGCAGAGGAGGATCTTTGTTCAACATTTGTATAGCACGTTTGCTACAGTTGCTCCTGACCGCATTCAGGATTGATATCCCCCAAAGAGGTTTATTTCCTCATCCGTTGGTGAAAGGAAAACTTGATTCTCCCTAGTGAGATCCCCAGCAAGTGTTTAGCCTTGCCCTGACATATGTAGATGTCATCTTGTGATACTGGTAAGTGTCATGTCAGCACCCGCGTGTGTTCTTTCTTTGGTGTCGGTAAACACCACTCTTTCGGTGTCGGTAAACATCGAGTCTCACCCCAGTCATCGGTAAATGTCTGGTCGTCTTTCTTTGGTGTCGGTAAACACCATTCTTTCGGTGTCGGTAAACATCGAGTCCTACCCAGTCATCGGTAAATGTCTGGTCTTTTTTTGATGTCGGTAAACATCATCGTCCGATGTTCGTAGCATATTTTCTTCCCCAGAAGAGTCACCTCTCCGTTGGTGTCGATAAACGTTGAGTTCTTCCCGATCGTCCGTTGACGTTTGGTTGATTAGATTTTCCCCACAGATCGTCCGTTGAGGTCTGTTCCACCTCTCCGTTGGTGTCGATAAACATTGAGTTTTTCTTATGCGTCCACTGACGTATAGTTGTACCCCTCCCCAAGAGTCACCTCTCCGTTGGTATCGATAAACGCTGAGTTTTTCCTATTCGTCCGTTGACGTATAGTTGTTCTCCAATCAGATTCACCTCTCCGTTGGTGTCGATAAACGATGAGTTTTTCCTATTCGTCCGTCGATGTATAGTTGTGTTAACATTTTCCCCAGTATTCACCTCTCCGTTGGTGTCGATAAACGTTGAGTGTCTGCCTAGTCGTCCGTTGACGTCTAGTTGTACATCCTATTTCCCAGTCATCGGTAAATGTCTGGTCATCTTTGTTTGATGTCGGTAAGCATCATCTTTCGATGTCGGTAGACGTCGAGTCTATCCCAGTCATCGGTCAATGTCTAGTAAATCCCCAGCCAGAGATTCCCAGTAGAGTCGTCGGTAAACGTCCTATTTGGTTTCCGATTGCAGGTACTTGTCTTCCTTCCCTAGTGAAGTGTTCACCTCTCCGTTGGTGTCGATAAACGTCGAGCTTCTCCCTGTCGTCCGTTGACGTCTGGTCGAGTCTTTCCCAGTCATCTGTTGATGTCTGTTCACCTCTCCGTTGGTGTCGATAAACATCGAGCTTCTCCCTTTCGTCCGTTGACGTCTGGTCGAGTCCTTCCCAGTCATTCGTTAATGTCTGGTCACCTCTCCGTTGGTGTCGATAAACGATGAGTTTTTCCCTTTCGTCCGTTGACGTTTGGTTGTGTCCTTTCTTTTGATAAAAATCAAAATCCCCTAGGAGTCGTCGGTAAACGTCTTGTCTGGTTGCTTGGCTTTCTTTTAAGTCATCCCCCGCAGTGTGCAAATTTCTACGGTTCTTTGGTATTCAATCCCTGTTTACCCTGAAGGTCTGACAGACGTTGCTCTCATCCGTTCGGGCTCCCAGTTGATTGAATAGGGGCAGCTGTAGCACCTCAAATTTGCACCTTCCATTTTGTATATACATTTTCATGTTTAGGTCATTAACATTGCATTGTCCATTGCATAGTTTATCAAGTCATCAGTCAAGACTGGTCAGGAGATCCAGTTGGGCAAGCAAGCAAGTGCATTTTCTATGGAAGCAAAGCCCTAGGGTTGGTTCAATAAGTTCATATGACCTAGGGATCATTTTGAAGTGATTTGGTCAAGCATTGGATGTTCAAAGCTCATCAGTTCATGATCAATTCATCTGAAACCCTAGAAAGTCAACCAAAGTCAACTGTCAATTCAATCATGGATTTGAAGGTGGGAGATGGTTAGAGATGCCTCATTCATGTCCATACAAGTCTCATTTGACATTTCAAACATCAACATTGAAGAATTTGAGGTCAGATCAAAACTTTCCAAAAATAGTAAGTGACCTGTAATTTGAAATTGCCAAAAATGGAAAGGTTTTCTCCTCAAGATGACATGACCAAGAAAGCTTCAAATGAAATTATGTCCAACATGAAAGTTGTAGATCTTGCTCTCCCATTTCCAAAACGTCCAATATCATGAATTTCTCATGTGTGGTTGAAGAGATATGGATCAATCATGGCCAAGTGAACATGGAACTTCAAACATGCATAACTTTCAAACCAAAAGGCCAAATGAAGTGGTTCTTTTTGGTACATTCATGTTTTGACCTCTACTATCCAAAACATACATCACATGCCATGCATTCTCATTACATGATCATTTGCATTTTCACTTAATTTTTGGAGGGAATTTTCAAATTTAAAAATAATGCATTGTTTGAACATGGCAACACTTGCATTGGCCTCCAAACAGAATTTCAAGTGGATTTGGCCATATTTTCGTGCACTGTTCCATTGATTTTCCCATGCATAAGGTGAAATGGTAAATTTGCATTTACACTCTCATTTCCCTAATCCAATTACAAAAGGCTTGAGTGTGATTAACATCATGATTAGGAGGGAGTATAAAGGGCTAAGCATAACTGTTTCTGCATAATCACATTCACTTTTTCAGATCTAGATCCATTTTCTTGAAAAAAATTTCTCTCAAACTTTTTTCAATTTTCTTCAAATACATTGCATATCTCTTGATCCATTCATCATCTAGATGCATTATGGAGCATGTTTGAAGCAAGAACCAAAGCAATTCATGCAGATTTGAAGCAGCTCGAAGCTTGCATTCAACAATGGTGAAATCTGGTTTTGGAGAGATCAAGCACGATTAAGCCTTCATTCTTCATCCAATCAACTCCACAAGCACTTTGGAAGATCTGTTTGAGCTTTTCAAGGCCTGAATCAAGCTATTCCAATTCTGTCTTCTTCAAGAGGTCAGAAATCGTATCTCTCCATTCTTAAATTGCTTATGCTAGTTTTGTAGATCTTTGAACACTGGTTAAACTAAGCTTTATTTCATGAAAATCCATGCCAAATTGAGTTAGTTATGCTGATTTGAAGATTCACATGTGAAACTTGTTTACTTCGATTTGTTCATGTTAGTGAGAATTAGATTAAATCATGCCTGGATTAGTGATGAGTGATGAGAGATGAACACGTTGATGTGCTTATTTTGTGAATCTGAGACTTTTGTTCTTGAGCGTGCATGAACATGATGAACTGGATGAAGATGATGAAATATTTTTCCAGAAAACCGTGTTTGATCCGTTTATGATGTGTAATCCGTGTTTGCATGTGTTTTTGGAATAGCTGGACATGTATTGGTCCATTTGGCGTATGCGTGGCAAGATGATTGGCCATAAGCGCTTGACTGTGCCACATAGGATAAGTGAAACAACTGCGTTTCACATGCTGGCGCGCTAGGATTCAAATTTTAACTCACTTTGATTCCCCGTGCCAGCAGAAATTCAAATGCCATTCACATTTTCTCTTTTCCCTCCATACCACATTCATACATGCTTCTTCATGTTTTTTTATTTTTTCTTTCACTTTAAAAATTCACAAATAATTGAATAATGATCCAAAAAATATGGGAATTTTTGCATTAGGTCACATTTTGTGCCTAGCTGGTTTTGATTATTTTTCCAGAAATTGTGCTTAGCTGAAAATTTATTTTGTCTAGGGTTTGTGCACATGTATGTTTTCTTGACCTTGCTTTTCTATTTCATTTGTGAAATGATGGTTATTTATCCAATGCCTATGAAATTTGACATGATGAAACTAGACTTAATGCTGGACGTTTTTGTGTTGAGTTTGCATTTTTACCATTTGTGGTTGCTGATTTATGCTCATGTGAATGTAGGTGTGACAATGTGTGTCACACCTTTGCTTGCTCAACTTGATTAATTGATTTTCCATGCCAAATAAATTCCAAATGCTTTGATTTTTTGTATGATGCTTGATATGGATGTGTTGATTGATCATGAATTTTCTTGGAATTTTTGGATTCATTTCTGATTTGTTTGAGATTTGTCATTCTGGATGGTCATTTGTGCACTTTTGAATGGTCTTGAATTTCATTGGTTTGTGAAATGCTTGTGCTTTATCATATGAATGTGAAAGTTTGCGCACTCCTTCTAGTCATGTTAAAGTTTGTTTTGGCTTTGGTTTGAGGTTTTTACCTTGTTCCATTTCTGTTTTAGGCTTGTGCTAAGTTGATGTGCCAAGATGTGTCACCAATATGCTTGTTTGTGCTTACCTTTCCTTATGTAATTTCTTTACCATGCCTAATGTTGCTCAAATGCCTTGATTTTTTGTGTGTTGATCATGTTCTGTGTTTTGTTTAGCCATGATTTTTGTTGAGATTAATTGAATCATTTTTGAATTAATGTGCATTTGTTCATTCTGTTGTCACAATATGCTTTTAACTTGCATACCTTGCCATACTTGATTTGTGAAATGAATTTGGTGCATGCTATTGACATGAGACCTTTTGGATTGTGTTCTTAATTGATTGAGGTTGATTCATGTTGAATTTCGTGTTCTGTTTTGAAATTTTTCTCCCTCTTTGACCCTAGGCCTTGCCCTAGTGGTTTGTTGCTTATGTTTGAGCTTTGATTTAAGGATAAGAAACACATGGCCATAATGGGATTGATTCACTCATTTGGATGGATTATTTGGTTGATATTGGTTAAACCTTGAGTTGTTTTGTAGGTGGATTTTAGCTCATTTGAGTTGAGCTTGTGGCTTGCACCTTGTTGCATTGCTTGTTTGATTGTGTACTGTTGACTGTTGACTATTGGTTGTCTGTTTGACTTTTTGAGTTGTGTACTGATTGAGTTAGATTTTTTCAGGTACATAAGTTGCTTAAGTTCTTTTGAACTTTCTTTTGCTTTGCTTGGTTGCTTAACCATTTGAGGTATAACTCTCTGACTTCATGTAGTCTGGAAGACCTGTCCTGTTACTTGGGCAGGCACCTGTCTGAAGCCCTCCTTAAGAGGCAATGCTTGTGTTTTTTTATCTTTGTGCTAAGCAGGAAAAGTCCTTTGATAAGGCAATTGGCAGATAAAAGAGATGTGTAATCCATCTCCTGCTATTCAGTGTGTCATCCACCTTGCTCACACACCTTGTGTTGATGGATTGTGGATATTAACCCAAGAACTTTGTTGAGTCAGTCATATATGGAGAAGAGTTCCTACTTTCTGAACTCCCACACTTTCATTTGTATGAAGCTCTCCCAGGCCAGGGATAAGAGTTGTGAGGTCTTATCCTCACTTCCCATTTCATCTGCTTCACCCTAACTCTCAATGTTAGGGTTAAGAGCTAACTACACCCGATTCCAGTTGGCTTGTGTTTCACAGCCTAACCTTGTGTGAGCCCACTTTGTTTGTATATAGTGTGTGCTAATTGTGTGAATGTTTGCTTTGCCTGTGCTGTTTAGGATAGCTTGCTCCTTGTGTAAGTTAGATAGAACCCTTAACATAGGGATCGTATGTGTAACACCCTTCTAAATACCCCAAAATATTTAATTAAAAATAATAACATATCAATCAGAGTAATTATGCCCCGAAGGGTGTCACACAATCATTTCACAACAATTATCAAAATATCCTGTCATGCTCATTGATTAAATCAAAATAAGACTCTTTTGCATAATTCGCAGCGGATACAAAACATCGACATTCAAATCATGTACTACATTACATGTAAAGTTGATCAACAACTAAATTAAAACATAGTCAAACATCCCTTCCCGATGTTACATCTACCAGAGCATGACCCACTAAGGACGACACTAGACTCCATAGCACTAGCTTCTACTCAACTCACTGCTCGTTACCTGAAAAACAGTGTAAGGGTGAGTTCCTCAATCGATATAATAAGCATTATACAACATCATGTAATGTTAAGTAAATAACGCATTAATTCACCCTAACCAGACTACACATTCAGCAACGACAGTAGCCGTTCAAACATCATATTCAACAGTAACATAAAGCATATGTATAATCTCAACCATACTCAACATCAACAATACAACACACAACACACATATAATACTGGAATACATCCATTCATATTATATGCCATACATTCATTATGCAATGAGACTCCACACATGCGGTACCGACTATTCTTGAACATACAGTTCAAGCTCACCGATCAAATCCAGATACGGCTACTAAGCTCACTAGTCCCACTCATTTGAGATCTAATGACTCACTCACTAATTCCTCACCGTGGGAATTAGCTACAGCCCCGAAGGCTAGACTATGCACACTAATCATCTAGCATGCAAACATCAACAACAAATCCACAATGATTCTCTCACTAATTCCTCACCATGGGAATTAGCTACAGCCCCAAAGGCTAGAATATGCATGCTAATCACCTAGCAATGCAACAACAACAGCAACAATTCAAGAATAGACATAAGCTCACACTCTAAGCCATAAAACAGTCTATTCACAAATGCATACATAACTGATACATTCACAACATCATGCTTATCATCACACGTCATTAATACATTTTATCACAAAAGCATATCACATCATGCCACATAATCAAATACAGTATTAGCACACTCTACCAATACCTATACTACTCAAAACAACGGGAAATGACCCCTGCTACATCATACATCAGCTAAGTACATCACTCAGCCTAAACAACCAAAAACTGCACAACAACAGCACAGAAAATCACAATTCTGCCCATACGCGTATTGCCTATGCCCATACGCGTATTGCCCAAACCTGACCAAGTCCATACGCGTAATGCCCACTCTCATACGCGTATTGCGCATTTCCTCGCCCAACTCATACGCGTATTGCCTGTCCCATACGCGTATGCTACGCGTAACAATCTCCCATTACGCGTACCAACAGAGACCAATTTACGTTCAAAATATCATCTTCCCCATCCATACGCGTATTGCCTAGTGCCATACGCGTACCAGCCATCTCATACGCGTATTGCCTAGAGCCATACGCGTATGACCAGAAACCAGATTTCCAGATCTGCAATGGCTTTCTCTGCTACGAGATCTATCCAATTCATCCTTCCACAGTCCAAATTTCACACAAAATCCCTCATATCACCTAGCACGAATCATCCCCTATTCGATTTCACAAATCCTAACATCATTACATATAATTTCTACGAATTCCTTCGATTAAAAATCCCAATTTCGTTCATCCAATATTTCACCATTTTCAGCATACATCACTCTAATCAGAGGTAAAACAATAGTTTATTACTACCCAGTACATATCATCCCATAATACCCGTTAATCGATGATAAACCCCCTTACCTGAGTTAATCCGGCAGTCTCCGAGCTCCAAGCTTTTCCTTCCTTCAACCTTCGTTCTCTGGCTTTTTGCCCTTTTTGCTTCTTTTCCCTTTTCACGTGAAAATAACCTTTTTACCACAAATGGGACTTTTTAGTATTCCAACTTATTTTATTCCAATAAAATAATAACCCAATAATTATTATTCCAAAATAATAATAATAATCCAAACTTCCAATTATTCAATTAAATCAATAAATAAAATATTAATTTAAATTAAATAATTATCTTATTTTAATTGGGGTGTTACAACTCTCCCCCACTAAAAGAGTTTTCGTCCTCGAAAACATACCTCAAGCGAACAACTCCGGATAAGACTCCTTCATCTGGCTCTCAAGTTCCCAAGTCACATTGCCACCTGCTGGTCCTCCCCAAGCTACCTTCACTAAGACAATCTCTTTACCCCGCAACTGCTTCAACTCTCGATCCTCGATCCTCATAGGTGATGTTTCCACAGTCAGGTTATCTCTCACCTGTACATCATCTACTTGGACTACATGCGACGGATCATGAATGTATCTCCTCAACTGAGACACATGGAAAACATCATGCAAATTCGCAAGTGACGGCGGTAAAGCGATACGATAGGCTACCTCCCCTATCCTCTCCAAAATCTGATAAGGACCAATAAATCGAGGTGTCAACTTCTTTGACTTCAAAGCTCGACCAACACCAGTTATCGGAGTAACACGAAGAAACACATGATCTCCCTCTTGGAACTCAAGTGACTTCCTCCTCTTATCATGATAACTCTTCTGACGACTCTGAGCAATTCTCATCTTATCCTGAATCATCTTAATCTTTTCCGTAGTTTGTTGAACAATCTCCGGTCCAACCACAGCACTCTCACCGGACTCATACCAACATAAAGGTGTCCGACATCTCCTACCGTACAAAGCTTCAAACGGTGCCATACCAATACTCGAATGAAAACTATTGTTGTAGGTAAACTCAATCAAAGGCAAATAACCATCCCAAGCACCTCCCTTTTCCAAAACACAAGCTCTCAAAAGATCCTCTAATGACTGAATCGTCCTCTCAGTCTGACCATCAGTCTGCGGATGATATGCAGAACTCAATCTCAGCTTAGTTCCCAAAGCTCTCTGCAAACCTTCCCAAAATTTCGATGTAAATCTAGGATCTCTGTCCGAAACAATACTCGACGGAATACCATGCAAACTTACAATCTTCTCAATATACAACTCGGCTAATCTCTCTAACGGATAATCCATTCTGATCGGAATAAAATGAGCCGACTTCGTCAATCTATCCATAATCACCCAAATAGCTTCAAAATTCTTACTTGTCCTCGGTAAACCAGAAACAAAATCCATACTGATACTATCCCACTTCCACTCTGGAATAGCCAACGGTTGCATTAGCCCAGACGGCTTCTGATGCTCAATCTTTGACTTCTGACAAGTCAAACAGGAATAAACAAAACTCGCAATTTCTCTCTTCATTCCCGGCCACCAAAATAACTTCTTCAAATCATGATACATCTTCGTAGCTCCAGGATGCATACTCAAGCCACTACGATGTCCTTCCTCCAGGATACTCTTCTTAAGTTCAGTAACATCCGGAATGCACACCCGACTACCAAATTTCAAAATACCATTTTCATCAACTCTGAATTCACCACCTTGATCTTGATTCACTAAAGTCAACTTGTCAACCAAAAGCACATCGGATTTCTGACCCTCTCTGATCTCATCCAGAATCCCACTCGTTAACTTCAACATTCCCAATTTAACACTATTGTGAGTACTCTCACACACCAAACTCAAGTCTCTAAACTGCTCAATTAAATCCAATTCCTTAACCATTAACATAGACATATGCAATGATTTCCGACTCAATGCATCAGCCACTACGTTTGCTTTACCCGGATGGTAATTCAAACCAAAGTCATAATCCTTCAGAAATTCTAACCATCTCCTCTGTCTCATATTCAGCTCTTTCTGATCAAACAAATACTTTAAACTTTTATGGTCACTGAAAACTTCAAATCTTGATCCATACAAATAATGCCTCCACAACTTCAGAACAAATACCACGGCTGCCAACTCTAAATCGTGCGTCGGATAGTTCCTCTCATGAACCCTCAGTTGTCTCGAAGCATAAGCTATAACCTGCTTATTCTGCATCAACACACCACCCAAACCCAACAATGAAGCATCACAGAAAACCTCAAATGATTCCGACGAACTCGGTAATATCAGAATAGGAGCAGTAGTCAACCTTCTCTTTAACTCTTGGAAACCTTCTTCACATTTTGAATCCCAAACAAACGCTTGCCCCTTTCTAGTCAACATTGTCAACGGTAACGCCAACTTGGAAAATCCCTCAATGAATTTTCTATAATAACCAGCCAAACCAAGAAAACTTCGAATCTCAGCAACAGACTTAGGAGCTTCCCACTTAGATACCGCTTCTATCTTAGAAGGATCAACAGCAACACCGCCTCTTGAAATCACATGACCAAGAAAACTAACCTCTTCTAACCAAAATTCACACTTTGACAGTTTAGCAAATAACTTCTTTTCTCGCAGAACTCCTAAAACCACTCTCAAATGCTCAGCATGCTCTTCTTCAGATTTCGAATACACCAAAATGTCATCAATAAACACCACCACAAACTTGTCCAGGTACGGATGGAAAATCCTATTCATATACTCCATAAATACTCCAGGCGCATTGGTCACACCAAAAGGCATTACAGAATACTCATAATGTCCATACCTTGTTCTGAAAGCAGTCTTCTGAATATCCTCAGTTTTCACACGTATCTGATGATACCCAGATCTCAAATCTATTTTGCTGAACACACTCGCACCAACCAACTGATCCATCAAATCATCAATCCTCGGCAAAGGATACCGATTCTTGATCGTCACTTTATTCAATTGCCTGTAGTCCACACACAACCTCATAGTACCTTCTTTCTTCTTAACCAATAACACTGGTGCACCCCACGGTGACACACTCGGACGAATAAATTTCTTATCCAATAGATCCTCCAGCTGACTCTTCAATTCCGCTAACTCAACAGCAAACATCCGGTACGGAGCCATCGATATCGGTCTAGTACTAGGTACCAAATCAATCGAGAACTCAACTTCACGCTCTGGCGGCAATTCATTCACTTCTTCCGGAAACACATCAGGAAAATCACACACCACTGCCAGATCGCAAATCACCAGTTTATCTTTAACCTCCAAAGTCGCTAACAGCATAAACAACTCTGCCCCATCTGTTACTGCCTCATCCACTTGCCTCGCTGATAGAAACAAATCCTTTCCTTCCTCAACCTCAGGAAATATCACAGTCTTATCAAAACAATTGATAGAAACTCGGTTAAACACCAACCAGTTCATACCCAAGATAACATCAATCTGCACTAGTGGAAGACACACAAGGTCTATCCCAAAGTCTCTACCAAAAATACTCAACGGACAACTTAAACAAACTGAAGTAGTAGTCACTGAACCCTTCGCAGGAGTATCAATCACCATACTTCCAAGCATCTCAGATATCTCTAACTTAAGTTTCACAGCACAATCCAAAGATATAAAAGAATGAGTAGCACCGGTGTCAATAATAGCTACAAGAGGAAAGCCATTAATATAACACGTACCTCGGATCAACCGATCATCTGCAGAAGTCTCCGAACCCGATAAAGCAAAGACCTTGCCTCCTGACTGATTCTCTTTCTTTGGCTTAGGACACTGTGGACTGATATGACCCAACTCTCCACAGTTGAAACAAGTTACAGTCTTCAACCGACACTCTGCAGCCAAATGACCACCTTTACCACACTTGAAACACTTCATCTCAGCACTGGTACACTCATGGACACGATGTCCAGCCCGACCACATCTATAACACTTAACAGGAGCACTAGAGTCTCCCCCACTAGGCCTCTTCATCCCACTCTGCCTCTGAAAACCTTTGCCAGCTGCATACGGTTTTCCACGATCAATCTGATTCTTGCCTTTCCTATCAACCCTCTGCTGATAGCTCTCTGCTCTGGCCTTGGAATCCTGTTCAAAAATCCTGCAACAGTCAACCAAATCAGAAAACACTCTAATCCTTTGATACCCAATAGCCTGCTTGATCTCGGGACGCAACCCGTTCTCAAACGTCACACACTTTGAAAATTCCCCAGTAGCCTCAGCATAGGGAGTGTAATACTTTGACAGCTCTGTGAACTTAGCAGCATACTCCGTAACAGACCTGTTACCCTGCTTCAATTCCAAGAACTCTATCTCTTTCTTTCCTCTGACATCCTCTGGAAAGTACTTCCTCAGAAATCTCTCTCTGAACACAGCCCAAGTAATCTCAGCATTCCCAGCAGTTTCTAACTCAGTGCGGGTAGCAACCCACCAATCATCTGCTTCTTCTGACAGCATATGCGTACCGAACCTGACCTTCTGGTTATCAGCACACTCAGTTACTCTGAAGATCCTCTCGATCTCTTTCAACCACTTCTGAGCGCCATCTGGATCGTATGCTCCCTTAAACATTGGAGGATTGTTCTTCTGGAACTCACTCAACTGACGGGCAGCTCCCATTCCCACAACATTCGGATTCCCTCCAAGTACTCCAGCTAGCATACCCAGAGCCTCAGCAATTGCAGCATCATCTCTACCTCTTCCAGCCATCTCTATTCTGAAAACCCAACAAGCTAAAACAATAAGTACTGATAGGGTTACACAACGCCTATCCCGTACAGGGGAAACAGAATAATTACGACTCGACCTGACCGACTATGCTCTGATACCACTAATGTAACACCCTTCTAAATACCCCAAAATATTTAATTAAAAATAATAACATATCAATCAGAGTAATTATGCCCCGAAGGGTGTCACACAATCATTTCACAACAATTATCAAAATATCCTGTCATGCTCATTGATTAAATCAAAATAAGACTCTTTTGCATAATTCGCAGCGGATACAAAACATCGACATTCAAATCATGTACTACATTACATGTAAAGTTGATCAACAACTAAATTAAAACATAGTCAAACATCCCTTCCCGATGTTACATCTACCAGAGCATGACCCACTAAGGACGACACTAGACTCCATAGCACTAGCTTCTACTCAACTCACTGCTCGTTACCTGAAAAACAGTGTAAGGGTGAGTTCCTCAATCGATATAATAAGCATTATACAACATCATGTAATGTTAAGTAAATAACGCATTAATTCACCCTAACCAGACTACACATTCAGCAACGACAGTAGCCGTTCAAACATCATATTCAACAGTAACATAAAGCATATGTATAATCTCAACCATACTCAACATCAACAATACAACACACAACACACATATAATACTGGAATACATCCATTCATATTATATGCCATACATTCATTATGCAATGAGACTCCACACATGCGGTACCGACTATTCTTGAACATACAGTTCAAGCTCACCGATCAAATCCAGATACGGCTACTAAGCTCACTAGTCCCACTCATTTGAGATCTAATGACTCACTCACTAATTCCTCACCGTGGGAATTAGCTACAGCCCCGAAGGCTAGACTATGCACACTAATCATCTAGCATGCAAACATCAACAACAAATCCACAATGATTCTCTCACTAATTCCTCACCATGGGAATTAGCTACAGCCCCAAAGGCTAGAATATGCATGCTAATCACCTAGCAATGCAACAACAACAGCAACAATTCAAGAATAGACATAAGCTCACACTCTAAGCCATAAAACAGTCTATTCACAAATGCATACATAACTGATACATTCACAACATCATGCTTATCATCACACGTCATTAATACATTTTATCACAAAAGCATATCACATCATGCCACATAATCAAATACAGTATTAGCACACTCTACCAATACCTATACTACTCAAAACAACGGGAAATGACCCCTGCTACATCATACATCAGCTAAGTACATCACTCAGCCTAAACAACCAAAAACTGCACAACAACAGCACAGAAAATCACAATTCTGCCCATACGCGTATTGCCTATGCCCATACGCGTATTGCCCAAACCTGACCAAGTCCATACGCGTAATGCCCACTCTCATACGCGTATTGCGCATTTCCTCGCCCAACTCATACGCGTATTGCCTGTCCCATACGCGTATGCTACGCGTAACAATCTCCCATTACGCGTACCAACAGAGACCAATTTACGTTCAAAATATCATCTTCCCCATCCATACGCGTATTGCCTAGTGCCATACGCGTACCAGCCATCTCATACGCGTATTGCCTAGAGCCATACGCGTATGACCAGAAACCAGATTTCCAGATCTGCAATGGCTTTCTCTGCTACGAGATCTATCCAATTCATCCTTCCACAGTCCAAATTTCACACAAAATCCCTCATATCACCTAGCACGAATCATCCCCTATTCGATTTCACAAATCCTAACATCATTACATATAATTTCTACGAATTCCTTCGATTAAAAATCCCAATTTCGTTCATCCAATATTTCACCATTTTCAGCATACATCACTCTAATCAGAGGTAAAACAATAGTTTATTACTACCCAGTACATATCATCCCATAATACCCGTTAATCGATGATAAACCCCCTTACCTGAGTTAATCCGGCAGTCTCCGAGCTCCAAGCTTTTCCTTCCTTCAACCTTCGTTCTCTGGCTTTTTGCCCTTTTTGCTTCTTTTCCCTTTTCACGTGAAAATAACCTTTTTACCACAAATGGGACTTTTTAGTATTCCAACTTATTTTATTCCAATAAAATAATAACCCAATAATTATTATTCCAAAATAATAATAATAATCCAAACTTCCAATTATTCAATTAAATCAATAAATAAAATATTAATTTAAATTAAATAATTATCTTATTTTAATTGGGGTGTTACAGTATGCATGACAACTTCTAGGCTCGAGTCGTAGTCTCCCTAGTAGTTTGTGTCTCCCTTTGTATCTGATTAGGCTAGTCCTTTTCCCTGCGTAGGGGAACTACGTCGCCCTGATCCTCATACCAGATGAGGTACGTAGGCAGGAGATGAGCTGATCTCTCCGGGCGCCCTTTTTGTTTTTAACCCCTTTCTTGTGTGTGTTAGGAGATGGATGTAAGACCAGTGATTGGCATTCCGTATCCTATTGTTGTGTGCTTGGAGTCCGATGTAAGTCCAGCGATTGGCATTTGGTTTCCAGTGTGTGTTTGTTGGTTCAGAGTCTGATGTAAGTCCAGCGATTGGCATTCGGTTTCCATGTTTGCCTGTTTGTTTCGAGTCTGACGTAAGTCCAACGATTGGCAGTCGGTTTCCTGTGTGGTTTTGTTTGGCGTGCGTTAGCCGAGCTACGAGTACTCTGATTTTTCTCTAGTCCGAAAAGATACGTATGCATAGGATGCGACATCCTAGCGAGCATGTTTCCCCTGTCCCGAACTACGTCGACTCTAATGTCTTCGCCTGACAGACTACGTAGTCCCAGGATGCGATATCCTGCCGAGTTAGTTTCTTTTGTTTTCTGTGTCTCTTTTCAGCCAGTGTTTGACGTTTGAGCAGTGTTTAGCAACCTTTATCCTTCCTTTTGTGCGTGGATCCCGTCGAGTACGACGGATGCGTAGGGGTGCTAATACCTTCCCTTCGCATAACCGACTCCCGATCCCATCTCTCTTTGGTCACGAGACCATGTCTTTTCCAGGTTTACTTCGAGCATTTCCTTTCCCTCTTTTAGGATAAATAACACACGGTGGCGGCTCTGTTGTCTTGTCTTCCCGCCGGTTTTTCGCGTAATGCGACAGATAGGGAAGCCAATGAACTCACCAGTAGTGTCGACGGAGGGTGCTTGGTGAGATAGAGAAGAAGTTGGCGACAAGGGAGTATAGTCTGTAACATGGTGAGATGGCTCACCAGAAGCATCAGCCTGTTTGAAGAGAAAAAAGATGTTTGTAAGAAAAGTCCAGCAATTCAAGGAAAAAGATAGTAAAAGAAGTGATTACCCGTGTCGGTGTAGGGAGAACGACATCCGGATTTCCTTCCTCCAAGACAGCAGCAATAGGGGTGCTGGTCGACTTCGAAGTCCCCACAGCTGGATCAGGGACTTTATTAAGGATAGACGTGTCGACCACAATGGTGTCGGCGTCTAGAGAAGAAGGAGCCTCTGGTGTGAGCACTTTGTGGTGTTTTTTCTTCTTTGCTTCACCACCTCTAGAGGGAGAATCATGCTTCTTCCTTTTATGGCCCTGGTGGCCTTTGGATTTGTGGGAGTGTTGAGAAGATGGCTGAGTCGGCTGTGGAGTCGGTTGAAGACAGGAAGATAGGTTATAAGCAGTTATTTTAGTCAGAAGTTCGGACAAGCCGACAAGAAATACCTCAGGTCCTGTGGCAATAGAATGCTTGTGTTTTTTGGATTTCTTGGACTGAGGAGAAGAAACAGGTAGATTTGTCGAATGTGGTTGACCCTACACATAAGTAAAAGGTCAGAGACCATGTATTGTTTTCTTAGAGAAATCACAGGGTTGATTGAGATTGCTACGCATAGGGGCATACCGAAGAACTGGATTTTTTCAAAACTTTGGAAATGGGTTGCGCATCATCATTAGAGGACTTTTCAGGAGCAGCCTGCAAGAGGGGAAATGACAGTTAAGAATATATACCAAAGTAAAAGAAAACGGCGAATCAGCCAGATTTGAACCTGAGTTTTTTCTGTCAAAATATTAGGCTCATTGATAGAAGCGTGATCCACAGGGTCTATGGGGATTGTTGTAAAGAAAACATAGAAAATCAAGTAAGCGACAAAGTCCCAATAAAAGGAAGTGCTAGCTTTCCAGAAAAGTGTTACCAATTTGTGTGGTATCGAGCACTCTAACATATTGAGGATCAATATGAAGCAGCCCCGAGTAGTAGGGCAGATAATGCTTCGTCGGTACCACTTTGTCAGCCTTTTTCTTATAAGAATTTTGCACGTCTGAAAAGGGACTATAGTACCAATCTGGAATTGAATTGCTGAAGGCCAAAGCCAATGGGTTAGATGGCAAAGGAGGGAATTTGATGTTTCCAAAATGAAGGGCGTAAAGATACCTGTCTTTCGCGTAACCAGGGATTTTAAGCTTTGGGAGCCTGTCGGCTACCTTCTCCTTTAATTCGGACGCGGCCTCAGAGATGGTCCGACGAAGATTATCAGGTCGATACACAACTCAGAAATAGTTCTGAAAAGCTTAAATTTGTTTGGCATGAAGAGCCTTACACTTGGTTGATTTCGCCTGCAAATAGACAACAGCCTGAGTTAGTTCAAATAATTTGGCCTCAGGAGCACCAACATAAGAAGCAAGATACGACTGCCACCAATCATCAAATTCTTTGGTGTAGAAGAAGGCTGGTTGAAAAGGGATGGAATTGAGCCTTGGTCGGTTTTCCCAAAGGGCCTCAATATCTTCTTGAATCATACTCCAGGGTTGATCCCAAAGGATGTTTGTGAGTATGTAAAGAGAAGAATACAGGGACTTGGGGATAAACTGACAAAGTCCAAATTGTCTGGATACCAAGTTGGGTTGGTAAGCAACGAGGCCAGGGTTGATGTCGGATGTTACAGCCGACAGAAACTGGGGGACCAGAAAGCATCTCCAGATAACAAAGGTCTCATTCTTGAGGTCCTCTTCAGTCGAGGGAAAAGCCCTGGTGAGCCATTCATGACCTTCAGTCCGACTACTGAAAGGAGCCATAGAAGGCTGAAAGTCGGCGCGAGTCAACATAATGGTAAACAAGAGGTGAAACACCTTAATGTCAGAAAAGGTTTTGTTGATGGGCGTCAAAGGGATCAGTCGCTTCCAAAAAAGGTGTTGTTCTTCTGGGGGACACGCAACCCTTCTCATCCCATGGGACGTTATGTCTTTAGAAAAAGTTGCGTTGAACCACAGTTGTAGGAACCAAAAGGGACCATGGGCCAAAACATTCTTCTTTTTTGAGTTCTCAGGGTCAAAAAGTTTGATTTGGAAAACAACTTCAGATAAAGACTCATAAAGAAAGGCCAGTATTAATTGGCCCAGAGCGATGTCACGCTCTTGGTGTAGCTGAGTGGCCAGAAGAGCGAAGTGTTTAGCTATCTGCATTGATCTGGAGCAGAACACAAAATGAGACAGCCAAAGAGTTAAAAAGGCCACATGTTCTTCAGTGGTCACATGGCCTAAATATGTAGCATGATGATCAATAAAGTTATTGTATGTCGGCTTGCGAGAATCACCAACGTCAAACTTTAGAGAGACTGGTGCTACAGGTTCACAGTCGAAGACTTCACCGGTCGGTTTTAAGCCTGTAATGGCAGCAATATCTAATAGTGTCGGCGTGATCATGCCACACTTTGTATGAAAAGAATTGGTCGAACTATCCCAAAATTGGAGGGCAGCCAGCAACATACCACAAGATTGAGGGGGCCACAATGGGAAATCTGCAGAAGGGTACAGATACCTATTCATTTCCAGTGGTCGATTTTCTCTATTTCTAAACGATCTAATCCAAGCACAAAACTTAGGACAGTTCTTGGGAGCAGCAGTCCTAAAATTCATTTCGACATAACGGAGGGAGAAAGGTTTTTGAGAAGAAACTAGAGGTTCAGAAAGATGATTGGTGGGGAAAAAGGAATTTGTCTTAGTTATCTCAGGATGACGATTTTCTGGGAGTGGATCTAAGAATGCTAAAGGTTTGTCAGACAGGGAGAAAGGGATTAATACCTGGGAACGCCAAATTTTGGCTTTTTCTTCAGCAAAGGGGGGTTCAGGAACATATTCCTTGCCATCAATGGTGAGTGGTTGTGTGAGCTTCGCAGCAGAGGGAAGTGTTTTGTTTTTGCTTGAGCTAGTCATGGAAGAAGTTGAAGGATTGAAGAAGAAATGTTGAAGAAAGGTTGTTTCGTATACTGAAGCAGAGGGCGAAAAAGGGAAAGAAGAAGAAGAAACAAGGGTTTTATAAGAGTTAAACCCTAGGAAAAGGAGAAATGGACGTTTGATTTTCCTTTTTTGACACATGTACCCATGTTCCCACATCTGCAGACACGTGGCAGCGAAGAGGCAGTCATGGTTGGAAACATGTTTTCGTCATAAAGACGTAAAGTGATGGAGACGTGATTTTGTGTGTCTCGAGGGAAAAAGGAGATGTTTGTCATAATTAGATGACGTCAGCAACGTGAGACAAATAGGTGTACCACTAAGTAGAAGTGGAAGCGGTAAAGAACAAGTCAACATCTCAAAGATGCCATTATCTCACAAAAAGTCGACATTCAAAAATGGCATCTCTGAGGGGCATTTTGTTACCACAAGAAATTGATAGGGCATAATGAAGGCGTAATCAATGAAAGTGCCTTATGGATTTAAGGATTCTACCCCACCAAGGGGAGGTCTGAAAGAAAGCTGAGCCCAAGATAAGCAAGAACTGGGAAAACCACAAGTCACCAGAAGATGAAACCGACAGAAGAATCATGTTTGGTCGAAATCCGTTCTGTCGACTGAACTGGAGATTGGGACTTAAGAAATTCTTAGTTGTATCAAACACATAGAAGATGGTGTCGACATAAAGACCTTAGTGGGATAAGTTTGAAATTCAAAATGACTAAGCAGTTACAAGGAGAATAAGCGCCAAAATATGGAGCAGTTTGTAGATCGTGTGGCACGACGTCTGTTATTTTTGAGTAGTTTTGATTGTAGACAGTTTCTTTAGTTCATTATAATAGGGGATCCCACAGAGGACTCGGGGTGTTCACTTTGTACCAAAATCACTTGTAAAAAACGTTACATTCCCAGCGCGAGGAAGCAAGAGTTTTTTAAGAGTGCTATGTACGTGAATCGCCACATTTATTTCAATGCAACTTCCTTATTTTTCAATTGTTCCCGTTGAACACTTTATTTTAATTTCATTTACGTTTGAGTTAGCATTTTACGTTGTCGTCTATGCTGTCGACACTAATTCCATCACGATAATAGAATTCACCAAAAGCGTGTTCGTCGTGTACGTCTTTTGAATGTTATAGTTCTGTCGGTCACGAGTCACCCATAGTCTATAGCATCATCATCATCTCGTGTGGAATAAACATGTGTTTGTTAATACTTTGTCAGAAGTCATTTCTCACAAAGTTAATAGTCTGTCGAAATGAATAAGTCACCCTGTCACACTAGCACATGTCTTAGGATCAACTGGTCGATCCTGCAAGTAACCCTTAGTTTTAAGGCTTAGGGAGGACCAGCGGTTGTTTACCAATTTCCACAGTAAACACTACCATATTAACATAGGAATTACCATGAGTGGGTAATGGGTTAGCTTTCACATTCGGCACGCGGTCCTCAAAGGACACCATCCCATTCTTCACTGGCTTCTGGACCTCATACTTCAATGGGTAACATTTTTCAATATCATGGCCGGAAGCTCCTTGGTGAAAGGCTTAACGGAGTTCGGGCTTATACCACCATGGAAGTGGTTCTGGAATTTGAGGTGGATTTCTCGGCTGAAGTAGGTTCTTGAGAACCAAAGACGGATAGAGTTCGACATATGACATATGAATAGAGTCAAAAGAGACCATCTTCCTCTCGAAATTCTTTTGTTGTTGATTATTGTTTTTGTTGTTGTAGTTGGTTGTTCTTTGTTGTGGCTGTTATTGACGTTGTTGTTGAACTAGTGTTGATTGATTGTTAGAAAATACTGGAATAACAGATGAAACTTGGTGATGATGCTGAAGGGGTTGCGGATTTCTTTTGACATGAGGCCTCCTTTGCCTCCCTACTGACACTGCATTGGTTTCACCTTCCTTCTTTCTGGAGAAACTGTTCCCATATTTCTTGCTTGATGATACCTCTTCCTTAGACAAACGTCCTTCACGGACACCTTTCTCTAACCTCATCCCCATGTTTACCATTTCGGTAAAATCACTAGGGGCACTAGCAATCATGCGTTCGTAATAAAACGAACTCAGCGTCTTAAGGAAAATCTTGGTCATCTCTTTTTATTCCAACAGAGGGTTGATCTGAGCAGCAAGATCTCTCCACCTCCGGGCATATTCTTTAAATGTATCCTTGTCCTTCTGAGACATAGACCTCAGTTTGTCTCTATCAGCCACCATGTCCACGTTGTATTTATACTGCTTTACAAAAGCTTCACCCAAATCATTGAATGTGCGAACACTTGCATTGTCCAGCCCCATGTACCATCTCAAAGTGGCACCAGTCAGACTGTCTTGGAAGTAGTGAATCAATAACTGATCATTATCAGTTTGCGTTGACATTTTCCTGGCATACATGACAAGATGGCTAAGCGGACAAGTATTTCCCTTATACTTTTCAAAGTCAGGGACTTTGAACTTCATAGGGATCTTGACATTCAGCATTAAGAAAAATTCAGTAGCATTCTTGCCGAACAAATCTTCCCCCCTCAATGTCTTAAATTTCTTTTGCAGCTTAAGGAACTGATCTTTCATCTCCTCCATCTTCTCATAAACATCGGAGCCCTCAGACGGCTCAAAATGGTAAATGGTGTCCTAAACACTAGGCAGAATGTGAAGAATTGGAGACGGAACGGACATGACCGGGCTAGATGCCAGCATAGAAGTAAATTTAGGTGCAAACCCTTCAGGCACAAAGTTCAGTGGCATTTCCCACGGGAATCCAGCAGGCATAGTTGGAGCAAACTGAGTAGTAGGCACAGTTGAAGTAAAAACCTCTGAAATGACAATCCTCTGAGGAGGAGGAGTTGCAGGCATTGGAGAAGACTGATTCTGAGCAGCAAGAACAAACTCCATCATGGCAGTCAAACGAGCAATCTCGTCCTTCAACTCTCGATTCTCTTGTTCCAAATGTTCCATGATATTCGGTTGATTGGCGCGAGTGTTATATTGATGAGTCAGCTTGGCTGAAGCACAGAAGAATAACCAATAAGACATATGGCAGAAGAAAACCTGTTATGCAAATGATGCATGAGATGCGATGTCTTATTTATTTTTATTTTCAAGGAACATACTATTTTATTTGCAAATATATAATAACAACAATAACAATTTGATTGAACATAAAAACTCTTTTATTCATATAATTTGGAAGGATTAAACCGAGTACAATTTCAGAAACCAAAATACAAATACAAGAGAAAAATAAACTAATCATCCTAAGGATCCCCTAACAACAATGTTAGATGGTTTGGCTGCAGCCGCGTACTTCCTTCGGATGCGTCGAATCTCAGACTCAAAAGAAGTATTCATCTGAGCCTTCTCGAGGACAAGTTGATCAACAATCTTCTTCCAAGCACCGGAAGGCTGAGGCATACTAGAGGAAGATAAACCCTCTGGCTCTCTTTGTCTCTTTGTGGCACCTCAAATTTGCACCCCCCCATTCGTTCATTCATTTCATTTTTTTTAGGTCATTAACATTGCATAGTACATTGCATCTTATTAGTCAAGATTGGCACCAAGGAATTCATCAGTGCAGGAGACCAAGCATTTCCTTGAGATGAAGGCCACATGAGTATTCTAGAGAGCTTACATGAATCAAGGTTCATTTTGAAGTAACTTGACCAAGTGGTAGAGGCTCAAGGTTATCAGTACATGTCCAAGTCATCAGAGGTCCATAAAAGTCAACTGAAAGTCAACTGAGGGCTAGGAGTTGGAGAAATGGTTTGAGACACTTCATTCATGTCCAAAAGAGGTTTATTCATCATGTCAAACACTTATCTTGAAGGATTTGAAGCCAGATCAAAAGTTTCCAAAAATGGAAAGTGACCTGTAATTTCAAGTTTCCAAAAATGGCAAGTTTTTGGACCAACTTCAACTTGACTTTCCAACATCAAATATGCTTCAAATGAAATTTTGTCCAACATGAAAGTTGAAGATCCTTCTCTTCCATTTCCAAAAAGTCCAAGATCATGAGCATCTGATGAATGGTTAAGGAGTTATGATCCATTGACTACAAAGTATGCATGAAACTTCAACAAGCCATATCTTTTGAACAAAAACTCCAATTTGAGTGCCTCTTTTTGCATTATGCTCCTTATGACTCATATTTTCCAAATACATCATGACATTGCATGAAATTATCTCATACAATCATTTGTTCATGCATGTCCATTTTGGAAGGAAAATGCCAAATTCAAAATTGGTTGATCACATGAACAAAATTCCAATTCCAATATGAGCATGGGTTGATTTTAAGTGAATTTGGGCCCTCATTTGGTACTGTTCACGTATGCTTTCACCATGCAAGGGTGTTTTTACCATTTGTGCATACACCTTATATCTTGCTAATTTCCATTAACCTTGGCCTAATTACAATTTCAGAGTAATTAGGAGATGGTATAAAGGCTTAATTGTAACTGTTTCATTCATTAGACACATTTTCAGATCTAGAATTCTCTTTCACTTTCAATTCTCACTCTCTTAATTTTTCAAAATTCTACACATAAACCTTGATTTTTCTTACATAATCATGAGTATGGAGTGTTACTGAGCATGATTCAACGTGTGTTTGGTGGAATTCCTCTCAAATTCGTGCATACCACAAGCTTCAAGGCATTAATGGAAACTCCAAATTGAGCTTGATTCGGGTCTTTTCACGTGCCATTTCTTGCTTGAAACTTTAGTGGAGCTCAAAGGAGGTGGATCTGGAAAGCTTGAAGTCCTGAGGACACTGTTTTTGGTCACTGCTCTTCAAACAAGGTGAATTTCGTCCTTCACTTTTCTCTATTTGATTATCATAGTTGTGTAGATCTTGGAACACTGAGATTTCCGGTGCAAATTTCGTTGGAAATGGTGGAATAATGAGCAAGATATGTGAACTTGAATTTTTGACATGCTTTATGTTTGCCTTCGATTCGCATGATTCCTTGATTTATAGGCTTAGCAATTATGATATTTGTAACCTACATGTGATAAGATTTCGATTGGTGTGCTCATTGCTGAAATCTGGAAAAAAAATTGTGAAGGCATCACTGTGCAACCACCGTCTTGTTGGAGAAGACGGTGGAAACCGCCTTAGACCACCGCGTGGGAACAATGCGAGCGCCTCTGGTTCTTAGTGTTAGGGTTTGCCTTGTCACCTTCTGGCGTGGCTCCTGAGTGGCAAATTGACGGGCCAGGGTTCATTTGACCGCTTCCACGCAACCTTTGACCCTGAGTTGGCATGCCAACTCATTTAATGAGAGCGGCGTCGTTTTGTGTGATGCGCTGAACCTCCTTCGATTCCCAATGAAGGCTTTTCCAGTTTTCCTTTTTTGATTTCACTCATTAACCAAAACGCAGGCGTTTTGATGCCTACAGGGTTCGATTCCCACCTGCAGCGTTTTATCCAATTTCATTTTTAATACCATTCCCATTTATTTCACATTTTATTTCAATTATTTTATCCAACTTCAAAAAATCATATCAAATTGAAAATTAATCCAATTCACCTGCAATTTTTTGCTACATGATCCTTGTGATGTCTAGTATTTTTTAATGTGATTTTCCTGATTTTAGCACTTATAGATTTTTGATTGAGCTTGAGTATTTGAGTATGATGCAAAATGTGATATGTTATGCCCTTTGACTTGTGAAATACTCACACTTTCTCCAATTGCTTTGAAATTCGGTATGTTGAATCCTAACACATAACATGACTTTTGAGGCTTGGTTGTGCATTTTTAGCATTTGTCATTTCTGTTTTAGGCATATGAACTTAGGGTGTGACCATGTGTGTCACACATTTGGATGTTGATCTTATTCATTTTCATTCCTAGGTCAATTGATGTCCTCTGTTTCCAATTTTCTGCATGATGATTGTGTTTAATATGTTGAGCTTGCACAAAAAGTTTCATGATTATTGGATGTGTTTCTAATTTAATGTGCATTTTCTCTCCTTGATGCCCAAGTGTGACCACCATTGTGTGTCTTTGCCATACCTTGCTTAATTGCTGGCCTTGCCTTGTGATTTGAGTTTGGTCCTTTTTAGGACATGTTCATGCTTGATTAAACATGCTTCATGTTGAATATTGGCTGCTGTTTTGACTTTTTGCTTTGCCTTTGACCCTAGTCTTTGGACTAGTGGTTTGTACTCACCTTTTGAGTGTTGCATTTTAGGTTCAAGCACTTAGTTCTAATGGATGATGTGATCTCATTCCATGAGATACAAGTTACTTTGGTTAACTAACCTTGCTGTTTTGTAGGTCCTTTGGAAGATGAAACAATTTGAGTTGCTTGCTTCTTATGCCTTGCACTGTTGTTGTCTGTTTATTGGGATTGTCTGACTGTTGTTGATTGTTTGGTTGTCTGAATACCATATTGACTTATTTGACTTTCTTACAGGTACTTTAGTTGCTTTAACTCATTGCTTGAGTTGCTTTTCTTTGCTTGTGGTTGGCATACCACCTAGGTAACCTCTCTGACTTCATGTAGTCTGGAAGACCTGCTATCTTTGGCAGGCACCTGTCTGAAGCCCTCCTTAAGAGGCAATGTTTGTGGTTGTTTATCTTTGTGCCATGTACTTCAAAGACCTCCTAAGTGAAGAGGAAATTGGCAGATAGAAGGGATGTGCAATCCATCCCCTGCTATTCAGTTGAGTCATTCATCTTGCTCGCACTACGTGCTGATGCATTTTGAATAAACACCCAAGATCATTGTCCAGAGTCAGTCATGTGGAGTAGGGTCCCTCATTCTGGATCCCCACACTTTCATTGAGTCAAGATCACCCAGGCCCAGGTTAAGAGCTATGAGGTCTTATCCTCATTACCTTTCATCTGCTCACCCTGACGGTCAATCTCAGTGGTTAAGAGCCTCAGACACCCCTTTCAGTTGGCTTGTTTGTCGAGGTTGATATGACCCATTGACTAAAGCCCAGCCTTGTATGAGCCACTTGTTTGCATATAGCGTGTGATACCTGTTCACCTGTGCTTGTGCTTGCTTACTTGTTGTTTAAGCTAGCTTGCTTCCTGTGCGAGTTAGGATCTGATTAGAGACCTCAACATAGGGATCGTTTGCATGACAACTTCTAGGCTCGAGTCGTAGTCTCCCTCTTAGTTGTTATCTCCCTAGTCTCTGGTTAGGACAGTTTCTTCCATGTTAAGGGGAACTACGTCGCCCTGATCCTCATACCAAATGAGGTACGTAGGCAGGAGATGAGTTGATCCCTCCGGGCGCCCGTTTTCTTTTTCAACCCTCCTGTGTGTGTTTGCTTGTGTGGAGTCTGATGTAAGTCCAGCGATTGGCATTTGGTTTCCCGTTCGTTTGTTTGTGCGGAGTCTGAAGTAAGTCCAGCGATTGGCAGTCGGTTTCCAGTGTGTGTTTGTTTGTTTGGAGTCTGATGTAAGTCCAGTGATTGGCAGTCGGTTTCCTATTTGCGTTTGTTTTGGCGTGCGTTAGCCGAGCTACGAGTGCTCTGATTCTTTCTCTGGTTAGAGAAGATACGTATGCATAGGATGCGACATCCTAGCGAGCATGTTTCCTATTTCCCTGAACTACGTCGACTCTGATTTTTGTGTCTGACAAACTACGTAGCCCATGATGCGACAACTTGCTGAGTCCCTTTCCCTCGTCTTTCATCTGTGTTTCACTCCGGTTTGTGCAGTTTTGAGCAGTTATTTAGCAACCTTTCTTCTATTCTTTCTGAGCGTGGATCCCGTCGAGTACGACGGATGCGTAGGGGTGCTAATACCTTCCCTTCGCATAACCGACTCCCGATCCTATCAATCTCTGGTCGTGAGACCATTTCCTTTCCAGGTTTACTTCGAGCGTTTCCTTTCCCTCCTTTGGGATAAATAACGCACGGTGGCGACTCTGTTTCTTTTTCCGCCGGTTTTTCGCGTAATGCGACACTCTTCACTGCACGGTCTTCAAAAAGTTTAATAAGTGCATCCTTGTCTTTAGACTCAAGAAGCAAATCCTCATGCTTTCGGCTTAAAGCATGGAATCGCTCTTCCTATATATCCTTCTCTTGCTTCATCCTGGCGAGTGCGTCTTCCAACTCCTTTACATCTTGGTTAGGGAGAGTTAATGGCTCAACCACAACCATAGACATAGGTCTCTCACAAGCATAAGGCATCTTCAATTCCAAAGCTCTCTTCTTTACCCAAGTAGTGTAAGCCTCCAAAGTTACACAGTTGCACGGACCAAGATCGGATCTTCCTTTCCTATGCATGTTATTGCAAGCATTCACCATCTTCTACTTCAAATGTTGGGGATCTTTACCCTCTTGATAGAAAAGACCTTTTAATTGAGTGTTATTAGGTTTATCTCTCAAAGGGAACCCAAGTTGACGACGAGGCAAAGAAGGGTTGTAGTTGATTCCTCCTTGTGTACCAATGAGGGACACATTAGAGAATCCACCACAACTATCAATGATATCCAAGCTACTCAATGAAGAATCATGCCAAACTATATCATCATTAGTGAGAGACATAAGTCTCTAAGACCACCGTAGACATTGTTTGTTCTCCATAAAAGCATGTGTCTGAGGTAAGTGCAAAATAAACCACTTGTACAAAAGAGGAACACAACATACAATAGTTCCACCACCATTAGAATTCCTTAGATGCAAAGAGAAATACATATCACCCAACAGAGTAGGTACATGATTCCTAATCAAGAATATTCTAATGGTGTTAATATCAACAAAACCTTCAATTTTAGGGAACAAAGCCAAACCATAGATAAGCAACACAAAGATGGCTTTGAAAGCATCAACACTACTGGCTTGAGAAAAAGCAGTAGCTTTCCCTATAAGGAACTCAAAAGTCAATCCAAACATTCCTCCTTTCTTCACGCAAATTTGCCTCAATCTCAGACTTCTTCAGATGAAGAGCTTCATCTATAAGATGAGATCTAGGAATCTCCTCCAATCCACTAAAAGGAACTTTTTCAAAAACAGGTATTCCCAAGAGATGGACATATTCCTCTTACATAGGTGCAAGGTGATAATCGAGAAAAGTGAAGTAATGGTAGAGAGGGTCATAGAACTGAACCAACACACTCAAGAGTCCTTCAACTACATCAACAGATAAAACAGATAGAAGCTTCCCATGACGTTGCTTGAAATCCAAGGGATCTAATACAAAAGGTGATAGCTTCCTTAGCTCTTTCAAGTCGAGACATTTGAAACTGTACTTCTTAGTGTTCCTTCGTCAATAATCCATGGTCTGAACATATTTGCAAATAAAACCTCAGTTCCTTGAAGTTATTTTTCGTGTGATGAATGTTATGATGCACATGAATGCATTAATGCAACAATCATAAACAAGGGATCACACACAAGGCAAGCAAACAAAGGTCAATGGATGAATCAAGTCATTGTCAAGATTAATCATCCATTTTGGTGGATTATGGTTTTCACCTTATCAACACCCAAGTTCCATTGATATTGACAAGACTTTGATTGGACCAACCAAGAATCAAGGGTTTGTTGTGAGTCACGAGCATGGAGTCAGGTTAAGAACCATCCCAAAGGAGTGTACTAAGGATAAAACCTGTATATCATTTTTCTAAAAAGTTCCCAGAGTCTTAATTCCATCCATCGGATAATATAGGTTAGGATGACTGACTCATCAACCCATAAGATTATCAAGAGAAACTCGTCTGAGTGTAGTATCGCATAACAACTGTTATCAAGTCTACACTTGAACAGTCTCCACACTATGTCCTGAATAGGCCAAGTTGGGTTAAATGTTCTACGATCCTCAGCTTCTCGGACCCCAAATCAGAGAGAGTAATGCCTAACCATAAATAACTTGTGTGACTTCAATAACTCCAAAAGGGTCTCCACTGAGTAGATGGGTCTCAAGCCAACTTGTTAAGGAATACTCCACACAAGTCGACCATGACTATACCGTCCTCCTATCTTAATTGCACTCAAGTTCGGGTTAGAACTTATCTTACCACTCAGAGATCACGAAGCATAACAAGCAGATTATAACCTACATGCAAATATACAAACATCAAATATACAAATATATACACATAAAAAAGTAGGCTAAACCCACTGAGGACTACTCCCCAGCAGAGTCGCCACTTAATTTCTATAGCGGTAAAGTCATGACCATTAAGCTATGGATAAACTTAACGTCAATAAAACCAGAGTCGCCACCGCGCTTATATTGTTTCCAAAGGAAAAGGGAAAAGTATGAACAAAACCCAAGGATAAGAAGTTTTCAAATCAAAACCAATAAAATGCCAGAGATTACAGGTAAGGGGGTTGGTTACATAGAGGGAAGGTGTCAGCACCCAAAGTGTCCTAGGTACTCCTAAGGAGCCCTTTTTTATGTGTGCATGTGTTTTAGTATAAAATGATGTTTACAATAAATAGAATGTGGGGATGAGAAAAGAATTCATTAATTATATTTTTTATGTTTGACAAAACCTTCATACTTGTGCCTACGTACCAACATAAAATGAGGGATCAAAACCTCGTAGTTCGTGGTATCAATTTCAAAGTGAGTGAATTGATTTCCCTTGGACTTTAAATCAAGCAATATCAATACACAAGTAGCAAAGTGAAGAGCAAGGCATCAAATAAAGATATCCACATCCAAGCAAACAACTTCATAGTTTTCTTTTAATCTTCCTATGTATCAGATGATATACTCCTTGAATGGCTCAGAATAAGGCATTAGACACTGGTTCAAAGTAGCATTTCCATCAAGACCATGTAGCAGATGAACTCAAGTGGATCACAATACTTGTGTCAAATGAAAGCTCAAATCATGATAACTTGGTTTCAGAAATGTTGGCATTGGCCAAGTTCTTTTGCATAGGGAATATTGCCTAATTCTAAGTCCAAAGCTCAAATCAAATCCAATAGTCCACACAAACATTTTTTAGGGTTTTTGTTGTTTATTAAGTATTTTAAGGTCCTAATACCACAAACACAAACAAAATATACAAACCAATATATACAATCACAATATATGGCTCAAGTGAGTAAATCAAAATGACATAAACATAAACAAGTTAAATGATATGTAAATGAAAAATGAAATGGTAAATGACTTGAATTTAAATGGAATAAAGGAAATGACTTGAAATTAAAAGTTAGTGAAATGTTAGTTGATTAGATGTTAATGAAGTTTTGCTTTCCAATTGTTTAAGTCATTCTTTGGAGAAGACTCAACCCTCTATTCACAAGCATGGATCCTTGAACCAAGAGATCTTCCATAGGAAGGAAAAAAGGCCAATTTTCCACACAATACCATGAAAGGGGGAAAACTTACAATCTCACTTACTAGAATGCTATGCTTTAGGGTCAAAATTTAGCGTTATGTTGAGCAATCATAATTGGACTTATGTAGAAGTCACAACTATCTGAGGCCGGGTAATAGAAATTTAGGTGTGAATGCACGTTAGAGATATGATATAATGAACCATACTCCTAAAACATACCACACACAAAAATAAAATGATCAAAGGATGGACCTAATCTCATCCATACTTGTATTGGTTCATCTAAAATTAAGTTATTAATGAACCAATTAGCCTTAGGATATTGAGACTTCATTGGTCAATGAGAAGGATGGGATAGAATGGGATTGAAGATGAAGAGGAAGGAGAAATAAGACAAAGACAAATTGGTCATGGGAGGAATTTTATCAAATTAAAATCATTCATTCATTTTGGGAGATGAAATGTACATTTCATCAATCCCCTAAATCCAATGATTTTAATCCAACAAAAGTCAAATCAACATTGACCAAGGCCCAAACACATAGGCAAACTTCACAAGTCAATAAAAATGGCTCAACACAATTTATACACAATTAAACTATTAAAAATCAAATTAAAATGCATTTAAATTAAATAATGTTTGATCAAAAACCTAAAACCTCTTCAAAACACCAAATAAATGGCCAAGAGATATAGGTCAAGCAAGGTCAAATGACCTTGGAGAAAAAATTTCATTATTTTTGAAAAATCAGAAGTATTTTTAAACAATTAAAAATATGCACAAAAACAATTAAATAATAAAAAATATCAAAATTAATCCATAAAATAATTTTAATTCAGAGAATGAAAGAGAAAAATATTTCAATTTTTTGGTGAAAGTCCCATATTTTTTGGATTAAAAATAAAATTAATATGAATTAATGAAAATAAATGGATTAAACATAAAATCAGAAATTAAAATAAAATTCAAAAAAACAAGGGCCATCAGATCTCCCTCATTAATTGAGGTGGCAGATCTGATGGCCAAGCGCGCGCGTTCCACCATGCACCAAGTCAAGCGTACTGCAACAATGGTAATCAGAACCAAAGACTTAGATTAAAACATTTTAAATGGATCATGTGGCTGAGAAGCAAGACAACTCATCACCGGAGCCAAAGCTCCGATCTTCTTCTCTGATGGACCTCACCGTACTGGTCCACCATCAACCATCACCAAAATGAAAAATCAAGACATGGATTTGAAGAAAAAATGCTTAGGAGCTCGAATTTGGCCTCAATTTTGTCCAATTCCAAGTATATGAAAAGATACAGGGATTTGAATTTTGAGGATCATGAACTGAGTTGCTTCGATTTGGCCTCAAAGCAACTCAATCTTGTTTTCTACATTGGTAGGAGTTCAGCAAACCAATAATCAGTCAAAATGGATGAGAAATGAGGGAGAATTGAAGAAGAGAAGTTTCTGAAATCTCACCATCGAGGAGCTTCAGATTAGCTTGATCTTGCTTCCAATTTAAATTGGCTTGACTCTAGAAGCTTGCAGAAGATGATTTGGATGGTTAAAAAGCTTGGACTCTTGGAGTTTTAATCCTAAAACAGAAGGAGAATCGAAACTCCGTTTCTCAAGAAACCTTCAAGGTTATCCTTTCAATGGTGTTTGGGGAAGAAGGGGGTCGAAGCTTGGGCAATAGGGATCCTATTTCTTATCATGAAGGGTCTTATTTATAGCCAATGTGAATGATATTTGCACACTTCCAAATTTGGAAAAATTTCTAATTCTCCCTTGCATGGATGCATGGGCGTGCATTAGGCCCATGTGATGATGTAATATGATCTAAATTTCAATGTACTTCATGCTGAAATCATGTTAGAAGCTCATGCAAATGTGTGTGAAAATTGGAACTTGAAATTATCCAAATGGTGCTTTAACTTACACCCATGCACAAGTCTCTCAATTTTAATCCAAATGAGATGATCTTGGATGTTTTGAAAAGGTGGGATCAAGGGGAACAACTTTCATGTTTAACACTTTTTCATTTGAAGTTTGTATCATGATGAATTTTAAGGTGGAAGAAGTCAAACATATTTGAAAATTTTGTAAGTCCCAAGTCAAATGTTCACTTCTTCCACCTTGAATAACTTTTTCTATGGACTTCAAATGAGAAAAGTTCATTCATAAAAGTTGTATATATTTCAAACCTCTTAGATTTGGTCATCAATTTAACCTCATTTGGATTTGGCATGAAGGAGTTATGCATTTTAGAAGTTGAGGAAAATCACTTGTTCAATGGTATTGGCCCAAAATGACCTATAATGTTTCCTCTTGGCACATGCATTTTAAAGTTCAATTTTCTCTTCCTACAGATATCAAAGTTGAACTATACATCTTGAAATTGATCATGGAATTTTAATGGATCTCATATCATAAAAAATGAGCAAGGTATGGTCTTGGGAAGTTGACCTCCAAAGTATGGTTCAGATAAAATGATCTATAATCTTTCACCATAAAAAATGACTTTCCAAGAAAAACTAGATTTTGTCTTCAACATGAAAGTTGTTTGGATTGTCATTTGGAGTAACGTTTATCTTGGAATAATTTTCATATGACAAAAATTGTAGGAGATAGGGTCTAGGGAACCCCAGTTTTGACCAGTTGACTTTTTCTGGTCAACCACTATGAACCGTCTTGCTAGCTTGGCATTCTCTTGACTTTTGGGACTCGTGGAGGATCATATATGCATAATATGATTTAATGTGAAGTATACCTTGAAATATTTGATCAATTACTGAAGAAACATGTTGAAGAAGTCACACAAGATACCCAGATGAATTAGGGTTTCCAAGGCAAACCAACTCCAAACTCTTGATGATTTCTTGATCAAAATAACATGTGAAGATCATGGGGATCCATATATGATGTTTAGAGCCAATGTAAAGCAATTCTTTATTGCACACCTTGCATTGAGGGTCTTACACCCTAGATATGATCTTGATAGAGCATAAGTGAGCACACATACTACCTACAAAAGCAACAAACTATACATTGACATATTTTTTTTTTGTATTTTGGTTAGTAAACAAATAAAAATGAAGTATGATACAATCAATTATGCTTGGTGATCTTTCTCAATGCAAACCCAATGAATGAGGGGTAAGGAGGATGCCAAGGTGTGATCCCAATACTAATGCATATGATGAGATAGCATGAGGGATCTTAGGGTAAAAATTGGGGTCTTACAGCTGCCCCTATTTAAGGACATTCTAGATGAGGAGGTGAAGGTTAAAATCTCCATATTGACTTAGTAGAATGGACTTAAATAACAACAATAGAAACAAATTTTGGTCCCTAAGAGACCTCATGATGCATATGATATGAATGTTAAAATAATCTCTATGGAGAAAATGTTGCCACAAAGGAAAAGAATCCGGAGAGACTGAAAGTCCACAAGAGCATAATTAATTCCATAAGGAAAACTCACTGGGGAGACAGAGACTATGGGAGGATAAAAAGTTATGCATAGGTCAGGCTACGACTTAAAACTGCTGGGGGACACGAGGAATTCCACGAAAATAAATCATTGGGAGGACTCAGTCGGGGATAAAAAGGAAAATCTGCAGGGGAAACATGTATGTCAGAACAAAAATGAGATACCTGGACCAAACAGGAAGTGACGATTTCACTGAGGAAATACGCGCTCAAACTCAACTGGGGAAGAAATGAACTTCACCGCAGGATTACCAGAAGTATATTATCCATTACCGGTTACTGGATAAGGAAATACCATATTATGACAGAGAGGACATCTGTTACCAGTTAGGGTAAACATATCAAGGATGACTCGCTGAGGGAAAGCAGAAGGTGTATTCATTACCAGATAATGGGTAAGAATAATCTGCTGAGGAAGATGCCAAATAGGGTTTACAATTACCGGTTACTGGGCAGAAGACCAAAGAGAGAGAATATCCATCATTGGTTAAAGTGAGCATATCAAGGATAAACTCAGAGGGAAAAATATCCGTCATCGGTTAAGATGAACATATCAAGGATAGACTGCCGGTAAAAGTAGTAATTACATCTATCAGTTACTGGATATAATACCAAAAAGGAGAGAATATCCATCACCGGTTAGGATGAACATATCAAGGATAGACTCCGATGGGAGAAATATGAATTATATCTATCAGTTACTGGATAGAAAAAAGAAAAGAGAATATCCATCACTGGTCAAAGTGAACATATCAAGGATAGACTCAGCAAGGGGAAGGAATATCCGTCATCAGTTAAGATGAACATATCAAGGATAAAATTCTTGGGGAAACGTGAAAACGGATCCACTAGGGAGAAAAAAGGAAATAAATTACTTTTATCGGGTATTGGGCAAGACTAAAATACTAGAAAATCAAGAAGAATATTACCAGTTACTGGGTAATAGACTCTCAGGGGACCAAAAGCATTTATCTAGGTATATGCTAGAAAGAAAAGGTCAATCAAAGACTCAACCCAATGAGGATATAACTCATAGGGAGTAGTTCCATCCAGATAATCAACTGGGGAGGAAGCTGAAATAATAGTCTTCCATGAGGAAATAACTCAGTGTGGAATGAGAATGGTTAGATTCTTTCTGCTTAAGGGGCTGACACTCTACAATTAAAGGAGGACAAACACACTGAATCTACGCGGGGGAAAGGATACCACCATAGCAGAGAATTAGAGAAATAATGGATCACAAAGTGAAATAATAATGCAATGATGAAATATATGAATGTATATGTATATGTATATATGATGATTATGCTGACAAAACGATCACAAAGGATACAAACGTCACTGGTCTGAATCATCAATACATTACTCAACCGATCTTAACAGGAGGTAATCAACTGGAGAAAGAGAGGTAAAGGATAAACGTGAATCATCTATCTCAAAAGCTCAACCCTGGTTGGGGAAAGAGAAAAGATCTACCGAGAATCTGCACCATCAACTCTTCGGGGAATTTTAGGTCAACACCATATCAAATGGGAGACAATCTTACAAAGGATCAAACATACTACTCTAGAACTAGGGGTCAAGCACAAACTCTGCTGACGACTTGAGGGGAGTAAAAATTTGTTCTGAATCTCTGCAAAATGCTGAGAAAATGCGCCTACAACTCAAAGGAGGCAAATGCAAACTCGACTGGGGAAATCAGCAAAACTCGACTGGAGATATTGAATTTCCGTTCGAAAAATATGACCGAACCAACTGCTTGGGGAAGACCAACAATACTTTGCATTTTAGGACTTACCTGTTCTTAGACTACTGTTGATGTCTCTTAAATGAAATCGATTTCTCTTAAAAAGTAATTGCGTTTATTATTTAATAAAACATGATTTTGATTTTTAAATTCAATTTCAAAATGATCATCATAAAACTTAATTCTATTTGGCTGAAAGATAAATAAGAGTAGAAACAAATTGGATAAAAAGCTTAACTTTATTTAATAGAATGATAGTCTGTAAATGACATGACTCAATAGATCCTTACAAAAGTTGAAAAAATAGTAATTTACATGAAAAGGGGATACATTGAATACAATGATCACTGAAATTCTGGTATCAGATATGAGATGTCGAAGGTAATGTCACGACACTAATATCTAAACAACAAGTAAAATATAAACAGGATAGAAAATAAAGAAACAATTGAACAAGTGACACAAGCAATTGTTAACCCAGTTCGGTGCAAACTCACCTACGTCTGGAGGCTACCAAGCCAGGAAGGAAATCCACTAAACAAAATTAGTTCAAAGACTCTCAGTAAACAACATCAAGTTACAGTCTTTTCACCTAATCTTTACTCGTGTGACTTCTATCTAAGAACTCTTAGATATGAGACCCTACTCACTCCCCCTCAATCACAACAGTGATATAAAAACAAATATTACAAAGAAAGAAGACACTCTTCAAGAACACATACTTGATCTTGCTTAAAAGCTTCAACCAAGTAAACACACACTCGTGCTTCAAAGCTTAGAGTGAACAAATTACAACACAAAATTCAGTCCAATTCAAACATCAATAAGATGAATGAATGGCTCACAATACACAAGCTCACACAAGACTAAAACCCTAAAACTATGTTACTATTTTGTTCGATTCTTGTGTGTTAAAACTAGGTTTTACATGGCTATTAAATAGAAGCTTTTGAATGGGCTTGGGCATCATAAAACCCTAAATCTATTTTCCTTGCGTATCTTCTTATTAATGACAGTTAATCATCCCTTATTGGAAAATAGATCATTCTGGTTTTAAATCAAATTACTCCTTGAATAACGCATTCAATCTCCACATAATCACACACAGATTTGCATGAAAAGCGCAATCTTAAAATACATAACATTCAGACTGAATGTTCTGTATACACATGTCTTAACATCGGGTCTGACATCTTAGCTAAATCTTGCACAACCATATTTAAACATCCTGCAGGAAACTAATATCACTTGTCAAGATAATACGCACGACAACTTGTGATAACTCTAGGTTTTACCAAAATTGATGCCAACACATAGAACCAATAAACTCCCCCTTTGGCAAATTTTGGCTAAAACATACATCAGATCATACGTTTCACAAGATAACAATCACAGTATCAGTTCAGCAGCAGAAGTAAACATACACCTCCCCCTCCAGCTAGCACCAATCTGCTTTACACAGACAAAACACTTCCCCCTTTTCTCCCTCTTTGTATCAAACATCCAACATCATCTCCAACATAATCTATAACATCATTTATAACATCATCATCTATAACATCATCATCTATAATATCATCTATAGCTATAGCTACTTCTCCCCCTTTTTAGCCAAAAGAGACCAAAGAGACAAAATAAATGTATATTCAGTCAAAAACCAGAATGTCAGAAGTTAAGTGTTATAGAATCAAGTACATAAACAGCTTTACACAAGTTGAGATACAAACCAACAAATCCACGGGGGCCAAATTAAAACAGTAAAACATCAAAACAGCAGAACATAACTACCAAAATCCTAGAAATCCATCAAAACAGCAACAAAAATCATCACATCAATGGGGGCCAAATTCAAAGGAGCTAATCAGAGGAGCTTGAGCTTGCAGCTTCATCAGCATCAGAAACAAAATTGCCACTTGTCTCATCATTAGTTGCAGACCTCTCACTAGAGGTGTGGGCTTCAGCTTCCTTAGCATGTTCAATATTCGCACCTTCAGCTTGCTCCAAGCTTGCAATCAGGGCTTCCAACAATTTCTTCCTAGTTGTTTCTACCCTTATCCCTTCACCCAACTCTTTACACGACTCCTTCAACTCAGCAATAAGTCCAACTTTTGAGGCTGGCTTTTTCATAGTAGATGTCATGACAATGTCTTCGACATGACTGCCTTCAAATAGTTTATAGTGCACCGATAGAGCAGGTTTTCTTCTACTTGGTAGGTCATTAGTACTCAGGATTCCATGGTGTTGACTCAGGATAATCCCACAAATCATAGAGGGAAAGGCTATAGGAAGCTTCACTGTATTAGTAGATGCATGCTTGACAATTTGTTCAAACATAAATCTACCATAGTCAAATTTTAGTTTGGCTCCAACAACAAAGATAAATCTTCCAAGAGTATTAGAAATTGTGGAAATGTGGTTGGTAGGCACCCAATTTGCAGATCCTATTTTATGCAATATAGCATACTTCACAGTCAGCTTCCCAGCAGGAAGATGCTTTTTAATAGGCCACTCTTTCACCTTCCTTGTTGTAATTTCTCTACATACCTCATTGTCTGTAGCTTCCAATTCACCTGCACCCTTTACTCTTCTTCCTAGAAATTTGTTAATGACAGTGGGAGAGAATGTGATACACTTACCTCTCACAAATACTTAGCAAAATTCTTTGTTGTTCTTGTCAGCAATATCTTTAGGAATGTTGACAATGACTTCCTTAACCAATCCCTCATAGCACTAAGATAACCCAACCACGGTCTTCATTAACCCAACATTCTTTATTAGGTCCATGACCTCTTTGACTTCCACAGCATCCTTTCCTAATTCCCTCTCTACAACCACCCTTCTTTGAATCACGAATTTCCATTTGGCAGCTCCATCTTCAAGATGGAAAGAGATATTATCCAAATGCACAACAATAACTTTCACATGGGACTTTCTCACAGTGGTCCTCTTTATAGGGGAGATGTTAGGGACATCTTCCTCAACATTTTCTTCAGACTCAGAGACTTCTCTAACCTTCCTTTTCTTCACATCAACCTTGCTCCAAAATTTGGAAGGACCAACACCAGCAGTCTTCTTGGCAGCTTTAGCTGACATCATTTTAGCCACTGATCTTCCTTTTCTAGTCTTCATACACTTAGCCACACTAGGCTTTAAGTGATGAAGTAAGCTCTCCTCTTGATCATCAGACCTATCATCCTCTAGGTCAATCACATTGTTTGCAGCATCATGCTTCTCAAAATGGGAAGTATTGGCAGTTATAGATGCCACTGATTTTCCTTTACCAGACACAGTTTGCCCTAGAGAGCAGAAACCTTCAGCAGTCATGTCCTTCTCAGATCTAGAGGAATCATCATCCTTCTCACTATGATGTTCAACCTCAGGAGAGGGGTACATTTTAGACAGGGGAGTATAGACTCCCTTCACAGAATGTCCTTCATTAAGGATTCTAGTGACTAGGTTTTTTATGACACGATCAGTGTGGTGCATATCTTCCTTAGAACTAGTGGCATGAGTTGAGCTAGAAGGGATACTAGAGATGTTACCTTGATTGGGGCATACATAAGCTGATGCATCCATGGGATGATTTAAATTAAGGGCTTCGCCTGGAATAATAGATAGAGGGACCACATCCAAAATTTCATCATCTTTGTCGCTACCGGGATTTCACGATAACGAAACCGGGACTAAAGAGAATGCCAAAGAGAGGCAAAGTCTGAAGAGTCGCCATCGAATTTTATTTAGTTTACCTCTATCGGAGAGGAGAGGGGAAATAGTCGATAAAACCCTCGGAAAAGAGACACGCACGGGAAGCGCTAAAAGAGAATAAGGAATCGCTCTCGCAACCGAGATTTGGGTTCGGAAGTCGGTTGCGTAAGGGGAAGGTATTAACACCCCTTACGTCCATGGTACTCTATGGGAACCATTTGGTTGTTTTACATACATGGGACTTATCTATTATTGTTTTATTTTCAAAAGAATGTGTGAAAAAGAAGGGGTGTTTTTGTTATTATAGTTCTCACCAAGGATTGTGGCCCTTGTGCCTACGTATCACTCATTCGGGGATGAGGAATCAGAGCTCCGTAGTTCAGAGTAGAAAATGTTTGTGTATTGGTTGATTTTACCTTTGAAAAAAGGGTTTTCAGGATGATTCCCTAAGGCACAAAAAAGAGTTTGATGAGTTGTATTGTTTTTACCTTGAATAAGGGTTTTATGAAAGAATGTTTGTGATTATATTATACTAAAGTCTATGGGCGGAGGTGATTATTCTAGACAACAAGCCAAGCGTCTTGTGTCCAAAATAATCAGAGTAAGGTTAGGAATGCTCCATTCTCACTCATTCTCCACCACTTAAGGCTCGTGGCACACAATAAAAATCGTAATTATTATGTGTTTTGAATTTGGTTATAAAAATGCCACTTGACGTTGAATCAAGGGTTTGTTTTATTTAATTATGAAATTTGGCTTATGCAACATGAATGTAAAGTAACCAACAAGAAATTAAAGAGTCTCATTGTAAGGTAACCCAAGAGAAAGCCTTTTGTGTGCAAAAGTGACCTAAGCTAAACAAAGGATAATGGTCTTACAAACATGTCCCCCTAAGGTGGTGCCATGATGCCATTCTTATAACATGCATGTAAGTTACAGATGAAAATCCAAGTGTTTACAAAGTATCACCAAGAGTAATGAAAGGCCTCCAAGAAAAGGTCCTAAGATGAAATCCTCTAAGTCCAAGTTGATTAAGAGTGGAATGAATATTTTTGGTTTTTATCATTTTATCATGTTTTTGTTATTTTTAATGTATGATGACAATAAAATGAAAAACAAGTAAATAAACATGCATGATGAGTTTGTACAATGATGATGATAATGAGTACTTGAATGTAAATTACAAGGTAATGACATAAAAGTAAATCACAAGATAAAGAGTGACAATGTCACAACAATAATGGTTAGTAAATATAAATGACACATTAAGGGATAGCTTATCATTGATGCAAAGTATTGAATAGATTTGTAACAAAGAAAGTTATGCAACCCTAAGTGTGTGGTTAGTGAACAATAAAATAAATTGCAAGGAAGTAAAGTGCAATAATATAAATGTTAGAAGTTAGTAGTTAATGGTTAGTGGTTAGTAGAATAACAATAAGCAAATAGAATAACAAGTTAATATAAAGAGAATGGTTTCATCTATGTATCAAATGATCCAAACATGATTGAAATAGAGGCAACCTATCAATGCCTCAAAGTATCATGAAGGATCTATTGATCAATCATTAATAGGTTTGAAACATTGAAGGTTTTATCAACTCTAAAAAACCATAATCATGATTTAATAGATCTCATCAACCAAATAAATATGAAAACAAGTCAACAATAAATAGAAAATGAAACAAAATACAAAGTTTGATTAAAGGTGGTAAACAACCATTTTCAACACAAAAAAACAGAACCAAAAATTGACAAAGTTTAAGTTAAAATCATTACCCAAAAAATGTTGAAAAAGGGTTGGTTGAAATGGTGTTGAGCTTGGATATAAAGCAAGGGGTTTGGGATGAAAGTGTTTATGGTGGAAGTTTAGTGAAGGAGCTGAGTTATGAGTGTGAGAGAGTGAGAAGCTTTGAAAAAAATATGAAAGATGACAAAGAAAAGTTGGTGGGGTGACTTTTCTAAGTGAGAAAGATTTTTTGTTTTGGCTTAGGTTTGGAGAGGAGAGAAAATGGTACTTGGACATAACTTTTGGGGGCTAGGAAGCATGAAAAATAAGGGGAAATAGTACCTCTACTTATAGGGAAGCAAAGGAGTTGAAGTGGGTGGACCAAAGGGTCCTTTGTGTAAAAAACATGGTCATTTCAGCTTTCTGCGCAGGTGTAATCGGTTACATAGTGCCAAAATGGCCAAAAATTCAGTTTTTGGTCTAGGTAACCGGTTACCCTGATTTGGGTAACCGGTTACCCAAATTTTTTTTTTTAAAAGAAATAATGAAAGTATGCATGTACAGTAGGGTCATGGATCAGATGAAAATTGTATTGGGGTAGGGTGAATTTTGGGGTATGACAGCCGCCCCTATTTAATCTTCTCGAACCTGAATGTTTAGATAGCAACGACTTTCACACATCCGAGGTAAGAGGGGATTAAATAAATAAAAATATCCAAAAATTCACCCTACCGGGAATGAAATGAATGTGATATGAAGTGATGGGTATTTGTGAAGGTTAGATCCCTAGCAACGACTAGGGAGGTTTTAGTTCAGTGACGCTTCCTAGCAATAGTTGGAATACCTGAAATCTAAAGGTGTAGATCCCTAGCAACGACTGGGGAGGTTTTAGTTCAGTGACGCTTCCTAGAAATGGCTGGAATACCTGAAATCTAAAGGTGTAAATCCCTAGCAACGACTAGAGAGGTTTTAATTCAGTGACGCTTCCTAACAACTGCTGGAATACCTGAAATCTAAAGATGCAGATCCCTAGCAACGACTAAGGAGGTTTTAATTCAGTGACGCTTCCTAACAACGGCTGGAATACCTGAAATCTAAAGGTGTAGATCCCTAGCAATAGTTGGGGAAATTTTAGTTTTGAAAGTGTCAATCCCTGGCAGCGGCTGGGAAGGTTTGAATTTGAAAATGTAAATCCCAAGCAACGGCTGTGAAGGTTTGATTTTTGAAAGTTTCAATCCCTATCAACGGCTGGGAAGGTTTGATTTTTGAAAGTGTGCAAAAGGAACAGGAGTAATTGCAAAAGGCAGGTGAACAGATATGGTGGTTATCATACACAAGGTAGAGGAAAATTTACGCTAGGCACGAAAAACTCATTATATCCCTCAGGCACAACTGCGGGGATGAAATTTTTGAAATATGGCTACCACTTGGGACTTGCCAAACCTACATCAGGTGTTTTAAGACAAACGATAAGAGGATAGGTCAATCGTCCAATCTCTCATTTTTGCTTAACATGCAAAGTTGATAAAGGTAAACTCTCTCGTGCAAAAGGCAACAAGGAGGCTTGCAAAAAGGCAAAACAGGGTTCTTCCTTGCAAAAAGCAGAGGGGTCTTGCAAAAGGCAAGGTACTGACAAAGGGCCAACAATATTTGCAAAAGGCAAATAAAAAGAGATACTTTGGGGAAGCCTGTTGGGGTTGTTCACGGGGACCCTTTCACTTTCAAGAAAGGCTTGAATCCAACTTACACTAAACATACTTGCCCCAATATGAAGAGTATGTTATGATGCAATATTATGTATGTAAAATGTCAATGTATGCAGAAAGTCGGTATATGCTCGGGCTGTTGGGGTACGCAAATGCATGGTCTATGGATTGTGCCAAGTATGGTTGGGCTTTAGTGGGACTTTCCATTTCGGCGGGAAAAGTTATGCATGAAGTGATGCATGCAATGCATGTGGGACTACAACTGGGTATTTGGATTTTTGTAGGGATTTTTGTTTCCAATGAGAGATCAGCATCAAAGGATTGATGGAAAAGGGGGTCGTCATCAAAGGGTTGATGGAAAAGGGTGTCATCATCAAAGGGTTGATGGAAAAGGGTGTCATCATCAAAGGGTTGATGGAAAAGAATTTGTCTTCGTCAAAGGATTGACTTTCTCCGGGAAGATCAAACAACTCAGTGATGATTCTTAATAATGGCTAAGAATACTTGACTCTGCGGGGAAAAGGAAAAAATGTGTTGACTTTCTAGGGATAGAATAAGTACATTGATGTTTCTCAGCATTGACTCCTCTGGGGAAACTTGACAATAAAATGACACAGCTTAGCGACGATTCCCAGCAACGGTTGGAATGCGTAGTTGGTGCTTGAGAAATGTTTTGAGGATGAACATTTATTTTTATTGGGGAAAATTCCTAACAACGGTTGGAAAATTCCGAACTCTGACGAGTTAGTTTGAGTAAGTTAAGGAGATACTCATGATGTGATGTTATGTATGCCAATGCATGTTTGAGGTTTCATGGGGAATATATGAAATGCAGGGTTTGCAAGTTATGCCAAGCATGTTTGGGCTTTGCGGAGGAGTGTATTTGGGGAATGCCAATGGTGATTGGGCTTAAAAAGGGTGATTGGGTGAATCGTACTGACTTTCCGATACTTGAGAAATTGGAGTTCGACGTCCAAGCAGGCGCTGAATGTAATGTTTGAGAATTCCCATTGGTGGGAGAAATGATCGGCTTAGTCCAAAGACCTGTGTGGCACCCTTGAGTTTGAAATGTGTTTTGACTACCTTTAGCAAAATTCTAAAAAGAATGTAATTCGATATTGTCTTCCTTATAGTTTTTTTTTGAAAAAAAAGTCTTTTAATCGAAAATTTCCTATGTAATTTTATTTAGAAAAAGGTCATATTTCGCAGACAAAACAGGAAAAGTAAAAATATGGAACATATGTGAGGGAACTGATTTTTATTGACAAGTGATTCCACAAGTAGGGAATTTTGTACAAAGGAAAGCAATTCCTAAAAGAGGTGATTGCGAAAAGAAAATGATAATTGTAATGACAATGAAATATCTCGAGTTTTCTCCAAATTCTAACTCTGCTATAGTCTTTATGCCTTTGGTCGCCCTTTGATCTTGCTTTTTTGAAGGAGGGTGATAGGATTGACTTGTTGGGGACCCACATAATTGACTTGCCAAGGAATGAAGAAGCATTCCTTACGGGATGCAGCCTCTTGCTCTTATTAAATCCCTAATTTTTGCCTAGACCGCCCTTTCGGGTTTTCAGTCTACCGAGATACCCATTTTTGCATAAGTTGCCCTTTCGGGTTTTCAACATATCGAGCTATATATTTTAATTTTTTAAGCATAGTATTTTTTGACTGCATCCGCATTCACCGGGGATCGGAGGTCTTCAACATCCATAGTTGCAAGGATCAAGGCTCCTCCGGAGAAGACCTTTCTTACAACATACGGACCTTCGTAGTTTGGCGTCCATTTTCCCCTTGGGTCAGTATGGATTGGAAGAATCTTCTTCAATACGAGGTCTCCAGCTTTTAGGCTGCGGGGGAAAACCTTTTTGTCATGTGCTCTCTTGATGCGCTTTTGATAAAGTTGGCCATGGCTGATGGCTGCTAAGCGCTTCTCATCAATGAGGTTTAGTTGGTCAAATCGAGCTTGTACCCACTCAGACTCATCAAGCTTAACATCTGTCAAAATCCTTAAGGAAGGAATCTCTACTTCGACTAGTAAAACCTCATCCATGCCGTACACAAGGGAGAAAGGAGTTGCCCCAGTGGAAGTGCGTATGGAAGTACGATAGTCGTGTAATGCGAATGGGAGCATTTCGTGCCAATCTTTGTAGGTTTCCACCATCATTTGCACGATCTTCTTGATATTTTTGTTAGCTGCCTCAACATCGCCATTCATCTTAGGCCTACAAGGCGATGAGTTGTGGTGGTCGATCTTGAAATTTTTGCATAACTCTTTCATCATTTTATTATTGAGGTTAGATCCATTATCAATAATGATCTTGTTGGGGACCCCATAACGGCAGATGATTTCTTTCCTGAGGAATCGGGCCACCACTTGTCTGGTAACGTTAGCGTACGAGGCTGCTTCTACCCACTTTGTGAAATAGTCAATGGCTACAAGGATGAAGCGATGTCCGTTCGAGGCAGTTGGCTATATGCGTCTGATCACGTCAATGCCCCACATGGCGAAAGGCCAAGGTGATGTTAGGACGTTGAGAGGCGTTGGCGAAACATGGATCTTACCAGCATAGATTTGGCACTTGTGGCAGGTTTGGACGTGGCGATGATAGTCAATCTCCATAGTCATCCAGTAATATCCGTCCCTTAAGATTTTCTTCACCATAGTGCTCCCACTGGCATGCGTCCCAAAGGATCCTTCATGAATTTCCATTATAATCTGGTTTGCTTCTTGCTTGTTCACACATCTAAGCAAAATAGAATCATAATTTCTCTTGTATAATACCTCTCCACTTAAGAAGAATTTGGATGACAACTTTCGAAGATACTTTTTGTCGGTGATAGACGCGTCCGCAGGATACTCTTGGTTCTCTAAGAATTTCATGATGTCATGGAACCAAGGATGACCGTCAGCTTCGTCTTCTACTGCCAGACATTAAGCAGGTTCGTCCAAGTAGTTCAGGTGAAAGGACGGCGCTTCGTTCTTCCACTTAACTTTAAACATGGACGCCAAAGTTGCCAAAGCGTCAGCTAGTTGATTCTCTTCTCGAGGGATGTGGTGGAATGTAATTTCATCGAAGTAGGGGACTAGTTTCAAGACATGCTCTTTGTAAGGAATGAGCTTATGATCTCTAGTGTCCCAATCTTCTTTGACTTGGCTGATTACCAAGGCTGAGTCCCCATAGACTTCCAGGATTTTGATTCTAAGATCGACAGTAGCTTCAATGCCAAAGATATAAGCCTCGTATTCGGCCATATTGTTTGTACATTCAAAACATAATCGGGCGGTGAAGGGGAAGTGGAAATTAGTTGGAGAAGTGATTACTTCCCCAATGCCATTGCCATGAGCGTTAGAAGCTCCATCAAAAACCATTGTCCATCGGGATCCAGGCTCGGGTCCTTCCTCGGGACCAGGGATGTTACAATCCCTAATCAACATGATATCCTTGTCGGGGAATTCGAAACGCATAGACTGATAGTCCTCCAAGGGTTGTTGTGCAAGATAATCAGACAATACACTCCCTTTGATGGCCTTTTGAGTGACATGTTAGATATCATACTCGGTCAAAGCCATTTGCCATCAGGCTACTCTACCAGTTAGGGCCGGCTTCTCAAAGATGTATTTGACAGGATCCATCTTAGATATCAACAATGTCGTATGAGTGAGCATGTATTATCTTAAACGTTTGGCAGCCCATGCTAGTGCACAATAAGTCTTTTCAAGCATCGAATACCTACTCTCACAATCAGTGAACTTCTTGCTCAAATAGTATATTGCATGCTCTTTTCTACCAGTCTCGTCATGTTGGCCGAGGACACAACCCATTGATCCTTCGAGAACGGTGAGATAGATGATTAATGCTCTACCAGGTACAAGAGGCATCAACACAGGAGGCTCTTGCAAATATTCCTTTATTTTCTCAAATGCGTCTTGGGAGTCATCGTTCCAAATGATGGCTTGATCCTTTCGAAGAAGTTTGAAGATTGGATCACAAGTGGCAGTGAGGTGAGATATGAACCTAGCAATGTAGTTCAATCTACCTAAGAATCCTCGGACTTCCTTCTCGGTTTTGGGTGCAGGCATAACTTGTATGGCCTTTACTTTCTCGGGATCTACTTTGATGCCACGTTGACTGACGATAAAACCTAACAATTTGTCGGATCTTACCCCAAATATGCATTTGTTGGGATTAAGCCTCAATTTGAACTTCCTCAGCCTCTCAAACAGCTTTTCTAGATTGACAAGGTGTTCTTCTTCGGTTTGAGACTTGGCTATCATGTCATCGACGTAGACCTCAATCTCTTTATGGATCATATCATGAAAGAGAGTGACCATGGCTCGTTGGTATGTGGCGCCGACGTTCTTCAATCCAAAAGGCATCACCTTGTAGCAGAAGGTGCCCCATGGTGTTATGAAAGTGGTTTTCTCCATATCTTCTTGAGCCATGCGGATCTGGTTATAACCGGAGAAACCATCCATAAAAGAGAAAACGGAGAACTGAGCGGTATTATCTACTAGCATATCAATGTGTGGTAGTGGAAAGTCATCTTTGGGACTTGCTCTATTTAGATTTCTATAATCTATGCACATTCTTACTTTGCCATCCTCCTTAGGTACAAGCACAATGTTAACTATCCATTGAGGATAATTGGAGACCGCTGGGAAGCCGACGTTGAGCTGCTTTTGTACCTCCTCCTTGATTTTCATAGCCATGTCGGGACGGGTCCTTCGTAGTTTTTGCTTTACTGGAGGGCATTCTTCTTTAAGGGGTAGACGATGGACCACAATGTCAGTATCGAGGCCGGGCATATCTTGGTATGACCATGCAAACACATCTTTGTATTCCTTCAAGAGCTCAATCAATTTTGTCTTCACCTCGCCTTGTAGAGCGAAGCCGACTCAGACTTCTTTCGCTTCCTCATCTGTCCCAAAATTAATCACTTCCATTGATTATTCGTGCGGCTGGATGACTTTTTCCTTCTGCTTGAGCAGCCTTGCCAATTCTTCTGGGAGTTCGGCCTCTTCCTCACACTCTTCATCAGCTTGATTAATCGGGTTGTCAAAGTCGTATGAGACTGTAGCAGAATTGTCATTGGTGGTTGTCGAGGATGATCTGCATGATTTAAGGTCCACGTTTTTATTGGTATAAAAGAAAGGATGATTTGAATTTTTTATTTTTTTTAAAAAGAAAAAAAGAAAAATGCCATTTAAAAAAGGTGAAATAAATAAATGAAAGGCAAGGATCTCAAAATTGATTGCGAACATGAACCCTTTTACATTAATGATTAATAAGGAAATTTGATGAGGCCTACAAATGATTCCCCCATGCCTTGGGCTTGACATGGGTTTTTTTGATAAAAAGGAAGGAAAACAACATTGGGAATTACATTTCAATCAAGGTCACTTTAGGTATTTCAAACTTGGTCCATTTGGTGGCACCATTTCCATCAGTCTTTGTGAAGATCAAGTTATCATCATCTTCTTCTTCTTCTTCTTCTTCCACGGCGCAAATACGCTTGTCATCCAGGTAACCAGCACTTGAGAAGTTTTCGGATAGCGGGAGCACTGATCCCCTTGTAGCTATCGACGCGAGCTTCATCAAATTCTAGGAGTTGTATCCCAAATCGGTGCGGTCCTTGTTGGCAGGGAGTTCAAGCAATCTTCCCCATCCTTGGGGGTGTCCATCCTTTATGATTATCAGGGCGTCTTTAAGAGATGTCATGGGAGATTCGGCATCTTTTGATTCATCCCTTGCTGGGAAAACCATTTCAACATTGATAACTTCGAATGATTGGAATGGGACTTCCCATATCTCCCCTTCTCTTTCAACGTATCGGAAAGATGCGAGGTGACTTACCACAATGTCCTCCTCACCCTTGACAACAACTAGCTTATCATCCGCTAAGAATTTCAATTTTTGGTGGAGCGTTGAAGTGAATGCACCAGCTGAATGGATCCAAGGCCTCCCAAGCAGACAACTGTAGGCTGGATAGATATCCATTGCGAAGAAAGTGATGAGGAAAATATGGGGACCAATCTTCATAGGAAAATTCACCTCACCGATTACAGTCCTTCTAGTCCCATCAAATGCTCTTACTATAAGCTCACTCGGCTTCATTATGAGTCCTTCAATAGTTAGTTTAGCAAAGGAGCTCTTAGGCATCACATTGAGGGAAGACCCAGTGTCTACCAAAACTCTTGATAGGACTGTATCCACACACTCAATAGAAATATGGAGAGCCTTGTTATGATTCCTCCCCTCGGCGGGAAGCTCTTCATCACTGAAACCTAAGCTTAAGCTAGTAGCGATATTGTTAACTACTCCTTCAAACTGACAAACAGATATCTCTTGCGGTACGTGAGCTGTCCTCGGAAACTTTACCAAAGCCTCCCTATGGGCCTCCGAGCACATTAATAAATACAACATTGAGATCTTCGAGGGTGTCTTATTAAGCTGATCAATTACTCGATAATCGCTCTTCTTGATAATGCGTAAGAACTCGTCTACTTCACTTGAAGGTGCGGGGTCTTGTCTTTGCTGAGCGCCATTAATTTGTTTGCCTTTGCCTGAAGTTGAAGGATTGATAGTTCTAATTGGAGCGGGTGTCGGCGCAAATATCCTTCCACTTCTCGTGACTCCGCTAGTGCCGGTGATATTGATCATTGGGTCACTAGACTTCAACGGTTCTTCTTGTACCTTCTGACCATAAATGTAGACCGAGGTGTCATACATCTATAGGACTGCCTTGGTGTCAACATATGGGAATGATGTGGGAACTGTTATGACGATTGGAGTAATAGGATTTGTCGACAGAGTTAACTGAGAGAAGTCATATGGAATTTGCAGAGGAGGGACTTCGTTGTATGGTATCTCGAGGGTAGACACATCTTCCTTTGTGGACGGGCAGTCTACCACCAAGATCCCTTGGTTCATTAATTGTTGTATGATAGACTTCAATGTTCTACATTGTTGCGGGTTAATCAGACAATGTTCACAATCATTACCACAGATGGGAAAGGTATTATTCCTCATTAAAGCATTCTTGATCTCGATGAGTGGTGTTTTTAACTCGTCCACACAGGACATCAATCTCTTTCCATTGTCAGCCTCCATCATATTCAATGATGCATTATTGTGAGGGGGCATCGGGTTATTATTTACATTCGGTCCCTTGGGGGCGAACGTGATTGCCTTAGAATCAATAAGATCTTGAACCTTGTACTTTAATGCTTTACAATTCTCGATCGAATACCCAGAAGCGCCATAATGAAATTCACAGCAGGCATTTGCATCATAACTGGGAGGAAGAACCATTGGTGGGGGTCCTAACTCCCTTAGTTGCACAAGTGATCCCCTCAATAAATATGTTAGAATGTGGCTATAAGGCATGTGAACTGGGTCAAATTTTCTCTCGGGCCTTCGCATCTTTTGTTGTTGTTGATATTGTGGTTGCTGACGTTGCGGTTGTTATTGATACCGTTGTTGTTGCTGAGTTTGAACAGGAATTGCAAATGGTTGTTGTTGACTTGGTTGGGCGGGAGCTATGGCAGTTACTTGTGGATAAGTGGGATTTCTTGTTCGAAAATGATGGAGGCAGCATTGGTCTCGCCTTCTCGTTTTTTACCATAGGGAACAAAAGGTTTCTTCGACGCACTAGAAGTACTGGCAGAGTTCTGGATCTTTCCCATTCTAATCATATTTTCTATCCTTTCACCGGCTACGACCAAGTCAGAAAAGCCTGAAGAGGTGCTCCCTACCATTCTATCGAGGTATGGACCTTGCAGGTTTCCTATAAACATGTCTACCAGTTCTCTTTCTAGCAATGGGGGTTGTACCCTAGCAGCTAATTCCCACCACCGCTGGGCATACTCTTTGAAGGACTCCTGAGACCTCTGAGTCAGATTTTGCAACTGCGTGCGATTAGGTGCCATATCAGTGTTGTACTGATAGTGCTTGAGGAATGCCTCGACCATTTCCCTCCAGGTGTGAATATGGTTGCCCTCGAGTTGCATGTACCAATCCAAAGATGCCCCACTGAGGGAATCCTGGAAACAATGCATTAAAAGTTGATCATCGCTGGAATAGGCAACCATCTTTCAGAAGTATGCCCTAATGTGTGTCCTAGGGTCGCTATTTCCCTTATATTTTTCAAAGTCCGGAACTTTGAACTTGGCCGGAATGATGACCCCAGGTGCTAAGCACATTTCTTCCGCATCAAGGCCCAAAACATCAGTGCTCCCCATTGCCTTGAGCTTTTCCTCGATAGCCTTTACCTTCCTCTCCACCTTGTTGGTTGCTGAACCGAAGGCGTCATCCTGAGAAGCATCCCTTGGGCTGAAGAATGCATCGAGTTGGTCGTCTGTCTCTAGAGCATGAGGACGAGGATTGTCGTTTGGAACACCGCCGGGTGCATTAATGTTAATTGGAGGATCAACTTGAGGAACCAGAGTCGGATTCTCGACCGTTGGAGGGGTAGGAGGATTGGTAGTACTGGCACGTTGGTTCATTTCTTCTTGTATTTTTGCCATAACTTCCTGGCCTCTTGCGACTGCTTGAATAGTCTCCATCAGCTGCCGCATTTGGGACCACATTTGGGATACTTCTTCCTGAAGGACAACTTGGTTCTCTTAAAGTTGGTCCATGACAACTTGTCGACGTCCTCGTGTATTGTATCGAAAAGTCAGCTTTGGAGAGTGGTTCTGAAAGGAAAAAGGGGTGGATGGATGAGTTTTTTTTATGTTTTTGTGTTTCGAAAGATGCATGAATTTTTTTTTGTTAAAGAAAATGTCTTTTTAGTTATTCATGTTTATTTCATTGCAAAAACTACTTGACGGTTCACGTTCACAATCATGAATAAAGGAAAACACAATAGAGAAAAATAACAACTTTCATTTATCCTTTGAAGGGAAATTAGACAACAATACATAAAAGTTGCAAAATACAAGTAATGGAAGCAAATAAACCAACTAGATATCCACCCTAAAAGTGACCCCTTGAGACTTGCGGAGAGCCTCAATGTCGGTGATAAGTTCGGCCATTGTTCTTTTGCAGAACTTGACGAAGTGGTAGACCTCTTTGGGGGTATTATCTGGGAACATGATCATATCTGCCTCCTTCAACTTGTCGGGAAAGTCTTGAAGGGCATAGTTGGTTAATACTGTCAGGTTGGTGTACTTTCCCCTCCATTCTTCGTAAAGGACTTGGAGATTATGGATGATTTCGTCCCTTTGAACAATGGCAGCTTCGAATCCATGGCAACGCTCCTCCCAATGTCTGCAGTTGTTTTGCAATTCTACATAGGCTTGGTCATAGATTCCCCTCTTCAAGTTCTTGATTTGCTCGCAAGCTCGTCCAAGGTTGAACTGCTCACGCATGAAGCTTCGGTGAATCTTTTCTTTCTCTAGTTGCTCCTTGGCTAGCAAATCCTTATACTCTTTTAGAGTGGTCCTTAGTTCGAGAATCTGGGCCTCGTAATCTTCCCTCGCTTCTTTCTTCATGGCATTAGACCTCTCGACAGTATTTTCAAGGTCCTTGATGATTCGGGATGCTCGACCCAACTCCTCGTTGCGGAAGTCTAGCTCGGAATTAGCTTCTTGTAAAGCTCCACCAACCCAAACTCTTTGTCCCTCGGCTAATCAGAGCCTTTTCTTGCTATCTTCAAATTTTTCACAGACTTTCTTACCCTTATCCTCTAAGACGTGGTTACGTTCCTTGACGCGATTGAGTTCGACTCGTAGTTGAGTGTTTTCCAACTCGAGCTCTTTGATTTGGCTAGTAAGTTTGTCCATGTCCTCTTGCAGGATAGGTTCGGGCTCGGGCATCAACGGGAATGAAGAAGGATCAAACAAAAATGACATTTTAACCACCCTAACCCTCTCTTTTACCCAGACATAGTAGGGTTCCTTGGCTAGGATATTTTTCTTGCCCCATGGCTAATACAGACTATGCTTGTCCAAGCTTTTCTCACTCTTTTCACATTTGAATCAAGCGGATCCACGGTATTGATGACGAATGGAATGAAATCTCTTTCCTCGGGGGGACTTGTCATGGCGTACCCTAGTTGTCTCTTGAGTATAGCAGGGTTGTAGTTGATGCAACCTTGCGTTCCTATCAAGGGTACGTTAGAGAAATCTCCACATCTTGCAATGACATCCTTTATATCCCATTCCCTCTTGTACCATAGAATTGAGTTGGCAGAGAGGGATGCGAACCTTTGCGGCCATGTTAGTTTGTTTTCGGCGAAAGGTCCACTTTGAGGCCTGCGAGCCCCCATCCAAAGGTGTAGCATAGGAGCGCAACAAAGGAAAGTACCTCCCTTCTTCTCATGCCTTGTATGGAAAGTATGGTAGAAATCGGCAAGTAAAAAAGGCACCAGATTCTTTTTTAAAAAGACTTCGACTGCTAATTGATCCACGAACTTGTCTAGATTTGGGAAGAGGACAATCCCATGAATCAAAAGTGCCAAGGTTACACTGCAAAAGTCGGGTCTTCCTTCTTTAATCATTTCCCAAGCATGGGTTTCTAGGAACTTTTGAGTTAAACCTTTGAGGGATCCTTTAACGCCCCAATTGTCCACTAGCTTGTTGGTGTTGATACCCAAGGTGAGTGAGAGCTCGGTCAAACAGAATCCTTCTTCCAATTTCGGGAAAGGGTTGTATTCCTTGATTGGTCGATTGAGGAGTCTCTCGAGGTCTTCCAAGGTTGGAGAGATTTGGAAGTCAGTGAAAGTGAAGCATCTTAAAGGGACGTCATAGTATTGGGACATTGTAGTGATAGCACAATAGTCAACCTTCTCGGTTAGAAGATCTACGATGTTCCCAAAATTGGCTCTGAACTTGTTGTCTTTGAGAGTTACGACCTTTGAACAGAGGATCTTTAATGACCTGATGTCTGGACTCTTGAAGCGGAAAGAAGAAGTGATTTTCTTTGTTGAAGTATCCATGATTGTGTCGGAAAATAGTCTTGTAATTCTGCGTCCGAACAAACAAAAATTTTAAGAGCTTTGCTTATTATTTTGATGATGAATGAATGTATGAATGAATGATTGGTTTATTATTTCCACAGGATTTTACGCATGGGTTCATGGTTTTGGACCATCGTGACGAAGCATGGAGTTAATAATGACTGCTTAGTAAACCAAGGTTCTCGCTTTGTATGATCTAAGGCTTTTGGAAAATTGGGTGTAAGACACTGCCCTTAGAGTCATGGACTTCCTTGACTGTCAGCCGCTTATGTCAATTTACTTGCCAGGCGACTGCTTCATCAAAGTCATCTACTATAAGTGAGATCTTCATATCGACCCTTACGAGGAAGGCACCTCGGTGGCCTATACTACGCGACCATCGGTCTAGGCTAGCCATAGTTTTAAAGGTTCTAAAAGGGGTCTTAGGGTCATTGACTCTAGTAAAAGAAAAGATACTTACCTCGAAAGCACGATGGTCATCAATCCCCTTAAGAAAATCTACCACTAAGTGAGGTTCTCGTACGACCCTAACGAGGAAGGGACCTCGCGGATCAATACTACTCAACCTCTCATATCTCAAGCAAACTCTCAAACTCGGGTGGAGAGTCTTTCACACAAGGTTTTTTCATTTGCAATCATTATTGCTTCCAAAAATTCTTCGTCACAGAGTCAGAGTTTAGGACTAACAGGTAAACAAAGAAAATATGCACGGGTTAGCAAAGAAAGCAATATATACAGAAAAATAGATAACAGATAAATCTCCACGTACGTAAAAGAGGAAAAAAGTCAAACTAGGCTAGACTTGCTTAGGGAATTTTGGTCCCTAGCAGAGTCGCCAGCTGTCGCTACCGGGATTTCATGATAACGAAACCGGGATTAAAGAGAATGCCAAAGAGAGGCAAAGTCAGAAGAGTCGCCACCGAATTTTATTTAGTTTACCTTTATCAGAGAGGAGAGGGGAAATAGTCGATAAAACCCTCGGAAAAGAGACGCGCACGGGAAGTGCTAAAAGAGAATAAGGAATCGGTCTCGCAACCGAGATTTGGGTTCGGAAGTCGATTACGTAAGGGGAAGGTATTAGCACCCCTTACGTCCATGGTACTCCATGGGAACCATTTGGGTTGTTTTACATACATGGGATTTATCTATTATTGTTTTATTTTCAAAAGAATGTGTGAAAAAGAAGGGGGTGTTTTTGTTATTATAGTGCTCGCCAAGGATTGTGGCCCTTGTGCCTACGTATCACTCATTCGGGGATGAGGAATCAGAGCTCCGTAGTTCGGAGTAGAAAATGTTTGTGTGTTGGTTGATTTTACCTTTGAAAAAAGGGTTTTCAGGATGATGCCCTAAGGCATAAAAAAGAGTTTGATGAGTTGTATTGTTTTTACCTTGAATAAGGGTTTTATGAAAGAATGTTTGTGATTATATTATACTAAAGTCTATGGGTGGAGGTGATTATTCTAGACAACAAGCCAAGCGTCTTGCGTCCAAAATAATCAGAGTAAGGATATGAATGCTCCATTCTCACTCATTCTCCACCACTTAAGGCTCGTGGCGCACAATAATAATCGTAATTATTATGTGTTTTGAATTTGATTATAAAAATGCCACTTGACGTTGAATCAAGGGTTTGTTTTATTTAATTATGAAATTTGGCTTATGCAACATGAATGTAAAGTAACCAACAAGAAATTAAAGAGTCTCATTGTAAGGTAGCCCAAGAGAAAGCCTTTTGTGTGCAAAAGTGACCTAAGCTAAACAAAGGATAATGGTCTTACAAACATGTCCCCCTAAGGTGGTGCCATGATGTCATTCTTACAACATGCATGTAAGTTACGGATGAAAGTCCAAGTGTTTACAAAGTATCACCAAGAGTAATGAAAGGCCTCCAAGCAAAGGTCCTAAGATGAAATCCTCTAAGTCCAAGTTGATTAAGAGTGGAATGAATATTTTTGGTTTTTATCATTTTATCATGTTTTTGTTATTTTTAATGTATGATGACAATAAATTGAATAACAAGTAAATAAACATGCATGATGAGTTTGTACAATGATGATGATAATGAGTACTTGAATGTAAATTACAAGGTAATGACATAAAAGTAAATCACAAGATAAAGAGTGACAATGTCACAACAATAATGGTTAGTGAATATAAATGACACATTAAGGGATAACTTATCATTGATGCAAAATATTGAAGATGATTGAAAAATCAACTAACAATAGATTTGTAACAAAGAAAGTTATGCAACCCTAAGTGTGTGGTTAGTGAACAATAAAATAAATTGCAAGGAAGTAAAGTGCAATAATATAAATGTTAGAAGTTAGTAGTTAATGGTTAGTGGTTAGTAGAATAACAATAAGCAAATAGAATAACAAGTTAATGTAAAGAGCATGGTTTCATCTATGTATCAAATGACCCAAATATGGTTGAAATAGAGGCAACCTATCAATGCCACAAAGTATCATGAAGGATCTATTGATCAATCATTAATAGGTTTGAAACATTGAAGGTTTTATCAACTCTAAACAACCATAGTCATGATTTAATAGATCTCATCAACCAAATAAATATGAAAACAAGTCAACAATAAATACCAAATGAAACAAAATACAAAGTTTGATTAAAGGTGGTAAACAACCATTTTCAACACAAAAAAACAGAACCAAAAATTAACAAAGTTTAAGCTAAAATGATTACCCAAAAAATGTTAAAAAATGGTAGGTTGAAATGGTGTTGAGCTTGGATATAAAACAAGGGGTTTGGGATGAAAGTGTTTATGGTGGAAGTTTAGTGAAGGAGTTGAGTTATGAGTGTGAGAGAGTGAGAAGCTTTGAAAAAAATATGAAAGATGACAAAGAAAAGTTGATGGGGTGGCTTTTCTAAGTGAGAAATATTTTTTGTTTTGGCTTAGGTTTGGAGAGGAGAGAAAATGGTACTTGGATAGAACTTTTGGGGGCTAGGAAGCATGAGAAATGAAGGGAAATAATACATCTATTTATAGGGAAGCAAAGGGGTTGATGTGGGTGGACCAAAGGGTCCTTTGTGTAAAAAACAGGGCCATTTCTGCTTTCTGCGCAGGTGTAACTGGTTACCCTAATTAGGGTAATCGGTTACACAGTGCCAAAATGGGCAAAAATTCAGTTTTTGGTCTAGGTAACCGGTTACCCTGATTTGGGTAACCGGTTACCCAATTTTTTTAAAAAAGAAATAATGAAAGTATGCATGTGTAGTAGGATCATGGATCAGATGAAAATTGTATCGGGGTAGGGTGAATTTTGGGGTATGACAATCGTGAATGTCAATGGAAGGAATGTTATCCTTGTGAGTAGGTTCAGTAGTTTTTAAACCAGATGGAGTTTGATGTTGTGAGATCTTTACGTTTCTATGGAAAAATTTCAGTTGCCCTAGCAGAGAAGTTTGAAGAAGAAGCAAGGAGTTGGAAAAGTTGGAGTAGGTAGTGAGGTTGCATGTGAAAAGGTAATAGATGGTATTTCCAAGACTAGGTGATGATTTACCATAAAGGGGGCTCTTTATTTTAAGAAGGTAGACAATAATTTGATTACCTTTTCCACTCCATATTAATTGCTACAAATTTTCATAAATGTAAATCCCTAATTTCCCTCTTAGGAATTCAAATTAATTTGCATCAAAGGCCTTTGTAAAAATATCAGCTAACTGCATCTCAGTAGCAACATGCTCTAGGGCTACAATTTTATCCTCCACGAGTTCTCTAATAAAATGGTGACGGATATCAATATGTTTTGTCCTGCTATGCTGAATAGGATTCTTAGAAATGTTTATAGCACTTAGGTTGTCACAGTATAATGTCATGACATCTTGCGTGACATTGTATTCAGTCAACATTTGTTTCATCCACACTAGTTGAGAACAACTACTTCCAACTGCTATGTATTCAGCTTCAGCAGTAGACAGAGACACACAATTTTGTTTCTTACTAAACCATGATATTAAATTGTTCCCCAAGAAGAAGCATCCTCCTGATGTTCTTTTCCTATCACTAGCACTTCCAACCCAATCAGCATCACAATATCCAGACAGCACAAATTCAGATCCATGAGTGTATAGCATCCCATAGTCACTAGTGCCATTGATATATTTCAGGATCCTCTTCACTTGGTTTATGTGACTCACCTTTGGTTCAACTTGATATATAGCATATACACCTACAACAAAAGCAATGTCAGGTTTGCTTGCTGTGAGATATAGCAGACTCCCTATCATGCTTTTGTAGAGACTTTGATCGACACTGACACCATTTTCATCTTTAGACACTTTCAGATGAGTAGGGGCAGGTGTCCTTTTGTGGCTTGCATTCTCCATGCCAAACTTCTTGACAATATTTTTGGCATATTTACTTTGAGATAGAAAGATAGAATCTTCCATCTGCTTGACTTCTAGCCCAAGAAAATAGGTTAGTCTTCAACAAGGCTCATTTCAAATTCAGACTGCATTTGTTCAACAAAATGTTGAACCATCTTACTTGACATCCCACCAAACACAATATCATCCACATATATCTGAGCCACCATGATCTTTCCTCCTTCATTTTTGACAAATAAAGTCTTATCAATGCCTCCCTTCCTGTATCCATTGTCAATGAGAAACATTGTGAGTCTCTCATACCAAGCTCTGGGAGCTTGTTTCAACCCATAGAGGGTATTCCTCAACTTATACACATGCTTTGGAAGATTTGGGTCTGTGAAACCTTTAGGTTGTTCAACAGACACTTCCTCATTTAAGTATCCATTTAAGAAGGCACTTTTCACATCCATTTGGAACAGTTTAAGCTTCAGAATACATGCCACTCCGAGCAGTAATCTAATGGACTCCAGGCGAGCTATAGGAGAAAATGTTTCAGCAAATTTACTGTTCTTAAATTCTTTCAGATGAACAGAATTCAGCAAATTTACTGTTCTCAAATTCTTTCCCATGATCACTTCTGATTATGATAACATGACTCTCTCTTTCTCTTGGAAGTATTAGGCAAAGATCTTTGAACACATCAAACACATCAGATTTTTCCCTTATAAAATTTACCCAGGTATATTTGGAGAATTCATCCACCACAACATAAGTATACCTTTTCCCACCAAGACTTTCCACCTGCATAGGTCCCATCAAGTCCATATGGAGAAGTTCTAGCACTCTAGATGTGGTTTCATGTTTGATCTTCTGATGTGACGTCTTTGTCTGCTTTCCAATCTGACACTCACCACAAACTCTTCCTTCATCAATCTTTAATTTTGGGATTTCTCTGACAACTTCAACAGATATAGTCCTCTCCATTCCTTTAAGATGTAGATGACCCAGTTTTTGATGCTATAGTTTCACTTCTTCTTCTTTAGCTAGAGTGAACATTGATGAATAACTAGTTTCTTGAGAATTCCACATATAGCAGTTGTCCTTAGACCTGACTCCTTTCATGATCACCTCATTTTTTTCATTAGTAATCAAGCATTCAGTTTTTATGAAGTTCACATTTAGACCTTGGTTGCATAGTTGACTGATGCTAATTAGGTTTGCAGTCAATCCTTTAACAAGCAGCACATTATCAAGGTTAGGGACTCCAGGACAATTTAGCTTTCCAATCCCCTTGATTTCACCCTTTGCTCCATCACCAAAAGTTACATAGCTGGTGGCATGAGGTTGGAGGTTAATTAGAAGGTTTTTGCTTCCAGTCATGTGTCTGGAGCATCCACTATCAAAGTACCAGTCTTTTTTGGCTGAAACTCTGAAGGAAGTGTGATCTATCAAGTTAGTAGCACCAGCCCTAGGAACCCACTATTTTCTGTTAACAAGGATGTGATGCTTGGGTCTAGGTTGATGATGAGTAGGACTAGGATAACCATACAACTTAAAACAGAATGGTTGATTACTAATGAAAAAAATGAGGTGATCCTTTATGTTGTCTTTCCTTTATATTGTCTTTCCCACAGTAATGACATCTCCATCTTTGGTGTTTTCCTTTATGTTGTCTTTCCTTGTGATGTTGAGACACCTGATGCGACATCTTTGGTTTGCTGCCAGTGGGACTACACTCAAGAGAGGATTCATTGAACCCAAGGCCAATCATGTCTCCTGCCATCTTTCTAGTCTAGAGGATTTTGTCTAAGGTGTCAGATCTACTGTTTAGCATTCTGACATACTTGGTCATCTCATCCAGTTTGGAGTTCAGGAACATGGCTTCGATCTTCAACTTAGAAATGGTTTCTAAGTGTTATGTCTTCTCATCCTCTAGTTGGGTTATCAATTTCTTCTGATTCTCCACTTGTTGGCACACTTCTTCACTTCCGAAACACAACTTCCTGTAGGTAGTAGCTAATTCGTCAAAAGTTAGTTCATCATCACTGGAGTCTTCATCAGAATCCCATCTTCCAGTCAAGGTGTAAGACCCCAATTTTGACCCTAAGATCCCTCATGGCATCATAACATTGCATTTGCATCTTGCCTCAAGGATCATAGCATCTTGGCTCCTTAACCTTTGGGTGGGGACACTTGTGAGTTGGTTTGACACCACCAAGAATGCTTTAGTTGTATATTATTGCTTTTCTTACTTTAATTACTAACCAAAAGCACAAAAATATGTCACTAACATCTTTTGTTTTGTAGCTTGAGCAATCATAAGATCCAAGGCTCCTAGGAGACCCCCATGCTCAAAGAATGGCCAGGTGAAGGTGAAAGCAAGCATGACAATGGTTCCTAAAGCTCTCAATCATCATATATGCCTCCCAAGTATCTCATTTTGTCAATTTTATCAAAGCAAACCAAAGGGCTTGAGGCATGTTCCCCAAGGAAACCCTAATTCAACTGTGCATTGACTGTGCCTTGCTCATGAAGCAACCTCAACCCATGTTCAAATAAAATCAAGGGAAGTTATTCCATTCATCATTTCATGCATATTTGAGATTATTTGAGTGCCCTCAATCATTAATTCATCAAGATTTAAGGCATGGACTTGAGAAGTTGATCAGTCAATTCATCTGACTATTTTGAAGTACACTGAGACCTAACTTTTGATGTGTTGGTCAAATGGAGATGACCCCAAGATCAAATATGTTCTTAAGAACCATATGAACAACTTTCATGTTCATAAAAAATTTATTTGAATCTTGGAAGGTCATCATCTATTTCAAAACATTATAGGCCATTTTGGCTGAAACCCTAATTTAAGGTCAACTTCCCAGAAACATAACTCATTCATTTTTCATGATTTTGAGGTGGGATCAAATGTATTGGAAATTTTAAGATGTATAATTAATTTGTTATGTTGGACAAATTTTCATAATCCTAAAATAAATACATGTGATAATGCAAAACATTATAGGTCACTTTGGACCAAAGGCATTGAAATGTGAAAAAGTCCAACTTCAAGTGCCCATAACTTTCTCATAAAAAATCCAAAGGATGAAAAATTTAAGTCCAAATTTATTTTCTTGAAAATATCTATAACTTTTATGTTTAAGGTTTTGTCATTTAGGTCTTGTATCATTGTAACAGAAGGGCTTGAAGTTGGCCCATTTTGGAATATTTCACATACACATGTTTTGCACCTTGCACTTTATGATCAATTTTCACCAATTTCCCAATTCCAAATGAAGTTTTTCCTAACATAACAAATGATCCGCATGCCAAGAAATTTCCAACCGTTACCCATAAGGCCATCTTCTATTTTTGGAGGTGGCATTTTCGAAGAGGATAACATTTTAGTGCATTTTTAGAAACAAGTTGAAAACATATTGCACAAGCTAATGGTATCATTTGTGCACGTCTATTCCATCTAAATGTGATATCAGCTTGCTATTCCAATTGGAATTGGGCCCTCCATGCGCCTGTACAGGCCCATGCATGGAGGCCTTCTCCATTCATGCACATGCTTTGCTCATGTATACCTTTGCCAATTGCTATAAATAAGAGGGCATAACTTCACAATTTGATAACCTGAAGGCACCTGTTATGCTGCACAACTCCCTCCATAGCCTCACTTAAAGGAATTTTCACTTGCTTTTCAAAAATTCAGATCTGAATTTCAACTACATTGGTTGATTTTCAGATTCATAATTCCTTAACCTTGCTTCATCTCCATCACTAGATCATACTGCAAGCATTAGCTTTGAAGAATCGTGCTCTCAAGATCCACATTTCAGAGGTGGATATCCAAACTTATTTTCTTCGAAACACCTTGTTTATAGCTTGTTTCTTGCATTTATTGGGTTGGCTGAAGTCCTCTCATCAAAGGCAATTGATTTATGCTTTGAATTTTGAAAATCCATTAAGTTTCAGTTGAAAACCATAATTTTCAACCTCTGATTTCTCTCTCCATGGAAGTCAAAAGTGGAAATAGATGGCACAGGGGTGACGTACATCACCCCAGCTTTCCATTGCTGTGTAGATCGTGGCATTTGGTTGAGGTTGCCATGTCTGTAACTCTCACAGGAACTGGAGAACTCGCCGGAGAAGACGGTGGTGTACACCACTGTCCCAACTCCAGATCAAATCATGGTCGTGCGATCTCATTTCCAGATCTAATCTGGACCATCTCTTGTTATGACTTTTTTAATGGCTACAAGTTGCTCAGTTGACTAGCGTGTTTGGTGGACGCGCGCTTGGGAACCGTTTGATGCGCCAACTCAATTAATGAGCTTAGATCCAATGCCTCACGTTTTTCCTATTTTTTATTTCTGATTTTAATTTCCATTTTATTTCTTTTATTCCATTTCATTTCAAAAAATCATATCTCACTCATTTTAATTCCAAAAAATGTGAGACCAATTGCATTATTTCTCTTTTAATTTCTAGTTTCTAAAAATGTGAGACCAATTTTAATATTTTTTTATTTTATCATTTGATATTTTTTACGAATTTTCTCTTTTTCTGGTTATTTTAATTCATTTAAAATAGTTTTTGATATTCAAAAAATATAAAAATATTTTCCCAACCTCTTTGAATGATGATGGATCTATGAAAAATATTCTCATCAATTTATTAATTGATTTGAGATTTATTTGAGATTTTAATTCAATTAGGTTATTTTTATGCATTTTTAATTGATTAAAAATAATTTATGGTTTCTAAAAATGCTAAAAAAAATTATCAAACTTTGTTTGACCTTGTTGAAGTTAGGATGATCCATTTGGACTTTTCAAAGTTGATTTGAAATGGATTTGAAGTTTGACCTTTAATTGTTTATTTTAATTCAAGTATTATTTTAATTTCCAAAAATACCAAAAATAGTTTATTTCTTTCTTGACTTCTAAGTTTCATTTTGCTTCTGTTTACTAATGTATGACCTTGATTCCATCTATCTTTGGTCAATGTATGTTGATTACTTTATTTGAATTTCCATTAATGTCCATTCTTATTCATCTCCTTCTTCTTCTTCTTTTTCTTTTTTGATCAATGAGTTAAAGATTGGTGGTTAGCCTTGATGTATGGGAGGTTTAACCTTTCTTGATTCAAATCTAATTCATCTTGATCATAGATCAAGTGAATGGCTTTGCATTAAGGATAGGTTGTTTCCTAATCAAGCAAAAAACCTAAATCAATACAAGATCATTTCTCATCTTTTTTTGGCATGGCAAGTTGTAGAAGCTTGATTCACTAATCAAGATCTCTAACTTGTGTTTGTTGCCCATATTTTATTGATCGGCCTCAGATAGGTGTGACTACTACATTAGTCCACTTACGATTGCTTAACATAACGCTAAATTGCCTATGGCACACTAACTCTAATTATTGACCATTAACATTTAATTCTTGCACTTTACATTTATGCAATTTACCATTCATGTACATATTATTCATTTGCTTTTGCTCTTTGCTCATTTGAGCACATGTTTATGTTAATGCAATTTGCCTTTTGCTCACTTGAGCACATAATTGTGTATATACTATTGTGCTTGTGTTTTGTTTTGATTGTTGTGAACCAAATGCCAAATGGACAAAAAGGACTTAGATTCTAGGACATCCCCTATGCAAAAAATGGAGTGAAAAGGACTCAATCTTGAAGACGAATTGGAAGGACTTAATCTCTAAACTCACTCTTGTTAGACGGTGGGGTGAATAGATCACCTTTTTAAAATTGAACGGATTTAAAGTTTTATCAGAGTTTTTAAACTTGGCGGAAAATTTCAGTATCGAATCGACTTCCGTCTATTCTGAACCGCTACTAGAAAACCGGACACGCGAGTTTAATGCTTGATTTGGATAAGAATGACAGAAATTATTAACACCTGAATCTTAGCTAATTGAATGCACTTATCATTAAAGTCTATTTCCAATGAATAAAACCTAGCTAACAATTTTGTCAAACAGTTGGTGTGTATGTGCTTAATGATGAACAATGGTGGACCTTAGTTTGAAAGTTTTCTTGCCACTATTGTATCGCAAAGAGTACAACCACCACACACAAACTGATATTGCAAAACTGATGAAAACGTAAAGAGAAGTAAGGAAAGAATACGATATGCAGATATTTGGTAAGGAAGTTCCTCACGTCGTCCTCGCGTGTGGGTACGTCTCCCTCTCAATTTCAAATGAAATTGAGAACTGTAATTATCAATAATGCCGAATTCGTTGATACAAGATTTCAATACACAGACAGAATTCTAAATCCCAAGAACTTCTTCTTGTATGAAACCTCCACTTGATCTGAGCTCGATCAAGATTTCCTGCAAGAAATTGCAAACAATTCACCGGTTCCACGACCTGTTTGCGAAATCCCCCGATTTCCAAACGCAACGCTGCGGCTGAATCTGTTATGCAAACGTGACTAACAAACCCGCAAGAACACTCTAGTTCTTGAAGGACAAACCAGTTGGTTTTTCCTTGAAACCCCCTTCAATCTTCAACTCAGCTAGATCCTCGATCGTTCCACTTAACATTATCTCGTTGATCCTTTAATCCAAAGAACAAGAATGATTATGTGTTGATGTTCTTGAAGAAAAGAGATTGAGAAGATGAAGAAGATGAAGTCTCTTTCAGGTTTCTAAAATGCTTCAAAAACAATTGCTGCTACACTCCTTTGATCTTGTGTTAAACTGTTTTTCCTCTCAGAATTCTGTTCTTCACTGCTGTCATAACATTTCTTATATATGCAGAAACAGAAGTTGTTAGAACATAAAACAGACTTATGCATTGATACATGAGGGTATGCATCGATGCATACTGTAGGATACATGAGTTTTTTTGTGAATTTAAGTGAGCATGGATCGATGCATAGTTCGTATGCATTGATACATATGATATTTCCACTAACATGGATCGATGCATAATTCGTATGCATTGATGCATAGTACATTTCAACTAATCATGGATCGATGCAAGGCACGTATGGATCGATCCATAGAGCATTTTGCCTGTCCATGTATCGAGACATGACTCGCATGCATCGATGCATACTAAACTAAAGGATTTTTTGATTTACAATATAATGTATGGATCGATGCATAGGATTATGTGTTGATGCATACTGACACAAAATGGATTTTATGAGTTCTTTTAAGATATGTATCAATGTAGGTCTTTATGTACAGTCATGCAACAATAGAATGGGATAAAAACACAATAAAACCACAAATGTGTCATGTATGGTAATGCACAACCAACATTTGGATGATGATCACACAATTTGTTATCATTCAAAATTTATTCAAAGTAAAGAATTTTCTCACAAACTCCCCCTTTTTGATGATGGCAAATTTTTGGCAAGATGTGTGATACTCCCCCTGAGTTTGTGCATATCTGCATTTTCTCCCCCTTTGTCAACATCAAAAAGAGGAAGAAACAGGTTTATCAAGGCAACATGTTGTAGCAGGTCATGGCAAAAAATTGATAAAAAAGCTATCAATCACAAAGAAGGAAGCTTCAAAGTAAAGAATCACTCACAAAGAATGACAAATAAGGGCAATAACAATAGAGGTAAACAGAAAGTGAAAAGCATTTAAGGATTCGAACGAGTTTAAGAATTACATAAGCTAAACCATATATTGTGCAACAAAATAAGACTTGAGCAATATGAGATGAAATGCAGTGAAGTGAAATGATGGTGGGTTAATGGGGATTATGGCCACCACAAGACTCCTCATCATCTCTATCAGGATCTCTGTAGCTTGGCGGAGACGGAGGAGGAGGCATTGTGTCTGGATTTTGGCCCATGAAGGAGTAGTGCCTAAATCGGTCCTGAACTTCAATACTTCTAAATCTGTCCATAATACCAGGATTTTCACGGCAGTCGTCCATAAAGCCAGACATTTCATTGTAGAAAACTTGGTGCCACTTAACCAAGTCTTGGTGCCAAGAGTGTTGATTCTGATACATCCGTGTATGCTCATCATGCCAGTCACGATGCTCCTGATGCCACTCATTTTATTGTACATGCCAATGCCGTTCCTCTTCATGACGCTCTTTGTTGGCAAGTTCCATTTGTTGAAGCATATGAGTGATATCCGCAGTAGGTGTTGAAGATGAAGTACCACCGGAGAACGGAGGAGCCGTAGGTTCAGGCACATAGTTGGTTGGAGACCACCTTCGTGGCCCCCAATCACCCCAACCAGCATTGGCCTCAGCTGGAGGCGCATCTGCTTCAGGCGCATCCTGCATTTCTTCATCAGGCTGATCTTCAACAACATGGATTCGTTCCGAAGGCACATCAAAGTTGTAGATTCTGGTTTTGGATTTTCTTTCAAAGAAGTAGAAACATTTACGGTCCTTGTCCCACCGATATCCCATATGCGATAGAGTGGAAGAGTCAAACTCTTGAGCAGCAGATGGAGATAGGAGAGGAACTAGAGGGATTGCAACATTCCAAAACTTAAGAATTTTCATTATTTGAGAGGCATAACCTAGAGCAACATTCTTGGAGCTGTTGCGCGCGAAAATAGACGTTTTACAAAGTAATTTGCCCAATTTAAGAGAACCTTATTTTGCAGAATGTAGAGAAGGAGTATGCTTGCCCTATCCAACCGAGAATGTCCACTGTTTGTTGGACGCAGAATGTGTGTGATAATTCAGTGAAGAATACGCGGAGTTTGCTTAATCATACCAGACGTGACGTGTTCATCCTCACTCAGCGGTCTGTCTATCTTTAGGATAGATGGAGTAAAGTCCTTCATGTCAAATTTAGTATCAAAATGTAGGTCATGCCAGGACTTGAAATTTAGCGACGGAGGCGGAATTTGAAACACCGTTTCCCAATCAGAAGCTTCAAAAGTATATGTTCTGACACCGATAGAACACCTGAACATATAGCCTCTACCAGTTTGTAAACCGGCATAAAAGGCCCGGATGAAATCCTCATGGTAGTCATCCTTTGTAGACAAGAATGACCCGAGTCTTTGTGCATCTAGGAGTTCAACCACATCATGGAGATGCAGATGAATGGAATCATTTTTGTCAAAGACATGGGGTTTCATAACTAACCTTGTCTTGAAGGAATCCTCAAATTCAGTAGCAATTGCTGGATAAAGCAAGTCTAAGGCATTTGGAGGAATATCCGGTGACTGCTGAGAAGTACCAACTGGTTCCTTTCCTTTTCCTTTTCCCTTTGCTCTGGCTGGAATGGTGCGTGGAGGCATGGTGATGAGAGATTTTAGGGTTTTAGAGTGAGTGATGATGAGGAAGATTAGGGTTAGCCGCTGGTTTTGGGGTTTATGAGTACTGATGATATGAAGTCTTGAGATAGGAAGTGATAAGGTTGGCTGATGTGTCGATGCATGAGAGAGAAAAAAAATACATTTAATTCAAATAGCATCAGTATGTGTCGATGCATGTGGCTATGGGTCGATGCATATCAGGCATTTTTGTTTTTAACAGGGCTATGTATCGATACATGCGACGGATGGATCGATGCATCCTGAACTAGTTTTGAAAAAATTTGAAAAGCAGAAGATATGCATCGATGCATACATGTTTGGATCGCTACGTACTGATGCCAAAGCAGATTTTAATGAATCTTTATGCAGTATGGATATGCATTATGAAGTATGTCATGATGGTTATGCCCAAGAAGAATTCACAAATCAGATTGTTAATGTACAAACAGTATAGGCAGACAATATATGCATCCAAATTTACATCAATGTGAGTAAGAGCTTTTGTTTTAACATATACAACCACTTAGTTGTAAGAGAATTGTAGAAAGGAGTGATATTACCTCTGTTGACGTAATCTTGTGATGGATAAATGACATCTAAAACGAATCTCATCAACCAAGGTGAGGCATAATATAATTAAGAACCAACATGCTTAAGACATCAAATGAGAAAGATCTAAGATCCCTAATTCACGACGAATGTTAAAAAAAGGTTCTGTTGCCAAAGGTTTAGTGAATATATCAGGAAGCTGATTTTTGGAGTCAACATGCTCAAATACAACATCTTCTTTTTCAACATGGTCGCGAAGAAAATGATGTCTAATCTCTATGTGTTTAGTGCGGGAGTGTAAAACAGGGTTTTTAGTAAGGTTTATGGCACTAGTGTTGTCACATTTTATAGGAATACGTTTGAGTTGAATGTTAAAGTCTTGTAGTTACTGCTTTAGCCATAAAATCTGAGCGCAACAACTACCGGCTGCAACGTATTCTGCCTCTGCAGTTGACAAAGCCACAAAAACCTGCTTTTTGCTATGCCAACTTACCAAGGAATTTGAAAACAGGTGACATGTACCACTTGTGCTTTTCCTATCTGATTTGCAGCCAGCAAAATCAGAATCGGAGTACCCTACTAAACTACAATCACTTCCTTTGGAATACCAAAGCCCATATTTAGGTGTTCCGTGAAGATATCTAAATATGCGCTTGACAGCTTTTAGGTGTGATTCCTTAGGATTTGATTGATAGCGTGCACACATACAAACACTAAACATGATGTCAGGTCTAGAAGCAGAAAGATACAAGAGAGATCCAATCATACCTCTGAACTTTTTGACATCTACACACTTACCATGCTCATCCTTATCTAGATTTCCGTTGGTAGGCATAGGTGTGTCAATCGATTTTGAGTCATTCATTCCAAAGCGCTTGAGTAGTTCTTTGCAGTATTTTGTTTGACATACCGCTGTACCCTCATCAAGTTGCTTAATTTGCAGTCCTAGGAAGTAATTCAGCTCCCCCATGAGACTCATCTCAAATTCACCCTGCATAACCTCAGAGAATTCTTCAACCAAGTGTATGTTAGTTGAACCAAAAATTATATCGTCTACATAGACTTGGACTAGAAGTATGTGCTTTCCCTTGTGTTTAATAAAGAGAGTATTATCCACCTTACCTCTTGAATATCCATGATCAATTAGAAATTTTCTAAGCCTTTCATACCAAACCCGAGGGGCTTGTTTAAGACCATACAAAGCTCGTTTTAATTTGTAAACATAATCTGGATTTTCAGCATTTTCAAAACCAGGAGGTTGTGAGACATATACCTCTTCATTTATGACACCATTAAGAAAAGCACTCTTTACGTCCATTTGGTAAAGCTTAAAATCATTAGAACACGCATAGGCAAGCAAGAGACGTATAGCTTCAAGGCGAGCAACTGGAGCATAAGTTTCCTCATAGTCTATGCCCTCCTCTTGGTTATACCCTTGTGCTACTAAACGTGCCTTGTTCCTAGTTATCACTCTGTTTTCATTAAGCTTATTTCTAAAAACCCATTTAGTACCTATGATATGATGATCTCGCGGACGAGGGACAAGTTCCCAAACGTCATTTCTTTTAAATTGATTAAGCTCTTCTTGCATGGCCATTAGCCAAAATTCATCAATCAAGGCCTCTTTGGCATTTTTAGGCTCTACTTGTGAAACAAAAGCGAAGTGAGAACAGGAATTACTTATCTTAGAATGAGTCATTACTCCCTTTGAAATGTCTCCCAAGATGTTGTCAATAGGATGGTCTTTTGAGGATTTCCAAGCTGTTGGAAGATCATTCACTTCAGCTGTCTTTTCTTCCTCATTTTCTTCATGACTAGTATCTTCCTCCTTCTCATGGACAGCTGTTTTGGACTGATCAGTTTCCTCAACAACTTCCTTGAGTATGTCTTCTGTAGATACACCTGCGTCATCAAAGGAAATACCTTTTCCGACATTTTTTGGATAAGACTCATCAAAAGAAACATGAACAGATTCTTCAACAGTAAGTAAACGCTTATTATACACTCTATATGCTTTACTTGACAGTGAGTAATTAAGAAAGATACCTTCATCCGCTTTTGCATCAAACTTCCCAATGTTTTCCTTACCGTTATTCAAAACAAAACACTTACAACCGAATACGTGAAGATGTGACAAGTTTGGCTTTCTTCCTTTCAAAAGTTCATAAGGAGTTTTATTTAAAATAGGGCGAATTAAGATTCTGTTTAAAACATAACAAGCTGTGCTAACAGCATCAGCCCAAAAGTATTTTGGTAATCCACCCTCATTTAGCATTGTTCTTGCCAACTCCTCTAAAACACGATTTTTACGCTCCACAACGCCATTTTGTTGTGGAGTTCGAGGAGCTGAAAAGTTATGCTCAATACCATACTTGTCACAGTACTTCTCAAAGTGATAGTTTTGAAATTCACCACCATGATCGCTACGAATTGTAACTATTTTGGAATTCATTTTGTTTTGGGACATATTTGCAAAATTCTTAAAAGCAGAAAAAGTTTCATCTTTGCTATGAAGGAATATAGTCCAAGTAAATCTAGAGTAGTCATCAACTATTACAAAGCCATAGTAATTTCCACCTAGGCTCTTTGTCTTAGAAGGTCCAAAGAGACCCATATGGAGAAGCTCAAGGGGTCGTGAAGTTGAAATTATATTTTTAGATTTAAAAGAGACCCTTGTTTGTTTTCCCATTTGGCACGCGTCACATAGGTGGTCTTTTGAAAATTTCATTTTTGGAAGACCGACTACTAGATCCTTAGATACAACCTTATTAAGCAAATCAAAATTAACATGCGCTAGACGTCTATGCCAAAGCCAAGAATCATCATTCAAGGTGACTAGACATTTAGTACTTGTTAAAGATACATCAAAAAGATTAAGCATATAGATATTGTTTACTCTTATACCCTTAAACACAACGTTCTGTTCAACATGTTCAATTATGCAGCAAGTTTTTGTGAAAGAAACTTTATAGCCCATGTCACACAATTGACTTATGCTTAACAAATTATGTTTAAGTCCCTCTACTAGGTGGACATTAGAAATAGTAGTGGTGGAGGGATTACCTACACTACCTTTGCCGAGTATAGCTCCTTTGTTATTGTCTCCATAAGTAACATATCCCTTCTTCTTTGCTTTGAAATCTATGAAAAGCGATATGTCACCGGTCATGTGTCTTGAGCAACCGCTGTCAAGAAACCATCTTCTATCTACGGAAGCAAGACACTCATCCTACAATATCAAAAGAGAGAAGTTGGTACCCAATTTTCATTGGGTCCAAGTGGGTAAGTGCTAACATGGTTGCCCTTTGGCTTCCATTGATAAATACCTTTAGGAACAAGGAATCTCCTAAACTTGCATTTTTCAATGGTATGGCCAGCATGACAACAATAATGACATAAACCATGATGACGGGTTTGTTGTTTCTTGTTCATTAAATCCTTTAGAATAAAAGAGTATTTTGCATATGGTGGATTTAATGACTTCTTAAACAACCTAGAGTCAACGGCATAAGTAACTTTAGGTTGTAAAGCTTTTTCCAATTTGACCTTGAGAGTGTTTACCTCTTTTTGCCAAAGGTGACAAGCTTCACAGTACCTAACTTTACTACATCCGTCGATGTCAATAACTTTTGAATTTTCTGCAATACTAGCTTTTAACCTTTCTAAATCGGTTTCAGCTTTGTATACTTTACCTTCCAAAAATGAAAAAATTTGTTTATCGGAAGATAATCTTTTAAAAACATCTACAGCTTCGTTATGCAGTTTTTAAAAGCTATTTTTAATTCGGAAAAAGACATAGAAGAGAAATTATTATAATAGGCTTGTTTTACCTTTTTGTCATTAATTTTCTTCTTGTGGTAGGACAGATTTTGTGTGTGAGCCATAAGGCACAGATTTGCGGCTTCATCACCATCACTTGAGCTTTGTGTGCTTGATGAATCGCTATCACTTTCCCATGCAATGTACGCTCTTCTTTGTTTGTTGTACCCTTTTGGTGAAGTTTTTCTTTGATCCTTATACTTCATAGGGCAGTCCGTTTTATAACGTCCAGATTTACCACAATTAAAACAAGATCCTCTTCCTCTACTCTTCTTGTTCTCTTCCTGTTTTGAATCTGTAGATTGTCTTCGAAATTTCATGAGGTTTTTGTCGGAATGCTTGACTCCATTCTTTTGAATGAATCTATTATATCTCCTTACAAACAGTCCCATTTCCTCATCATCCGAATCTTTGTCACTACTTGAATCATTGTCGCTTTGCTCTTTTCGTGAGGACTTAGAGCTAGAGGCCACAAGAGCTATTGGCTTCTTCTCTCCCTCTTTGTCTCTTTTCTTCTCCTTTTCTTTCTTACTCTTGTTCTCAAACTTTTCAAGACTTTCTAATGCTTGCTGATGTTCTTCCAGCTTTCCAAACAGAGTTGTAATTGTAAGTCTCGTTAGATCGTTGGCTTCCTTAATTGCTGTTACTTTAGGTTGCCACTCCCTGCTAAGACACCTCAGAATATTATTAGTAGCAATTTCATTGGAAACAGGTTTTCCAAGCGCATTCAACCTATTAGTGAGATGAGTGAATCTCTTTTGCATGTCGGAGATAGATTCTCCTTGTTTCATGCGAAAGAGCTCAAACTCTTGATTGAGTGTGTTAATGCGGGACTGTTTTACTTCAGTAGTACCCTCACGGGCAACTTCTAAAGCATCCCACATTTCTTTAGTTGTCGTGCAATGGGATACCCGATAATACTCATCAACACCAAGTGCTGAAATTAGCATGTTTCGAGCTTTCCAATCACACGACCACTTTTTCTCATCTTTCTCATTCCAATCATCTTCTGGTTTAGGAACTATGGCGCCAGCCGCATTTGTCATAGTAATTTGAAAAGGACCATTTTCAATGGCAGCCCATACTAGCCTATCCACAGAATTTATATGAACTCGCATGCAGTCTTTCCAGTAGCCGTAATTTTCACCGTTGAAAATAGGCGCTCTATTGTACGCCCCCTTTGGTTCAGAATCCATACTGTTACAGGCAGCCACAGAGCACCAGCGAACCGGCGCTCTGATACCATTTGTTAGACGGTGTGGCTAGTGATCGAGAAGGGGGGTGAATAGATCACCTTTTTAAAATTGAACGGATTTAAAGTTTTATCAGAGTTTTTAAACTTGGCGGAAAATTTCAGTCCCGAATCGACTTCCGTCTATTCTGAACCGCTACTAGAAAACCGGACACGCGAGTTTAATGCTGGATTTGGATAAGAATGATAGAAATTATTAACACCCGAATCTTAGCTAATTGAATGCACTTATCATTAAAGTCTATTTCCAATGAATAAAACCTAGCTAACAATTTTGTCAAACAGTTGGTGTGTATGTGCTTAATGATGAACAATGGTGGACTTTAGTTTGAAAGTTTTCTTACCACTATTGTATCGCAAAGAGTATAGCCACCACACACAAACTGATATTGCAAAACCGATGAAAACGTAAAGAGAAGTAAGGAAAGAATACGATACGCAGAGATTTGGTAAGGAAGTTCCCCACGTCGTCCTCGCGTGTGGGTACGTCTCCCTCTCAATTTCAAATGAAATTGAGAACTGTAATTATCAATAATGCCGAATTCGTTGATACAAGATTTCAATACACAGACAGAATTCTAAATCCCAAGAACTTCTTCTTGTATGAAACCTCCACTTGATCTGAGCTCGATCAAGATTTCCTGCAAGAAATTGCAAACAATTCACCGGTTCCACGACCTGTTTGCAAAATCCCCTGATTTCCAAACGCAACGCTGCGGCTGAATCTGTTCTGCAAACGTGACTACCAAACCCGCAAGAACACTCCAGTTAGTTTTTCCTTGAAACCCCCTTCAATCTTCAACTCAGCTAGATCCTCGATCGTTCCACTGAACGTTATCTCGTTTATCCTTTAATCCAAAGAACAAGAATGATTATATGTTGATGTTCTTGAAGAAAAGAGATTGAGAAGATGAAGAAGATGAAGTCTCTTTCAGGTTTCTAAAATGCTCCAAAAACAATTGCTGCTACACTCCTTTGATCTTGTGTTAAACTGTTTTTCCTCTCAGAATTCTGTTCTTCATTGCTGTCATAACATTTCTTATATATGCAGAAACAGAAGTTGTTAGAACATAAAACAGACTTATGCATTGATACATGAGGGTATGCATCGATGCATACTATAGGATACATGAGTTTTTTTGTGAATTTAAGTGAGCATGGATTGATGCATAATTCGTATGCATTGATACATATGATATTTCCACTAACATGGATCGATGCATAATTTGTATGCATTGATGCATAGTACATTTGAACTAATCATGGATCGATGCAAGGCACGTATGGATCGATCCATAGAGCATTTTGCCTGTCCATGTATCGATACATGACTCGTATGCATCGATGCATACTGAACTAAAGGATTTTTTGATTTACAATATAATGTATGGATCGATGCATAGGATTATGTGTTGATGCATACTGACACAAAATGGATTTTATGAGTTCTTTTAAGATATGTATCAATATAGGTCTTTATGTACATTCATGCAACAATAGAATGGGATAAAAACACAATAAAACCACAAATGTGTCATGTATGGTAATGCACAGCCAACATTTGGATGATGATCACACAATTTTCTATCATTCAAAATTTATTCAAAGTAAAGAATTTTCTCACAACTCTTGTCCATTATTGGTTTGCATTGTAGAACTTTTTGATGTGTGTGCTCTTGTGCTAGGGATTCCTATTTGAGCCAAATTGAAGAATCATTGTCATGTGCACATAAAAAGAGAAGATACAAGAGCCATTGGAAGATTCCTAAGACCTTGCTTAATTGATTGGTTGCTTGAGTATACACTATTTTGCTTGCTTATTCCAAAGGATGGGAGCTACTTGGATCATCAATATGATCTCAAGAAGGGAACTCCATTTGTGGTCTTATCTCTTTCCCTTCACCTTTGTATGATTAGGACTCTGCCATTCTTCTTCTTCCCTCTACTCTAACCCAAGCCAAAACTTTTGTGCAAACATTAACATTTGTTTTCAAACATTAGAAACCTAAGCATTATGCTTTTGATTTTCAAATTTTCTTTTCATAACACTTATTTTGAATTGAATCCTTAAGTCAACTTTGACCATATTTTGTAAATACCTTTTATTGGTAAATATAACTCATTCAAATGTTTTTGTGGTTTCAATGGCCACTTTCTTATCAAAAAATTTTCATAACCATTAGCTATTAGGTTTGAGTTATCCTTGAGGTAGATATAATACTCACTATATCCCTAGTGATGGTAAATAAGTCTTCCATGCTTATTATAGGGTTAATCCCTCACTAGCATGTTGAAGCTATCCTCACATGGTTGATTTGTGGTTTTAGGTTGAGCTTTCTCCCTTGGATAACAAAAGACCTTAAGGCTTTTGGACCAATCAATTCACCAACTTGTTTTGAGATTTTTACCCCGAACTACGAGGTTTTGATCCTAATCTTTTTTAAGATGGTACGTAGGCAATGGGTTTATCCATACAAACACAAAATTGTAAATAATTTCTACATTCTTCTCTCATCTCCCCAATCATGTTTGCACAAATAATTTTCACAAAATACCAACCTACCTTACAACAAATTGTGAAAAGGGCTCCCTAGGAGTTTTGGGTGCTTAAAACCTTCTCATTGCATAACCAACCCCGTTACCCCGATCTCTGACATTTTTATTAGTTTTTGATTTGATAAAACTTCTCGGTTTTTGTTCGCTTTCTAACCTTTCCTCTGGATAAATAGAAGTGCAGTGGCGACTCGAATTGTATGGTTTACTTTTGATTTAGTCAATAAATCTAAAGGTAACGAATACCCCGCTACAAAAAAGTGGCGACTCTGCTGGGGATATTTGCCTAGTGGGTTTTGCATACTTTTCACATTTTGTTGTATTGTATTGTATATTTATTTTCTGACATATTTTTGTGCAATTTGGGATTATTGTATTGTATGTAATGATTGAATTGCTTGATATAATAATTCCTTGCATGCTTGGTGATCTTTGTGAGATGAGTTCTATACCCGGACTCGAGTGCACTTAAGATAGGAGAATGGCATAGTCTTGTCAACTTGTGTGGAGTTATTCCTTAGCAAGTTGACTTGCAAGCTCATTCGCTTGGTGGAGGTCATGTTGGGATCAATAATGTCACACGAGTAGTCGTGGTTAGGCATTACTCTTTCCACTATAGACCTTAGAAGCCAAGGACCTTAGTTTACCAAGTCCATCTTGGCCTATTTTTAGGACGTAGTGCGAAGGTCGTTCAAGTGTAAGATTTGATACGATTGTTACGCGATACTACACTCATAAGAGTCTCTCTTGAGAATATTTTTGGAATACGAGTAGTCGTTTATTCGATAATATCCGAAAGATAGGATGATGATTATGGGAACCCCTTGTAGAACATGTTTGGTAGGTTTAAACCCTAGTACACTCCCTTTGGGTGGTTCTTAACCGAGAATCCATGCTCGTGACTTGCAACAAACCCTTGATTCATGGTTGATCCGTTCTTGTGTATCCTTAATATCAATGGAACTTGGGTGTTGGTAAGGTGTAAATCATAATCACCAAAATGGATGATTGATATTAAGGATGACTTGATCCATCCCATGACCTTTGTGTGGTGTGCTTTGCTTGATCCTTGAGTGTGATTGTTGCATCCATGCATTCATGCACCCATTTTGCATCCATATCATCAACAATGAGAATATTTTCAAGGAACTTAGAGGTCTATTTGCAAATTTTCAGACATGGATAGACAAAGAAGGAATACAAAGAAGTACAATTTTAGACAACCCGACTTGAAAAAGTTAAGGAGTTTGACATCCTATGTATTAGATCCCTTGGATTTCAAGGCTCGTAACGGGAAGCTTCTATCTATTCTGGCTACTCAGGTGGACGAAGGTATGATGAGTGTATTGGTGCAGTTCTATGATCCCTTGTACCGTTGCTTCACATTCCCGGATTTCCATCTTTTGCCTACGCTTGAGGAGTATGCCTATCTTGTGGGTATACCTATCCTAGATCAATTTCCGTTCAGTGGCTTAGAGAGGGTTCCTACTTCTCAAGAGATTGCTCATATGTTGCATATAGATGAATCTTTGGTTGGTGCTCATATGACTACCAATGGTGGAATTCAAGGTCTCCCATCTGAGTTCCTTATTGCTCAAGCTACTTTGTACGGGAAAGCCATGAGTGAGGACGCCTTTGAGGCCATATTTGTACTTCTCATCTATGGGCTAGTGTTATTTCCCAACATCGATAAATTTGTGGATGTGAACGCTATTAGGATTTTCTCTACTCTTAATCCCGTTCCGACTCTGTTGGGTGACACTTATTTCTCTTTGCATATGAGGAATGCAAAGGGTGGTGGTACCATTATGTGCTGTTTGCCTTTGTTGTACAAGTGGTTTATTTTGCACTTGCCGCAGATGATCGCCTTCAAGGAGAACAAAGGATGTCTATGGTGGTACACGAGGCTTATGTCTCTCACTAATGATGATATCTTTTGGTACAACCGTGTATATGATGGTGTGCAGATTATTGATTCTTGTGGTGAATTCTCCAATGTGCCTCTTCTTGGTACATGTGGTGGGATTAACTACAACCCTATTTTGGCACGTCGTCAGCTTGGGTTTCCCCTAAAGGATAAACCTAATAACATTCTGTTACAGGGGTTATTCTTTCAGGAGGGTAAAGATCCCCAAGTCTTGAAGGGCAGGATGGTTCACGCTTGGGGCAAGATCCATAGGAAGGGAAGGAAAGAGCTTGGTCTGAAGAACTGTATTGCTTTGGAACCCTATACCTCGTGGGTAAGGAGGAGAGCTTCTGAGTACCTTATGCTTTATGAGTATCCGAGACCTACACCTTTGGTTGTGGCTGGGCCTTCAACCCTCCCTGACCAAGGAGTAGAGGAGTTGAGAAATGAAGACCGTTCACGTGCTTGGATCCGTGAACGAGAGGAGCTACTTCAGCAACTTAGAGTTTCTTGAGCATCAGGTTATCGACGAGCCTGATGATGTGGTGACTTCTCTTCTTCCTCAGTCCTCCAAATTTTGGAAGAGGAAGTACGACCGACTCGCCAAAGAGAAGGCAGATATGGAAGCAACCTATGAGAGGGAGGTGAAGAGGCTCCGTGCAGCTTATCTTCCAGTCTCCAGAGCTTTAGACGATTGTTTCTAGGGTTCCATAGGATGTTCATTTTCCTTCTCTCTTGTATTTGGTTACCAAGATTTTACTTCTTTGGTGTAAAAATATTTTCCAGATATTATTGATATGAGATTACCATATATGTCTAAATGATTAATATTTTTAATATTTGCAAATAGGACTCTAAAGTTCCTCTGATAAATAAAATAAATCATATGCACAAGCATTGCATGCATCATGTACATAAGCAAGTTTTGCTCTAGGCTTCTTGTTCAATGGTCTAACTCTGTGTTCTTCATTTATTTTGAAGACAAGCTGACTCACCGGTACTACACCCGAGCCAACACTTCAAGACTGATGGATCACTTAGAGCAAGAGAACCGAGAACTCAAGGAGGAAGTGGCCAGATTGACTGCCCTGATGGAGTCTTTCATGGCCGCCCAAATCCATTCATCTCCAACGCCTTCAACTCCCCCCCAGAGGACAGTCATTTCTGAGATTGCCTCTTCAACAGTGCCTGCTGCTAGTGCCCACTTCGCGCCAACTGCTATGCCAGCCGGGTTTCCCTGGGGGATGCCCGCAAACTTTGTTCTTGAGGGTGTCGCCCCAACGTTTTCTTCACTGCCGACATCTAGCCCGGTCCTTGCCGTTCCACCTCCGGTCGTGCATATTATGCCAAGAGTAGACAATACCATCTACCACTCTGAGTTGTCTGAGGGCCCAGACGTGTATGAAAAGATGGATGCAATGAAAAATCAGTTTCTTGAGCTCCACAAGGAACTCAAAACTCTCAGAGGAAAGGACCTCTTTGGCAAGTCTGCTGCTGAACTCTGCCTGGTTCCTAACGTCAAAATCCCTGTAAAGTTCAAAGTGCCTGACTTTGAAAAGTACAAGGGAAATACTTGCCCTCTCAGCCACTTGGTTATGTATGCGAGGAAGATGTCGACTCAGACCGACAATGATCAGCTCCTCATTCATTATTTCCAAGACAGCCTGTCTGGTTCCGCCCTGAGATGGTACATGGGTTTGGACAGCGCGGACATCCGATCCTTCAATGACCTTGGCGAAGCTTTCGTCAAGCAATACAAATATAACGTGGATATGGCTCCCGATAGGGATCAATTGAGAGCCATGTCGCAGAAGGAAAAGGAAACTTTTAAGGAGTACGCCCAAAGATGGCGAGAACTAACTGCACAGATTGTGCCTCCGCTGGAAGAAAAATAAATGACCAAGATCTTCTTGAAGATCTTGAGCTCATTTTATTACGAGCGGATGATTGTCAGGGCACCTTCTGACTTCACCGAGATGGTGAATATGAGGATGCGTTTGGAGGAAGGAGTCAGGGAAGGGCGTCTGACTAGAGAAGAAGGCTCTTCTGCCAAACGATATGGGGCGTTTGGAAAGAAGAAAGACGGTGAGGCACATGTTGTGACCTCTCATGTCAAACCCAGAAGACCCTCTGTAAGGAGGAAGACCGTGCGTCTCGCCAATAATCAGCATCAGGTGGCTCACATAGCACCTGTTTTCAGAGAAAACCAGCACTATCGGCATAATAATAACCAGCAACAGCAACATCAACAATATCAACAACAACAACACCGTCCTCAATAGCAGGCCTACCAGCCTCGAAACAATAATCAGACCAGTACCAACTATGATAGGAAAAGGGTCACTCTCGATCCTATTCCCATGACCTACGCAGAACTATATCCCTCTTTGATAGAGGGGAAACTGATCACTCCACGCGACCCACCTGCTATACCTACTAACCCTCAGTGGTGGTATAAGCCCGAGCTACATTGTGTTTATCATTCCGGTGCCCCCGGACATGACGTGGAAAATTGCTACCCGCTGAAGACCAAGGTTCAGGACCTTGTTAGGAGTGGTATATTGTGTTTCGAGGACGTAGGTCCCAACGTCAAGAAGAACCCATTGCCCGAGCATTGGAAATCTGTTGTCAACATGGTCCAGGGCTGCCCTGGTAAATATAAGGTCAAATATGTCAGCCATATTCGACAATCATTGGTCGATATGCACAGTCTGTTGTGTGAATAGAGTCACTATGAGCATGACCATGACAGATGCTGTGTCTGCACTGTCAATCAGAGGGGATGTTGCCAAGTCCGTAAAGACATCCAAGAAATGCTGGATGAAGGTGTAATTGAAATACTTCAGAATCGCGATGGGGATGATGAAGTCAATGTGATATCACCGGTGTTTCGGATCCCAGAGCCTGTTGTCATCCGATATGATGGCAGCAAGCAGAAGGCTTCTCCCTCTTTGATAATTAAACCAGTTGGCCCTGTGCCATATTCTTCTGATAAGGTTGTCCCCTATCGTTACAATGTAGTGGCATTGGAAGATGGGAAGGAGTTGCCCCTGCCCTCTACCTCTGTTGTTAATATCGCTGATGTCAGCGGCCTGACCCGTAGTGGTCGCGTTTTCTCGGCTCCGCCGAAACCCCGGGCTGACACCAGAAGGGCTGATATTGCTGATTGCGCTGTTCGTCCGGTTGGAAATGCTGTTGTTGCTCCGAATCCGACACTTGTTGCTAATAAACCTGCCACCACTGTAAGAACTCATGTCTCTGCTGGCCAGAATGGCACAATGATAGAAGACTGTGATGAGATGCTAAGGCTCATCAAGAGGAGTGAACACAACATTGTAGATCAGCTTCTACAAACTCCGTCAAAGATCTCTGTGCTATCTTTGCTGATGAACTCAGAACCACACCGTGAAGCTCTGCAGAAGGTGTTGGATGTGGCATATGTAGATCATGATGTCACAGTAGAACAATTTGATAGTATTGTTGCAAACATTCCCGCTTGTAACAATCTGAGTTTTTGTGATGATGATCTCTCTGAGGAGGGAAGAGACCACAATTTGGCACTTCATATATCTATGAGCTGCAAGGATGATGTCATGTCTAATATGCTGGTAGACACTGGATCATCACTGAATGTGTTGCCAAAATCCACTCTGGCCAGATTGTCATACCAGGGGCCTCCCATGAGGCGGAGTGGAGTGGTGGTAAAAGCTTTTGATGGATCCCATAAAACGGTGATTGGTGAGGTTGAAATCCCAGTCAAGATTGGACCAAGTGATTTCTAGATCACTTTTCAGGTCATGGATATCCACCCATCATATAGCAGTCTGTTAGGCAGACCATGGATACACAAGGCAGACGCTGTGACATCCACCCTACACCAGAAATTGAAATTTGTCAAGAACAAAAAGCTGGTGGTGGTAGGGGGAGAGAAGGCTCTCCTGGTTAGCCATCTGTGTTCCTTTTCTTATATAGACGCTGAGGATGAAGTTGGGACGCCATTCCAAGCTTTATCTATTGCTGAGCCTTCTAAGAAAGGAACTTCTTCATTTGCGTCCTACAATGATGCTAAGTTGGTCATTGAGCATGGCACAACTACTGGTTTAGGACAAATGATCAAGATAGAAGACAATAAATCCCAGGCTGGCATAGGGTACTCTTCAGGCACTTTCAACAAGCATGGGCTGTTTCAGAGTGGTGGTTTCATCCATACCATCCAAGACGAGGAAGCTGCTATTATTGTGGAAGAAGATGCAGAGGAGGATTCTGGCAACTTTGTCATCCTTGGAGGGGTCTGCAATAACTGGGTCGCTGTTGATGTTCCAACAGTTGTCCATAAGTCAACGTAATGTTCAATGTTTGTTTAAAAACCCTTCTCCCATGCCAAAAGGAGGAGTGATGACATTGTTGGCTCATAAATACAATGATATTTTAATTTAGTAAATTCATGTTAAATGTTTGTTTTTCTAATTATTTTAACTTTTTTCTTTTTTGCATGAAATTGGTGATCACATAAAACCTTTAAAAAAATAGAATAAAATCAATCTTTTCATCTGCATAATGATTTTCCTTGTTTGAATTCTAAAATCTCTTTTATATCCAAAATCATTATGCAGGCTGATCAAAACCATTGAACATAATGATCCACCACCATCTCCCAACTTTGAGTTCCCTGTATTTAAGGCCGAAGAAGATGATGTTGAAGAGATTCCTGACGATATTACCCGTCTACTTCAGCACGAAGAGAAGATCATTCAGCCACATCTTGAAAATCTGGAAGCAGTCAACTTGGGGTCTGAAGATTGTGTGCGAGAAGTGAAGATTGGGGCATTTCTTGAAGAATCTGTGAAGAAGGGGTTAATTGAGTTGCTACGAGAATATGTCGACATCTTTTCCTGGTCATATGAAGACATGCATGGTCTGGATACTGATATCGTGCAACATTTCCTGTCGTTGAAGCCTGAGTGTGTTCCTGTGAAGCAGAAGCTCAGAAGAACTCATCCTGATATGGCAGTGAAGATTAAAGAAGAAGTTCAGAAGCAAATTGATGCAGGGTTTCTGATGACTTCTACATATCCTCAATGGGTGGCCAATATTGTGCCCGTGCCTAAAAAAGATGGAAAAGTCTGAATGTGTATGGACTATAGAGACTTGAATAAAGCTCGTCCAAAAGATGATTTTCCTCTACCACATATTGATATGTTGGTAGATAATACAGCTAAATTCAACGTCTTCTCGTTTATGGACGGATTTTCCGGATATAATTAGATTAAAATGGCACCCGAGGATATGGAGAAGACAACATTCATCACACCTTGGGGAACATTCTGTTATCGAGTGATGCCCTTCGGTTTGAAGAACGCCGGAGCCACGTATCAACGAGCTATGACTACCTTGTTCCATGATATGATGCACAAGGAGATCGATGTATATGTTGATGATATGATTGCAAAGTCAAGAACGGAAGATGAACATGTACATCACTTGTTGAAGCTTTTTCAGCGTTTGAGGAATTACAAACTTCGTCTGAATCCTAACAAGTGTACATTTGGAGTCCGTTCTGGCAAGTTATTGGGCTTTATTGTCAGCGAGAGAGGTATTGAAGTTGATCCTGCCAAGGCCAAAGCAATACAAGAGATGCCTGCGCCCAAAATTGAGAAGCAAGTCCGAGGTTTTCTTGGCCGCTTGAATTACATTTCCAGATTTATATCTCACATGACTGCCACATATGCGCCAATGTTCAAGCTCCTCCGGAAAGATCAGCGTCATGATTGGATCGAGGATTGCCAAAAAGCCTTTGACAATATTAAAGAGTATCTGTCTGAGCCTCTGATTCTGTCTCCGCCTGTGGAAGGGAGACCCTTAATTATGTATCTGAGAGTTTTTGAAGACTCAATGGGTTGTGTCCTTGGTCAGCAAGACGAATCAGGGAAGAAAGAGTATGCCATCTACTACCTGAGTAAGAAGTTCACTGATTGTAAGTCTCGATACTCAATGCTTGAGAAGACATGTTGTGCTTTGGCTTGGGCTGTTAAGCGCTTACGCCAGTATATGTTGAATCATACGACTTGGTTGATATCCAAAATGGATGCAATCAAGTATATCTTTGAGAAGCCTACTTTAACTGGGAGGATTGCCTGTTGGCAGATGCTGTTGTCTGAGTATGATATTGATTATCAAGCTCAGAAAGCTATTAAAGGTAGTATCTTGGCTGACCACTTGGCACATCAACCAATTGAGGATTACCAGTTAGTCTAGTACGACTTCTTAGACGAGGAAATTCTATATTTGAAAATGAAAGATTGCGATGAGCCTACGCTCGATGAAGGGCCAGAGCCTGGTTCCCGATGGAGCATGGTGTTTGATGGTGCTGTAAATCAATATGGAAATGGTATTGGGGCAGTGATTATTACTCCTCAGGGCACACATTTTCCTTTTACAACAAGGTTAACTTTCAAATGCACGAATAATATGGCGGAGTATGAGGCCTGTATCATGGGATTGGAAGAGTGTATTGATCTTAGGATCAAGCATCTTGATGTTTATGGTGATTCGGCCCTTGTTGTTAATCAGATTAAGGGTGAATGGGAGATGAATCAGCCTGGCCTCATCCCATATAGAGACTATGCGAGGAGGATTTCAATGTTCTTTACCGAGGTTGACTTCCATCATATTCCTCGAGATGAGAATCGGATGGCAGATGCTCTTGCTACACTTGCTTCTATGATTGTAGTAAGACTCTGGAATGAAGTCCCTAATATCACTGTGATGCGCTTGGATAGACCAGATCATGTGTTTGCAGTAGAAGAAGTGAAAGATGATAAGCCATGGTATTATGATATCAAGTGTTTTCTTCAAAGTCAGACTTACCCGCCTGGGGCATCTGTTAAAGATAAGAAGACTTTGAGGAGATTGTTTGGCAGTTTCTACCTCAATGGAGATGTGCTTTATAAGAGGAATTTTGACATGGTTTTGCTCAGATGCGTGGATAGACACGAAGCAGACCTGTTAATGACTGAAGTCCATGAGGGTTCATTTGGTACTCATTCCAATGGACATGCCATGGCTAGGAAGATGTTGAGAGCATGCTACTATTGGCTGACAATGGAGTCTGACTGCTGCTAATATGTTAAGAAATGCCCCAAGTGTCAGATTTATGTAGATAGGATTCATATTCCCCCGACACTTCTGAATGTGATTTCATCACCATGGCCCTTCTCCATGTGGGGAATTGACATGATTGGCATGATAGAGCCAAAAGCGTCCAACGGTCATAGATTTATTCTCGTAGCAATTGATTACTTCACCAAATGGGTTGAAGCGGCGTCATATGCAAACGTGACCAGGCAGGTGGTTGTGAAGTTTATCAAGAATCAACTCATATGCCGTTATAGTGTGCCGGACAAGATCATTACTGATAATGGATCTAACTTGAACAATAAGATGATGAAAAACTGTGTAGTGAGTTCAAGATTGCGCATCATAATTCTTCTCCTTATAGACCCAAGATGAATGGGGTTGTTGAAGCTGCTAATAAGAACATCAAGAAGATTATCCAGAAGATGGTTGTTACATACAAAGATTGGCATGAGATGTTTCCATTTGCCTTGCATGGATTACGTACATCTATCCGCACTTCACAGGGGCAACCCCTTTCTCCCTTGTATATGGCATGGAGGTTGTGCTCCCAGTAGAGGTGGAGATCCCATCAATGAGAGTCTTGATGGAAGCCAAGTTGGCTGATGTTAAATGGGTCCAGAGTCGTTATGACCAACTAAATTTGATAGAAGAGAAGAGATTGACTGCCATGTGCCATGGTCAGTTATATCAGCAAAGGATGAAGAAAACTTTTGATAAGAAGGTCAAGCCTCGTGTGTTCCGAGAAGGGGACCTCGTGCTCAAGAAAGTTTTGTCTTTCGTGCCCGATTCCAGGGGCAAGTGGACCCCAAACTATGAAGGTCCATATGTTGTTAAGAGAGCCTTTTCAAGCGGCGCTTTAATACTTACAACTATGGATGAGGAGGATTTCATTCGTCCTGTGAATTCAGATGTAGTCAAGAAATACTTCGCCTAAAATAAAAACAGAATAACTCACTAAGTTGAAAACCCGAAAGGGCGGCTTAGGAAAAAATGAGCGTCTCGGTGGATTAAAAACCCGAAAGGGCGATCCAGGCAAAAGGTAGGGACATAAAAAATGAATATATATCCCTCTAGATTGAGTACCCCACCTTGGGGAAATCTAGGCAAAAATTAGGGATTTGGCAAGTAACTGCATCCTGACAAGACTTTGTTCTACAAGTTGTCTTCTGTCAAAGATTCTCGCCCAGTCATCGTCAACTGAAGCTTCAAATACATTGGATTCAGGGTTGGTGGAGAAATGGTCATTATGTTCAATGTAGCCCTTTTCTAATATATATCACCAATTTCAAATTTTGTAAAGATCCATGGAGTCTTGCCATTTGCAGACTACCATTCCATCAAATAAATTTGAGCCTTTATCCAATTATTTGCACTCCTATTTGTTTTTGTTCAACAAGTATTTGCATGTTTTAATTGATAAAATATCATTGTTTTAAATAAATAAAATTTTCATAATTTGATTTAAACAAAGTGAACATTCACAATGAAAAAGGATAGTTGGGGCGCCTTCAGTGCTCTCCCAAGGATAGTATGATCTCCAAAAGGGTAAGACATGTTATTCATATTCCTTGCATACTTGTATCCTCTTCATCATCTTTCAGATTTGTCTCCTTTGCGAGCGCAGAAGAAATTTATGCATCACCAAATCCCCAAAGAGTCTGGAGTTTAGGCTCAGTTTTCTAGCTCCCTTTTGAGGATGAAATTAGCATTTGTGTTATCAATTATATGGTTGTCATCCATTGTGTGGATTGACCTAAAATCCCTTATGAATTGGTAAATTGACATGTTATCTTTTCAAGGAAGTTGGTATTCCCTCATTCAGATTGGAATTTTCCCATAGAGTGAACAGGAAATCCCTAGTATGAGTGGAATTCTCAACATTTGGTTTGTAGCTTCTCCCCTGTGGACTCGTTATATTAATCTCCAGCAATTTGCAGTTTATTCATCCTCAGCAGGGTTGATCCCATTTTAGTGCCCGGTTCAGTCATCAGCAGTGTTTCCCTAGTGGAAATGTCTGATCAGAGCCTGTTCGTTGATTCCTCCTGAGCAGAGTGAGTGATGAAAATGTTTATCTTTCCATCCCCAGCGGAGTAGTGTTTCTCTTCTCCTCGACAGAGATGATTTATCCAGTAGTGCGAGGAAATGTGTTGGTCTTGAAACTTTTTGATTGGTGGTTGTTCCCCATAGAGCTTCATCCTTCCCCTAGATAATTTCCCCAGTAAAATGGCTTCTACGGTGGATCGTATCCATGTTCAGTTCCCTAGCCAAGACCTTGCCTGATTTCAGATTGGCGTTGGAACTTCTGAGGAAGATGTGTTGATTCCTACCCAGCGGAGTGATTGGTTCTCCTCCCCCTACGGAGATCATTGTTTCCTGGTATCTGTTGCCCCCATCAGATTAGATGTTCTCCAGTGGGCTTGGCTTTCTCTTTTGAGAAGTAGTACCGGATGTTTGTCCACTGATTCTCGGGCTTGTTTGTGTTAGATATGTCTGTCTATCAGCATTGATCATACATAAACCAAGCATACACATGCATAATTATAACATTCAAATATTCGTGTTGCATTTCTTTGCCATATATCTTTGTTTGTTATCTCCTGCTATTTAGCGATATATATTCCCCCCAAGCAGATGTTTGTGTTTGATCTCTCCATATAGAGTCAGCCCCATAGGCAGAAAATGTCTACCCTTTCTTCCATGTTCCCCACTGAGTTATGTCCTCGTGGATGATTGTTATTTCAGTTTCCTCCCAAAACATGTATTGGGATGGAATTTCTCCCCTGAGTCATATCCTCATTGGGTTAGGTCTTGTTTCATTGTGTCTCTCTAGTTTGTTCCTAGACTGACTACCCTTGTTATTTCCCCTGCACTTCCCCGAAGTTCAGATGAACGATTGCTCAGTAACCAGTAATTGTCCATCTTTTCCCCGACGGAGTTCTGTGGCCTTCTCCCAGTAACTGGTAGTTATAAGTCCTATTTATGTGGTTTTCTACCCTCATACCGGTAGTTGTAAGTCCTATTTTTGTAGTTTTCTACCCTCATACCGGTAGTTGTAAACCCCATTTTATCCCCTCGCAGAGTTAACCCTTGATAATTGTTCATCCTAACCGATGATGGTTACTCTTCTGTGGTTTTCTACCCAGTAACCGGTAGATGTAATCCCCTCTTTGTTGGTTATTCTTATCAAATTTCCGGTATTGATATTTCTTCATTTTTGATGAGTGTCTTGGGAATATTCCCCAATTCACGCTTGGTTGGTCACCTATTATATGCCCAGTAACCGGTATCCCTGGTGTTCCTTCCCTTCTGCTCCCTATTATGACTTTTGGTCCCCTGTGGAGTCAGATTTCCTGAGTTGAAAAGTACCTTTTTAGGTCTTCCTCAGATGTTTTGGATAGTTAATATCTCTCACTGTTATACCGGTCTTAGATATTCATCCTCCCCGAGCATGTTGTTCTCTCACCCTTATACCGGTGGTTTGATCACATGTCTCTTTGATCTTATTACCCAATAACCGGTAATACCTTATTTTGTTGTTCCCTCAGCTGAGTCCTCTTTGGACATTCCCCATAGGAGTCCCTTAGTGGATTCTCCCAGCCTGAGTCCGGATTTTTATCCGAAGTATCCTTTATGGATAATTTTGCTGTATTGGCATATTCCCAATACATGCAGCTTTGCGTCAGCTCGAGTCTTTCCATTGATTTATTTTCATGGAATCCCTCTCGTGTCTCTCAACAAGTTTTAAGTCGTGACCTGCTCACGCATTTTATTCCCTTTACTCCCCAGAGTCTCCGTCCCATTTATAAGAGCATTACTCATATGGATTTTCAATTTCTCTCGATTTCGTGCTCCTTTTGGACACATATCCCCACAGAGTATTAACTTTTGCATACATACATTTGCATCATGAGGTCTCTTAGGGACCAAAATTTGTATCTTTGTTATTATTTAAGTCCATTCTACCTCGTCGAGACGAAGATTTTAACCTTCACTTCTCCAGCTAGAATGACCTTAAATAGGGGCATCTGTAAGACCCCAATTTTGACCCTAAGATCCCTCATGGCATCATAACATTGAATTTGCATCTTGCCTCAAGGATCATAGCATCTTGGCTCCTTAACTTTTGGATGGGGACACTTGTGAGTTGGTTTGAGACCACCAAGCATGCTTTAATTGTATATTATTTCTTTTCTTACTTTAATTACTAACCAAAAGCACAAAAATATGTCACTAACATCTTTTGTTTTGTAGCTTGAGCAATCATAAGATCCAAGGCTCCTAGTAGACCCCCATGCTCAAAGAAAGGCCAGGTGAAGGTGAAAGCAAGCATGAAAATGGTTCCCAAAGCTCTCAATCATCATATATGCCTCCCAAGTATCTCATTTTGTCAATTTGATCAAAGTAAACCAAAGGGCTTAAGGCTTGTTCCCCAAGGAAACCCTAATTCAGCTGTGCATTGACAGTGCCTTGCTCATGAAGCAACTGAAGGAGAATGGTGATCCAAAACGCAGCGGAATTTAAAATTTCTCCTTTAATGATCCTTACGAATGGGCATGATCAGTGACACAATCGTTACCTCTTTTGGCGATCACGAACGTTGAACGATGACAACGCCTCTACTTAGTCCACATGAATGGATTCCTTCAATCTCAGTGCTAGCTGCTATGAATTGTTAATTCCTTAGGATTGACATTAATTTTGTAAAACAAATAATGTAATCATCTCTGTTGTTTTAATATGTTGGGTTGAAGAAGTTCAACATCTGGACCAACATGTCATGTACGATGTCACGACATCATGCCTGTGACATCGCACATGTGTAGAAAACTGAATTAATTAATTCAGTATATATTCTGGGATTAGCAAGGATATCTGGTGAATATCCTAACTCCCATGTGGAGGTCTTAAAGACTTAATCAGAATATATATAGGCTCTAAATATGGAGATATATATGGAGAGATTTTAGGATTGAAGACCTTGTTTGTAGCTGAAATGTTCTGCTGTATTTGTAACAGCAAAGAACAAGTTTGCTGCGATTTCTGAAGGCCCAAATCCAGTTGGGTGATTAGGTTATAAATAGCTTACTGTAACCTAGTTTTTGTAAGCCTCTTAGAATGATTTTTTAGGGGTGTGTGTGAGGTAAACCTCCCAATCCGTGGGAAGGTTACCATGTGTTTCTCAGTGGTTGAAGCTGAGAGTATTGTAACTCAAAGCCTGTAGGCAAGAGTGATTATGTTCTTGAATGAAGCTGTGAAGCAAGTTCAAGTTGTTTTAACATTACATTGTATTTGTAGTGATAGGAATGGAAACTGGAGGTTTCTATCTAGGAGTTCCTAGGTATAGATTGCATTGGGTAGGGATTAAGTGAAGAGTTGTAAATGGGGGAGTTTAACTCTGAATTAATACTGCTGATAGTGGATCTTCTTCCTGGCTTGGTATGCCCCCAGACGTAGGTGATGTTGCACCGAACTGGGTTAACAATTTCCTGTGTTTGTTTTCCTTTCTGTACGTTATACTCATGTCTTCCATAACTAAGCTTGTATTACTGTCTGCATATAAAGATAATAATAGACCTGATACATAGTCTGCTGGTTGAATGTCAATCAGAATGTCTTGACATTCATCGTTGACAGCATATACTGAATATCAGGCCGGTTGGTTTATCTGCTTCAGTTCAGTATGTGTCCAAGTCTGGTTTTCAAGTGGAATACAGACCTGGCCAAAGGATCACGGTGAAACTGTCTAACTGAATGTCTAGACAGTTGTTCATACAGGCTGATACTGAGTTAGAGGCTGGTTGGCCTTTTACAGTACAGCGAGTTTAGCACAGTCTGCCTCCAGTAACATAACATGATGTATATGTTCTGACTGTCAAATTGAATGTCGTGACATTCATTCCTGACAGCATGTGCTAAATGGTAGGACGATTGGTTTTTCTGTTTCAGTATTTTTCTCAGGCTATTCTTCAGGGATTCAACAGCTGAGCTAAAATCCAGGAAACCAACTACTAACCTACAATTAATGAACCTGACAAATAGCCTATTTGTTAGCAATCTGATAAGTGGAAATTAGATTAACGGGTTCAACTTTAATTTAGGAAATACAAGTAAAAGCCAAGCACACTGGAACAAGGTAACAAATGATGTCCATATCAATATGAAGACATCATGTTGATAACTATGTAAGAAAACAACATAAGTGAGCATTAGGATTGATCTCTGTTGAGTCTTTCTACCTAATGCACAGAACTAGGTGTTACTCCATTCTAGGGTGACATAGAATGAGATGTCGTGACTTCTGTGAGAGTGTGCATATGAGTACAGAGTGTAATAACTGTCTTGCTATATTAGGTACAATGTTAGATCAGATGTCATGACTTGGAATAGAACATCTGAATTCTGACTACGCCAAAATTTCAATTGGTATCAGAGCAGGCATCCTGTTCTGTTTCTGGATGAGATCCATGGGTGATACTTTCTGGTATCTTGCAAGGAGTTATGGTAGTACTAATGTTGGAACCTGTGGAAGGTTCTGTAATTTCCCTGAATGGTCCCTAGAAGTAGGTGGATGGACTGTTCATGACAGGAATGGTGTGTACCTGTCTCTGGAGGTTGGCAATTGGCCTGTGTGTGGGACAGCTGTGTCAGTATTGAATCACATTCAAACTTGGTATGGTCTTGGAGGCTGATCTGGTGAAGTATGCGTTCATAGGTTGAGTTGTATTATGATTTCCGCTGCATAATACCTGGCAAAACTCAAACTCTGATGTAGTTTCCCCTCATGTGGATGAAAGGATGCTGTATTCAAGATATCATCTACTGAAGATGTCAAAGATACTTGAGTCTCCTCAAGTCCACTCATCATGACGTTCCCACTTCAGGATAATAAGAATCACTTAATCACTGATTCTTTTACTCTCTTGAGTAGGGTATATGAAGACCTTGAAGACTTTCAAGGAAAGTTTGTTTCAAGAAGGTGGAACCAATGTTCTATGTGATGTTAGAACATGTATGCAGCTACTGGTTGAAGAGCAGATGTTTTAGGTGTCAAACAAAAGGGAGACTTTAGTTAAAACCTACTCCTGACCTGGAAGAGGAGACATCTGTGTGTGCTAAGTTGACAAGGGTAGGGTCAACTGTGTGTATGCTCAAGAAGGTCACTTGTAGATGTCTGGTCTCGATAAGTGGAGCTGGTAGAAATGTGACATTGTGCAATTTCCTGCTGGGTGTCTTACTCATGTAGATTGATCAGGGTGGGATAGTTGTTCCCTGAAGTACTATGTTGTGTTGGAAGATAAGTCTCCTGAATGTTAGAAGTCAATATTTGGGTAACCTTATTGCTATATCATTTAAGAGGATTGGAACCATGAATCTTGTTATTCAAACACCACGTTCAGAAGTGGCAGTTCTCTCAAGGAGTGAGAATATGAAGATTCAGAGGTTTGTTGAGGTAGTATGCTCTAGCAATGCATATCTACTATTGACCGGTGCTGTGTGTCTCACCAGTACTTATGGTCAGCTGGAGTCTGATTGGTGTGATTGGAGGAGTTAGTTGCCACTGGTAGGAATAGTGTATGTCATGTTGAGACATTTGTGTACAATGCATGGATATTGGTGTGGAGTTTCCATGATTGTTAATTTGAGGGGGAGTTTTGGTTAACCTCCTCAAGTTTGGTCAGCCTAGGGTCTGGTTGGCTGTTGACCTGTGTCACATGGGGTCTGGTTGTTGTGTGACACATTTCCAAGGAAGGATTCATCTCTCTCATTCCTAAGGGTGAATCTAATCTGGAAAGAGTCTCAAGACTATTGAGGTGCTTGCAAGCAGAAGATGTTGACACTAGAAGAGTATTTTGAAAGTATTCTTATGGTGGAAGTATCTGAAAGGAAAATTGGGAAAGGGTTTAAGATCAATGTCTACTTCTGCCAAGTACAAGTATTTAATTGATTATCCTTGGAGCTCAAGATAACTGATGTTCTTAAAGATGTTGGAACATCTCTTCTTCAAGACCCCGTGCAGAATCACAGGAAGGATAGTACATTGGTTTATGATCTATCTCTTTGGTAGAAGCAAAAGCATATGATCTCTGAAAAGGTTTCCTAGCAAGAAACATGTTCAGCCTTGGTGTGTACAAGAAGAAGAAGAAGACATCATAGTTTTGATGGTGGTTACTTGGATCAGTTCAGCTCTGATCTAAGTAAGGAAGTGCATTGGCTCATGCACACTATGAAGTTAAGAACAAGTGGCAGCCTTCTTAACATCATGGAAACAACCTTGCTTTAGGAAGAGGAATCCTTGGCATAGCTGAAGGGATAGTTTCTAACTGGTCCTTCTGAAGACTCATGCATCACAATGTCTGATGTCTTTGGAGAAGAAGTAGGGATTCATCAAGGTATGAACTTGGATGACTTAACTGCGAATCTGCAGGATGGAGGTTGTTTACTCAAACTTGGTTCCACAATCAAGTCTATGAGAACATTGAACTCTTGTTCTGTGAAGGGAGGAAGTTCTTTCAAGTGGCAGAAGAAGGAGCTGAATTCAACAGCCGGATGTCAAAACACAATGTTGTGACATTTGGTTCAGCATCAGATTCTTAGTTGGTGAAGTGGCACATCAACTTGAGATAGAAGGATCTACAGGGTTGTAGATTGGACACTTCAAAAATTTGAAGTTCAAATCTCACTTGGAAGGTCAGAATATCCTTGGAAGAAGTCTGATAAACTTGGGGAGGTCAAAAAGCAGCATTTGACCTTTTCATATGAGGATTCATGAAGGAGGTAATCAACCAGTGGCAGTTGGTCTATCTCAGAAGTGAATTCGAATAATCAAGATAATCAACATATGGCAGCTGATTATTCTTGAGGAAAGTTTGAGACAAATTACTTTTGAGCAGAAAAGTATTAAGTTGAAGACAAAAGGAGGTGTTTTCCATTCATCCCTTGGAGCTTGTGGTAGGAGTTCTGAGCCATCTATGGAAGATTATCTCTTGTAATGGGATGAAAATGTACATGTCCCAATTTATGTCTGAGTTCTTCTTGATCAAGTTGGTGACTCAGTGATATCTGAAGACTATCAGATGGTGTTCCTTGTTATGTTGTGAAGGATGTCCCAGCTGATGTTAGAACATCTTGTGAAGTGGTCTTCTGTTCTGGTTAGAAGAGAGATTGACATAGAGTGTGGATGTGGTCAGCCAAGAGGGTTGAACAGAGGGGGTACTCTTGAAGACATGAAGATGCGTCTTATGTTTTCCATTCATCAAGTGGTCTGGATTCTCTTTGAATCATGAAGTATGTGAAGGTCCAACTTTGGGATGTTGGATATGCTCATGTGTGACCTCCAAGTTTCAAGAGGAGAGTAGGTTGTCCATGACAGGGGGAGTTGTGTCCTTGAAGCTGCAAGTATTCATCAAGCTTGTGGTCTGTGTGTACTCAGATATCTAGGTATGGCACCTTGTCAGTTATCAGGATGCTGTGATGTATGTCAAGGCTGAGTGAGAAGAAGAATGGCTGACCGGATGTCATGACATTGCCCTGGACAATGCTGTTAATTCCTTCTGAATCTTAAAGTCATTAGGAATTATGAAGGTGATGTGTCAAATTCCGATAAATTAGAATAAGCCTGATGGCTACAGCTGTGTGGTATAGGGGGAATAGTCTCCATGCACTAGAACTGCTGTTTTGGAAAAGAAACAGTGAAGAGCTATAAAAGGTATTCAAAGACAGTCTGAGATTTTGTTGGTGATTCTTTGACTGTTTCTCAGCAAAAATTAATGAATCTTGACCAAGCATTTATTCCAATCGTTAATTCCTAAGCACGGGCTGGACTATTTAAAGGATGTAATAGCACTCTTCTTCTCACAAGAGAAACACTCCATTCTCTCAGAATCATGGGGTATGTTAAGGTTTGGGTAAACTGCGCCTGGATCTGGTTTTGTGAGGGGTTCCTTTACAAATGTTTAGCTAAAAAGGGGGAGAGAAATATAGTCCTGAGGTTAAGAATGTACCAGAAGCAAGCTAATTATGGTTGTGGTAGAAAACAGAAGTTGGTGTCAGGCACAAAATCCACCAACTGGGTTTACCACTTGTGTCTTGTGATCTGAGTTAAGAAGACAGTTGTGCCTTGTGATCTGAATTACATTGTCTATGTACTCAGCATTACATATTCTTCAGGAAGCCCTCCTGTTGAGGGGAAGGGTTCTGGTACAACTGATTCTTGTACCTCTACTTCCTCATGTACACCAACTTTGGTGTTTGTGGTGGTGGAGCCAATGACAGAGATGAAGAGCATTCCCAAATTGGGATGTTTTGTCCAGTGTATTGTTTATTTGTTTTAGCTAAAATTTGCCAAAGGGGGAGACTGTTAATTCCTTAGGATTGGCATTAATTTTGTAAAACAAATAATGTAATCATCTCTGTTGTTTTAATATGTTGGGTTGAAGAAGTTCAACATCTGGACCAACATGTCATGTACGATGTCACGACATCATGCCTGTGACATCGCACATGTGTAGAAAACTGAATTAATTAATTTAGTATATATTATGGGATTAGCAAGGATATCTGGTGAATATCCTAACTCCCATGTGGAGGTCTTAAAGACTTAATCAGAATATATATAGGCTCTAAATATGGAGATATATATGGAGAGATTTTAGGATTGAAGACCTTGTTTGTAGCAGAAATTTTTTGTTGTATTTGTAACAGCAAAGAACAAGTTTGCTGCGATTTCAGGCCCAAATCCAGTTGGGTGATTAGGTTATAAATAGCTTATTGTAACCTAGTTTTTGTAAGCCTCTTAGAATGAATTTTTAGGGGTGTGTGTGAGGTAAACCTCCCTATCTGTGGGAAGGTTACCATGTGTTTCTCAGTGTTTGAAGCTGAGAGTATTGTAACTCAAAGCCTGTAGGCAAGAGTGATTATGTTCTTGAATGAAGCTGTGAAGCAAGTTCAAGTTGTTTTAACATTACATTGTATTTGTAGTGATAGGAATGGAAACTGGAGGTTTCTATCTAGGAGTTCCTAGGTATAGATTGCATTGGGTAGGGATTAAGTGAAGAGTTGTAAACGGGGGAGTTTAACTCTGAATTAATGCTGCTGATAGTGGATCTTCTTCCTAGCTTGGTATGCCCCCAGACGTAGGTGATGTTGCACCGAACTGGGTTAATAATTTCCTGTGTTTGTTTTCCTTTCTGTATGTTATTCTCATGTCTGCCATAACTAAGCTTGTATTACTGTCTGCATATAAAGATAATAACAGACCTGATACATAGTCTGCTGGTTGAATGTCAATCAGAATGTCTTGACATTCATCGTTGACAGCATATACTGAATATCAGGAAGGTTGGTTTGTCTGCTTCAGTTCAGTATGTGTCCAAGTCTGGTTTTCAAGTGGAATACAGACCTAGCCAAAGGATCACGGTGAAACTGTCTAACTGAATGTCTAGACAGTTGTTCATACAGGCTGATACTGAGTTAGAGGCTGGTTGGCCTTTTACAGTACAACGAGTTTAGCACAGTCTGCCTCCAGTAACATAACATGATGTATATGTTCTGACTGTCAAATTGAATGTCGTGACATTCATTCCTGACAGCATGTGCTTAATGGTAGGACAATTGGTTTTTTCTGTTTCAGTATTTTTCTCAAGCTATTCTTCAGGGATTCAACAGCTGAGCTAAAATCCAGGAAACCAACTACTAACCTACAATTAATGAACCTAACAAATAGTCTATTAGTTAGCAATCTGATAAGTGGAAATTAGATTAACGGGTTCAACTTTAATTTAGGAAATACAAGTAAAAGCCAATCACACTGGAACAAGGTAACAAATTATGTCCATATCAATATGAAGACATCATGCTGATAACTGTGTAAGAAAACAACAGAAGTGAGCATTAGGATTGATCTCTGCTGAGTCTTTCTACCTAATGCACAGATTTAGGTGTTACTCCATTCTAGGGTGACATAGAATGAGATGTCGTGACTTCTGTGAGAGTGTGCATATGAGTACAGAGTGTAATAACTGTCTTGCTGTATTAGGTACAATGTTAGATCAGATGTCATGACTTGGAATAGAACATCTGAATTCTGACTACGCCAGAATTTCATGACTGAAGGCTTTGAGTGAGAGAGAGAGAGAAACGAAATTGCAAGAGTGACAATGCTTCTACCCAAGGGTTCTATTTATAGAACCACATGCGTGGGCTGCAAGCTAAAAAGCCCACTCAAGCTTATATGGCTCATATCTTATAATATGCCATATACACTTTAGGGCACCGTACATTACGGTATTCCTTAATTACTCTATCTCTCATCAATCCGTCTTTTGTGTGTGACCCTATAGGTTTCGCGGCATTGGTAATTATATTAAATCACGTATTTAACATAATAAACAGTGAGCGGTATCTAGTAACACATCACTGCTACCCAAGACACGAAAATGTTATGTGATCTGACAAATCCTTCTGTGATAATAATTATGTGTATAATTACCCTTTTTCCCTTATGTCTATATTGAACACAAGGCATAGACCGTGTCATCCTTGTCCAGTTCAATATTGGGCCCACAGACATTTATCCTGTTACGCATGATGGGCAAATTCCATCTAGGTCAATCATGTCCCTTAGCATGCGTCGTGGAGTACCCATCAACTGTCTTTATGGTCATCCAGTTACGGACAATGTTTGATCAGCAATAAAGCATTCGACTCTACATCTAGGGTCCATAGTGGTTTTAGGTCGAAGGGTGGTACACACCATTATCACCATGATAATAACTTATGACACTTTACATAACATTCTATATAGTATTCTCATAGCGGGTCAATCCCGTATAAATATTACTCTTAATATTCATACATATGTTTAAGACTTGAGAACTCCTTATCCATGATCCATGAGATGTGATCATCAGTCTATGAACATAATAGTCTTCATGCTTTAATGTTATCCCACTTCACCATAAAGCTTGACTACGGATACTTTAAGAATAGTGTCCTTATGTTTAATGTGATCTCATGATTAAGTCATACTTGATACATTAAACGGACTAGCTATTCTAGGGACTTTATTAAACAAACATAATAAAGGAAAAGCCTTTTATTATTAATAAATAATTCGATACAAGTACCAAAATTATTGGCCTCTAGGGCTTACACCAACAATCTCCCACTAGCACTATAGCCAATCAAGCATACCCCTAATGCCCATAGATCTAGTATGTCCATCATGATTCTGCTGCGCAAGAGGCTTTGTCAGTGGGTCAACAATATTGTCAAGTGTAGGTACTCTACATATTTTCACATCTCCTCTATCTGTTATCTCTCGAATGAGGTGATAACGCCTAAGTATGTGTTTGGATCGTTGGTGAGATCTAGGCTCCTTAGCTTGTGCTATAGCACTATTGTTATCACAGTAGAGACCAATGGGATCCACAATGCTAGGAACTATGTCAAGTTCACTAATGAACTTTTTGATCCAAACAACTTCCTTTGTTGCACTTGAGGCAGCAATATACTCGGCCTCGGTTGTAGAATCAGCAACTGTATCTTGCTTTGAACTTTTCCAGCTCACAGCGCCACCGTTTAAGCAAAACACATAACTAGATTGCGATCTAAAGTCATCCTTATCTGTCTGGAAACTAGCATCGGTGTATCCAATTACAGCCAACTCTTCCTGACCTCCATATATTAAGAATGAGTCATTAGTCCATCTAAAATACTTAAGGATATTCTTGACAGCTACCCAATGGGCATCACCAGGATCAGATTGGTACCTACTCGTTGCACTTAAAGCATACGAGACATCTGGTCGAGTACATAACATGGCATACATGATAGATCCTATTGCAGATGCATATGGAATCTTATTCATGCGATCCCTTTCTTCCTTAGTTGAAGGGGATTGTGTTTTTGATAGACATAGGCCATGTTGCATAGGTATGAATCCTTTCTTGGAATCATGCATGTTAAAGCATCTCAGCACTTTGTCTATGTACGTACTCTGACTTAGGCCAAACAGTTTTTGTGATCTATCTCTATAGATTCTGATTCCTAATATATAGGCTGCTTCACCTAGGTCCTTCATAGAAAAGCATTTCCCCAACCAAGACTTTACTTGTTGCAGGGTAGGGACATCGTTTCCAATGAGTAATATGTCATCTACATATAATACCAGGAACACGATCATGCTCCCACTAACCTTCTTGTAGACACAAGGCTCATCTTCGTTCTTGATGAATCCATATTGTTTTACTGTTTAATCAAAACGAAGATTCCAGCTTCTGGAAGCTTGCTTCAATCCATAGATTGACCTTTGTAACTTACATATCTTTTGGGCTTCTTCTTGTATGTCAAATCCTTCAGGTTGTGTCATGCACACATCCTCAAGAAGATTCCCATTAAGGAAAGCAGTTTTGACATCCATCAGCCATATTTCATAATCATGATATGTAGCGATAGCAAGTAAAATCCGAACAGATTTAAGCATTGCAACTGGTGAAAAGGTTTCATCATAGTCAACCCCATGAATTTGTTTATATCCTTTTGCAACCAGTCTTGCCTTATAGGTATGTACCTTACCATCCATGTCAGTCTTCTTTTTGAAGACCCACTTGCATCCTATAGGGTTAACTCCTACAGGAGGCTCTACCAAGGTCCAAACTTGGTTTGTGTACATGGAATCCATTTCAGATTTCATGGCTTCTAGCCACTTCTCAGACTCGGAACCAGTTATGGCCTCTTGGTAGGTCACAGGCTCATCTTGATCCATGAGTAACACATCACCTTGATCTGTTATGAGATATCCATATCTCTCAGGTAGGTGACGTATCCTGCTTGACCTACGCTGGTCTTGTTCTACTTGAGCATGTTGCTCTTCCACAACTACTTGTGTTTCCTTCTCTAATTCCTCCATAGGTGTATCGATGCTTTGTGATTCTTGAATTTCTTCAAGCTCTACTTTCCTCCCACTTATTCCTTTGGAAATAAAATCCTTTTCTAGGAAAACTCCAGTTCGAGCGACAAACACTTTGCCCTCAGAAGGATTGTAGAAGTAATAACCTCTTGTTTCTTTAGGATACCCCACAAATAAGCATTTGTCAGATTTGGGCTCAAGCTTAGTTGAAATTTGTCGTTTGACATAAACTTCGTAACCCCGTACCTTCATGTAAGACATATGTGGTTTCTTACCACTCCATATCTCATATGGTGTCTTCTCAACCTTTTTGGATGGAACACGGTTAAGTGTGTAAGCTACTGTCAATAGTGCATGTCCCCAAAAGGAGTTTGGAAGATCGGCGTGACTCATCATGGATCGGACCATGTCTAACAGGGTTCGATTTCTTCTCTCAGATACACCATTCCATTGGGGTGTTCCAGGAGGAGTAAGTTGGGATAGGATCCCACACTCTTTCAGAGGGTCATCAAACTCTAGGCTTAAATACTCACCACCTCGATCTGATCGAAGAGTTTTAATATTCTTGCCTAGTTGGTTTTGTACTTCATTCTTGAATTCCTAGAAATTTTCAAAGGACTCTGATATGTGTTTCATTAAATACACATAACCATATCTACTGAAATCATCAGTAAATGTGATGAAGTACTGAAAACCTCCTTTGGCTGGTATGTTCAGTGGTCCACATACATCAGTATGTATGAGGGCCAAAAGATCATTAGCTCTTTCACCTTTACCTGTGAATGGAGACTTTGTCATCTTTCCAATTAAACAAGATCTGCATATCTCATATGATTCATAATCAAAAGAGTCCAAGAGTCCATCTTTATGGAGTTTGGAAATGCGTTTCTCATTTATGTGGCCTAATCGACAATGCCAAAGGTAAGTTGGATTTAACTCATTAGGTTTCATCCTTTTAGTATTAATGTTATAAATAGGCATTTCAAGATCAAGGACATATAGTCCATTGTTCATTTGTGCAGTAGCATAGAATATATCATTCAAATAAATTGAGCAACAATTGTTCTTTATTATAAACGAAAAACCAAACTTGTCCAAACAAGAAACGGAAATAATATTCCTGCTAATTACAGGTACATAATAACAGTTCTCTAACTGAATTATTAAACCACTAGGTAAAGTCAATACATAAGTTCCTACGGCTAAAGAAACAACCTTTGCTCCATTGTCAACTCGTAGGTCAACTTCACCTTTTTCCAAATCTCTACTCCTTTTTAGTCCCTGCACATTGGTACAAATGTGAGAACCGCATCCAGTATTTAATACCCATGATGCAGAAGTAGATAAATTAATTTCAATAACAAAAATACCTGAAGTTGAAGTCTCTACTCCATTCTTCTTATCTTCCAGGTACTTTGGGCAATTTCTCTTCCAGTGTCCGGTCTTACCGCAATGGAAGCACGTGCCTTCTTTTGCTATGCCTCCACTAGGCTTTAAAGCAGCAACAATGGGTTTGGGTTTGGCAACTTCCTTGCCTTTCGCTTTATCACCCTGCCTGATGGACCTTTTGTTCTGTCTCTTTCCATTTCCGATCATCAGAATGGACTTCCCTTTTGACTTCAGATTCTGCTAAGCAGTTCTTAACATGGCGAGCAGTTCAGGAAGAGATTTGTCCATATCATTCATATTGAAATTTAGGACAAATTGACTGAATCTATCTGGCAACGATTGTAAGATCAAATCAGTCGCAAGTTCCTTTCCGAGGGGAAAACCCAATCTCTCAAGGTTTTCCACATACCCAATCATCTTGAGCACATGGGGACCTACAGGGGCTCCCTCAGCTAACTTGCCTTGAAAAAGGGCTTTTGAAACTTCAAACCTCTCATGCCTTGCTTGCTCTTGATACAACATCTTCAGGTGTTCGATCATATCGAACGCTGCCATGTTCTCATGTTGCTTTTGCAATTCTGAATTCATGGTAGCTAGCATGAGACAAGCAGTTTCATTGGCATCATCAACATGCTTCTTATAAGCATCTCTTTCTGCCTTAGGTGCAGAACTAGTAGGTTCCTCTTCAGGAACAGGTTTCTCCAAGACATACAACTTTTTATCATGTTTGAGGACAATCCTCAGGTTTCGGTGCCAATCCAGAAAATTTGTCCCAGACAATTTTTCTTTGTCAAGGATTGATCGCAATATGTTGTTAGAGGTGTTTGTTGTCATGCTAATCTACAAAAGAATTAATGAAAATATAAGTATCAATAACATATTTAACTGGGCCTTTAATTAAATATGCTACCACTATTTTACTCAAAACAAATGACCCTCACCATTTGATTTGGAAAATCCCGTTGGAAGATTTTCTAGTGGGTCGAGATCCATATTTCACTTTGTTTTAAGTCCGCGTAGGAGGATTACACAAAACTAGGTTATTTAGGTAGGAACTCCTTCCAATTGTATTTAATACAACTCTCGAATATTTTAGTTGGGTGAATAACTCCTTATTCCAATCCATCACATGGATAATTTCCAACTCTTGCTTCTAAACATATATAATCTTATTATAATTTGTTTAGTCAAGTTTGACTCATTGTTTTAACAATTGGATATTACAATTATCCCATCGCACCTTACTAAGATAGAACATGCACCTCGCGTAGGCGAAACCTACATTATCTGATACTAGTCTTGATGAGTGTTAAAACTTGGAAAGCATAATTTTAATATTTAATTTGAGGGAATTTGCAATTATTTTGATCTCACCGGCTTATTTATCATATAAATCGTCTCTCACATGCATCAACATACATTCACATGTATCAACATGCATATATAATGAAACAGTTATGGCCCCTAGTGCAATTGTTCTCCCAAGCCAATGAGAGAACCTAAGCTAACCTAATAACGATCTAAGCTTCTCCAAGCAAGATCTTCAAGGTTGTCCTCCTTTGGCACTGACTTCTTTGCTTTCTTCATAACATTTCATTACATAAAGAAACTCGTTTTACATACGAGGGAGTGAGATGAGAAAAGAAGTTACATTGAGAGATTAAAAGAGAGGCACGACACGCAAGTCGTATTTAAAAACCCAAAACAAAATAAAGGAAAACTAAGGCCATAACCGATCACCACAAAACAATAATAATAAACACATTATTATTATTATTATTATTATTATTATTATTATTATTAATTTTAACTCTTTTAATTAATTAAAACCAAATTAAATTTCGACGACCGATCACACTACGCAGAGTTAGCCGAACAAGTGTATTCTGTCTTGCGTTAACCGGTTAACCAAATGCGTTAACCGGTTAACACTATTGAAAAACTGTTAGAAAATTGTATTCCGTCTTGCGTTAATCGGTTAACCAGATACGTTAACCGGTTAACACTGTTTGAAAATCTGTTAGAAAACAGTATTCCGTCTTGCGTTAACCGGTTAACCAAATACGTTAACCGGTTAACACTGTTTGAAAATCTGTTAGAAAGCACAACTCTTGTGCAGTCACAACCCCAATCGCATAACTCTTTGACAACACAACCCTTAAGCCGTCACTAACCCTAATGCATCAATTTCAGACCGTCAAACACATCTCGATTGTTGATTCAGTATGATTGATCAACACGTCATTGCTTCATCGTACTAATGTCGGATCAAGAAGCAAACGACCATTGACCGCTCAAAGGAAAACAACCATTAAGTGTTTGAATGAATGAAACAGGAACAATATATCATATATACCGTATTTTGCATCAGTATTACTTGTATCATATATATAACTTGATCGATCTCGATTTAATTACTCATTTATTCTTTGATTCATTTTGTCTTTAATTGTATTAATATAGAAAATAAACAATTATCTGATTCATGGTTTCGTAAGTGGCTCTGATACCACTAAAGGAGAATGGTGATCCAAAACGCAGCGGAATTTAAAATTTCTCCTTTAATGATCCTTACGAATGGGCATGATCAGTGACAGAATCGTTACCTCTTTTGGCGATCACGAATGTTGAACGATGACAACGCCTCTACTCAGTCCACACGAACGGATTCCTTCAATCTCAGTGCTAATTGCTATGAATGAAGGCTTTGAGTGAGAGAGAGAAAAACGAAATTGCAAGAGTGACAATGCTTCTACCCAAGGGTTCTATTTATAGAACCACTGGTGTGGGCTGCAAGCTAAAAAGCCCACTCAAGTGTATATGGCCCATATCTTATAATATGCCATATACGCTTAAGGGCACCGTACATTACGCTATTCCTTAATTACTCTATCTCTCATCAATCCGTCCTTTGTGTGTGACCCCATAGGTTTTCGCGGCATTGGTAATTATATTAAATCACGTATTTAACATAATAAATAGTGAGCGGTATCTAGCAACACATCACTGCTACCCAAGACACGAAAATGTCATGTGATCTGACAAATCCTTCTGTGATAATAATTATGTGTATAATTACCCTTTTGCCCTTATGTCTATATTGAACACAAGGAATAGACCGTGTCATCCTTGTCTAGTTCAATATTGGGCCCATAGACATTTATCCTGTTACGCAGGATGGGCAAATTCCATCTAGGTCACTCATGTCCCTTAGCATGCGTCGTGGAGTACCCATCAACTGTCTTTATGGTCATCCAGTTACGGACAATGTTTGATCAGCAATAAAGCATTCGACTCTACATCTAGGGTCCATAGTGGTTTTAGGTCGAAGGGTGGTACACACCATTATCACCATGATAATAACTTATGACACTTTACATAACATTCTATATAGTATTCTCATAGCGGGTCAATCCCGTATAAATATTACTCTTAATATTCATACATATGTTTAAGACTTGAGAACTCCTTATCCATGATCCATGAGATGTGATCATCAGTCTATGAACATAATAGTCTTCATGCTTTAATGTTATCCCACTTCACCATAAAGCTTGACTACGGATACTTTAAGAATAGTGTCCTTATGTTTAATGTGATCTCATGATTAAGTCATACTTGATACATTAAACGGACTAGCTATTCTAGGGACTTTATTAAACAAACATAATAAAGGAAAAGCCTTTTATTATTAATAAATAATTTGATACAAGTACCAAAATTATTGGCCTCTAGGGCTTACACCAACAATCTCCCACTAGCACTATAGCCAATCAAGCATACCCCTAATGCCCATAGATCTAGTATGTCCATCATGATTCTGCTGCGCAAGAGGCTTTGTCAGTGGGTCAACAATATTGTCAAGTGTAGGTACTCTACATATTTTCACATCTCCTCTATCTGTTATCTCTCGAATGAGGTGATAACGCCTAAGTATGTGTTTGGATCGTTGGTGAGATCTAGGCTCCTTAGCTTGTGCTATAGCACCATTGTTATCACAGTAGAGACCAATGGGATCCACAATGCTAGGAACTATGTCAAGTTCACTAATGAACTTTTTGATCCAAACAACTTCCTTTGTTGCACTTGAGGCAGCAATATACTCGGCCTCGGTTGTAGAATCAGCAACTGTATCTTGCTTTGAACTTTTCCAGCTCACAGCGCCACCGTTTAAGAAAAACACATAACTAGATTGCGATCTAAAGTCATCCTTATCTGTCTGGAAACTAGCATCGGTGTATCCAATTACAGCCAACTCTTCCTGACCTCCATATATTAAGAATGAGTCATTAGTCCATCTAAAATACTTAAGGATATTCTTGACAGCTACCCAATGGGCATCACCAGGATCAGATTGGTACCTACTCGTTGCACTTAAAGCATACGAGACATCTGGTCGAGTACATAACATGGCATACATGATAGATCCTATTGCAGATGCATATGGAATCTTATTCATGCGATCCCTTTCTTCCTTAGTTGAAGGGGATTGTGTTTTTGATAGACATAGGCCATGTTGCATAGGTATGAATCCTTTCTTGGAATCATGCATGTTAAAGCATCTCAGCACTTTGTCTATGTACGTACTCTGACTTAGGCCAAACAGTTTTTGTGATCTATCTCTATAGATTCTAATTCCTAATATATAGGCTGCTTCACCTAGGTCCTTCATAGAAAAGCATTTCCCCAACCAAGACTTTACTTGTTGCAGGGTAGGGACATCGTTTCCAATGAGTAATATGTCATCTACATATAATACCAGGAACACGATCATGCTCCCACTAACCTTCGTGTAGACACAAGGCTCATCTTCGTTCTTGATGAATCCATATTGTTTTACTGTTTAATCAAAACGAAGATTCCAGCTTCTGGAAGCTTGCTTCAATCCATAGATTGACCTTTGTAACTTACATATCTTTTGGGCTTCTTCTTGTATGTCAAATCCTTCAGGTTGTGTCATGCACACATCCTCAAGAAGATTCCCATTAAGGAAAGCAGTTTTGACATCCATCAGCCATATTTCATAATCATGATATGTAGCGATAGCAAGTAAAATCCGAACAGATTTAAGCATTGCAACTGGTGAAAAGGTTTCATCATAGTCAACCCCATGAATTTGTTTATATCCTTTTGCAACCAGTCTTGCCTTATAGGTATGTACCTTACCATCCATGTCAGTCTTCTTTTTGAAGACCCACTTGCATCCTATAGGGTTAACTCCTACAGGAGGCTCTACCAAGGTCCAAACTTGGTTTGTGTACATGGAATCCATTTCAGATTTCATGGCTTCTAGCCACTTCTCAGACTCGGAACCAGTTATGGCCTCTTGGTAGGTCACAGGCTCATCTTGATCCATGAGTAACACATCACCTTGATCTGTTATGAGATATCCATATCTCTCAGGTAGGTGACGTATCCTGCTTGACCTACGCTGGTCTTGTTCTACTTGAGCATGTTGCTCTTCCACAACTACTTGTGTTTCCTTCTCTAATTCCTCCATAGGTGTATCGATGCTTTGTGATTCTTGAATTTCTTCAAGCTCTACTTTCCTCCCACTTATTCCTTTGGAAATAAAATCCTTTTCTAGGAAAACTCCAGTTCGAGCGACAAACACTTTGCCCTCAGAAGGATTGTAGAAGTAATAACCTCTTGTTTCTTTAGGATACCCCACAAATAAGCATTTGTCAGATTTGGGCTCAAGCTTAGTTGAAATTTGTCGTTTGACATAAACTTCGTAACCCCGTACCTTCATGTAAGACATATGTGGTTTCTTACCACTCCATATCTCATATGGTGTCTTCTCAACCTTTTTGGATGGAACACGGTTAAGTGTGTAAGCTACTGTCAATAGTGCATGTCCCCAAAAGGAGTTTGGAAGATCGGCGTGACTCATCATGGATCGGACCATGTCTAACAGGGTTCGATTTCTTCTCTCAGATACACCATTCCATTGGGGTGTTCCAGGAGGAGTAAGTTGGGATAGGATCCCACACTCTTTCAGAGGGTCATCAAACTCTAGGCTTAAATACTCACCACCTCGATCTGATCGAAGAGTTTTAATATTCTTGCCTAGTTGGTTTTGTACTTCATTCTTGAATTCCTAGAAATTTTCAAAGGACTCTGATATGTGTTTCATTAAATACACATAACCATATCTACTGAAATCATCAGTAAATGTGATGAAGTACTGAAAACCTCCTTTGGCTGGTATGTTCAGTGGTCCACATACATCAGTATGTATGAGGGCCAAAAGATCATTAGCTCTTTCACCTTTACCTGTGAATGGAGACTTTGTCATCTTTCCAATTAAACAAGATCTGCATATCTCATATGATTCATAATCAAAAGAGTCCAAGAGTCCATCTTTATGGAGTTTGGAAATGCGTTTCTCATTTATGTGGCCTAATCGACAATGCCAAAGGTAAGTTGGATTTAACTCATTAGGTTTCATCCTTTTAGTATTAATGTTATAAATAGGCATTTCAAGATCAAGGACATATAGTCCATTGTTCATTTGTGCAGTAGCATAGAATATATCATTCAAATAAATTGAGCAACAATTGTTCTTTATTATAAACGAAAAACCAAACTTGTCCAAACAAGAAACGGAAATAATATTCCTGCTAATTACAGGTACATAATAACAGTTCTCTAACTGAATATTAAACCACTAGGTAAAGTCAATACATAAGTTCCTACGGCTAAAGAAACAACCTTTGCTCCATTGTCAACTCGTAGGTCAACTTCACCTTTTTCCAAATCTCTACTCCTTTTTAGTCCCTGCACATTGGTACAAATGTGAGAACCGCATCCAGTATTTAATACCCATGATGCAGAAGTAGATAAATTAATTTCAATAACAAAAATACCTGAAGTTGAAGTCTCTACTCCATTCTTCTTATCTTCCAGGTACTTTGGGCAATTTCTCTTCCAGTGTCCGGTCTTACCGCAATGGAAGCACGTGCCTTCTTTTGCTATGTCTCCACTAGGCTTTAAAGCAGCAACAATGGGTTTGGGTTTGGCAACTTCCTTGCCTTTCCCTTTATCACCCTGCCTGATGGACCTTTTGTTCTGTCTCTTTCCATTTCCGATCATCAGAATGGACTTCCCTTTTGACTTCAGATTCTGCTAAGCAGTTCTTAACATGGCGAGCAGTTCAGGAAGAGATTTGTCCATATCATTCATATTGAAATTTAGGACAAATTGACTGAATCTATCTGGCAACGATTGTAAGATCAAATCAGTCGCAAGTTCCTTTCCGAGGGGAAAACCCAATCTCTCAAGGTTTTCCACATACCCAATCATCTTGAGCACATGGGGACCTACAGGGGCTCCCTCAACTAACTTGCCTTGAAAAAGGGCTTTTGAAACTTCAAACCTCTCATGCCTTGCTTGCTCTTGATACAACATCTTCAGGTGTTCGATCATATCGAACGCTGCCATGTTCTCATGTTGCTTTTGCAATTCTGAATTCATGGTAGCTAGCATGAGACAAGCAGTTTCATTGGCATCATCAACATGCTTCTTATAAGCATCTCTTTCTGCCTTAGGTGCAGAACTAGTAGGTTCCTCTTCAGGAACAGGTTTCTCCAAGACATACAACTTTTTATCATGTTTGAGGACAATCCTCAGGTTTCGGTGCCAATCCAGAAAATTTGTCCCAGACAATTTTTCTTTGTCAAGGATTGATCGCAATATGTTGTTAGAGGTGTTTGTTGTCATGCTAATCTACAAAAGAATTAATGAAAATATAAGTATCAATAACATATTTAACTGGGCCTTTAATTAAATATGCTACCACTATTTTACTCAAAACAAATGACCCTCACCATTTGATTTGGAAAATCCCGTTGGAAGATTTTCTAGTGGGTCGAGATCCATATTTCACTTTGTTTTAAGTCCGCGTAGGAGGATTACACAAAACTAGGTTATTTAGGTAGGAACTCCTTCCAATTGTATCTAATACAACTCTCGAATATTTTAGTTGGGTGAATAACTCCTTATTCATATCCATCACATGGATAATTTCCAACTCTTGCTTCTAAACATATATAATCTTATTATAATTTGTTTAGTCAAGTTTGACTCATTGTTTTAACAATTGGATATTACAATTATCCCATCGCACCTTACTAAGATAGAACATGCACCTCGCGTAGGCGAAACCTACATTATCTGATACTAGTCTTGATGAGTGTTAAAACTTGGAAAGCATAATTTTAATATTTAATTTGAGGGAATTTGCAATTATTTTGATCTCACCGGCTTATTTATCATATAAATCGTCTCTCACATGCATCAACATACATTCACATGTATCAACATGCATATATAATGAAACAGTTATGGCCCCTAGTGCAATTGTTCTCCCAAGCCAATGAGAGAACCTAAGCTAACCTAATAACGATCTAAGCTTCTCCAAGCAAGATCTTCAAGGTTGTCCTCCTTTGGCACTGACTTCTTTGCTTTCTTCATAACATTTCATTACATAAAGAAACTCGTTTTACATACGAGGGAGTGAGATAAGAAAAGAAGTTACATTGAGAGATTAAAAGAGAGGCACGACACGCAAGTCGTATTTAAAAACCCAAAACAAAATAAAGGAAAACTAAGGCCATAACCGATCACCACAAGACAATAATAATAAACACATTATTATTATTATTATTATTATTATTAATTTTAACTCTTTTAATTAATTAAAACCAAATTAAATTTCGACGACCGATCACACTACGCAGAGTTAGCCGAACAAGTGTATTCTGTCTTGCGTTAACCGGTTAACCAAATGCGTTAACCGGTTAACACTATTGAAAAACTGTTAGAAAATTGTATTCCGTCTTGCGTTAATCGGTTAACCAGATACGTTAACCGGTTAACACTGTTTGAAAATCTGTTAGAAAACAGTATTCCGTCTTGCGTTAACCGGTTAACCAAATACGTTAACCGGTTAACACTGTTTGAAAATCTGTTAGAAAGCACAACTCTTGTGCAGTCACAACCCCAATCGCATAACTCTTTGACAACACAACCCTTAAGCCGTCACTAACCCTAATGCATCAATTTCAGACCGTCAAACACATCTCGATTGTTGATTCAGTATGTTTGATCAACACGTCATTGCTTCATCGTACTAATGTCGGATCAAGAAGCAAACGACCATTGACCGCTCAAAGGAAAACAACCATTAAGTGTTTGAATGAATGAAACAGGAACAATATATCATATATACCGTATTTTGCATCAGTATTACTTGTATCATATATATAACTTGATCGATCTCGATTTAATTACTCATTTATTCTTTGATTCATTTTGTCTTTAATTGTATTAATATAGAAAATAAACAATTATCTGATTCATGGTTTCGTAAGTGGCTCTGATACCACTAAAGGAGAATGGTGATCCAAAACGCAGCGGAATTTAAAATTTCTCCTTTAATGATCCTTACGAATGGGCATGATCAGTGACAGAATCGTTACCTCTTTTGGCGATCACGAATGTTGAACGATGACAACGCCTCTACTCAGTCCACACGAACGGATTCCTTCAATCTCAGTGCTAATTGCTATGAATGAAGGCTTTGAGTGAGAGAGAGAAAAACGAAATTGCAAGAGTGACAATGCTTCTACCCAAGGGTTCTATTTATAGAACCACTGGTGTGGGCTGCAAGCTAAAAAGCCCACTCAAGTGTATATGGCCCATATCTTATAATATGCCATATACGCTTAAGGGCACCGTACATTACGCTATTCCTTAATTACTCTATCTCTCATCAATCCGTCCTTTGTGTGTGACCCCATAGGTTTTCGCGGCATTGGTAATTATATTAAATCACGTATTTAACATAATAAATAGTGAGCGGTATCTAGCAACACATCACTGCTACCCAAGACACGAAAATGTCATGTGATCTGACAAATCCTTCTGTGATAATAATTATGTGTATAATTACCCTTTTGCCCTTATGTCTATATTGAACACAAGGAATAGACCGTGTCATCCTTATCTAGTTCAATATTGGGCCCATAGACATTTATCCTGTTACGCAGGATGGGAAAATTCCATCTAGGTCACTCATGTCCCTTAGCATGCGTCGTGGAGTACCCATCAACTGTCTTTATGGTCATCCAGTTACGGACAATGTTTGATCAGAAATAAAGCACTCGACTCTACATCTAGGGTCCATAGTGGTTTCAGGTCGAAGGGTGGTATACACCATTATCACCATGAGAATAACTTATGACACTTTGCATAACATTCTATATAGTATTCTCATAGAGGGTCAATCCCGAATAAATATTACTCTAATATTCATACCTATGTTTAAGACTTGATAACTCTTTATCCATGATCCATGAGATGTGATCATCAGTCTATAAACATAATAGTCTTCATGCTTTAATGTTATCCCACTTCACAATAAAGCTTGACTACGGATACTTTAAGAATAGTATCCTTATGTTTAATGTGATCTCATGATTAAGTCATACTTGATACATTAAACGGACTAGCTATTCTAGGGACTTTATTAAACAAACATAATAGAGAAAAAGCCTTTTATTATTAATAAATAATTCGATACAAGTACCAAAAGTATTGGCCTCTAGGGCTTACACCAACAACAACCTCAACCCATGTTCAAATACAATCAAGGGAAGCTCTTCCATTCATCATTTCATGCCTATTTGAGCTTATTTGAGTGCCCTCAATCATTAATTCATCAAGATTTGAGGCATGGACTTGAGAAGTTGATCAGTCAATTCATCTGACTATTTTGAAGTACACTGAGACCTAACTTTTGATGTGTTTGTCAAATGGAGATTACCCCAAGATCAAAAATGTTCTTAAGAACCATATTAACAACTTTCATGTTCATCAAAAATTTATTTGAATCTTGGAAGGTCATCATCCATTTCAAAACATTATAGGTCATTTTGGCTGAAACCCTAATTTGAGGTCAACTTCCCAGGAACATAACTCATTCATTTTTCATGATTTTGAGGTGGTATCAAATTCATTGGAAAGTTTAAGATGTATAATTAATTTGTTATGTTGGACAAATTTTCATAATCCTAAACTAAATACATGTGATAATGCAAAACATTATAGGTCACTTTGGACCAAAGGCATTGAAATGTGAAAAAGTCCAACTTCAAGTGCCCATAAATTTCTCATCAAATATCCAAATTATGCAAAATTTAAGTCCAAATTTATTTTCTTGAAACGATCTACAACTTTCATGTTGAAGGTTTTGTCATTTGGGGCTTTTATAATTGAAACATCAGGGCTTGAAGTTGGCCCATTTTGGAAATTTTCACATACACATGTTTTACACCTTGCACTTTATGATCAATTTTCCCCAATTTACCAATTCTAAATGAAGTTTTTCCCAACATAAAAAATGACCCTCATGCCAAGAGCTTTCCAACCATTACCCATAAGGCCATGTTCTATTTTTGGAGGTGGCAATTTCGAAGAGGATAACATTTTAGTGCATTTTTGGAAACAAGTTGAAAACATATTGCACAAGCTAATGGTATCATTTTTGCACGTCCATTCCATCTAAATATGATATCAGCTTGCTATTCCAATTGGAATTGGGCCCTCCATGCGCCTGTACAGGCCCATGCATGGAGGCCCTCTCCATTCATGCACATGCTTTGCTCATGTATACCTTTGCCAATCGCTATAAATAAGAGGGCATAGCTTCATAATTTGATAACCTGAAGGCGCCTGTTATGCTGCAAAACTCCCTCCATAGCCTCACTTAAAGGAATTTTCACATGCTTTTCAAAAATTCAGATCTGAATTTCAACTACATTGGTTGATTTTCATATTCATAATTCCTTGACCTTGCTTCATCTCCATCACTAGATCATACTGCAAGCATTAGCTTTGAAGAATCGTGCTCTCAAGATCCATATTTCAGAGGTGGATATCCAAACTTATTTTCTTCGAAACACCTTGTTTATAGCTTGTTTCTTGCATTTATTGGGTTGGCTGAAGTCCTCTCATCCGAGGCAATTGATTTATGCTTTGAATTTTGAAAATCCATTAAGTTTCAGTTGAACACCATAATTTTCAACCTCTGATTTCTCTCTCCATGGAAGTCTAGAGTGGAAATAGATGGCACAGGGGTGATGTACATCACCCCAGCTTTCCATTGATGTGTAGATCGTGGCATTTGGTTGAGGTTGCCATGTCTGTAACTCTCACCGGAACTGGAGAACTCGCCAGAGAAGATGGTGGTGTACACCATCGTCCCAACTCCAGATCAAATCATGGTTGTGCGATCTCATTTCCAGATCTAATATGGACCATCTCTTGTTATGACTTTTTTAATGGCTACCTGTTGCTCAATTGACTAGCGTGTTTGGTGGACGCGCGCTTGGGAACCGTTTGATGCGCCAACTCAACTAATGAGCTTAGATCCAACGCCTCATGTTTTTTCCTATTTTTTATTTTTGATTTTAATTTCCATTTTATTTCTTTTATTCTATTTCATTTCAAAAAATCATATCTGACTCATTTTAATTCCAAAAAATGTGAGACCAATTGCATTATTTATCTTTTAATTTCTAGTTTCTAAAAATGATTTTTAATATTTTTTATTTTATCATTTGATATTTTTTATGAATTTTATCTTTTTATGGTTATTTTAATTCATTTTAAATAGTTTTTGATATTCAAAAAATACAAAAATATTTTCCCAACCTCATTGAATGATGATGGATCTATGAAAAATATTCTCATCAATTTATTAATTGATTTGAGATTTATTTGTGATTTTAATTCAATTAGGTTTTTTTTTATGCATTTTTAATTGATTAAAAATAGTTTCAGGTTTCTAAAAATGCTGAAATATTTTGTCAAACTTTGTTAGACCTTGTTGAAGTTAGGATGATCCATTTGGACTTTTCAAAGTTGATTTGAAATGGATTTGAAGTTTGACCTTTAATTGTTTATTTTAATTCAAGTATTATTTTAATTTTCAAAAATATCAAAAATATTTTATTTGTTTCTTGACTTCTAAGTTTCATTTTGCTTCTGTTTACTAATGTATGACCTTGATTCCATCTATCTTTGGTCAATGTATGTTGATTACTTCATTTGAATTTCCATTAATGTCCATTCTTATTCATCTCCTTCTTCTTTTTCTTTTTCTTTTTTGATCAATGAGTTAAAGATTGGTGGTTAGCCTTAATGTATGGGAGGTTTAACCTTCCTTGATTCAAATCTAATTCATCTTGATCATAGATCAATTGAATGGCTTTGCATTAAGGATATGTTGCTTCCTAATCAAGCAAAAAACCTAAATCAATACAAGATCGTTTCTCATCTTCTTTTGGCATGGCAAGTTGTAGGAGCTTGATTCACTAATCAAGATCTCTAACTTGTGTTTATTGCCTATATTTTATTGACCGGCCTCAGATAGGTGTGACTACTACATTAGTCCACTTACGATTGCTTAACATAGCGCTAAATTGCCTTATGGCACACTAACTCTAACTAGTGAACATTAACATTTAATTCTTGCACTTTACATTTATGAAATTTACCATTCTTGTACATATTATTCATTTGCTTTTGCTCTTTGCTCATTTGAGCACATGTTTATGTTAATGCAATTTTCCTTTTGCTCACTTGAGCACATAATTGTGTATATACTATTGTGCTTGTGTTTTGTTTTGATTGTTGTGAACCAAATGCCAAATGGATAAAAAGGACTTAGATTCTAGGACATTCCCTATGCAAAAAATGGAGTGAAAAAGACTCAATGTTGAAGACGAATTGGAAGGACTTAATCTCTAAACTCACTCTTGTCCATTATTGGTTTGCATTGTAGAACTTTTTGATGTGTGTGCTCTTGTGCTAGGGATTCCTATTTGAGCCAAATTGAAGAATCATTGTCGTGTGCACATAGAAAGAGAAGATACAAGAGCCATTGGAATATTCCTAAGAGCTTGCTTGATTGATTGGTTGCTTGTGTATACACTATTTTGCTTGCTTATTCCAAAGGATGGGAGCTACTTGGATCATCAATATGATCTCAAGAAGGGAACTCCATTTGTGGTCTTATCTCTTTCCCTTCACCTTTGTATGATTAGGACTTAGCCATTCATCTTCTTCCCTCCACTCTAACCCAAGCCAAAACTTTTGTGAAAACATTAACATTTGTTTTCAAACATTAGAAACCTAAGCATTATGCTTTTGATTTTCAAATTTTCTTTTCATAACACTTATTTTGAATTGAATCCTTAAGTCAACTTTGACCATATTTTGTAAATACCTTTTATTGGTAAATATAACTCATTCAAATGTTTTTGTGGTTTCAATGGCCACTTTCTTATCAAAAAGTTTTCATAACCATTAGCTATTAGGTTTGAGTTATCCTTGAGGTAGATATAATACTCACCTATATCCTTAGTGATGGACAATGAGTCTTCCATGCTTATTATAGGGTTAACCCCTCACTAGCATGTTGAAGCTATCCTCACATGGTGGATTTGTGGTTTTAGGTTGAGCTTTCTCCCTTGGATAACAAAAGACCTTAAGGCTTTTGGACCAATCAATTCACCAACTTGTTTTGAGATTTTTACCCCGAACTACGAGGTTTTGATCCTAATCTTTTGTAAGATGGTACGTGGACAATGGGTTTATCCATTCAAACACAAAATTGTAAATAATTTGTACATTCTTTTCTCATCTCCTCAATCATGCTTGCACAAATAATTTTCACAAAATACCAACCTACCTTACAACAAATTGTGAAAAGGGCTCCCTAGGAGTACCTAGGATGTTTTGGGTGCTTAAAACCTTCCCATTGCATAACCAACCCCCTTACCCCGATCTCTGACATTTTTATTAGTTTTTGATTCGATAAAACTTCTCGGTTTTTGTTCTCTTTCTAACCTTTCCTTTGGATAAATAGAAGTGCGGTGGCGACTCGAATTGTATGGTTTACTTTTGATTTAGTCAATAAATCTAAAGGTAACGAATACCCCGCTACACAAGGAAGTCACAAGATTGGAAGACTCTCGTTTTGTTTCACTTTCATCAGACCAAGTAGCAGCAAGACTCTTCTTCTGTTTCTTGAGATAGGTCCCACATTCAGCTCTAATGTGTCCATATCCTTCACATTCATGGCACAAAATTCCTTTGCCCTGTTTGGATTTTTCCTCAGATTTTGTTCTTCTTCCAGCATCATTGGACCTACTGATGTCAAATGAGTTGTTCTTGACATTAGACTTTGACCTTACATCCATCCTCTTCAGGAGTTTGTTGAATTGTCTCTCAAGTAATGCTACATCATTTGCCAGATCTTCATCAGTATCCTGACTACTGTCTTCCTCTTTCTCTTCAGTGTTTGACATAAAGGCTATGCTTTTGACTTTCTTTTCAGATCCATCACTCATTCCCAACTTGAATGTTTGGAGGAATCCAATTAGCTCATCCACTCTCATCTTGCAGATATCTTGATATTCTTCTATGGCTGTCACTTTCATGGAAAATCTCTTGGGAAGTGACCTGAGAATTTTCCTTAGAAGCTTTTCATCTAACATCTTCTTACCCATGGCTCCTGAGGCATTAGCAATTTCAAGGATATTCATATGGAAGTCATGAATACTTTCATCTTCTTTCATCCTCAAATTCTCAAACTTAGTAGTAAGCAGCTGCAATCTATACATCTTCACTCTAGAGGTACCTTCATGAGTGGTTTTGAGCATATTCCAGGCATCTTTAGCTACCTCACAGTTGTTCACCAGTATGAAGATGTTCTTGTCAACCCCATTGAATATAGCATTCAATGCTTTAGAGTTTCCAAGAGCTAGTTCATCCTCCTCCTTGGTCCATTCTTCCTCAGCCTTCTTATCAGTTGTAACTTCTCCTTCCTTAGTAATGAAGGGATGTTCCCAGCCTGTTAGAACATCCTTCCAAGCCTTATTATCCCAAGATTTCAAGAAGGCTACCATTCAAGGTTTCTAGTAGTCATATTTAGATCCATCCAGAATTGGTGGTCTATGTACAGATCCTCCGTCTCTATCCATAATACCAGAATGTAACGTCCCAAGATCTCACCCAGAACCAGAGCAGGATGCCTTCTCTGATGCCAATTGAAATTCTGGTATCAGATATGAGATGTCGAAGGTAATGTCACGACACTAATATCTGAACAACAACAAAAATATAAACATGATAGAAAACAGAGAAACTATTGAACAAGTGACACAAGCAATTGTTAACCCAGTTTGGTGCAAACTCACCTCCGTCTGGGGGCTACCAAGACAGGAAGGAAATCCACTAAACATAATTAGTTCAAAGACTCTCAGTAAACAACTTCAAGTTATAGTCTTTTCACCTAATCTCTACCCGCATGACTTCTATCTAAGAACTCTTAGATATGAGACCCTACTCACTCCCCCTCAATCACAACAGTGATATAAAAACAAATATTACAAATAAAGAAGACACTCTTCAAGAACACATACTTGATCTTGCTTAAAATCTTCAACCAAGTAAACACACACTCGTGCTTCAAAGCTTAGAGTGAACAAATTACAACACAAAAGTCAGTCCAATTCAAACATCAATAAGATGAATGAATAACTCACAATACACAAGCTCACACAAGACTAAAACCCTAAAACTCTCTTACTATTTCATTCAATTCTTGTGTGTTAAAACCAGGTTTTACATGGCCTTTAAATAGAAGCTTTTGAATGGGCCTGGGCATCATAAAACCCTAAATCTATTTTTCTTGCGTATCTTCTTATTAATGACAGCTAATCATCCCTTATTGGAAAATAGATCATTCTGGTTTTAAATCAAATTACTCCTTGAATAACGCATTCAATCTCCACATAATCACACACAGATTTGCATAAAAAGCGCAATCTTAAAATACATAACATTCAGACTGAATGTTCTATATACACATGTCCTAACATCGGGTCTGACATCTTAGCTAAATCCTGTACAACCATATTTAAACATCCTGCAAGAAACTGATATCACATGTCAAGACAACACGCATGACAACTTGTGATAACTCTAGGTTTTACCAAAATTGATGCCAACACATAGAACCAACAATCACTAATCCTTCTACCAACTTCAATATCCATTGTGCTTTTGGATTTCGTCGAAGATGAGTCAGAACCAAATGACGTGCTCAAGAATGTCTTGAAGACTGAAGATCAACAGGATGCAGTTACTTGCCATAAGCCTTAATTTTTGCATAAATTTCCCCAAGGCGATGTACTCAATTATTGGGATAAATTTTCTATTTTTTATGTCTCTAACTTTTTCCTGGATCGCCCTTTCGGGGTTTCAATCCACCGAGACGCTCATTTTTGCCTAAGTCGCCCTTTCTGGTTTTCAACTTAGCGAGCTGTTCTTTTCTTTTTAGACGAAGTATTTCTTGACTGCATCGACGTTCACAGGACGAGTGAACTCTTCACCATCCATAGTTGTAAGACTAAAAGCACCTCCTGAAAAGGCTCTCTTGGAAACATATGGGCCTTCATAATTAGGAGTCCATTTTCCCTTATAATTTGGCTTGAAAGATAAAATCTTCTTGAGCACAAGGTCACCTTCTCTAAATATGTGAGGTCTGACCTTCTTATCAAATGCTTTCTTTATTCTTTGCTGGTACAACTGACCATGACACATGGCAGTCAACCTCTTCTCCTCAATCAAATTCAGTTGGTCATACCTGGTTTAACACCATTCAACTTTCGTCAATTTGGCTTCCATCAGCACACGCAGTGATGGGATCTCAACCTCCACTAGGAGCACAACTTCCATGCCATAAACAAGTGAGAAAGGGGTTACCCTTGTTGAAGTATGGATGGATGTACGATACCCGTGCAAAGAAAATGGGAGCATCTCATACCAATCCTTGTATGTTATAACCATCTTCTGAATGATCTTCTTAACGTTCTTGTTTGCAGCTTCAACAACCCCATTCATCTTAGGTATGTAGGGAGAAGAATTATCATGTGCAATCTTGAAGTCTTTGCAAAGAGCTTCCACCATATTATTGTTTAAGTTAGATCCATTATCAGTAATGATCTTACTTGGCACACCATACCGACATATAATTTGATTCTTGATAAACCTTACAACAACTTTCTTGGTTACATTCGCATACAATGCCACTTCAACCTACTTTGTGAAGTAGTCAATAGCCACTAAAATGAAGTGATGTCCGTTCGACGCTTTGGGCTCAATCATGCCAATCATATCATTTATCCAAATGGAGAAGGGTCATGGAGAGGAGATGACATTCAACAGTGTCGTAGGAACATGAATCTTATCTGCATAAATTTGACACTTGTGGCATTTCTTCACAAACTTGCAACATTTAGATTCCATTGTCAGCCAATAGTAACCTGCTCTCAACATCTTCTTTGCCATAGCATGTCCATTGAAATGAGTACGAAAGGAACCTTCATAGACTTCAGTCATCAATAGGTGTGCTTCGTGTCTATCCACACATCTGAGCAGAACCATATCAATGTTTCTCTTGTACATCACATCACCATTCAGGTAGAAGTTGTCGGCTAATCTTCTCAAAGTCTTCTTATCTTTCAAAGATGCCCCAGGTGGGTAAATTTGACTTTAGAGAAAACACTTGATATCAAAATACCACGGCTTTTCATCTTTGACTTCTTCAATAGCAAACACATGAGATGGCCTATCAAGATGCATCATAGTCAAATTAGGAACTTCATTCCAAAACTTCACCACAATCATTGAAGCCAACGTTGCAAGAGCATCTTCCATTCGATTTTCATCTCGAGGGATATGACGAAACTCAACCTTTGTAAAGAAAGTAGAAATCCTCCTCGCATAATCTCTATATGGTATCAAACCAGGTTGATTTATCTCCCATTCACCTTTGATCTATTTCACAACCAAAGTTGAATCTCCATAGACGTCAAGATATTTGATTCTGAGATCAATGGCCTATTTAAGCCCCATAATGCAAGCTTCATACTCAGCCATATTGTTTGTACACTTGCAAGTTAATCTAGATGTAAATGGAAAATGAGTTCCTTGAGGAGTAATAATCACGACTCCAATGCCATTACCATACTAATTAACAACTCCATCAAATACCATGCCCCAACGGGAACCAGGTTCTGGCCCTTCTTCAAGCAATGGTTCATCACAATCTTTCATTTTCAAGTACAAAATTTCTTCATTGGGAAAGTCATACTTGTCATACCCCAAAATTCACCATACCCCCATACAACTTTCATTTGATCCATGTCCCTATTAACTCTTATTTGTGTTCATCCTAACCAATGATGGTTGCTCTTCCGTGGTTTTCTACCTAGTTTTGGTAGATGTAATCCCCTCTTTGTTGGTTATCTTTATCCAATATTCGGTATTGATATTCCTTCACCTTTTGAGTATATCTCCCAGTAACCGGTGATATATCTCCCAGATCATTGCCTTTGTCAATGTATCCCCAGCGAGTCATCTTTCATTTACCCTTGGTTGGTAATGATTGTTTCTCCCTTGGATTGGTCATCAATTTATATCTAGTATTCGGTATCCCGATGCCCTTTCTTTTCGATCGATTTATCCATTATTAACCCAGTAACCGGTTGTGGATAATCTTCCATGCGAGTATATTATCTATGTTCTGACGGTAATAGACAATATATCTCATGCGCTCTTTGATCGAAGTCTTTTTTGGACAGTGTAATCGATTACCCTATTCATGGTAATCGATTAAATGGCTAAAAATCAGTCTCTCATGCCATTTTGGTGCCTGTAATTGATTACTCCAATCATGGTAATCGATTACACATGTGCAGACACCAACAATAACTCTATTTTCACCACAAAGTAATTATCTTTCACCCACTTCAACCCCTTTGCTTCCTCTATAAATAGAGCACTATCCCCCCCTTATTTTTCAAGCTTGAAAGCCACAAAACCTCTGCCTAACTCACATTCAAGCTCTCTGTTAATACCTCAGGACTGGCATTAATTTTAGAAAACAAATAATGTAATCACCTCTGTTGTTTTAATATGTTGGGTTGAAGAAATTCAACATCTGGACCAACATGTCATGTACGATGTCACGACATCAGGTCTGTGACATCGCACATGTGTAGGAAACTGAATTAATTAATTCAGTATGTGTCATGGGATCAGCAAGGATATCTGGTGAATATCCTAACTCCCTTGTGGAGGTCTTGAAGACTAAATCAGAATATATATAGGCTTTAAATATGGAGATATATATGGAGAGAGTTTAGGAACTTGAAGACCTTGTTTGTAGCAGAATTTTTCTGCTGAAGTTGTAACAGCAAAGAACAAGTCTGCTGCAATTTCTGAAGGCCCAAATCCAGTTGGGTGATTAGGTTATAAATAGCTGATTGTAATCTAGTTTTTGTAAGCCTCTTAGAATGAGTATTTAGGGGTGTGTGTAAGGTAAACCTCCCAATCTGTGGGAAGGTTACCATTTGTTTCTCAGTGGTAAAACCTGAGAGTGTTTGTAACTCGAAGCCTGTAGGCAAGAGTGATTATGTTCTTGAATGAAGCTGTGAAGCAAGTTCAAGGTGGTTGAACATTACATTGTATTTGTAGTGATAGGAATGGAAACTGGAGGTTTCTATCTAGCAGTTCCTAGGTATAGATTGCATTGGGTAGGGATTAAGTGATGAGTTGTAAACGGGTGAGTTTAACTCTGAATTAATACTGCTAATAGTGGATCTTCTTCCTGGCTTGGTAGCCCCCAGATGTAGGTCATGTTGGACTGAACTGGGTTAACAATTTCCTGTGTTTGTTTTCCTTCTGTATGATATAATCATGTCTGCCATAACTAAGCATGTATTCCAGTCTGTTCATCAAGATAGTAGCAGACCTGATACATAGCCTTCTGTTGGAATGTCAATCAGAATGTTTTGACATTCATCAACAACAGCACATACTGTTTAATAAGCTGATGATTTCAGTTCAGTATGTAGTGAAGTCTGGATTTCAAAAGCATAACAGACCTGGCCCAAAGATCATTGTGAAACTGTCAAACTGGATGTCTTGACAGTTCTTCCAGTAAGCTGATACTGAAGTAGAGACTGGTTGGTCTTTTACAGTACAACAAATTTAGCACAGTCTGTTTTCAGGAACTAAACAGACTTATCATATGGTTCTGGACTTGGATGTCAAACGGAATGTTGTGACATTCACTTCTGACTGCATATGCTGAATTGTTGGATGGTTAGTTTTTCTGTTTCAGGATTTTTCTCAGGCTATTCTTCAGGAATCCACAAGCTGATCTAAAATCTAGGAAACTAACAACTAAGCTACAATTAATGAACCTGGAAAATAATCTATTTGTTAGCTCCTTAATAAGTGGAGATTAGTTTAACTTGTTACAACCTTTAATTTAGGAAATACAAGTACATGACCAACAAACTGGAACAATGTAACAGATAATGTCCAAAACAGGATTCAGACATCGTGCTGATATCTGTGTAGGAAAACAACAGAAGAGAATGATAAGGTGCACATAACTAGTTGTTCCTCTTATCTAGGATGACATAGAAGGAGAGGTCGTGACACTGTGAAAAGGTGCACATTAGTACAGAGTGTAATAACTGTCTTGCTGTAATAGGTACAATGTTAGATCAGATGTCATGACTTGAAGTAGAACATCTGAATACTGACTATGCCAGAATTTCAATTGGTATCAGAGCAGGCATCCTGTTCTGTCTCTGGATGAGATCCATGGGTGATACTTTCTGGTAGCTGGCAAGGAGTTATGTTAGTACTGATGCTGGAACCTGTGTAAGGTTCTGTAATTCCCTGAATGGTCCCTTGAAGTAGGTGGATGGACTGTTCATGACAGGAATGGTGTGTACCTGTCTCTGGAGGTTGGCAATTGGCCTGTGTGTGGGACAGCTGTGCCAGTACTAAATCACATTCAAACCTGGTATGGTCTTGGAGGCCAATCTGGTGAAGTGTGTGTTCATAGGTTGAGTTGTATTATGATTTCCGCTGCATAATACCTGGCAAAACTCAAACTCTGATGTAGTTTCCCCTCATGTGGATGAAAGGCTGCTGTGTTCAAGATCTCATCATAATCTACTGAAGATGTCAAAGATACTTGAGTCTCCTCAAGTCCACTCATCATGACGTTCTCACTTCAGGATGGTAAGAATCACTTAATCACTGATTCTTTTACTCTCTTGAGTAGTGTATATGAAGACCTTGAAGACCTTCAAGGAAGGTTTGTTCCAAGGAGGTGGAACCAATGTTCTATGTGATGTTAGAACATGTTGTTCAACAAGTATGCAGCTACTGGTTGAAGAGCAGATGTTTTTAGGGTCCAAACAATGGGATAATTCTGTTTGGAACCTACTCCTAACCTGGAAGAGGAGACATCTGTGTGTGCTAAGTTGACAAGAGCAGGGTCAACTGGGTGTGTGCTCAAGAAGGTCATCCCTAGAAGTTGAGCTGGTTGAGATGTGACATTGTGCAATCTCCTGCTGTTAGGCATCTCCCTGCAGTTTGATCAGGGTTGGATAGTTGTTCCCTAAAGTACTATTGTGTGTTGGAAGACAAGTCTCCTGGATGGTAGCAGTCAATCATGGGGTTACCTGATTGTGATAACATTTAAGGGGGTTGGAACCATGAATCTTGTTATTCAAACACCACATTCAGAAGTGGCAGTTCTTACTAGGAGTGAGAATATGAAGATTCAGTGGTTGGTTAAGGTAATATGCTCTGGCAATGCATATCTACTATTGACTGGTGCTGGTTGTCTCACTAGTACTTATGGTCAGCTGAAGTCTGATTGGTGTGACTGGAGGAGTTAGTTGCCACTGGTAAGGGATGGTGGATGTCATGTTGAGACATATGTGGAAAATTCATGGATATTGGTGTGGAGTTTCCATGATTGTTAATTTGAGGGGGAGTTTTGGTTAACCTCCTCAAGTTTGGTCAGCCTAGGGTCTGGTTGGCTGTTGACCTGTGTCACATGGGTTCTGGTTGTTGTGTGACACATTTGCAAGGAAGGATTCATCTCTCTCATTCCTAAGGGTGAATCTAATCTGGAAAGAGTCTCAAGACTATTAAGGTGCTTGCAAGCAGAAGATGTTGACACTAGAAGAGTATTGTTAACGTATTCTTATGGTGGAAGTATCTGAAAGGATAATTGGGAAAGGATTTAAGATCAATGTCTACTTGTGTCAAGTACAAGTATTTAATTGATTATCCTTGGAGCTCAAGATAACTGATGTTCTTAAAGATGTTGGAACATTTCTTCTTCAAGACCCTGTGCAGAATCACAGGAAGGATAGTACATGGGGTTATGATCTATCTCTTTGGTGGCAGCAAAAGCATATGATCTCTGAAAAGGTTTCCTGGCAAGAAACATGTTCAGCCTTGGTGTGTACAAGAAGAAGAAGGCATCATAGTCTTGATGGTGGTTACTTGGATCAGTTTATTTCTGATCTAGGTGAGGAAGTGCATTGGCTAATGCACACTGTGGAGTTAAGAACAAGTGGCAGCATTCTTAACCTCATGGAAACAGCTTTACTTTAGGAAGTGGAATCCTTGGTATAGCTGAAGGGTCTGTCTCTAACTGGTCCTTCTAAAGACTCATACATCAGAGTGTCTGATGTCTTTGGAGAAGAAGTAGGGATTCATCAAGGTGTGAGCTTGAATGACTTAACTGCAAATCTGCAGGATGGAGGTTGTTTACTCAAACTTGGTTCCAAAACCAAGTCTATGAGAACATTGAACTCTTGTTCTGTGAAGGGAGGAAGCTCTTTCAAGTGGCAGACGAAGGAGCTGAATTCAACAGCTGGATGTCAAAACACAATGTTGTGACATTTGGTTCAACATCAGATTCTTAGTTGATGAAGTGGCACATCAACTTGAGATAGAAGGGTCTGCAGGGTTGTAGATTGGACACTTCAAAAGGCTTGAAGTTCAAATCTCACCTGGAAGGTCAGAATATCTTTGGGAGAAGTCTGATACACGTGGAGAGGTCAAAAAGCAGCATTTGACTTTTTCATATGAGAATTCATGAAGGAGGTAATCAACCAGTGGCATTTGGTCTATCTCAGAAGTGAGTTCTAAGAATCATGATAATCAACATATGGCAGCAGATTATTCTTGAGGAAAGTCTGAGACAAATTACTTTTGAGCAGAAAAGTATTAAGTTGAAGACAAAAGGAGGTGTTTTCCATTCATCCCTTGGAGCTTGTGGTAGGAGTTCTGAGCCATCTATGGAAGATTATCTCATGTAATGGGATGAAAAGGTATATGTCCCAATTTATGTCTGGGTTCTTCTTGATCAAGCTGGTGACTCAGTGATATCTGAAGACTATCAGATGGTGTTCCCTGTTATGTGTGAAGGATGTCCTAACGAATGTTAGAACATTTTGTGAAGTGGCTTTCTGTTCTGGTTAGAAGAGAGATTGACACAGAGTGTGGATGTGTTCAACCAAGAGGGTTGAACAGAGGGTGCGCTCTTGAAGACATGAAGATGAGTCTTATGTTTTCCATTCATCAAGTGGGTTGAGTTCTTTTTGAATCAGGAAGAAGGTGAAGGTCCAACCATGTTGGATATGTGTGATCTCCAAGTTTCAAGAGGAGAGTTGGGTGCTCATGACAGGGGGAGTAGTGCCTGTGTGCTGCAAGTAATCACCAAGCTTGTGGTCTATGTGCTCTCAGATAACTGGGTATGGCACCTTTTTAGTTATCTGGATGCTGTGAGGTATGTCAAGGCTGGATGAGCAGAAGAATGTCTGACCGGATGTCATGACATTGCCCTGGTCAATGCTGTTAATTCCTAAAGTCACTAGGAATTATGAGGGTGATGTGGCTAAGTCTGATAAACCAGAATAAGCCTGATGGCTACAGCTGTGTGGTACAGGGGGAGTAACCATCTACTGAAGTGTGAAAAGTTGGCTGTAGCAGTGCTAGGTGTCAAGTCTCTACTGGAGGTATGACAGAGGTCTTGGGAAATGTTGAATACTGGCTGAATGCAGGAATGTTAAGACATCGCGTGCAACGTGTCTGACTGCATATATGGAATGGTCTCCATGCACTGGAACGACTGTTTTGGAAAAGAAACAGTCAAGAGCTATAAAAGGTATTCAAAGATAGTCTGAGAGTTTGTTGGTGATTCTCTGACTGTTTCTCAGCAAAAATAAATGCATCTTGACCAAGCATTTATTTCTACCGGAAATTCCTAAGCACGGGCTGGACTATGTAAGAGCCCTCTTTTCCTCACAACAGAAACACTACATTCTCAGAATCATGGGGTATGTTAAGGTCTGGGCAAGCTGCGCTTGGATCTGGTTTTGTGAGGGGTGCCTTTACAAATGTTTAGCTAAAAAGGGGGAGAGAAATATAGTCCTGGGGTTGAGAATGTATCAGAAGCAAGCAGATCACTGTGGTAGCAAACTGAAAGTTGGGGTTAGACATAAAATCCACCAACTGGATATACCACTTGTGCCTTGTGATCTGAGTTAAGAGGACAGTTGTATCTTGTAATCTGAGTTACATCTTTTGAGTACTCAGCATTACATATTCTTCCGGAAGCTCTCCTGTTGAGGGGAAGGGTTCTGGTACAACTGATCCGTGTACCTCTTCTTCCTCATGTACACCATCGTTGGTGTTCATGGTGGGGGAGATAATAGCAGAGGATTATTTGTTTTAGCTAAAATTTGCCAAAGGGGGAGATTGTTAATACCTCAGGATTGGCATTAATTTTAGAAAACAAATAATGTAATCACCTTTGTTGTTTTAATATGTTGGGTTGAAGAAATTCAACATCTAGACCAACATGTCATGTACGATGTCACGACATCAGGTCTGTGACATCGCACATGTGTAGGAAACTGAATTAATTAATTCAGTATGTGTCATGGGATCAGCAAGGATATCTGGTGAATATCCTAACTCCCTTATGGAGGTCTTGAAGACTAAATCAGAATATATATAGGCTCTAAATATGGAGATATATATGGAGAGAGTTTAGGAACTTGAAGACCTTGTTTGTAGCAGAATTTTTCTGCTGAAGTTGTAACAGCAAAGAACAAGTCTGCTGCAATTTCTGAAGGCCCAAATCCAGTTGGGTGATTAGGTTATAAATAGCTGATTGTAATCTAGTTTTTGTAAGCCTCTTAGAATGCGTTTTTAGGGGTGTGTGTAAGGTAAACCTCCCAATCTGTGGGAAGGTTACCATGTGTTTCTCAGTGGTAAAACCTGAGAGTGTTTGTAACTCGAAGCCTGTAGGCAAGAGTGATTATGTTCTTGAATGAAGCTGTGAAGCAAGTTCAAGGTGGTTGAACATTACATTGTATTTGTAGTGATAGGAATGGAAACTGGAGGTTTCTATCTAGGAGTTCCTAGGTATAGATTGCATTGGGTAGGGATTAAGAGATGAGTTATAAACGGGTGAGTTTAACTCTGAATTAATACTGCTAATAGTGGATCTTCTTCCTGGCTTGGTAGCCCCCAGATGTAGGTCATGTTGGACTGAACTGGGTTAACAATTTCCTGTGTTTGTTTTCCTTCTGTATGATATAATCATGTCTGCCATAACTAAGCATGTATTCTAGTCTGTTCATCAAGATAGTAGCAGACCTGATACATAGCCTTCTGTTGGAATGTCAATCAGAATGTTTTGACATTCATCAACAACAGCACATACTGTTTAATAAGCTGATGATTTCAGTTCAGTATGTAGTGAAGTCTGGATTTCAAAAGCATAACAGACCTGGCCAAAAGATCATTGTGAAACTGTCAAACTGGATGTCTTGACAGTTCTTCCAGTAAGCTGATACTAAAGTAGAGACTGGTTGGTCTTTTACAGTACAACAAATTTAGCACAGTCTGTTTTCAGGAACTAAACAGACTTAGCATATGGTTCTGGACTTGGATGTCAAACGGAATGTTGTGACATTCACTCCTGACTGCATATGCTGAATTGTTGGATGGTTAGTTTTTCTGTTTCAGGATTTTTCTCAGGCTATTCTTCAGGAATCCACCAGCTGATCTAAAATCTAGGAAACTAACAACTAAGCTACAATTAATGAACCTGGCAAATAATCTATTTGTTAGCTCCTTAATAAGTGGAGATTAGTTTAACTTGTTACAACGTTTAATTTAGGAAATACAAGTACATGACCAACAAACGGGAACAATGTAACAGATAATGTCCAAAACAGGATTGAGACATCGTGCTGATATCTGTGTAGGAAAACAACAGAAGAGAATGATAAGGTGCACATAACTAGGTGTTCCTCTATTCTAGGATGACATAGAAGGAGAGGTCGTGACACTGTGAAAAGGTGCACATTAGTACAGAGTGTAATAACTGTCTTGCTGTAATAGGTACAATGTTAGATCAGATGTGATGACTTAAAGTAGAACATTTGAATACTGACTACGCCAGAATTTCACTCTCTCTTTTCAACCTAAACCCTAACTCACCCAAATCCTATTTTTTTCTTTGAACCACCCAACCAGCATGTAAAAAATCCACCTTCTCCACACAACAACAACAATAGAAAACTTGTAACCTTCACTTACATGATAATTCACCATCACCACATAAACATACAACTTCCTTCCCTTCCATTTTTTTACCACAACAACCATAGCCACCCTCTTCCAAACTTTTTGCTTCATTCTCAAACCCAAACACAACAACAACCTAGTTTTGACACCACAATCTTGGTAATATTTTGGACTCAAACTCCTTGACATTTTTGGTTTTGTTTTGTGTTTGGAAATGAGTTTTTACTCTTGGGTTGTGTTTTGAGAGAGATTTGAGTCAATTTTGAGACAAGTGGGTTTTGTTGGGTTTACACCCGTTTGGGGATTTTTTGCTCTTACTACTTTTTATCCACCATTTTCAATCAAACCTTGTTTCTTGTTATCATTTAATATTTATTGTTGACTTGTTGTTACATTTACTTTGTTGATGAGTTCTATTAGATCATGGCCATGGTTGTTTAGAGTTGATTAAATCTTCAATGTTTCAAACCTATTAATGGTTGATCAATAGATCATTCATGATACTTTGAGGCATTGATAGATTGCCTCTATTTCAACCATATTTGAGTCATTTGACGCATAGATGAAACCATATTCTCTACCTTAATTTGCTAATCCATTTGCTTATTGTTATTCTACTAACTACTAACTCCTAACATTTATATTATTGCACTTTAATTCCTTGCAATTTATTTTATTGTTACTAACTATTAACTACTAACTTCTAACATTTATATTATTGCACTTTACTTCCTTGCAATCTATTTTATTGTTCACTTTATTTCAAGTACTTTATGTTTATGTTTATTGTTATCTAACCATATCATTTACATCATGCTAATTTATTTACTCTCTTACTCTCTTGCTAAATAAAATAGGAGTAAAAACAAAAGAAAGAGAACAAATCATATTCTTTTTTTAAAATATTGAAAGATGGATTTAGGGTTGCATAACTTTATTTGTTACAAATCAATTGTTAGTTGATTTTTTAATCATCTTCAATACTTTGCATCAATGATAAGTTATCCCTTAATGTGTCATAGTTTTAAGTTTTTTAGACACATGGAAAATATTTCTTAAAATGTTCATTTTGTACATATTACTAACCACTAATTATACTTCACTAACTTTGTTTATCAATAACCTTTGTTATTGTGATTTTGTTATCATTAACTTGTGGTTTATTTTATGTTATTTACATTCACTAACCTTTATCTTGTAATTTACTTTTATGGAATTTACTTTCATAGTCAAATTCCAAACACTTAATAATTACGATTGTTATTGTGCGCCACGAGCCTTAAGTGGTGGAGAATGAGTAAGAATGGAGCATTCCTACCCTTACTCTGATTATTTTGGACGCAAGACGCTTGGCTTGTTTACTAGAATAATCACCTCCACCCATAGACTTTAGTACAATATTATCACAAACATTCATTTCATAAAACCCTCATTCAAGGTAAAAAAAAAAGAATACAATTCATCAAACTCATTTTTGTGCCTTAGGGCATCATCCAAAAAACCCTTTTCTCAATGGTAAAATCAACCAACACACAAACATTTTCTACTCCAAACGACGGAGCTCTGATTCCTCATCCTCGAATAAGTGATACGTAGGCACAAGGACCCCAATCCTTGGCGAGCACTATAATAACAAAAACACCCCCTTTTCACAAACATTCTTTTGAAAATAAAACAATGATAGATAAATCCCCATGTATGTAAAACAACCCAAATGGTTCCCATGGAGTACCATGGACGTGAGGGTGCTAATACCTTCCCCTTGCATAACCGACTTCCGAACTCAAATCTCGGTTGCGAGACCGATTCCTTATTCTCATTTAGCGCTTCCCGTGTGCGTCTTTTTTTCCGAGGGTTTTATCAATTATTTCCCATCGCCTCTGCAATAGAGGCACACCAACAAAATTCAGTGGCGACTCTCCTGATTTTTCCTCTCTTTGGAATCTCTTTAGAGTCGGTTTCGTTATCGTGAAATCTCGGTAGCGTACGTGGACTAGTTTGGGTTATTTCTCTTTTACGTACGTGGAGATTTACCTATTATCTATTTTTTTCTGTATCTATTGCTTTTGTTGCTATTCTGTACATATTTTTTTTGTTTGCTTGTTGGTCTTAAAATTTTGCTCTATGACGAAGAATTTTTGGAAGCAATAATGATTGCAAAGAAAAACCTTATGTGAAAGACTCTCCACCCGAGTCTGAGAATTTTGCATGAGATAGGAGAAGTTGAGTAGTATTGGTCTGCGGAGTGCCTTCCTCGTTAGGGTCGTACAAGAACCTTACTTAGTGGTAGATTCTCTTAAGGGGATTGATGATCGTCGTGCTTTCGGCGTAAGATCCCTTTTAGAAACTTTAAACCATGGCTATCCTCGATTGATGGTCACGTAGTATAGGCCACCGAGGTGCCTTCCTCGTAAGGGTCGATACGAAGATCTCACTTAGAGTGGATGAATTTGATGGAGCAGTCGCCTAACAAGTAAATTGACATATGCGGCTGACAGTCAAGGAAGTCTATGACTCTTGGGGCAGTGTCTTACGCCCAATTTTTCAAGAGCCCTAGATCACACAAAGCGAGAACCTTGGTTTACTAAGTGTAAGGCCCCAATTTTGACCCTAAGATCCCTCATGACATCATAACATTGCATTTGGAGTTTTGCCTCAAGGATCATAAGCATCTTGGCTCTTACCCTTTGGGTGGGAACTCTTGTGAGTTGGTTTGAGATCACAAGCATGCTTGAATTGTATAGTATTGCTTTTCTCATTTTTATTTACTAACCAAAAGCATAAAAATATGTCACTAACTTTGTTTGTTTTGTAGCTTGGGCAATCACAGGATCAAAAGCTTCTAGGAATCCTTATGTTCATTGATGTGGCCAGGTGTGGTCGAAGATCCTCAACTTCAAGTTAAGTCGAAACCTTGGAGATTTTACTTCGACGGTGCTACTCATAAAGATGGAAGTGGGGTTGGGATCATGTTATTTCTCCTGACAGAATTTCGCCAAAACTCAAATAGAGGCGAAGGTCCCCTTTGTTCCAACAACGAAGTAGAATACGAAGCCCTTATTGCAGGACTTGAGGCTTTGTTGGAATTGGGGGCAACTAAGGTCGAAATCTGGTGACCAAAAGAGATGACCATTTCTACAGTAATTAGATACAGACATTTCCTGGAGGCAATTTGTTAAAATTGGAGATTTTGACAAATGGTTGAAGTTCTTTGGAAGTGTTGCATTTTGGAGAATAAATGAAAAGATGGCTGTGTCGAAGTTGTTTTGTTGGAATCTTCCCTTTGGGTAAACAAATATTTCTTGTCGAAGCCTGGGACTTAGCAGATTTTTGTACCTCCACAAAGCGCTCTTTGACGTAGGCATTTTAACAGAGTCGAAGCTTCAAGCGAAAAGATCTGAGATAACAACGAAACAGCTTCGTCGAGCTAACACATCACTTTTCATCAAGTTCCCATTTCCAAATAAAATTTTGGTCGATATAACATTTGATCTTCATGCCAAAAGCTTCCCAAACATTACTCATAAGGCTATGTTTCATTGTTGGAAATGTCATTGTCGAAGAGGAAAAAGATTTAGTGCATTTTTTGGAAACTTATCGAAAATGCATTGAATGAGCTCAGTACACATTATCTGCACGTACAAAACACTTTTGTTGATGATAAACATTCATTTCCAATTGGAATTGGGCCCTCCATGCGCCTGTACAGGCCCATGCATGGAGGCCCTTTCCATCCATGCACATGAAACGCTCATGCATTCAGCTGCATTTTGCTATAAATACATTGCTCAGGCTTCTCATTTAAACAACCTGAAGGCGCCCCAAATGCTGTGCAATTGAATCCTCACCCTCACTCCAAAGGAACTCACCAATTTTCTTTCAATTTTTCAGATCTAGAATTCAATTTCATTTATTGTTTTCTTGATCTAAAGTTCCTTAGCCTTCTTCCTTTTGATCCAAAGAAAAAACTGCAAGCATCCATAGCAAGTAATTGTGTCTCCAAACTCTGCAAATCAGAGGTTTACCTCACATTTGAATTTCTTCGAATCTACTCATATACTGGTTATTTGTCGCTGTTCTTGTGTGATCTGAAGTCCTCTGCATAGAGGCAACATTCTTGCACTTCGAATTTTCGAAATCCATTAAGTTCATTTGAACACCACAGAAATTCAGTCTCTGATTTCTCTTAATGTAGAAACCTAGAGTGGATTTGGTTGGTACAGGGGTGATGTACATCACCCCAGCTTTCGACTGGCACCAAGACCGTAGCATTTGGTTAACTTTTTTTTCTCTGCAAGTTTGAACTTCGCCGGAGTCTGGTCGAAGAAGACGGTGGCGCTGGTCACCGTGTGGTATCCAGATTCAATCTCGGTCGTACATTTCATTTTTTCCAGATTTAATCACAGTCATCCCATGTCATGACTTATATAAATGCTACATGTGATGCATTGACCAAAGGAACATGGTGGACACGCGCTTAGGAGCCTCATGATTTGCCAGCTCAATTAATGAGCTCAGATCTGACGTTCCACGTTTTTCCAATTATTTTAATTTCTGATTATATTTTCTTTTTTTTCTTTTAATTCCATTTCATTTTAAAAATTCATAACTCCTCCATTATTGGTCCAAAAAATGTGAGACCAATTGCATTTTTCTCCTTTTAATTTCTAGTTTCTTAAAATGATTTTTAATATTTTTTTATTTTATCATTTGATATTTTTTAGGGATTTTCTCTTTTCTGGTTATTTTTAATTCATTTAAAAAAGTTTTTGATATCTAAAAAATAAAAAAATATTTTTCCAACCTATTTGAATGATGATAGATCTATGAAAAATATTCTCATCAATTTATTAATTGATTTTAGATTTATTTGAGATTTTAGTTCAATTAGGTTATTTTTATGCATTTTTAATTGATTTAAAATAGTTTCTGACATCTAAAAATACTGAAATTTTTTGTCAAACTTTGTTTGACCTTGTTGAACTTGGGATAATTCACTTGGACTTTTCAAAGTTAATTTGAAGTGAGTTTGAAGTTTGACCATTCTTTATTATTTTAATTCAAGTTTTATTTTAGTATTGAAAAATAACAAAAATATTTTATTTGTTTCTTGACTCCTAATCTTCATCTTGCTTCTATTTTCTATTGATTGACCTTGATCTTCTCTATCTTTGGTCAATGCTTGTTGATTATCTTATTCCATTTCTATTAATGTACTTTAATTCTTCATCTTCTTCTTCTTCTTTTTTTCTTTTTTCATCAATGAGTTAGAGATTGGTGGTTAGCATTGATACATGGAGGTTTAATCTTCCTTGATTCAAATCTAATTCATCTTGATCATGGATCAAGTGAATGGCTTTGCATTAAGGATAGGTTGCTTCCTAATCATGCAAAGAACCTAAATCAATACAAGATCATTTCTCATCTTCTTTTTGGCATGGCAAGTTGTAGGAGTTTGATTCACTAATCAAAATCTCTAACTTGTGTTTTTGCCTACATTATTATTGACCGGCCTCAGATAGTTGTGACTTCTACATAAGTCCAATTACGATTGCTTAACATAGCGCTAAATTGCCTTATGGCACATTAACTCTAACATTAACCATTAACCATTATTTAATTCTTTCTCTTTACATTTATGCAATTTACTATTCTTGTACATATTATTCATTTGCTTTTTCCTGTGCTCATTCGAGCACATGTTTGTGTGAATGCAATTGGCCTTTTTGCTCACTTGACCACATAATTGTGTATATATTATTGTGCTTGTGTTTTGTTTTGATTGTTGTGGACCAAATGCAAAAATGGACAAATGGACTTAGTTTCTAGGACATTCCCTATGCAAATTGGAGTAAAAGGACCTTAATGTTGAAGATGGATTAGAAGGACCAAATCTCTAAACTCAATCTTGTCCATTCTTGATTTGCTTCATGGAACTCTTTGATGTGTGTGCTTTTGTGCTAGGGAATCCTATTTGAGCCAGATTGAAGAACCATTGCCATGTTCATCCAAAGTGAAAGATACAAGAGCCATTGGGGATCTTCTAAGAGCTTGTTTGATTATGTTGTTTGCTTGAGCTTAGACTTATTTTGCTGGCATATTCTAAAGGATGGGAGCTACTTGGATCATCAATATGATCTCAAGAGAGGAACTCCATTTGTGGTCTTGTTTCTTATCCTTCATCTCTTGCATGATTAGGACTTTAGCCATTCTTCTTCTTCCCTCCACTCTAACCCAAGCCAAAACTTTTGTGCAAACATTTAACACTTGTCTTCAAACATTAGAAACCTAAGCATTATGCTTTTGATTTTCAAACTTTCTTTTCAGAACACTTATTTTGAATTGAATCTTTAAGTCAACCTTGACCATATTTTGTAAATACTTTTCATTGGTAAATGTAACTCATTCAAATACTTTTGTGGTTTCAATGGCCACTTTCTTATTAAAACCTTTTTCATAACCTTTAGCTATTAGGTTTGAGTTATCCTTGAGGTAGATGTAATACTCACCTACATCCTTAGTGATGCACAATAAGTCTTCCATGCTTATTATAATGTTAACCCCTCACTAGCATGTTGAAGCGATCCTCACATGGTGGATTTGTGGTTTTAGGTTGAGTTTTCTCCCTTGGATAACAAAAGACCTTAAGGCTTTTGGACCAATCAATTCACCAACTTGTTTTGATATTTTTACCCCGAACTACGAGGTTTTGATCCTAATCTTTTTTAAGATGGTACGTAGGCAATGAGTTTATCCATTCAAACACAAAATTGTAATTAACTTGTACATTCTCTTCACATCTCTTCAATCATGTTTGCACAAATAAATTTTCACAAAATACCAACCTTACAACAAGTGTGAAAAGGGCTCCCAAGGAGTACCTAGGATGTATTGGGTGCTTAAAACCTTCCCATTGCATAACCAACCCCCTTACCCCGACCTCTAACATTTTTACTAGTTTTTGATTCGATAAAACTTTTAGGTTTTTGTTCGCTTTCTAACCATTCCTTTGGATAAATAGATGTGCGGTGGCGACTCGACTTGTATCGTTTACCTTGGATTTAGTCAATATCTCTAATGGTAATGAATACCCCGCTACAGAAAAGTGGCGACTCTGCTAGGGAAATTTGCCTAGTGGGTTTTGCCTACTTTTCATATTTGTTGTATGGTATTGTATATTATTTTGTGACATATTTTTGTGCAATTTGGGATTACTGTATTGTATGTAATGATTGAATTGCTTGAATATTAATTCTTTGTATGCTTGGTGATCTTTGTGAGATGAGTTCTATACCCGAACTCGAGTGCACTTAGGATAGGAGAATGGCATAGTCTTGTTGACTTGTGTGGAGTTATTCCTTAGCAAGTTGACTTACAAGCCCATTCACTTTGTGAAGGTCATGTTGGGATCAATAATGTCACACAAGTAGTTGTAGTAAGACATTACTCTTTCCAATATAGACCTTAGAAGCCAAGGACCTTAGTTTACCAAGCCCGTCTTGGCCTATTCTTAGGACGTAGTGTGAAAGTCGTTCAAGTGTAAGATTTGAAACGATTGTTACGCGATACTACACTCATAAGAGTCTCTCTTGAGAATATTTTTGGAATACGAGTAGTCATTTATTCGAATAATATACGAAAGATGGGATGATGACTATGGGAACCTCTTGTAGAACATGTTTGGCAGGTTTAAACCATAGTACACTCCTTTTGGGTGGTTCTTAACCGAGACTCCATGATCGTGACTTGCAACAAACCCTTGATTCATGGTTGATCCGTTCTTGTATCCTTAATATCAATGGAACTTGGGTGTTGATAAGGTGTAAACCATAATCCACCAAAATGGATGATTGATATTAAGGATAACATGATCCATCCCATGACCTTTATTTGGTGTGCTTTGCTTGATCCTTGAGTGTGATTGTTGCATCCATGCATTCATGCACCCATTTGCATCCATATCATCAATAATGAGAAAAATTTCAAGGAACTTAAGAGGTCTATTTGCAAATTTTCAGACATGGAAAGACAAAGAAGGAATACAAAGAAGTACAGTTTCAGACAACCCGACTTGAAAGAGCTAAGGAATTTGACATCCTATGTATTAGATCCCTTGGGTTTCAAGGCTCGTTATGGGAAGCTCCTGCCTGTTCTGACTACTCAAGTGGACGAAGGATTAATGAGTGTATTGGTGCAGTTCTATGATCCCTTGTACCGTTGCTTCACATTTCCGGATTTTCAGCTTTTGCCTACGCTTGAGGAGTATGCCTATCTTGTGGGAATACCTATCCTAGACCATGTGTCGTTCAATGGCTTAGAGAGTGTTCCTACTTCTGAAGAGATAGCTGATATGTTGCATATAGATGAATCTCTGGTTGGTGCTCATATGACTACCAAAGGTGGAATTCAAGGTCTCCCTTCCGAGTTCCTTATTTTCCAAGCTACTATGTATGGGAAGGCCATGAGTGAGGACGCCTTTGAAGCCATATTTGTACTTCTCATCTATGGGCTAGTGTTATTCCCCAACATCGACAAGTTTGTGGATGTGAACGCTAATAGGATTTTCTTTACTCTTAATCTCATTCCGACTATGTTGGGTGACACTTACTTTTCTGTGCATATGAGGAATGCAAAGGGTGGTGGTACCATTGTGTGTTGTTTGCCTCTGTTGTACAAGTCGTTTATTTCGCACTTGCCACAGACGGTCGCCTTCAAGAAGAACAAAGGATGTCTACGGTGGTCCACGAGACTTATGTCTCTCACTAATGATGATATCTTTTGGTACAATCGTGTATATGATGGTGTGCAGATTATCGACTCTTGTGGTGAATTCTCCAATGTGCCTCTTCTTGGTACATGTGGTGGGATTAACTACAACCCTATTTTGGCACGTCGTCAGCTTGGGTTCCCCCTAAAGGATAAACCTAATAACATTCTGTTAGAGGGTGTGTTCTTTCAGGAGGGTAAAGATCCCCAAGGCTTGAAGGGTAGGATTGTCCGTGCTTGGCGCAAGATCCATAGGAAGGGAAGGAAGGAGTTGGGTCCGAAGAACTGTATCGCTTTGGAACCCTATACCTCTTGGGTTAGGAGGAGAGCTTCCGAGTACCTCATTCCATATGAGTATCCAAGACCTACACCTTTGGTTGTGGCTGGGCCTTCAACCCTCCCTGACCAAGGGGTAGAGGAGTTGAGAGACGAAGACCGTTCATGTGCATGGATCTGTGAACGAGAGGAGTTGCTTCAGCAGATCAGAGAGAAGGATGCTTTGATAGAGTTCCTCGAGCACCAGCTTATTGATGAGCCTAATGATGAATTGACTTCTCTTCTTCCTCAGTCTTCCAAGTTTTGGAAGAGGAAGTATGATCGACTCGCCAAAGAGAAGGCAAATATGGAGGCAGCCTACGAGAGAGAGGTGAAGAGGCTTCGTGCAACTTATCTTCCAGTCTCCAGAGCTTTAGACGATTGTTTCTAGGGTTCCATAGGATGTTCAATTTCCTTCTCTCTTGTATTGTATTTGGTTACCAAGATTGTACTTCTTTGGTGTAAAATATTTCCAAATATTATTGATGTATTTTTTTTCCATATGTGATAAATGTTTAATATTTTCAATATTTGCGAATAGGACTCTAAAGTTCCTCTAATATAAAAATAAATAAATCATATGCACAAGCATTGCATGCGTCATGTGCATAAGCAGGTTTTGCTCCAGGCTTCTTGTTCTATGGTCTAACTCTGTGTTCTTCATTTATTTTGAAGAAAAGCTGACTCACCGGTACTACACTCGAGCCAACACATCAAGACTAATGGATCATTTGGAGCAAGAGAATCGTGAGCGTAAGGAGGAAGTAGCCAGATTGACTGTCGTGATGGAGTCATTCATGGCTGCCCATAACCAGTCATCTCCGACACCTTCAACTCCTCCCCAGAGGACAGTCATCTCTGAGATTGCCTCTTCAACCATGCATGCGGCCCGCGCCCACTTTGCACCAACAACTATGCCAGTCGGGTTTCCTTGGGGGATGCCTCCCAACTTCGTGCCTGAGGGTCCTGCACCCACATTTGCTTCTCTGCCGGCATCTAGCCCAGTCTTCGCCGTTCCTCCTCCTTTCGTGCATACTATGCCCATAGTAGACGACACCATCTACCATTCTGAGCCGTCTGAGGACCCAGATATCTATGAAAATATTGATGCTATGAATGATCAGTTTCTTGAGCTCCACAAGGAATTGAAAACTCTCAGAGGAAAGGACCTCTTCAGCAAGTTTGCTGCTGAACTCTGTTTGGTCCTAAACGTCAAAATCCCTGTAAAGTTCAAGGTACCTGACTTTGAAAAGTACAAGGGAAATACTTGCCCTCTCAGCCACCTGGTTATGTATGCCAGGAAAATGTTGACTCAGACCGACAACGATCAACTTCTCATTCACTACTTCCAGGACAGTTTGTCTGGTGTTTCCCTGAGATGGTATATGGGCTTGGACAGCGCGAACATCCGATCCTTCAACGACCTTGGCGAGGCCTTCGTCAAGTAATAGAAGTATAACGTGGATATGGCTCCCGATAGGGATCAATTGAGAGCCATGTCCCAGAAGGATAAGGAAACTTTTAAAGAGTACGCCCAAAGATGGCGAGAGTTAGCAGCACAGATTGTGCCTCCGCTAGAGGAGAAAGAAATGACCAAGATCTTCTTAAAGACCTTGAGCTCATTTTACTATGAGCGGATGATTGTCAGCGCTCCTTCTGATTTCACCGAGATGGTGAACATGGGGATGCGTCTAGAGGAAGGAGTCAGGGAAGGGCGCCTGACTAGAGAAGAAGGCTCTAATGCCAAACGATATGGGACGTTTGGAAGGAAGAAAGATGGTGAGGCACATGTTGTGACCTCCCATGTTAAACCTGGAAGACCCTCAGTGAGGAGGAAGACCGTGCGTCCTGCCGGTAATCAGCATCATGTGGCTCACATAGCACCTGTTTTCAGAGATAATCAGCAATATCAGCATCACAATAATAATCAGCCACAACAACATCCGCAATATCAACAACAACAACAACACCGTCCTCAACAGCCGGCCTACCAACTTCGAAACAACAATCAAGCCAGTACAAGATATGAGAGGAAGAGGGTCACCTTTGATCCTATTCCTATGAACTATGCGGAATTGTATCCCTCTTTGATAAAGAGGAAGCTGATCACTCCAAGAGACCCACCGACTATACCTACCAACCCTCAGTGGTGGTATAAGCCTGAGTTACATTGTGTCTATCATTCCGGTGCTCCCGGACACGATGTGGAAAATTGTTACCCGCTGAAGACCAAGGTTCAAGACCTTGTGAGATGTGGTATCTTGTGTTTCGAGGACGTAGGTCCTAATGGGAAGAAGAACCCATTGCCCGAGCATGGGAAATCCTCTGTCAACATGGTCCAAGGCTGCCCTGGTAAATATAAAGGCAAATATGTCAGCCATATTCGACAATCTTTAGTCGAGATGCACAGACTGTTGTATGAATACAGTCATTATGAGCACGACCACGACAGATGCCGAGTTTGCACTATCAATCAAAGAGGATGTCGCCAAGTCCGTAAAGACATCCAAGAAATGCTGGATGAAGGAGTAATTGAGATACTTCAGAATAGAAATATTGATGAGGATGATGATGAAGTCAATGTAATATCTCCGGTATTTCGGATCCCTGAGCCTGTTGTCATCAAGTATGATGGTAGCGAGCAGAAGGCTTCTCCCTCTTTGATTATCAAACCAGCTGGCCATGTGCCATACTCTTCTGATAAGGCGGTTCCCTGTCGCTATAATGCGGTGGAATTGGAGGATGGGAAGGACGTGCCACTGCCCTCTACTTCTGTTGTTAATATTGTCGATGTCAGCGGCCTGACCCGTAGCGGTTGTGTTTTCTTGGCTCCTCCGAAACCTCAAGTTGATGCTTGAAGGGCTGATGTTACTGATTATGATGTACGCCCGATTGGGAATGTTGTTAATGCTCCGAATCCGGCACTTGTTGCCGTTAAACCTGCCTCCGTTATAAAAACTCCTGTCTCTGTTGGCCAGAGTGGCACTGTGAAAGAAGACTGTGATGAGATGCTGAGGCTCATCAAAAGGAGTGAGTACAACATTGTAGATCAGCTTCTACAGACGCCATCAAAGATCTCTATATTATCTTTGTTGATGAATTCAGAACCATACCGAGAAGCTTTGTAGAAGGTGTTGGATGTGGCGTATGTAGATCATGACGTCACGATAGAACAATTTTACAGTATTGTTGCAAACATCACCGCTTGTAACAATCTGAGTTTTTGTGATGCTGATCTCCCTGAGGAGGGAAGAGACCAGAATTTGGCACTACATATATCTATGAGCTGCAAGGATGATGCAATGTCCGATATGCTGGTGGACACTGGATCATCACTGAATGTGTTGCCAAAATCCACTCTCGCTAGATTGTCGTATCAGGGGCCTCCCATGACGAAGAGTGGAGTAGTGGTTAAGGTTTTTGATGGGTCCCGCAAAACTGTGATTGGAGAGGTTGAACTCCCAGTCAAAATCAGACCAAGTGATTTCCAGATCACCTTCCAGGTCATGGATATCCACCCATCATATAGCTGTTTGTTGGGCAGACCATGGATTCACAAGGCAGGCGCCGTGACATCCACCCTACACTAGAAATTGAAGTTTGTCAAAAACAAGAAGCTGGTGGTGGTAGGGGTAGAAAGGGCTCTCCTGGTTAGCCATTTGTCTTCCTTTTCTTACATAGATGCTGAGGATGAAGTTGGAACATCGTTCCAAGCTTTATCTATTGCTAAGCCTACTAAGAAAGGAACTTCGTCATTTGTGTCCTACAATGATGCTATGTTGGCCATTGAGCATGGCACAACTACCGGTTTAGGGCAAATGATTAAGCTGGAAGACAACAAATCTCGGGCTGGCATAGGGTATTCTTCTGGCGCTTTCAACAAGCATGGGATGTTTAAGAGTGGTGGATTCATCCACACTGTTCAAGATGATGAAGCTGCTTCTATTGTGGAAGAGGATGTAGAGGAAGATTCTGGTAACTTTGTCATCCCTAGAGGGGTCTGCAATAATTGGGTCGCTGTTGATGTTCCAACAGTTATCCATAAGTCAAAGTAATGTTCATTGTGTTTAAAAACCCTTCTCCCATGCCAAAAGGAGGAGTGGTGACATTGTTGGCTCATAAATACAATGATATTTTCATTCAATAAATTCATGTTAAATGTTTGTTTCTCCATTTATTTTCACTTTTTGCTTTTTGCATGAAATTGGTGATCACAGAAAATCCCAAAAAATAGAATAAAATCAATCTTTTCATCAGCATAATGATTTTCCTTGTTTGAGTTCTAAAATCTCTTTATATCCAAAATCATTATGCAGGTTGATCAAACCCATTGAACATAATGATCCAACACCATCTCCCAACTTTGAGTTCCCTGTATTTGAGGCCGAAGAAGATGATGTTGAAGAGATTCCTGACGAGATTACCCATCTACTTGAGAACGAAGAGAAAATCATTCAGCCACATCTTGAGAATCTAGAAACAGTCAACTTGGGGTCTGAGGATTGTGTGCGAGAAGTAAAGATTAGGGCACTCCTAGAAGAATCCGTTAAGAAGGGGTTAATTGAGTTGCTACGAGAATACGTCGACGTATTTGCCTGGTCATATGAAGACATGCCTGGTTTGGATACTGATATCGTGCAACATTTCCTGCCTTTGAAGCCTGAGTGCGTGCCCGTGAAGCAGAAGCTCAGAAGAACCCATCCTCATATGGCAGTAAAGATCAAAGAGGAAGTTCAGAAGCAAATTGATGCAGGGTTTCTGGTGACTTCTACATATCCTCAATGGGTGGCCAATATTGTGCCTGTGCCTAAGAAAGATGGAAAAGTCTGAATGTGTGTGGACCATCGAGACTTGAATAAAGCTAGTCCGAAAGATGATTTCCCTCTACCACATATTGATATGTTGGTAGATAATACAGCTAAATTCAATGTCTTCTCGTTTATGGACGGATTTTCCGGATATAATCAAATTAAAAAGGATCCCGAGGATATGGAGAAGACAACATTCATCACACCTTAGGGAACATTCTGTTATCGAGTGATGCCCTTTGGTTTGAAGAACGTCGGAGCCATGTATCAACGAGCTATGACTACCTTGTTTCATAATATGATGCACAAGGAGATCGAGATATATGTTGATGATATGATTGCGAAGTCAAGAACGGAAGTTGAACATGTAGAGCACTTGTTGAAGCTTTTTCAGCGTTTGAGGAAGTATAAGCTTCGTCTGAATCCTAACAAGTGTACATTTGGAGTCCGTTCCGGCAAGTTATTGGGCTTTATTGTCAGCGAGAGAGGTATTGAGGTTGATCCTGCCAAGGTCAAAGCAATACAAGAGATGCCTGCGCCCAAGACTGAGAAGCAAGTCCGAGGTTTTCTTGGCCGCTTGAATTATATCTCCAGATTCATATCCCACATGACTGCCACATGTGCGCCGATATTCAAGCTCCTCCAGAAAGATCAGTTGCATGATTGGACCGAGGGTTGCCAAAAAGCCTTTGACAGTATTAAAAAGTATCTGTCTGAGCCGCCGATTCTGTCTCCACCTGTGGAAGGGAGACCATTGATTATGTATCTGATAGTTCTTGAAGACTCAATTGATTGTGTCCTTGGTCAGCAAGACGAGTCAAGGAAGAAAGAATATGCTATCTACTACCTGAGTAAGAAGTTCACTGATTGTGAGTCTCGATACTCGATGCTTGAGAAGACATGTTGTGCTTTGGCTTGGGCTGCTAAGCGCTTACGCCAGTATATGTTAAATCATACGACTTGTTTGATATCCAAAATGGATCCAATCAAGTATATCTTTGAGAAGCCTGCTTTAACTGGGAGGATTGCCCGTTGGCAGATGTTGTTGTCTGAGTATGATATCGAGTATCGAGCTCAGAAAGCTATAAAAGGTAGTATCTTGGCTGATCACTTGGCACATCAACCAATTGAGGATTATCAGTCAGTTCAGTATGACTTCCCAGATGAGGAGATTCTGTATTTGAAAATGAATGATTGTGATGAGCCTACGCTCGATGAAGGGCCAGAGACTGGTTCCCGTTGGAGCATTGTGTTTGATGGCGCTGTAAATCAGTATGGAAATGGTATTGGGGTAGTGGTTATTACTCCTCAGGGCACACATTTTCCTTTTACAGCAAGGCTAACTTTCAAAGGCACGAATAATATGGCTGAATATGAGGCCTGTATCATGGGATTGGAAGAATGTATCGATCTTAGGATCAAGCATCTTGATGTTTATGGTGATTCAGCCCTTGTTGTTAACCAGATTAAGGGTGAATGTGAGACGAATCAGCCTGACCTCATCCCATATAGAGATTATGCGAGGAGGATTTCAACATTCTTTACTAAGGTTGACTTCCGTCATACTCCTCGAGATGAGAATCGGATGGCGGATGCACTTGCTACGCTTGCTTCAATGATTGTGGTTAGACTCTGGAATGAGGTTCCCAATATCACTGTGATGCGCTTGGACAGACCAGCTCATGTATTTGCAGTAGAGGAGGTGCAAGATGATAAGCCATGGTATTATGATATCAAGTGTCTTCTTCAAAGCCATATTTACCCGCTTAGGGCATCTGTGAAAGATAGGAAGACTTTGAGGAGACTATCAGGCAGTTTCTACCTCAATGGCAATGGGCTTTATAAGAGGAATTTTGACATGGTTCTGCTCAGATGCGTGGATAGACACGAAGCAGACCTGTTAATGACTGAGGTCCATGCGGGTTCATTTGGTACTCATTCCAATGGACATGCCATGGCAAGGAAGATGTTAAGAGAAGGCTACTATTGGCTGACAATGGAGTCTGACTGCTGCGAATATGTGAAGAAATGCCATAAGTGTCAGATTTATGTGGATAAGATTCATATTCCCATGACACTTCTGAATTTGATTTCATCACCATGGCCTTTCTCCATGTGGGGGATTGACATGATTGGCATGATAGAGACGAAAGCATCCAACGGTCTGTCGCATTCGCGAAAAATAACCGGTGGGAAAAATAAACAAACAGAGCCGCCACCGTGTGTTATTTATCCCAAAGGAGGGAAAGGAAACACTTGAAGTAAACCTGGAAAGGAAATAGTCTTACGACCGGAGATTGCAAGGATCGGGAGTCGGTTACGCAAGGGGAAGGTATTAACACCCCTCACGTCCGTCGTACTCGACGGGATCCACGCTCAGAAAGAAATAGAATAAGGTTGCCAAATAACTGCTCAAAGAATGCACACACACTGGAATAAAACACAGATGGAAGAAGACGGAAGCGGACTCGGCAGGATGTCGCATCCTGGGCCTACGTAGTTTGTCAGACACAAACATCAGAGTCGACGTAGTTTGGGGAAATGGGGACGGGCTCGCTAGGATATCGCATCCTATGCCTACGTATCTCATCTGGAATGAGAATCAGAGCTACCAAAGTTCGGCTAACGCACGCCGAAACAAAACACTGAAAAAGAGACGTTGAGACGTCAAGAGAAACACACAAACGGAAACAGACTGCCAAAAGCTGGTCTTACGCCCAAATCCGAACAACAAACACAGACAGGAAACCAAATTCCAATTGCTGGACTTACATCAGACTCCAAACAAACAACAAACAAACGGGAAACCGAATGCCAATCGCTGGACTTACATCAGACTCCAAGCACACAAACACAAACAGGAAACCGAATGCCAATCGTTGGACTTACATCAGACTCCAAGCACACAAGAGGTTATCAAACAGACAAACTAATAGGGAGTCTGGAACTCGAGCCTAATAGCTGTCAAGCAAACACACACAAAAAAGAAAAGGTTGCCCGGAGAGATCTCGCACGATCTTCTGCCTACGTACCTCATCTGGTATGAGGATCAGGGCGACGTAGTTCCCCTTAACAGGGGAGAAACTTTCTCCTAACCAGAGACCGGGAAATAACAAACTAATAGGGAGACTGACTCGAGCCTAAAAGTTGTCATGCAATCCACCATGGTCCTAGGTTGAGGTATCTGAATCAAAACCTAACTCGCACAGGAAGCAAGCTAGCCTAAACATCAAGTAAGCAAACACAAGCACAGGAGAGCAAGCACACACACTATATGCAAACAAGTGCCTCATACAAGGCTGGGCTTTAGTCAAGGGGTCATATCAACCTCGACAAACAAGTCGGTTCTGTTATGGGTGTTTTGAGCTCTTAACCCTAACATTGAGAGTTAGGGTGAAGCAGATGAAAAGGTAATGAGGGTAAGACCTCATAGCTCTTAACCTGGACCTGGGTGAGCTTCAATTAATGAAAACGTGGGAGTCCAGAATGTGGGACTCTACTCCACTTGACCGACTCTATACACAAGGATCTTGGGTGTTTATTCAAAATGCATCAGCACGTAGTGCGAGCAAGATGAAAGACTAAACTGAATAGCAGGGGATGGATTGCACATCCCTTCTATTTTCCAATGCCTCTTCACTTAGGAGGTCTTTACATGTACAAGGCACAGAGATAAACAAGCAAAAACATTGCCTCTTAAGGAGGGCTTCAGACAGGTGCCTGCCAAAATAAAATGACAGGTCTTCCAGACTACATGGAGAATAGGAAGTTACCTAGGTGGTATGCCAACCACAAGCAAAGAAAAGCAACTCAAGCAATGAGTTAAAGCTACTAAAGTACCTGTGTAAACAACCAATCAATCAGTATGGTATTCAGACAAACTATTAACAGACAAACAGACAGTGGTTCCAATAGACACAACAAGTCAAGCCAACAAGTAAACAACTCAAATGAGTTCATCTCCAAGGAACCTACAACACAACAAATGTTAGTGGAACACATCATTTTGCATCTCAATTTATGTGATCAACATCATTCATCAAGACTAGAAGCTTGAACATGAAATGCACAACTCAAAAGATGAGTACAAACCACTAGCCCCAAGGCTAGGGTCAAAGGTAAGGAAAAAAGTCAAAAAAGCAACCAATTCTCAACATGTAGCACACTTAATCTATCATGAACATGTCCTAAAAAGGACCAAGTCAAAATCATTAAGCAAGGTCATCATTCAACCAAGAGAAGGCAAGGCAAGCAAAAGGTGCATACAATTGGTCATCAAGAATCAAAATTCCATATTAAAACAGAAATGACTCAAACAATTCTGGACAATTTTATGAGCAATCAACATGTCAAGCATAATCATCATGCCAAAAATTATAAACAGAGGAGCTCAATTGGCAAGGCAATGAAAATGGAGAAGATCAACATCAAATTGTGTGACACACATTGTCTCACCATTTTAGCACATGCCTAAAACAGAAATGGAAAATGCTAAAAATGCACCACCAAGCCTAAAAAATCACACAACATGTTGAGAATCAGCACACAAAATTTCATGGCAATTGGATCATTATTGAGCATTTCACATCAATTTGAATGAGGCATGCCACAAAAGCATACATGTTCAATTAGTCTAGCACAATTAAAATTCCAGCCAGGCACAATTCCATAAATCCACATCAAAAAAATAGAAGACATTTATATGATCATGTAGAAAAAAATCTGGAATTAATTGGATGTGTTTTCAATTTTTTATGATTTTTTGAATATCATGCATAATATGAAATAAAAATGTAAAACATGAAGAAAATAATAAAATGAATTGAATAAAATGGCAAATGCTATCAGACAGAATCGAACCGGCCACATAGAGGCTCAAGGCGCCATGCTAAATGCACCGTATCACTAATCTGATGTGGCTAGCCACATCAGAGTCAATGCTAGCGTGGATGAGTCAAAGGTATAGAGGCCAATGAAAGTGACAAACATGCTGCCACGCAAGCGCCAGCGAAACAAATTAAAACAAATAAAACGAAACCAGAAGGAATCGAACTCGCATGGCCTTGGTGAAAGTCTCTTCTACAGTGCACATACAGAGTTTGAATCAGCAAACCCTAGGCATGTACAGGCACGGTGGCGCACGGTGGAAACCACCGTCTTCTTCATGAAGACGGTGGAGGAACAATATGCATCCATAATTTTTTTTCCAGAATCAGCCAAAAATCATATCAACAGAAAGCTCTTTCTACACACATTACATATCAATCAACATTTCATCAAAACAAGCCATGGATTAAGAGAATTGAGCAAGAACATTTTGACATTCAAACTTTCAATCTCAAATATCTCAGCCAATAATCCACCAAATCACATGAAATTTCCATCAGCATGATCAGCAAGCAAGGATCTACACTATCATGGCAAAAGATTGGAGAATTAAGAGGTTCGAAAAACCTACCTCTTGAAGAGCAGTATGAGTAAACGCACGATTCAAGGCTTGGCAAGCTGCAGATCCAATCCTATATTGATGTTATGAAGCTTGATGTGTGAATTGAAGCTTGAAGATGCTCTGATCTAGCTCAGATGTAAGCTTCCATGTTCATTGTTCTTGAGCTTGCACAGCACGATTCTGGTCCAAATTCTCCCATCAAGAGCTTGATCTGCACTCAATCATCATCAGGAAACAACAATATGCAATAAAATCACAGTGTTATGTGGAAAAATTTGAATTTTAATGGAGAGAGAAAATTGGAGGGAAGAAGAATTTAGATCTAGAAATGGTGAAAGATATAAAATTCTGTTAGGATTTAGTATTTATATGCTGCACTAATCACATCCTAATCAAAATTAAGCATGGTTTAGTTGAGATTAAACAAGATAAGGTGTATGGCAAAAATTTGAAAATTGGTGGTGCATGGAGCATTCTCACGTGAACAGTGTTATATGGATGATCAAATTCACTTAAAATCTTCCAATGAACACAATGGCAATGGTATTTTGTCCATACAATGCACCAATTTCAAATTTTCCATTTTCCCTCCAAAATGGGCATGAAAGAACAAATGATCATATAATGAAATTTTATGCAATGTGATGATGGATTTGGAAAGTTCATGTCATGAGAAGAAGTATGCAAAAAGGAGCACTTAATTTGGAGTTATGAGTCAAAAGTTATGCCCTTTTGAAGTTTCAAGCACACTTGGCAATGATTTGATCATATCTCCTCAACCATTCATCATAAACTCATGATCTTGAACTTTTTGGAAATGGGAGAGGAAGATCTTCAACTTTCATGTTGGACAAAATTTCATTTGAAGCTTCTTTGATGATGTAAGATCAAGTTGAATTTGAACCAAAAACTTTCCATTTTTGGAAACTTTCAATTACAGGTCACTTTCCATTTTTGGAAACTTTTGATCTGGCCTCAAATTCCTCAAGATATGTATTTGACATGATGAATAAACATTGTTGGAACATGAATGGGATGAAAAAAAATCAATTTCCCAGTTTAAAACCAACAATTGACTTTCTGTTGACTTTTTGGTTGACAGATGACTTAGAAGTGCTCTGATCAGCTTGAGCCTCAACCACTTGAGGAATTGGCTCCAAAATGAAACCCTATATCAAATAAGCCCAAGATAATGACCATATGATCTCCATCCAAGAAATAAACCCCATCTCCTTGAGAAACCCTGACTGGTAGAATGTCACTGATTAGGGTTGACTAGAGGTCAAAACCCTAATCCCAAGGAACCTGAGCATGAACAATGAGCCCCCTAGAGGATGACATAACCATGATGATGATGATGTACTCTTGCAAACAAGATAATGCTCAACCTTTGGAAGAATCAAGAAAACCCTAATTGAAGCACAAATCCTCAGATGGTTGGTGATCAATTGAATAAGACCCTCAGGCTTGAATCTCTTAACCTCTCTATCTCTGACAATACCTTAGAGGATGACTTGTCTTATTTTCACATGATATGCAATATGCAAATGCCTAATGTCCTACAAAGGAAATGCAATATGCTAAACTAGTCCCAAGGAGAGGAGGGCAAATTTTGAGGTGTTACAGCTGCCCCTATTCAATCCACTGTGAACCTGTCGATATGAACAGCCTCGGCTTTCAGATGATCAGAGTGAAGAGTGGTTGAATACCAAGAACAGACGAACAATTTGCACTCCGTTGGGAAAATAATTAACTGTGCCTGTCAGAATCGGCAATGAGGCGATCTCAAAAGAAGAATCCGTCTGGTACGGAGAAAGTCGACCTGAATACCAAAAAGGAATATTGACCCGGATACCAAAATAAATGGTAACACAGGAACCACCATGGCCTGAACGCCGCTCATTAGTCTGAATACTGATCATCGGAATCTAGGAGTATTGATGTCGGTCTGAACACCGAGAGATTGGCCTGAATGCCCAAAAAACTGGCCTGAATGCCATTTCGGTCTGAATACCACTTCGGTTTGAATACCGGAAAACTGAACTGAGTGCCACATCGGTCTGAATACCGGAAACTGGCCTGAGTCCCACAAGTACTTCGACCTGATCGTCGGAAACTTCTTCGATCTGAACATCAGAAACTTCTTCGATCTGAAAATCGGAAACTTCTTCGATCTGAAAATCAGAAACTGGCCTGAGTGCCACAAGTGCGTCGACCTGAACGTCGGAAACTTCTTCGATCTGAAAATCGGAAACTTCTTCGACCTGAAAATCGGAAACTGGCCTGAGTGCCACAAGTGCGTCGACCTGAACGTCGGAAACTTCTTCGATCTGAAAATCGGAAACTGGCCTGAGTGCCACATGTACTTCGACCTGATCGTCGGAAACTTCTTCGATCTGAACATCGAAAACTTCTTCGATCTGAAAATCGGAAACTGGCCTGAGTGCCACTTCGGTCTGAACATCGGAAACTTCTTCGATCTGAAAATCGGAAATTGGCCTGAGTGCCACAAGTACTTCGACCTGATCGTCGGAAACTTCTTCGATCTGAACATCGGAAACTTCTTCGATCTGAAAATCGGAAACTGGCCTGAGTTGCACTTCGGTTTGAACATCGGAAACTTCTTCGATCTGAAAATTAGAAACTGGCCTGAGTGCCACTTCGGTCTGAATACCGGGAAACTGGCCTGAATGCCACAAGTACTTCGACCTGATCGTCGGAAACTTCTTCGATCTGAAAATCGGAAACTCTTGCCCTACGGCATCGGCAGCAATAAGGTAAAGTGATGAATGAGACGACACGCAGGTCAACAATTCATGTTGAGGATAATAAGCCATGAGCGTGCCATCCCTACTTAATCCATGGTGAATGAACAATTTGCCCTCAGCTGGGGATTATTCTCTTTCTCTTTTTTTCTTTCCTTGAACCCCAAAACTCCTCTTGATTTTTCTTATTATTTCCATCTCCGCCCGACAGAAAATCTTCCTCCAATATCGCACTACTGGGGAATACTGTTGATTCAGAATCACGATGCCGAACTCCTCAGAGTAACATCTTCACCATCTGGCGAAACCAATCCTCAAACAGTAACCACGGCTTGAGACTAGTTTATGCTTGCAATGCTGATGCATGTTTTTTTACAGCGTAATGCTCCACAACCATGGAAATGCTACGCAATTAGCTATGCAATATGATATGCTTATCTAAATGATGATTGCATAAAAAGTATCCCCCTCAAGGGACTCTTCTGGGGAGCTCGAGGCACTCTGCTGAGGAACTCGATACCACTTCGATCTTCACCATGCTGGGGAATAGCACTGCTGCTGGGGAAAGCACCACCCTCGCCAGGGATGAACTTCACTGAACCCAATCCGTTTGGGGACCTCGCTGGGGAAGAAACCACCCACACACTCTGCGGGGAAAACAACAATTTTCGACTTGCTGGGGAACTGACAATCTCAACCCTGCTAGGGGAAATAGCTACCAACAGACACCTCTACTGGGGAAATAACAACCTTCAGGCCTGGCTGCTGAGGAAATACCAGTCTCGAATTGCTGGGGAGATAACAATCCCGACTCTGCTAGGGAAGACACAGACCTTGAATCTGCTGGGGAGGTAACAATCCCGACTCTGCTTAGGGAAATAAGGAAAGTCTGGCACAGAACACCCGTCGACTCGTCGAACCCTGGTATTCAACATCTAAATCCAGTGTCAGCTTTCCACTTTTGAGAGCTCCCAGGCTTGTCTGGACTTTTCTGATTCATCACCTTGTATTCTCGCCTTCTCTGTACTCTACGGATATCGAACTCCCTGGATTCATACAAACTTTCCAATCCTCAGACTTTGAAGAGTCTTCTTGATTAACCCTCCAGGATCGTCGCACGTCTCTCGTTGTCTTTTCACCATTCTTCAATCCCTTGTCCCCGATTGGACTCCACGGGGATCTTTTATCAAAAGACTTCACATCACAACCTGCAAGTGAGTGAAAATATCTAACAGCACCTGCAAAAGAGATCGTTAGATAAAACGTGCCCCATGCGTGCCAAAGTTTCAACACCTAGGTCACTCAAACTTCCGAATAAAATTTCAGGTTTTCAATCTTATAAACATGCATTGGAAAGGACCTCCATGTCTCATAATGCAAATATTTTTTATCAAAATAAACGGATGTTTTTGCAATCAAAGCGGTGATGAAAACAAAAAATAGAATTATTTGACTGAATATGCATTTTATTGATTGAAAAAGGTGGCTCAAAACCGAGCAATACACAGGAAGCAATTCCTGAAAAGAGGTAATTGCGCACAAAAGTAAAATCTATCCTAATGGCAATGTGAACCCGTGATCTCATCGAGTTCCAACTCGGTTACACCCCATATGTCCTCAAGACTCTCCATGCTTCCTGCCTTCTGAACAAGACGCTTTCGAGCGATCCCTGTTGGGGATTATCCATGTCATATCCAAAGCACAAACGATCATGCTAGACGCAGTTGTTCGTTTCAATCCCTCTTTTGCCTGGACCGCCCTTTCGGGTTTTCAGTCCACCGGGATACCCTTTTTTGCCCAAGCCACCCTTGTGGGGTTTTCGACTTGCCGGGTGTACAGTTTTTTTTTCTTTTTATATCCCTAATTTTTGCCCGAACCTTTTTTCATTTTTTCTGGTTCGCCGGATGCCCATTTTTTCCTGGACTATATTATTCTTTTCGTCCAGCGGGTCTCTTATACGAAGTATTTTTTAACTGCGTCCGCATTCATAGGGGATGGAAAATGCTCACCGTCCATGGTCGTTAACAACAAGGCTCCGCCAGAGAAAACCTTCTTGACCACGAATGGACCTTCATAATTGGGTGTCCACTTGCCCCTACGATCATTTTGAGGAGGAAGGATCCTTTTCAGCACCATATCTCCCACGTGATATAAACGAGGTCGCACCTTTCGGTCAAACGCACGCTTCATTCGCTGCTGGTATAACTGCCCATGACAAATGGCCGCCAACCTCTTTTCCTCAATCAGGCTCAACTCTTCATACCGAGTCCTTACCCATTCAGCCTCTTGCAATTTCACATCCATCAGGACTCTCAAAGAAGGAATCTGAACCTCAACCGGTAGCACGACTTCCATCCCATACACAAGAGAGAAAGGCGTCGCCCCAGTAGATGTACGCACCGAGGTTCGATATCCATGCCATGCAAATGGCAACATCTCGTGCCAATCCTTATAGGTCACGACCATCTTCTGCACAATCTTCTTAATATTCTTATTAGCCGCCTCGACCGCCCCATTCATCTTCGGACGATACGGAGAAGAATTGTGATGCTCAATCTTGAATTCCCGGCACAGTTCTGCCATCATCCTATTGTTCAAATTAGAACCATTATCAGTAATGATTCTTTCGGGAACCCCATATCTACAAATAATGTCTCTTTTCAGAAATCTGGCAACGACTTGCTTCGTCACGTTTGCATAAGAGGCTGCTTCCACCCACTTGGTGAAGTAATCAATAGCCACTAATATGAACCTGTGCCCATTCGAAGTCGTAGGCTCAATCTTTCCAATCACATCAATGCCCCACATAGCAAACGGCCACGGAGATGACATCAAACTCAACGGATTTGGAGGCACGTGCACCTTATCAGCATAAATCTGGCATTTATGACACTTCCGCACGAAGTTGAAACATTGGGCCTCCATCGTCATCCAGTAATAACCAGCCCGTAACAACTTTTTCACCATTGCATTCCCACTGGCATGGGTAACAAATGACCCCTCGTGAACCTCTTTCATCAATTGGCTTGCTTCTCTATCATCGACACATCTGAGCAAAACCCAATCGAAATTCCGCTTGTACAAAACCCCATCCTTGTTCAGATAGAACACCATGGCCAACCTCATCAGAGTCTTTCGGTCCATCTTGGATGCTCCCTCAGGATACTCTTGGGTCTCCAGATAGCGCTTGATATCGTAATACCACGGCTTCTCATCATCAGGCGCCGCCTCAATAGCAAACACATAAGCCGGTCTATCCAGACGTCCCACCTCAACACTAGGGAACTGATTACACCACTGCACCTTAATCAAGGCGGCCAGAGTAGCCAAAGCATCTGCCAAAGTATTCTCCTCTCTCGGCACATGATGCAATACCACCTTGGTGAAAAACGTCAACAACCTCCTCGTATAATCCCGGTATGGAATTAAATGAGATTGATGCGTGTACCATTTTCCGTTAACCTGATTCACAACCAAAGCTGAATCTCCTAAAATGACAAGGTTCTTGATTCTCAAATCAATCGCCTCTTCAATCCCCAAGATACAAGCTTCGTATTCAGCCACGTTGTTGGTGCACTCAAATGTTAGCCGGGCAACAAAAGGAATGTGAGATCCTTTTGGCGTAACCAAAACAGCACCAACACCGCTACCATTCACGTTAACAGCCCCATCAAACATCAGAATCCATTCGGATTCAGGGTCAGGCCCCTCCTTCGGGATTGGCTCCTCACAATCTTTCGATTTGAGAAACATGATGTCATCATCAGGGAACTCAAACTTCATCGGTTGATAATCCTCAATGGGTTGCTGAGGGAGGTAATCAGACAATACACTCCCCTTGATTGCTTTCTGAGAGGTATACTGAATATTATACTTCATCAAAATCATTTGCCATCTCGCAACCCGTCCGGTCAATGTTGGCTTCTCAAAAATGTACTTGATCAGATCCATCTTGGAAATCAACAAAGTGGTATGAACCAGCATATACTGTCTCAGTCGGCGAGCAGCCCATACCAAAGCACATCAAGTTTTCTCGAGCAGTGAATATCTTGTTTCACAGTCAGTAAACTTTTTGCTAAGGTAGTAAATCGCATGCTCTTTTCGACCAGACTCGTCATGCTGCCCCAGTACACACCCCATAGACCCCTCGAGGACCATCAAGTACAAAATTAACGGTCGTCCCTCCACAGGAGGCATCAGAATCGGAGGCTCCTGCAAATATTTTTTTATCTATTCAAATGTCGCTTGGCAATCATTATTCCACCTGACCGTTTGATCTTTTCTCAACAACTTGAATATAGGTTCACACGTGGCCGTTAGATGAGATATGAACCGTGAAATGTAGTTCAATCTACCTAAGAAACCACGAACTTCTTTCTCTGTTCTCGGTTCAGGCATTTCTTGTATTGCTTTTACTTTAGCAGGATCAACCTCGATTCCTCTTTAACTCAAAATAAACCCCAGCAACTTACCGGACCTCACTCCGAAAGTGCACTTATTCGGATTCAACCTCAGTCTGAACTATCTCAACCAGTCAAACAACTTGGCCAGATCCACCAAATGCCCCTCCTCTGTCTGGGACTTTGCTATCATGTCATCAATATAACACTCGATTTCATGATGAATTCATATCATGAAACAAAGTCACCATGGCTCTCTGATACGTAGCACCGGCGTTCTTGAGACCAAATGGCATCACCTTATAGCAGAAAGTGCCCCACGGTGTGATGAACATTGTTTTCTCCATATCATCTGGCGACATTTTGATTTGATTATAGCCAGAAAAGCCATCCATGAAGGAAAACACTGAGAATTGAGCCGTATTATCTACCAACACATCAATGTGAGGTAATGGGAAATCATCCTTCAGGCTAGCTCTGTTCAAATCCCGGTAGTCCACACACATTCTCACCTTCCCATCCTTCTTTGGCACCGGCACAATATTTGTGACCCAAGGCGGATAATTAGTGACAGCGAGGAACCCAACATCCAACTGCTTCTGCACCTCTTCTTTAATTTTCATAGCCATCTCAGGTCGAGTTCTGCGCAACTTCTGCTTCACTGGAGGACAATCGGCTCTCAACGGTAGCTTGTGCACCACGATATCAGTATCCAACCCTGGCATATCCTGATAAGACCAGGCAAAGATATCAACATATTCTTTCAACAAGGCTACCATTCTACTATTAACATTTTCCTCCAAAGCAACCCCAACTTTCACTTCTTTTCTGACCTCCTCGGTACCCAGATTCACAATCTCGATCCGTTCCTCGTGCGGCTGAATCACCTTCTCCTCTTGTTTCAACAACCTGGCTAATTCCTCCGGTAGTTCACAATCTTCTTCGCCTTCTTCTTCGGCATGATAGATCGGATTATCGAAGTCATATGAGGGTGTAATAGGATTGTTATCAATGAGATCTGGAGAATGATCGCATTTGCATGAATGTTGATTCATGCATTGCTTTAGAACCGGAGCAAAGCAAATTAAAAGGAAAATGAAAACAAACATTGCCATTTTTATTTTTGTTTTTATTAAACTGCAAAAATAAATGAAAAACAGGGAGCACCGCTTTTAGTGAAAAACATCCTTTTTATTGATGATGCAAATTTTGCAAAATGAAACACATGAGGTGGCCCTTACAATGAACCATTAAGTTTCGGGCAAAACATATGGCTTTCATGCAGATAGAATTAAAAAACATAAATATTACTCTTCACGCAGAGTGACAGTGATGATCTTTTCGGCCTTCCAGTTCTGGATCTCCATCCCTGGTACGCACGATTTTATCCACTGATCAAGCTCACAGTCACTGTCGACCTCTTCACCCACCATACAGATGTGATCTGGATCTAGCATCCCAACACTGGTGAACGTGAATGGTGGATGACGTCTTCTGCCCTGCCCAGACGAGCCTCGGCCCGGCTGATAACCAACCCCAAATCTGTCTTTCTTGGCGGCGATGTCCATCATCTTTCCCCAACGTGGGGCCTATCCGATCTTCACCACCTCAGCGGCCTGTTTATATGAAGAAATGGACGGCTTCTCCTCTTTAGCAAAAATGGCATTCTCCACCTTGACGGTTTCAAATGCTTGACTTGGTGTTTCCCATGTTTCACCGTCCATTTCAACATATTTGAACGATGATAGGTGGCTGACGAAGATGTCTTCTTCTCCACAAATGGTGACGACCTGCCCGTCCCAGATATACTTCAGTTTCTGGTGCAAAGTCGAAGTCACTGCCCCTGCAGCATGAATCCATGGGCGACCCAACAGGCAACTGTATGTCGGCTGAATATCCATGACATAGAATACGGACTTGAACACCTCGAGCCCAATCTTCACAGGGAGCTCTACTTCCCCAAACACAACCCTCTTTGAACCATCGAAATCTCTCACTACCAGGTCAGTGGGCCTCAACACCACTCCTTTACAATCCAGCTTTGCCAAGGCTTTCTTCGGCAACATATTGAGCGACGAGCCGGTATCCACCAACACGTGCGAAAGCACTGCTCCTTTGCACTCCATCGCAATGTGTAATGCCCTATTGTGATTCCTCCCATCTACAGTCAGATGAAGATCAGTGAATCCCAGCCCATGGCCGACATTGACGTTTGACACCACCGTCTCCAACTGATTGATTGTTATCTCCTGGGGAACATAGGCTCTCTTCAGTATTTTCAACAAAGCCTCTCTATGCCCCTCAGAGCTCAGTAATAAGGACAAGATTGAGATCTTGGATGGAGTCTGTTGCAAGTGGTCAACAAGCTTATATTCTGACTTCTTGATGATTCTCAAAAACTCTTCAGCTTCATCATCAAGTTCTCTTTCTGACCCACCAGGCGCCGGTGTCACCACAGGAGTACCCTCATTTACCACCTGCTTCCCTCTTGCCCTGGATAAAGCCTCGGCCTTATCTTTCTTTTCACTCTCTCAATCCCCACTCCTCAAAGCATCAGGTGCAAACAACCTTCCACTGCGAGTGAAACCACTGGGTCCGACATTACCCATCTTTGAAATGGTGGTTTCACCTGCAGTCTGATCATCCAACTTCTCCCCATTGTAATAGACCTCTCCACCATAATGCCACGGCACCGCATCATCATTGTCATAAGGAATAGGCCCAGGTACCGTGATGGTAACTGGAGCCTCATCTGCCAGCGTTGATAAATCGATCGGGTCAAAGTAAATGGTTATGGTGGAGACATCTTCTTTCCCCGAATCAACCTTTTCAAATCTGAGGCTTCCCTCATCCATCATGCTCTGAACAGCTTCCCTCAATAATACACACCCATTGGGAACAACGATGCACACAGCACAACAGTCATCACAGCCCGGGAAGACCCCATTCTTCAACAATTGTCTTTTGACCTCAGCCAAAGGAGTTTTCAACTGATCCACATCTGTCAGCCCAATTCTGCCCTTATCCTCAGAGATTGCATTCACCCCCATTTGACCATGCGCCGGCATGGGATTAGCATTAACATTTGGAGATGGTGCAAAATTGATTGCCTTAGAATCCACCAGGTCCTAGACAATATGCTTAAAAGCTTTACAATTTTCCACATTGTGTCCAGGAGCACCAGAGTGGAATTCACACTTGGCGTTCTCATCATAGTTGGGAGGCCGCTGATCAGGTCTCAACGGAGCCAAAGTCCTCAACTGAACCAACCCCAAATCTTTCAATTTCTTCAGCAAGAATGAGTAGGTTACAGGTGGCCTATCAAACTGACGATCAGTCATTCGCCCTCGCACCTGATACCCAGCCCTTTGCGGTCTCTGTTGAAATGGCTGTAGTTGTTGTTGCGGTTGTTGTTGTTGCGGTTGTTATTGTTGCTGTTGTTGATTATCAGCAGGAATGGTTACCGCAGCAGTGTGCTGGTAGTAACGATCCCTACTTTGTCCCCTCTGGGCATACACAGCGCTGGTGTCACCCTCCTTCTTTCTCTGACCATTCCCAAAGGGATTCTTCGATCTAGACGACGAAGCACTACCCTGGATCTTCCCCATCTTTAACCAACTTTCGATTCTTTCTCCGGGCATCCCACCATCCTTTCTGCAAACGTCCCCTGAAGGGTACCCATAAACAGATCAGACATTTCTCTATCTACCAACGGAGGTTGGACTCGGGCAGCCAGCTCCCTCCACCTCTGTGCATATTCTTTAAACCCCTCATTAGGCTTCTGAGACATACCCTGCAATTGGGTACGGCTAGGAGCCATGTCAGCATTAAATTGATTGTTTAAAGAATGCATCTCCAAGATCCTGCCAGCTTTTGATATCCGAAGATTTCAATTTGGTGTACCACTCCAAAGACCCACCAGACAGACTGTCCTGGAAGAAGTACATCCAAAGCTTCTGGTCCATTGTATAAGCAGAAATCTTTCGGACAAAAGCCTGAAGGTGGGTTTCTGGGCAAGAACTCCCATTATACTTGTCAAACGCAGGCGCTTTAAACTTTTGCGGGATCACAATCCCCTCAACCAGCCCCTTGTTCGACATATTGACAATCCCCGGAGTAGCATAGCTTTCAAGAGCCCTGATTTTCTCCGCCAGCACCTGAATCTCTTTATTTGGTGGTTGGACACCGTATTGACCAAACTGTTCATTAAGCACGGAGAACTGGTCTTCTTCTTTATCCTCCTCGGCCCCAAAGAAAGGAGGAAACAGGTTATCCTTCAAATTGTTACCCATCGGACCTGGTCCACCGCCTGTGGCAACACCAAAACCCCCACCATTATTTATCACCACGCCAACAGTTGTCTTTTTTCTGAGATCTCCCCCATCCCTGGAACCCCCAAGGCCATTGTTGGAGACACCCTCAAGATTGTTACCACTGTTGGCAGCTGAAGCCCGCTCGAGCTTCTCCACTTTATCAACAAGTGCTTTCTGCCCCACGGCAAACCCTTGCATGACATTGATCAGTTTGCTCATTTTCTCCTTCAGCTCGAGAATATCTGTGTTGGGTAGATCCATCAGCCTGGATGTGTTGCGTCTGGTAGGGTATCTGTGTGGATGTGCTGCGTGCAAAGGAATGATTCTACGTGCGTGAGCAATGATTCCTGAAACAATCAAGCACGTTAGAAACCGACACCTACAAAATAGAAGACAAGTTATTATGATTCATGCATGAATGCAATGTCTATCCACATGAGGAACATTCTGTCTTTCGATCCTGATTTCATCGAGACAGATAATAATTTGGCAGCCACATTCTGACATTCATCATCTGGTTTCACCAAACAGAGCAGAAATATATGATTTAGCAAAGATATCACCCGACCATGTGTGTGCTATGTGAGTGCATAAGAAAGCAAATACAGCTTGAAGATCGATCAATGAATGACAACGACCACTGTATATCAAAAGTGCACTACACGGGCAAAAGTCATACCTCAAGTTTGATACAAATCAAATTACAATTCTCCAGAATCAGAAAGAAAATACAACCAAGTGAATTCCGTCAACAGGCTTGACGGTAATCCAACACATGATAACAAAAGTCTACCCTGAAGAAGGTCCCCCAGAAGGCTCTGCATCATCAACCATCTTGGTAAACTTTACGGCGAACCTGAGCTCAGTGTTCTCCTGCTGCAATCTCCCCACCTCCTTCTGATAAATCTTCATCTGACGGAAATAATGGTCCCTCTCAGCAAGGTAGTGATCTCTCTCAGCAATAACCTTCACGTTCTCTTCCTCCTTAATCTTCAGCTTTGCTTCCCACTCGGCGATAAGGACTTTGGCTCTGGCTTCCCTCTGATTCTTTACAAGGATCTGCCTCCTTTTCTCATCTTCAATGACTCTCAAAGCTCTAGCAAACTTCTCCTTGGTGATGTCGTGCTCCTTTGTAGATGACTCCAAAGCTTGGCTGACCTTGCCGTAATAAATGGTGTCTATCTCAAAATGCTTCTCCACAAGAGCATGTCTCTTATCCTGGTCTTCTATCTTCCCTTTGATTTCCTGATTAGCCATTTGGATTCTAGCAACACTCATCTCCAACTCGGTCTTTTCTACATGCAACTGATCTCTTTCCCTCTTCATCTCTAGGAACTCTTCCATACTGACAGAAGAATGGGATTCCTCAATCAACGGATACCAAGGATCACCCATAGGAAATGGTAAATGCGTGAGCTCAACCCTCTTCTTGAGCCAATCATCAAATGGAGGAAAAGACCTGTTATTAGCTCTACCCCAGGAAAACTTGCCTTTCCTTTGAATGCGGCACCATGCATCAGACACTTGCCTCAACGATGTCTGATTACCTTCAACCGGGAAATAGCAAGACTCATGAATCTCACACTTGAGAGGAGGAACCTCCATAGAGAATCCCATTTGTCTCTTAAGAAGCGTCAGGTTATAATTAATACAACCCTGAACTCCTATAAGAGACGCATTGGGAAAACTCCCACAACTGCAAATGAAATCTTGTCCGGCCCCACTATTGTGAGTCCAAGCTATGTCCTTGGCTCGCAAACCCATCAACTTAGTTGCCCAATTCACAGTATGGTCAAGAAGAACAAAGGCACCCCTGGAAGGCAAATACCCCATGAACCATTTGTACAACAGTTGAGCACAACATCTGATCAAGCCCCCACGCCGTTTCTCATTCCGGTTATGGACCGAGTAATAAACATCCCCAACCAAAGTAGGAATAGGATACCTCTGCACAAACACCCAGATGGCATTAATGTCCACAAAGTTCTTCTGATTAGGGAATAAGACGATTCCATAAACGCTTACAGCAATCAAAGCACAGACGGTCTGCCAATCACCCAAAACAGCATGCTCCTTGGCTTTAACCTCCAAGAAACTCAGATGAAAACCAGGCAACCTTCCCTTCTCCTTCAGACCTCCTTTAGTCACTTCGGGGCTCAAATAAAGAGCGCGGGAAATCCCACCAACATCAGGTTCTTCCTTAGTAGCATAGAAAGGAACCTGATTTCTGATCTGAATACCCAGGATACCGACATAGTCCTCCATCAAGGGCCCCAACAAGTAATCCGGGAAAACAAAGCATCTCAAACCCGGGTCATAAAACTGAAGGAAAGTATGGATGACACTCCTATCCCTATCTGTGAGCCTGAAAACCATCTTCAGAATACCACCGTATGCCTCACGGAACATCCCCACATGGCCAGGTATAATCAATGTTATCATATCCTTCAGCACACTGATCTCTGGATCAAAGAAACTGTAGACAACATCATCCTTCAAACCGGCCCTCATATCTGAGTAGAGAAGTCTCTCAACCAGGATCTCAATCAAGAATGTCCCCTGCATATGGATAAACATGAGTTAGATGCAGATAAATGCAAAATGAGAATGATGTTGATGCATGAATGCAATGCATTGTGCCATCCTCCAAGTCATCTGAACATCCACTGCACTGAATCTCGGTTTCTGAACTGATCACAACCATCTGAGGTACTGAGCAACCATAAATCCAACTCGGGAGTTCCGAAATAAACGGAACCGGAGAATACATCACCATCATCACCAGAAAGTCCTCTGAACAGATAACCACCAGATCCTCTGAACCAGCCCAGGGAATCCTGAAATAAACGGATCCCCACTGATAAATACCACGGACAAAACTCCGGCGTCTCAGAAATAAATATTCATAAATCCGACTTATAAATAGGACTCTGATCAACGGCTGAACCATCAAAGTCACCATCAAAGTCACCATCAGAGAGCATTTGTAAGAATCAACCCTCCCCTCACAGGTGAATTCTAATCAGGTCATCCTAAGGCGGATAATGGTCTCGACAATCGAACAAGATACTCAACGGGTTTGCACTTTCGGGTGTGCCGTTGTAGCTCTCATAAGATCATCTATACCAAAGATCCGGGAAAGAACGGTCACCGAAGTCAACAACTCTAAAGAGGTAACCCGACCAAAGTGGAATACACCACAATGGAAGAGCTCTCTCAGAAGAACCTCGTCCGGCTTGTGGTGTGTCATGTTGCAACAACATGCCCAACCAACATGTGAGGAACGTGAGACCACACTAATCCTAGGTGTATACTCGGGCCTGGGTTTTAGCCCCACTCAGAACACCCACCCCAAATCAGAGGAACCAACCTGTACAAAATCCAGCATAATGATAATATGATGCATGCAAACATATATGCAAATATATACAGTCATAGTATAATAATCATAAATGCAATAAATAAAGCAATAAAAGCAACCAAAACTATCCTAGAGAGCGCTAGGAACGACTCGCTTAGGGAAGATGGACCAGCAAGAGGTCAACTTCTTATGTCCCCAGCAGAGTCGCCAGTTGTCGCATCTGTGAAAAACAACCGGCGGGAAAAAGACACAGACAGAGCCGCCACCGTGCGTTATTTATCCCAAAGGAGGGAAAGGAAACGCTCGAAGTAAACCTGGAAAGGAAATGGTCTTACGACCAGAGATTGCAAGGATCGGGAGTCTGTTACACAAGGGGAAGGTATTAACACCCCTCACGTCCGTCGTACTTGACGGGATCCACGCTCAGAAAGAAATAGAATAAGGTTGCCAAGTAACTGCTCAAAGAATGCACACACACTGGAATAAAACACAGATGGAAGAAGACGGAAGCGGACTCGGCAGGATGTCGCATCCTGGGCCTACGTAGTTTGTCAGACACAAACATCAGAGTCGATGTAGTTCGGGGAAATGGGGACGGGCTCGCTATGATATCGCATCCTATGCCTACGTATCTCATCTGGATTGAGAATCAGAGCTACCGTAGTTCGGCTAACGCACGCCGAAACAAAACATTGAAAAAGAGACGCTGAGACGTCAAGAGAAACACACAAACGGAAACAGACTGCCAATAGTTGGTCTTACGCCCAACTCCGAACAACAAACACAGACAGGAAACCGAATGCCAATCCCTGGACTTACATCAGACTCCGAACAAACAACAAACAAACGGGAAACCGAATGCCAATCGCTGGACTTACATCAGACTCCAAGCACACAAACACAAACAGGAAACCGAATGCCAATTGTTGGACTTACATCAGACTCCAAGCACACAAGAGGTTATCAAACAGACAAACTAATAGGGAGTCTGGAACTCGAGCCTAATAGCTGTCAAGCAAACACACACAAAAAAGAAAAGGTTGCCCGGAGAGATCTCGCACGATCTTCTGCCTACGTACCTCATCTGGTATGAGGATCAGGGCGACGTAGTTCCCCTTAACAGGGGAGAAACTTTCTCCTAACCAGAGACCGAGAAATAACAAACTAATAGGGAGACTGACTCGAGCCTAAAAGTTGTCATGCAATCCACCATTGTCCTAGGTTGAGGTATCTGAATCAAAACCTAACTCGCACAGGAAGCAAGCTCGCCTAAACATCAAGTAAGCAAACACAAGCACAGGAGAGCAAGCACACACACTATATGCAAACAAGTGGCTCATACAAGGCTGGGCTTTAGTCAAGGGGTCATATCAACCTCGACAAACAAGTCGGTTCTGTTATGGGTGTTTTGAGCTCTTAACCCTAACATTGAGAGTTAGAGTGAAGCAGATGAAAAGGTAATGAGGGTAAGACCTCATAGCTCTTAACCCGGGCCTGGGTGAGCTTCAATCAATGAAAACGTGGGAGTCCAGAATGTGGGACTCTACTCCACTTAACCGACTCTATACACCAGGATCTTGGGTGTTTATTCAAAATGCATCAGCACGTAGTGCGAGCAAGATGAAAGACTCAACTGAATAGCAGGGGATGGATTGCACATCCCTTCTATCTGCCAATGCCTCTTCACTTAGGAGGTCTTTACATGTACAAGGCACAAAGATAAACAAGCACAAACATTGCCTTCTAAGGAGGGCTTCAGACAGGTGCCTGCCAAAAGAAAATGACAGGTCTTCCAGACTACATGGAGAATAGGAAGTTACCTAGGTGGTATGCCAACCACAAGTAAAGCAAAGCAACTCAAGCAATGAGTTAAAGCTACTAAAGTACTTGTGTAAACAACCAATCAATCAGTATGGTATTCAGACAAACTATTAACAGACAAACAGACAGTGGTTCCAATAGACACAACAAGTCAAGCCATCAAGTAAACAACTCAAATGAGTTCATCTCCAAGGAACCTACAACACAACAAATGTTATTGGAACACATCATTTTGCATCTCAATTTATGAGATCAACATCATCCACTAGCCCCAAGGCTAGGGTCAAAGGTAAGGCAAAAAGTCAAAACAACAACCAATTCTCAACATGTAGCACATTTAATCTATCATGAACATGTCCTAAAAAGGACCAAGTCAAAAGCATTAAGCAAGGTCATCATTCAACCAAGAGAAGGCAAGGCAAGCAAAAGGTGCATACAATTGGTCATCAAGAATCAAAATTCCATATTAAAACAGAAATGACTCAAACAATTCTGGAAATTTTTATGTGCAATCAACATGTCAAATATAATCATCATGCCAAAAATTATAAACATAGGAGCTCAATAGGCAAGGCAATGAAAATGGAGAAGATCAACATCAAATTGTGTGACACACATTGTCACACCACATTAGCACATGCCTAAAACAGAAATGGAAAATGCTAAAAATGCACCACCAAGCCTAAAAAAACACACAACATGTTGAGAATCAGCACACAAAATTTCATGGCAATTGGATCATTATTGAGCATTTCACATCAATTTGAATGAGGCATGTCACAAAAGCATACATGTTCAATTAGTCTAGCACAATTAAAATTCCAGCCAGGCACAATTCCATAAATCCACATCAAAAAAATAGAAGACATTTATATGATCATGTAGAAAAAAATTTGGAATTAATTGGATGTGATTTCAATTTTTTATGATATTTTGAATATCATGCATAATATGAAATAAAAATGTAAAACATGAAGAAAATAATGAAATGATTTGAATAAAATGGCAAATGCTATCAGACAGAATCGAACAGGCCATATAGAGGCTCAAGGCGCCATGCTAAATGCACCATATCACTAATCTGATGTGGCTAGCCACATCAGAGTCAATGCTAGCGTGGATGAGTCAAAGGTATAGAGGCCAATGAAAGTGACAAACATGCTGCCAGGCAAGCGCCAGCGAAACAAATTAAAACAAATAAAACGAAACCAGAAGGAATCGAACTCGCATAGCCTTGGTGAAAGTCTCTTCTACAATGCAAATACAGAGTTTGAACCAGCATACCCTAGGCCTGTACAGGCACGGTGGCGCGTGGTGGAAACCACTGTCTTCTTCATGATGACGGTGGAGGAACAGTATGCATCCATAAATTTTTTTCCAGAATCGGCCAAAAATCATATCAACAGAAAGCTCTTGCTACGCACGTTACATATCAATCAACATTTCATCAAAACAAGCCATGGATTAAGAGAATCGAGCAAGAACATTTTGACATTGAAACTTTCAATCTCACATATCTCAGCCAATAATCCACCAAATCACATGAAATTTCCATCAGCATGATCAGCAAGCAAGGATCTACACTATCATGGCAAAAGATTGGAGAATTAAGAGGTTCAAAAAACCTACCTCTTGAAGAGCAGTATGAGTAAACGCACGATTCAAGGCCTGACAAGCTGCAGATCCAATCCTATATTGATGTTATGAAGCTTGATGTGTGAATTGAAGCATGAAGATGCTTGGATCTAGCTCAGATGTAAGCTTCCATGTTCATTGTTCTTGAGCTTGCACAGCACGATTCTGGTCCAAATTCTCCCATCAAGAGCTTGATCTGCACTTAATCATCATCAGGAAACAACAATATGCAATAAAATCACAGTGTTATGTGGAAGAAATTTGAATTTTAATGGAGAGAGAAAATTGGAGGGAAGAAGAATTTAGATCTAGAAATGGTGAAAGATCAGAAATTCTGTTAGGGTTTAGTATTTATATGCTGCACTAATCACATCCTAATCAAAATTAAGCATGGTTTAGTTGAGATTAAGCAAGATAAGGTGTATGGCAAAAATTTGAAAATTGGTGGTGCATGGAGCATTCTCACGTGAACAGTGTTATATGGATGATCAAATTCACTTAAAATCTTCCAATGAACACAATGGCAATGGTATTTTGTCCATACAATGCACCAATTTCAAATTTGCCATTTTCCCTCCAAAATGGGCATGAAAGAACAAATGATCATATAATGAAATATTATGCAATGTGATGATGGATTTGGAAAGTTCATGTCATGAGAAGAAATGTGCAAAAAGGAGCACTTAATTTGGAGTTATGAGTCAAAAGTTATGCCCTTTTGATGTTTCAAGCACACTTGGCAATGATTTGATCATATCTCCTCAACCATTCATCATAAACTCATGATCTTGGACTTTTTGGAAATGGGAGAGGAAGATCTTCAACTTTCATGTTGGAAAAAATTTCATTTGAAGCTTCTTTGATGATGTAAGATAAAGTTGAATTTGAACCAAAAACTTTCCATTTTTGGAAACTTTCAATTACAGGTCACTTTCCATTTTTGGAAACTTTTGATCTGGCCTCAAATTCCTCAAGATATGTATTTGACATGATCAATAAACATTGTTGGAACATGAATGGGATGAAAAAAATCAATTTCCCAGTTCAAAACCCACAGTTGACTTTCTGTTGACTTTTTGGTTGACAGATGACTTAGAAGGGCTCTGATCAGCTTGAGCCTCAACCACTTGAGGAATTGGCTCCAAAATGAAACCCTATCTCAAATAAGCCCAAGATAATGACCATATGATCTCCATCCAAGAAATAAACCCCATCTCCTTGAGAAACCCTGACTAGTAGAATGGCACTGATTAGGGTTGACTAGAGGTCAAAACCCTAATCCCAAGGAACCTGAGCATGAACAATGAGCCCCCTAGAGGATGACGTAACCATGATGATGATGATGTACTCTTACAAACAAGATAATGCTCAACCTTTTGAAGAATCAAGAAAACCCTAATTGAAGCACAAACCCTCAGATGGTTGGTGATCAATTCAATAAGACCCTCAGGCTTGAATCTCTTAACCTCTCTATCTCTGACAAGACCTTAGAGGATGACTTGTCTTATTTTCACATGATATGCAATATGCAAATGCCTAATGTCCTACAAAGGAAATGCAATATGCTAAACTAGTCCCAAGGAGAGGAGGGAAAATTTTGAGGTGTTACACGGTCACAAGTTTATTCTCATAACAATTGATAACTTCACCAAGTGGGTTGGAGCAGCGTCATACACAAACGTGACCAGGCAGGTGGTTGTGAGTTTTATCAAGAATCAACTCATATGTCGTTATGGTATGCCAGACAAGATCATTACTGATAATGGATCTAACTTGAACAATAAGATGATGAAAGAGCTATGTAGCGAGTTCAAGATTGCACATCATAATTCTTCTCCTTATATACCCAATATGAATGGGGCTGTTGAAGCTGCTAATAAGAATATTAAGAAGATGGTTATTACGTACAAAGATTGGCATGAGATACTACCATTTGCTTTGCATGGATATCGTACATCTGTCCGCACTTCAACAGGGGCAACCCCTTTCTCTCTTGTTTACAATATGGAGGATGTGCTCCCAGTAGAGGTGGAGATCCCATCAATGAGAGTCTTGATGGAAGCCAAGTTGACTGATGTTGAATGGGTTCAGAGTCTCTATGACCAACTGATTTTGATAGAAGAGAAGAGATTGACTGCCATGTGCCATGGTCAGTTATATCAGCAAAGGATGAAGAAAGCCTTTGATAAGAAGGTCAAACCTCGTGTGTTCCGAGAAGGTGACCTCGTGCTCAAGGAAGTCTTGTCTTTCGCGCCCGATTCCAGGGGCAAGTGGACTCCAAACTATGAAGGTTCATATGTTGTTAAGAGAGCCTTTTCAGGCGGTGCTTTGATACTTACAACTATGGATGGGGAGGATTTCACTCGTCCTGTGAATTTAGATGCAGTCAAGAAATACTTCGCCTAAAATAAAAACAGAATAGCTCGCTAAGTTGAAAACCTGAAAGGGCGGCATAGGGAAAAATGAGCGTCTCGGTGGATTGAAAACCCGAAAGGGCGATCCAGGCAAAAGTTAGAGACATAAAAAATGAATATGTATCCCGCTAGTTTGAGTACCCCACCCTGGGGCAATCTAGGCAAAAATTAGGGATTTGGCAAGTAACTGCATCCTGACAAGACTTTGTTCTACAAACTGTCATCTGTCAAAGATTCTCGCTCGGTCATCGTCAACTAAAGTTTCAAATACATCGGATTCAGAGTTGGTGGAGAAATGGTCATTATGTTCAATGTATCCATTTTCCAATATATATCACCAATTTCAAATTTGTAAAGATCCATGGAGTCTTGCCATTTGCAGACTACCATTCTATCAAATAAATTTAAGCCTTTATCCAATTCTTTGCACTCTTATTTGTTTCTATTCAACAAATATTTTGCATGTTTTAATTGAAAAATATCGTTATCTTAAAATTCTCATAAATTGTTTTTAAACAAAATGAACATTCACAATGACAAAAAGGATACTTGGATGTCTTCAGTGCTCTCCCAAGGATAGCATAATTCCCAAAAGGGTAAGACATTGGTTCATATTCCCATCATGCTTGTATCCTCTTCATTTGTTTTCCAAGCACTGAAGAAAGTTGTACCTCCCACCAAATCCCCAGGGAGTTTGAGAGCTCTGGGTGTGATCTCAATCTTCTAGATCCCCCATTGGGTCTGGATCTAGCATTTTGTGTTATCAATTATATGGTTGTCATCCCTTACGTGGATTGACCTAAAATCCCTTATAGATTGATAAATTGAATATGCTAAATCTTTCCGAAGGAATTGGTTTTCCCTCACTTCAAAGTAAGAAATTCCCCTCAGAGTGAGTCGGCAATCCCCAGCATAAGTGGAGTTATCATCAAGCTTGGTTTGTAGCCTTTCCCTTTGTGTACTTGTCTACTTGTGATCTCCAGCAATTTTGCTCTTCGACCATCCTCAGCAGGGTTGATCCCACTCTTACTCCCCGGTATGGTCATCATCAGGGTATCTCCAGCAGTTGCCTACGGGTAAAACCTGATTCGGTCATTAGCAGTACTTCCCTAATGGAATCGCCTGATCACAACCCGTTTGTGGTTTCCTCCCGAGCAGAGTGGTTGAAGAAGATGTTTATCTTTCCTTCCTCAGCGGAATAGTGTCCCTCCCTCCTCGGCAGATATGATTTCTTCAACAGTACAAGGAGATGTGTTGGGTTTGGAGCCTTCTGATTGGTGGTTATTCCCCACAGAGTTTTATCTCCCCCTTGGATAATTTCCCCAGTAGAGTTGCTTCTATGTGGATCTTATTTGTGCCTAGCTTCCCCAGCCGAGACTTTGCTTGATTTCAGTTTAGCGTTGGAACCTCTGAGGAAGATGTGTTGATTCCTTCCCCAGCTGAGCAGGCTTCTCTTTCTCCCCATAGCAGAGTTGTTTCTCCAGCATTTAAAGGAGAGCGCATGATTGATGTGTTGTTGTTTGGTGGATGTTCCCTACAGATTTTCATATTACTCCCGATAAGATCTCCAGTAGATGTCTTCTCTAGCTGATCTTATCCTTATCTCTGCATACTATTGGAAGATCCCCAGCTTTGGTGATTATGCTCCCTTGCTCGTACCCCAACAGTTTTCTCTGATTCCCAGTGATCCTCTGCTTGTTCCCCTAGCAGTAGTCTTGTTCCCCTGCAGAGATTGGTGTTTCCTGGTATCCTTTTCCCCCATCAGATTGGATGTTCTCTAGTGGGCTTGGCTTTCTCTCTTAAGATGTAGTACCGGATGTCTGTCCATTGACTCTTGGACCTGGTTGTGTTAGATATGTCTGTTTGTCAGCACTCATCATACATAAACCACGTATATATATGCACAATCTCAACATTCAGATATTCATGTTGCTTTTTTTGACATATATCTTTGTTTGTTGTCTCCTGCTATTTGGTGATACATATCTCCCCACGCAGATGTCGGTGTAGGATCTCCCCATGTAGAGTCAGCCCTATAAGCAGAAAGTGTCTACCCTTTCTTCCATATTCTCCACTGAGTTATATCCTCATGGATGATTGTTATTTAAGTTTCCTCCCAACACATATATTGGGATGGAGTTCTCCCCTGAGTTATATCCTCATTGGGTTGAGTCTTGTTTCAAAGTGTCTCTCTAGCTTGTTCCTAGACTGACTATTTTTTATTTCCCCTGCACTCCCCCGTTTTAGATGAATGATTGCTCAAGTGACCAGTAATTGTCCATCTTTTCCCCGGCGGAGTCTGTGGCCTTCTACCCAGTAACCGGTAGTTGTAAGTCCTATTTATGTGGTTTTCTACCCTCATACCGATAGTTGTAAAACCCAATTTTATCCCCTTGCAGAGTTAACCCTTATTTGTGTTCATCCTAACCAATGACGATTGCTCTTCCGTGGTTTTCTACCTAGTTTTGGTATATGTAATCCCCTCTTTGTTGGTTATCTTTATCCAATATTCGGTATTGTTATTCCTTCACCTTTTGAGTATATCTCCCAGTAACCGGTGATATATCTCCCGGATCATTGCCTTTGTCAATATATCCCCAGCGAGTCATCTTTCATTTACCCTTGGTTGGTAATGATTGTTTCTCCCTTGGATTGGTCATCAGTTTATATCTAGTATTCGGTATCCTGATGCCCTTTCTTTTCGGTCGATTTATCCGTTATTAACCCAGTAACCGGTTATGGATAATCTTCCATGTGAGTATATTATCTACGTTCTGACGGTAATAGACAATATATCTTATGCGCTCTTTAGTCGAAGTCTTTTTTGGACAGTGTAATCGATTACCCTAATCATGGTAATTGATTAAATGGCTAAAAATCAGGCTCCCAGGCCATTTTGGTGCCTGTAATTGATTACTCCAATCATGGTAATCGATTACACATGTCCAGACACCAACAATAACTCTATTTTCACCACAAAGTAATTATCTTTCACCCACTTCAACCCCTTTGCTTCCTCTATAAATAGAGCACTATCCCCCCTCATTTTTCAAGCTTGAAAGCCACAAAACCTCTGCCCAACTCACATTCAAGCTCCCTCTTTTCAACCTAAACCCTAACTCACCCAAACTCTATTTTCTTCTTTGAACCACCCAACCACCATGTAAAAAATCCACCTTCTCCACACAACAACAACAATAGAAAACTTGTAACCTTCACTTACATGATAATTCACCATCACCACATAAACATACAACTTCCTTCCCTTCCATTTTTTTACCACAACAACCATAGCCACCCTCTTCCAAGCTTTTTGCTTCATTCTCAAACCCAAACACAACAACAACCTAGTTTTGACACCACAATCTTGGTAATATTTTGGACTTAAACTCCTTGAATTTTTTGGTTTTGTTTTGTGTTTGGAAATGAGTTTTTACTCTTGGGTTGTGTTTTGAGAGAGATTTGAGTCAACTTTGAGACAAGTGGGTTTTGTTGGGTTTACATCCGTTTGGGGATTTTTTGCTCTTACTACTTTTTATCCACTATTTTCAATCAAACCTTGTTTCTTGTTATCATTTAATATTTATTGTTGACTTGTTGTTACATTTATTTTGTTAATGAGTTCTATTAGATCATGGCCATGGTTGTTTAGAGTTGATTAAATCTTCAATGTTTCAAACCTATTAATGGTTGATCAATAGATCATTCATGATACTTTGAGGCATTGATAGATTGCCTCTATGTCAACCATATTTGAGTCATTTGATTCATAGATGAAACCATATTCTCTACCTTAATTTGCTAATCCATTTGCTTATTGTTATTCTACTAACTACTAACTCCTAACATTTATATTATTGCACTTTAAATCCTTGCAATTTATTTTATTGTTACTAACTATTAACTACTAACATCTAACATTTATATTATTGCACTTTACTTCCTTGCAATTTATTTTATTGTTCACTTTATTTCAAGTACTTTATGTTTATGTTTATTGTTATCTAACCATATCATTTACATCATGCTAATTTATTTACTCTCTTACTCTCTTGCTAAATAAAAGAGGAGTAAAAACAAAAGAAAGAGAACAAATCATATGCTTTTTTTAAAATATTGAAAGATGGATTTAGGGTTGCATAACTTTCTTTGTTACAAATCTATTGTTAGTTGATTTTTTAATAATCTTCAATACTTTGCATCAATGATAAGTTATCCCTTAATGTGTCATATTTTAAAGTTTTTTTGACACATGGAAAATATTTCTTAAAATGTTCATTTTGTACATATTACTAACCACTAATTATACTTCACTAACTTTGTTTATCATTAACCTTTATTATTGTGATTTTGTTATCATTAACTTGTGGTTTATTTTATGTCATTTACATTCACTAACCTTTATCTTGTAATTTACTTTTATGGAATTTACTTTCATAGTCAAATTCTAAACACTTAATAATTACGATTGTTATTGTGCGCCACGAGCGTTAAGTGGTGGAGAATGAGTAAGAATGGAGCATTCCTACCCTTACTCTGATTATTTTGGACGCAAGACGCTTGGCTTGTTTACTAGAATAATCACATTCACCCATAGACTTTAGTACAATATTATCACAAACATTCATTTCATAAAACCCTCATTCAAGGTAAATAAAGAATACAACTCATCAAACTGATTTTTGTGCCTTAGGGCATCATCCTAAAAACCCTTTTCTCAAAGGTAAAATCAACCAACACACAAACATTTTCTACTCCAAACTACGGAGCTCTGATTCCTCATCCTCGAATAAGTGATACGTAGGCGCAAGGACCTCAATCCTTGGCGAGCACTATAATAACAAAAACACCCCCTTTTCACAAACATTCTTTTGAAAATAAAACAATGATAGATAAATCCCCATGTATGTAAAACAACCTAAGTGGTTCCCCTGGAGTACCATGGACGTGAGGGGTGCTAATACCTTCCCCTTGCATAACCGACTTCCGAACTCAAATCTCGGTTGCGAGACTGATTCCTTATTCTCGTTTAGCGCTTCCCGTGCGCGTCTTTTTTTCCGAGGGTTTTATCAATTATTTCCCATCGCCTCTGCGATAGAGGCACACCAACAAAATTCAGTGGCAAGTCTCCTGATTTTTCCTCTCTTTGGAATCTCTTTAGTCTCGGTTTCGTTATCGTGAAATCTCGGAAGCGACAGCCGGCGACTATCCTGGGGAACCCAAAATTCCCTAAGCAAGTCTAGACTAGTTTGGGTTATTTCTCTTTTACGTACGTGGAGATTTACCTACTATCTATTTTTTTCTGTATCTATTGCTTTTGTTGCTATTCTGTACATATTTTTTTTGTTTGCTTGTTGGTCTTACACTTTGGCTCTATGACGAAGAATTTTTGGAAGCAATAATGATTGCAAAGAAAAACCTTATGTGAAAGACTCTCCTCCCGAGTCTGAGAGTTTTGCATGAGATAGGAGAAGTTGAGTAGTATTGGTCTGCGGGGTGCCTTCCTCGTTAGGGTCGTACAAGAACCTTACTTAGTGGTAGATTCTCTTAAGGGGATTGATGATCGTCGTGCTTTCGGTGTAAGCATCTTTTCTTTTACTAGAGTCAATGACCCTAAGACCCCTTTTAGAAACTTTAAACCATGGCTAGCCTCGACTGATGGTAGCGTAGTATAGGCCACCGAGGTGCCTTCCTAGTAAGGGTCGATATGAAGATCTCACTTAGAGTAGATGAATTTGATGGAGCAGTCGCCTGACAAGTAAATTGACATAAGCGGATGATAGTCAAGGAAGTCCATGACTCTTAGGGCAGTGTCTTACACCCAATTTTCCAAGAGCCCTAGATCACACAAAGCGAGAACCTTGATTTACTAAGTGTAAGACTCCAATTTTGACCCTAAGATCCCTCATGACATCATAACATTGCATTTGCATTTAGCCTCAAGGATCATAAGCATCTTGGATCTTACCCTTTGGATGGGAACTCTTGTGAGTTGGTTTGAGATCACCAAGCATGCTTGAATTGTATAGTATTTCTTTTCTCATTTTTATTTACTAACCAAAAGCATAAAAATATGTCACTAACTTTGTTTGTTTTGTAGCTTAGGAAATCACAGGATCAAAAGCTTCTAGGAGTCCCTATGTTCATTGATGTGGCCAGGTGTGGTCGAAGATCCTCAACTTCAAGTTAAGTCAAAACCTTGGAGATTTTACTTCGACGATGCTACTCATAAAGATGGAAGTGGGGTTGGGATCATGTTATTTCTCCTGACAGAATTTCGCCAAAACTCAAATAGAGGCGAAGGTCCCCTTTGTTCTAACAACGAAGTAGAATACGAAGCCCTTATTGCAGGACTTGAGACTTTGTTGGAATTGGGGGCAACTAAGGTCGAAATCTGGTGACCACAAGAGATGACCATTTCTACAGTAATTCGATACAGACATTTCCTGGAGGCAATTTGTTAAAACTGGAGATTTTGACAAATGGTTGAAGTTCTTTGGAAGTGTTGCGTTTTGGAGAATAAATGAAAAGATGGTTGTGTCGAAGTTGTTTTGTTAGAATCTTCCCTTGGGGTAAACAAATCTTTCTTGTCGAAGCCTGGGACTTAGCAAATTTTTGTATCTCCACAAAGCCCTCTTCGACGTAGGCATTTTAACAGAGTCGAAGCTTCAAGCGAAAAGATCTGAGATAACAACGAAACAACTTCGTCGAGCTAACACATCACTTTTCATCAAGTTCCCATTTCCAAATAAAGTTTTGGTCGATATAACATTTAATCTTCATGCCAAAAGCTTCCCAAACATTACTCATAAGGCTATGTTTCGTTGTTGGAAATGTCATTGTCGAAGAGGAAAAAGATTTAGTGCATTTTTTGGAAACTTATCGAAAATGCATTGCATGAGCTCAGTACACATTATCTGCACATACAAAACACTTTTGTTGATGATAAACATTCATTTCCAATTGGAATTGGGCCCTCCATGCGCCTGTACAGGCCCATGCATGGAGGCCCTTTCCATCCATGCACACGAAATGCTCATGCATTCAGTTATATTTTGATATAAATACATTGCTCAGGCTTCTCATTTAAACAACCTGAAGGCGCCCCAAATGCTGTGCAATTGAATCCTCACCCTCACTCCAAAGGAACTCACCAATTTTCTTTTAATTTTTAAGATCTAGAATTCAATTTCATTGATTGTTTTCTTGATCTAAAGTTCCTTAGCCTTCTTCCTTTTGATCCAAAGAACAAACTTCAAGCATCCATAGTAAGAAATTGTGTCTCCAAACTCTGCAAATCAGAGGTTTACCTCACATTTTAATTTCTTTGAATCTACTCATATACTGGTTATTTCTCGTTGTTGTGGTGTGATCTGAAGTCCTCTGCATAAAGGCAACATTCTTGCACTTCGAATTTTCGAAATCCATTAAGTTCATTTGAACACCACAGAAATTCCATCTCTGATTTCTCTTAATGTAGAAACCTAGAGTGGATTTGGTTGGTACAGGGGTGATGTACATCACCCCAGCTTTCGACTGACACCAAGATCGTAGCATTTGGTTAACTTTTTTTTTCTCTGCAAGTTTGAACTTCGCCAGAGTCTGGTCGAAGAAGACGGTGGCGCTGGTCACCGTCTGGTATCCCGATTCAATCTCGGCCGTACATTTCATTTTTTCCAGATTTAATCACAGCCATCCCATGTCATGACTTATATCAATGCTACATGTGATGCATTGACCAAAGGAACATGGTGGACGTGCACTCAGGAGCCTCATGATTTTCCAGCTCAATTAATGAGCTCAGATCTGACGTTCCACGTTTTTCCAATTATTTTAATTTCTTATTATATTTTCTTTTTTTTCTTTTAATTCCATTTCATTTTAAAAATTCATAACTCCTCCATTATTGGTCCAAAAAATGTGAGACCAATTGCATTTTTTTTCTTTTAATTTCTAGTTTCTGAAAATGATTTTTAATATTTTTTTATTTTATCATTTGATATTTTTTAGGGATTTTCTCTTTTCTGGTTATTTTTAATTCGTTTAAAATAGTTTTTGATATTCAAAAAATACAAAAATATTTTTCCAACCTCTTTGAATGATGATAGATCTATGAAAAATATTCTCATCAATTTATTAATTTATTTGAGATTTATTTGAAATTTTAGTTCAATTAGGTTATTTTTATGCATTTTTAATTGATTTAAAATAGTTTCTGACTTCTAAAAATGCTGAAATTTTTTGTCAAACTTTGTTTGACCTTGTTGAACTTGGGATAATTCACTTGGACTTTTCAAAGTTGATTTGAAGTGAGTTTGAAGTTTGACCTTTCTTTATTATTTTAATTCAAGATTTATTTTAATATTGAAAAATACCAAAAATATTTTATTTGTATCTTGACTCCTAATCATCATCTTGCTTCTGTTTTCTATTGATTGACCTTGATCTTCTCTATCTTTGGTCAATGCTTGTTGATTTTCTTATTCCATTTCTATTAATGTACTTTAATTCTTCATCTTCTTCTTCTTCTTCTTTTTCTTTTCTTTTTTGATCAATGAGTTAGAGATTGGTGGTTAGCATTGATACATGGAGGTTTAATCTTCCTTGATTCAAATCTAATTCATCTTGATCATGAATCAAGTGAATGGTTTTGCATTAAGGATAGGTTGCTTCCTAATCATGCAAAGAACCTAAATCAATACAAGATCATTTCTCATCTTCTTTTTGGCATGGCAAGTTGTAGGAGTTTGATTCACTAATCAAAATCTCTAACTTGTGTTGTTGCCTACATTATTATTTACCGGCCTGAGATGGTTGTGACTTCTACATAAGTCCAATTACGATTGCTTAACATAGCGCTAAATTGCCTTATGGCACACTAACTCTAACATTAACCATTAACCATTAACATTTAATTCTTGCTCTTTACATTTATTCAATTTACTATTCTTGTACATATTATTTGTTTTCTTTTTCCTTTGCTCATTTGAGCACATGTTTGTGTTAATGCAATTTGCCTTTTTGCTCACTTGAGCACATAATTGTTTTTATATTATTGTGCTTGTGTTTTGTTTTGATTGTTGTGGACCAAATGCAAAAATGGACAAATGGACTTAGTTTCTAGGACATTCCCTATGCAAATTGGAGTTAAAGGACCTTAATGTTGAAGATGGATTAGAAGGACCAAATCTCTAAACTCAATCTTGTCCATTCTTGAGTTTCTTCATGGAACTCTTTGATGTGTGTGCTTTTGTGCTAGGGAATCTTATTTGAGCCAGATTGAAGAACCATTTCCATGTCCATCCAAAGTGAAAGATACAAGAGCCATTGGGGATCTTCTAAGAGCTTGTTTGATTATGTTGATTGCTTGAGCTTACACTTATTTTGCTTGCATATTCCAAAGGATGGGAGCTACTTGGATCATCAATATGATCTCAAGAGAGGAACTCCATTTATGGTCTTGTTTCTTATCCTTCATCTCTTGCATGATTAGGACTTTAGCCATTCTTCTTCTTCCCTCCATTCTAACCCAAGCCAAAACTTTTGTGCAAATATTTAACACTTGTCTTCAAACATTAGAAACCTAACCATTATGCTTTTGATTTTCAAACTTTCTTTTCATAACACTTATTTTGAATTGAATCTTTAAGTCAACCTTGACCACATTTTGTAAATACTTTTAATTGGTAAATGTAACTCATTCAAATACTTTTGTGGTTTCAATGGCCACTTTCTTATTAAAACCTTTTTCATAACCTTTAGCTATTAGGTTTGAGTTATCCTTGAGGTAGATGTAATACTCACCTACATCCTTAGTGATGGACAATGAGTCTTCCATGCTTATTATAAGGTTAACCCCTCACTAGCATGTTGAAGCTATCTTCACATGGTGGATTTGTGGTTTTAGGTTGAGTTTTCTCCCTTGGATAACAAAAGACCTTAAGGATTTTAGACCAATCAATTCACCAACTTGTTTTGAGATTTTTACCCCGAACTACGAGGTTTTAATCCTAATCTTTTTTAAGATGGTACGTAGGCAATGGGGTTATCCATTCAAACACAAAATTGTAATTAACTTGTACATTCTCTTCTCATCTCTTCAATCATGTTTGCACAAATAATTTTTCACAAAATACCAACCTTACAACAAGTGTGAAAAGGGCTCCCTAGGAGTACCTAGGATGTATTGGGTGCTTAAAACCTTCCCATTGCATAACCAACCCCCTTACCCCGATCTCTGAGATTTTTACTAGTTTTTGATTCGATAAAACTTTTAGATTTTTGTTCGCTTTCTAACCATTCCTTTGGATAAATAGAAGTGCGGTGGCGACTCGACTTGTATGGTTTACCTTGGATTTAGTCAATATCTCTAATGGTAACGAATACCCCGCTACACTAAGCAGTCATTATTAACTCCATGCTTCGTCACGATGGTCCAAAACCGTGAACCCATGCCTAAAAACCTGTGGAAATAATAAATCAATCATTCATTCATAAACAAACATCACATTCATGCATTATTTGGATCTCATTAGTAAAACCTGATACTACCTTTTGTTTCTACCCCGCTAGTTGATTTTCTGACGTACGCTCAGAACTAGAAGCATGTCTCAAGCCACTATGGAAGACTCCAACAAGGCCAAGCTGCATTAAAGGAAGAGATCATCCAACTGAAGACTCAAATGAGCTTGATTTTGGAAATCTTACAAACACTATTAAAAAATGAAGGCAATCCCACACCAACCTCCATGATGGAAATGGTCTCCCCTGTGCCTCTGTCAGGCCCCACCTCACGTCATGAGTTGCCTCAGGGATACCGTCCCTAACCCGAATTTCTGAGGTTTCTTAATCAACAACCATTATTCATTACTCAACTAATTCCAAAGAACCAAAGCGGAATCAGAATTGGTGCTAAAACCAAAGGAAAAACGCTTATACTCAACGAGGCCAGAAAAAATCAAAGAGGTTAGAGAAACAGTTCGACCCAGTTCCCATGTCATACAGTCGAATTCTCCCTCTTTTGATCAATAGATCATTGGTGCAGTTAAGGGTATTGGGACCTCCTCCAACACCTCTTCCCTTAAACTACGACTTGAATGTTAGGTGTGAGTTCCACTCAGGAGAACCCAAACACTCAATTGAGAGTTGTAAGAGCTTAAAGTACAAAGTTCAAGAACTGGTTGATTCAAAAGCTACTGCGTTCAAACCAAACAGACTGGATATACTGAGCAACCTCATGCTGCCACATGAATGCACTTCTCCAATGCCACAAATAGTGCCAATGGATGAGGAACAAGAAGCTGAATAAGATCCTCCTTGGGGACTATCATACATAACTTCTTGCAAGCATGATGGCACCAGTCTACGGTTGAAACAAGGCTAATCATGCCAGCAATTATGTTATCATTAATTTGTTTTCATGTGTAACTTTCTTGCTTGTCATTGTAATATTCACTCTTAAAAACTTGTTTTTGCAACAATGAAATGAATATGCATGTTTTAAGTCAATCCAATCATGTTCACTCTTATCTTACTTTTGTTTAAAAACGATACTTAGAAGGAGAATGATGAATATAAGGTACACTAGCTCATTGCATGTATGATTTTGAATAAAAATCTTGCTAATGATGTAAGGCATTGCTTCAAATCCCCCAATCACTGAAGATATAAGGATGATAACCCCTAGTTAACCCCTTTGAGCCGAGAAGTAGGAGTTTTCTTCAAAGCCGAAAAACCCTTACATCTGAAACCCGGGGCAGGGAAGTCTTCAGCTACTTTAACCACACATTCAATTCTGAAAATACAAAGTAGGGAGTGTCCCATTTGAGGATCAAACCACATCCTAGGGAGAGTCTTGTCTAAAGGACCACGTCATTTCTATTACGAGAGGTCAAAATCACTATCCCAATGGTTGCCCCTTACCAACAAAAGGAGTGAGACAGTCACAAATCCTTTCAAACCAAATGAACAAATGTCACACGATTTATTTCACACAAAAAACTAAAAAAAGAAGAAGAATAAGAAAGCCCGCTAAGTCGAAACTTGAAAATAAGTGGCTTAGGAAAAAATTAGGGTATCCCAATGGACTGTAAGAAAAAAATAAATCCATGCAAAATTAGGGAAGTCAAAAAAAAATCCTCAACAAAAACGTAGTCGTGTGACTGTAAACAACAGCAGGAAGGCAAGTGATTGTCACTCCTGAAACTTTGTGGGTTCATTTACTACCATTTCCATCATTCTAAGAGACGAACGTTTGTGTTAAACTAGTTGGATGTAGGACTGAAGGATATCAAGGAGAATGGACGAACTAAATAAATTTTTGAGCCATAAATCCTTTGTTTCTAAAACCGTAAATCAACCCATGTTACAACCCTCAAAAGACCTAATTGAAGCAAGGTATATTTTTAAAACATATTGCATTAGAGCTTGTGTCGAAACTGACTCCTATTTGTTTTGCTAAGTATCAGTATGACTTCCATTCACTATATGTCATCTTTTCAGTGGACAAACTTGGATTTCTAAAACTGACATAAACATAACATTAGCATAAATAGTTTTACTTGTGAATGAGCATTGACATCAAGAGCGTTTTCACAAAGAACATGACTTGAGAAGTTTTGGTTACCCAAAAGAGGAAGATTTCCTGAGGACTTCGAAGAGCAAATGGCATTCTCTTATATTGATCTCACCAAGGGGCAAGGCATATGAGAACTCCGTTGAGCAAGCCACTTCAAGATCCAGTCAGTCTGGGATAACCACATCGAGATTAGGAAAATCTCTCCAAAGGTAGTTGGACAGGGACATTCCCTCAAAGATCAACCAGTCAGGGGTCAAAACCCTTCAAGTTTCGTAGTAGGGAAGACCACCTCAAAAGCATGAGAAAATAAAAGCACTCCAAGAGATGGATAAACAGGAGCAGGCAAAACCAAGACACTAGGATAAAACATATCAAGATCACTTTATCCAAGGTTTTCTTCATAACTTGTGATTGGGGTAATCCATGCAAATACCTAACAAACTGGGGCAAGACTGGCCATGGAGAGGAAGCATTTCCTTATATTTCAGATTTTCTTGCTCAGATCAAGCATGGGGCATCAGAAGATCCAGACCAAGCTCACTACGTCAGCCAGGTTCAAAGTAAATGTCGGGAAGTCATGCTAAACACATCATCCTATAACTTATCAACAATGAGCATTGAAGCCAAGCAAAAATATTTATGAGTTTCAACCAATCTTGACCCACCTCGAGGAAATTTGTTGAACTATCCAAAACCATTACATTAGTCATTACGCATCAACCTTTTCACTTTTCTCATACATGTCATGCATCATGCATAACATGAAGCTCTTCCCCGACAAGAATAATGAAGCCAAGCCTCGCTTGATACCTTCCAAAATTAAAGCCTACTTGGCAAACCCAAAAAAAAATCCAATCACCATCAGATCCAACCTGATCCCGTCCAAACCAAAATCCAAAAGCCCATTCATTATTGGCACCTCCCAAAACAAATCCCTATCGTTAACCATAAAGCCCAACCATATTTGGAACAATCTATATATGACACCTCTTTCCATCAATCCTCTAATGATGATGTTTCACACCCTTTTCTATCAACCCTTTGATGACGACACCCTTTTCCATCAACCCTTTAATGACGACACCCTTTTCCATCAACCCTTTGATGACGACACTCTTTTCCATCAACCTTTTAATGATGACATCCTTTTCCATCAACCCTTTGATGACAACACCCTTTTTCATCAACCCTTTGATGACGATGTTCCAAACCATTTTCTATCAACCCTTTGATGATGATATTCACCAACAATCTCTCATTGGAAACAAAAATAAATCCCTACAAAAATCCAAATACCCAGTCGCAATCCCACATGCATTGCACGCATCACTCTATGCATAATTTTCCCACCGAAACGGGAAGTTCCTAATCCCAACCATACTTGGCACAATCCATATACCACACATTTGCATGCCCTAGTAGCCCGAGAACACATCGACATTCTGCATATAATAGCATTCTGCATACATCGGCATTCTGCATACATAATATTGCATCATAGTATACTCTTCATAATGAGGAAAATATGTTTGGCATAAGCTGGATTCATGCCTTTCTCAAAAGCACAAGGATCCCCGCGAACAACCCCAGTAGGATTCCCTAAAGTATCTCTTTTATTTGCCTTTGCAAATATTGTTGACCCTCTATCAGTACCTTTCCTTTCGCAAGTCCCCTCTGTTCTTTGCCTGGGAAGGCCTATTGCCTTTTGTATAGGAAGTATCTCCATCTACTTACCGTTTGTAAGTTCCCTATTGCCTTTTGCAAGCCTCCTCGTTTCCTTTTGCACGAGAGAAGTCACCTTTGTCAACTTTGCATGTTAAGAAAAAATGAGAGATTGGACGATTGACTTACTCTCTTATCGCTTGTTTTAAAATACCTGACGTAGGTTTGGCAAGTCCCGAGTGGTATCCATATTTCAAAAAAAAATCATCCCCGCCGTTGTGCCCGAGGGATATAATGAGGTTTTCGTACCTACTACAAAGTTCCCTCTACCTTTGGTACGGGGATTATCAGTCATCTTCACATCTGCCTTTTGCAAGTACCCCTGTTCCTTTTGCACACTTTCAAATTTCAAATCTTCTGAGCCGTTGCTAGGGATTGACACTTTCAAAATTCAAATCTTCCCAGCCGTTGCTAGGGATTGACATTTTCAAATTTCAAATCTTCCCAGCCGTTGCTAGGGATTGACACTTTAAAATTTCAAATCTTCCCATTCGTTGCTAGGGATTCAAACTTTTAAAATTCAAACCTTCCCAACCGTTGCTCGGGATTGATATTTTCAAAATCAAACCTTCCCATTCGTTGCTAGGGATTGATACTTTCAAAAATCAAACCTTCCCAGCAGTTGCTAGGGATTGACACCTTTCAAATTCAAACCCTTCCAGCGGTTGCTAGGGATTTACATCTTTAGATTTCAGGTATTCCAGCCGTTGCTAGGAAGGGTCACTAAACTAAAACCTCCCCATCTGTTGCTAGGGATTTACATCTTTAGATTTCAGGTATTCCCATCCGTTGCTAGGAAGTATCACTGAACTAAAACCTCCCCAGTCGTTGCTAGGGATTTACATCTTTAGATTTCAGGTATTCCCAGCCATTGTTAGGAAGCGTCACTGAACTAAAATCTCCCCAACCGTTGCTAGGGACTTATATATTTAGATTTTAGGTATTCCAGCCATTGCTAGGAAGCGTCACTGAACTAAAATCTCCGCAACTATTTCTAGAGACTTATATCTTTAGATTTCAGGTATTCCGGCCATTGCTAGGAAACGTCACTGAACTAAAACCTCCTCAACCGTTGCTAGAGACTTATGTATTTATATTTCAGGTATTCCAGCCATTGCTAGGAAGCGTCACTGAACTAAAACTTCCCCAGTCATTGTTAGGGATCTACACTTTTAGATTTCAGGTATTCCAGCTGTTGCTAGGAAGCGTCACTAAACTAAAACCTCCCCGGACGTTGCTAGGGACTTATATCTTTAGATTTCAGGTATTCCAGCCATTGCTAGGAAGCGTCACTGAACTAAAATCTCCCCAACCGTTAGTAGGGACTTATATCTTTAGATTTCAGGTATTCCAGCCATTGCTAGGAAACGTCATTGAACTAAAACCTCCTCAACCGTTGTTAGGGATTTACATCTTTAGATTTCAGCTATTCCATCCATTGCTAGGAAGCGTCACTGAACTAAAATCTCCTCAACCGTTGCTTGGGACTTATATCTTTAGATTTTAGGTATTCCAGCCATTGCTAGGAATCATCACTAGACTAATACCTCCCCAGCCATTGCTAGGGATTTTTACCATCTTTTACATAAGAAACTTATCCTCAATGAAGTCGTATTCCCTCTCTTCTTTCTTCTTGACCTTTTGTCATGAAGATTTTCTCTTTATTTTCCATTTGAAGAGAAACTTATGTTACACCCCATAACATGCATTACATGTCATACACATCATGACGTAACCATCATACAACTGACCCATGTTCTCCCCACATAATACCATAAACAATCTTCACTAGATGATTTCATATCAAATTTATTTTCCACCCCATGAACAACCTTCACTAATACCTATCACTTTATATCACATTCTTCATTCCCAGTAGGGCAAATTTTTGGATAATTGTATATAATCCCCTCTTACCTTGAATGTGTGGAAGGCGTTGCTATCCAAACATTCAGGTCCGAGAAGATTAAATAGGGGCAACTGTCATACCCCAAAATTCACCCTACCCCCATATAAATTTAATTTGATCCATGTCCATATTACCCCTACATACATTCATCGTTCCATTACCATAATTGCATTAACATCCAAAACCAAAGGCATGTTGCATGGGCTCAAGGCATGGTGTTCATACCTGAGAAAACACCACCAAAACAGGAAAAATTCATCTTTTGAACAGTGTAATCGATTACCCTAATCATGGTAATTGATTACATGGCTAAAAATCAGGCTCCCAGGCCATTTTGGTGTCTGTAATCGATTACTCCAATCATGGTAATCGATTACACCTGTGCAGATAGCAGCAGTAACTCTATTTTCACCACAAAGTGATTTTCTTTCACCCACTTCAACCCATTTTCTTCCTCTATAAATAGAGCATTATCCCCCTCATTTTTCAAGCTTGAAAGGAACAAAACCTCTGCCTAAATCACATTCAATCTCCCTCTTTTCAACCTAAACCCTAACTCACCCAAACCCTCTTTTCTTCTTTGAACCACCCAACCACCATGTAAAAATCCACCTTCTCCACACAACAACAACACCAATAGAAAACGTGTAACCTTCACTTACATAATCATTCACCGCCACCACATAAATATACAACTTCCTTCCCTTCCATTTATTTACAACAACAACCATAGCCACCCTCTTCCAAGCTTTTTGCTTCATTCTCAAACACAAACACAAAAACAACCTAGTTTTGACATCACAATCTTGGTAATATTTTGGATTCAAATTCCTTGACATTTTTGGTTTTGTTTTGTGTTTGGAAATGAGTTTTTACTCATGGGCCGTGTTTTGAGAGAGATTTGAGTCAACTTTGAGACAAGTGGGTTTTGTTGGGTTTACACCCTTTTGGGGATTTTTTGCTTTTACTACTTGTTATCCATCATTTTCAATCAAAACTTGTTTCTTGTTATCATTTAATATTTATTATTGACTTGTTGTTACATTTATTTTGTTGATGAGTTCTATTAGATCATGGACATGGTTGTTTAGAGTTGATTAAATCTTCAATGTTTCAAACCTATTTATGGTTGATCAATAGATCATTCATGATACTTTGAGGCATTGATAGTTGGTCTCTATTTCAACCATATTTGAGTCATTTGATGCATAGATGAAACCATATTCTCTACCTTAACTTGCTAACCATTTGCTTATTATTATTCTACTAACTACTAACTCCTAACATTTATATTATTGCATTTTAATTCCTTGCAATTTATTTTATTGTTACTAACCATTAACTACTAACTTCTAACATTTATATTATTGCACTTTACTTCCTTGCAATTTATTTTATTGTTCACTTTATTTCAAGTACTTTATGTTCATGTTTATGTTTAGATTCATTGTTATCTAACCATATCGTTTACATCATGCTAATTTATTTACTCTCTTACTATCTTGCTAAATAAAAGAGGAGTAAAAACAAAAGAAAGAGAACAAATCATATTCTTTTTTTAAAATATTGAAAGATGGACTTAGGGTTGCATAACTTTCTTTGTTACAAATCTATTGTTAGTTGATTTTGTAATCATCTTCAATACTTTGCATCAATGATAAGGTATCCCTTAATGTGTCATATTTTCAAGTTTATTTTTTACACATGGAAAGTAGTTCTCAAAATATTCATTTTGTACATATTACTAACCACTAATTATATTTCACTAACTTTATTTATCATTAACCTTTGTTATTGTGATTTTGTTACCATTAACTTGTGGTCTATTTTATGTCATTTACATTCACTAACCATTATTATTGTGAGATTGTTATTCTTTATCTTGTAATTTAATTTTATTTCATTACCTTATAATTTACATTAAAGTATTCATACAATCATCATTGTACAAACTCATCATGCATGTTTATTTACTTGTTATTTATTTTGTTGTCATCATACATTAAAAACAACAAAAACATGATAAAATGATAAGACCAAAAATATTCACTCCACTGTTAATCAACTTGGACTTAGAGGATTTCATCTTAGGACCTTTGCTTGGAGGCCTTTTCATTACTCTTTGTAATACTTTGTAAACACTTGTATTTTCATTCGTAACTTACATGCATGTTGTAATAATGGCATAATGGCACCACCTTAGGGGGACATGTTTGTAAGACCATTATACTTTGTTTAACTTAGGTCACTTTTGCACATAAAAGACTTTCTCTTGGGCTACCTTACAATGAGACCCTTTTATATTTCTTGTTGGTTACTTTGCATTCATGATGCATAAGTCAAATTTCATAATCAAATAAAACAAACCCTTGATTCAACATAAAGTGGCATTTTCATAGTCAAATTCAAAACACTTAATAATTACAATTGTTATTGTGCGCCAGGAGCCTCAAGTGGTGGAGAATGAGTAAGAATTGAGCATTCATACCCTTACTCTGATTATTTTGGACGCAAGATGCTTGACTTGTTGTCTAGAATAATCACCTCCACCCATAGACTTTAGTACAATATAATCACAAACATTCATTTCATAAAACCCTTATTCAAGGTAAAAAACAATACAACTCATCAAACTCATTTTTGTGCCTTCGGGCATCATCCTGAAAACCATTTTCTCAAAGGTAAAATCAACCAACACACAAACATTTTCTACTCCGAACTACGTAGCTCTGATTCCTCATCCCCGAATGAGTGATACATAGGCACAAGGACCCCAATCCTTGGCGATCACTATAATAACAAAAACAACCCCTTTTCACACACATTCTTTTGAAAATAAACCAATGATAGATAAATCCCCATGTATGTAAAACAACCCAAATGGTTCCCATGGAGTACCATGGGCGTGAGGGGTTCTAATACCTTCCCTTTGCATAACCGACTTCCGAACTCAAATCTCGGTTGCGAGAATGATTCTTTATTCTCGTTTAGCGCTTCCCGTACGCATCTTTTTTTCGAGGGTTTTATCAATTATTTCCCCTCACCTCTCTGATAGAGGCACACCAATAAAATTTGGTGGCGAATCTCCTGATTTTGCCTCTCTTTGGCATCTCTTTAGTCTCGGTTTCGTTATCGTGAAATATCGGTAGCAACAATATTGCACTGACTGATAGTCTTCAATTGGTTGGTGAGCTAAATGGCCAACCAAGACGTTACCTTTAATAGCTTTTTGAGATCGATATTCAATATCATACTCGGATAACAACATCTGCCAATGGGCAATCCTCCCAGTTAAAGCAGGCTTCTTAAAAATATACTTGATTGGATCCATTTTGGATACCAACCAAGTGGTATGATTCAACGTATACTGACGCAGACACTTAGCAGCCCAAGCCAATGCGCAACAAGTCTTTTCAAGCATAGAATACCTAGTTTCAAAATCGGTGAACTTCTTACTGAGGTAGTAAATTGCATATTATTTCTTTCCAATTTCATCTTGCTAATTGTAAGACCCCAATTTTGACCCTAAGATCCCTCACGCTATCTCATCATATGCATTAGCATTGGGGTCACACTTTGGCATTCTCCTTACCATTCATTCATTGGGTTTTCATTGGGAGAGATCACCTAGCATAATTGATTGTATCATACTTAATTTTTCTTTATTTACTAACCAAAATACCAAAAATATGTCATTGTATAGTTTAACTCCTTTGTAGGTAGTGTACATGCTCACCTATGCTCTATCAAGATCATATCTAGGGTTTAAGACCCTCATTGCAAGGAAAACAATCAATAATTGGTCTACATTGGATATAAGTATCATATATGGATCCCCATGACCTTCACATATCATTTTGATCAAGAAATCATCAAGAGTTTGGAGTTGGTTTGCCTTGGAAACCCTAATTCATCTGGGTATCTTGTGTGACTTCTTCAATAAGTTTATTCAACAATTGATCAAATATTTCAAGGTATACTTTACATTACAGCATCTTATACATATATTATCCCCCATGAGTCCAAAAAGTCAAGAGAATGTCAAGCTAGCAAGTTGGTTCATGGTGGTTGACCAGAGAAAGTCAAGGTGTCTAATTCAACTTTTATGTTTGGAGGAAGTGAAAATTCAACTTGCAAATGCATGTGCCAAGAGGAAACATTATAGGTCATTTTAGGCCATTACCATTGAACAAATGATTTTCCTCAACTTCTAAAATAAACAACTCCTTCATTACAAATCCAAATGAGGTTAAATTGGTTACTAAATTAAAGAGGTGTGAAAGAGATACACTTTTGATGAAGTAACTTTTCTCATTTGAAGTCCATAGAAAAAGTTATTCAAGGTGGAAGAAGTGAACATTTGACTTGGGACTTAGAAAATTTTCAAATATGTTTGATTTCCCAAACTTTCACCTTAAAATTCATCATGATCCAAGCTTCAAATGAAAAAGTTTTCACCATTAAAGTTGTTCCCCTTGATCGTACGTTTCCAAAATATCCAAGATCATCTCATTTGGACCAAAATTGAAGGACTTGCGCATGGCTTCATTATGGGAAGTGTTTTGGCAAGTTTGAACTTCAAGTGATAATTTGATTTTGCATGCTTGCACATTATGAGTTCAGTAGACTTTGAACATAATTTGGAGTTGGATTACATCTTCTCATTGGCCCAGTGCACGCCCATGCACCCATGCAAGAGAGAAACTCAAAACTATCCAAAATTGGAAGTGTGCAAATAGAAATCCCATAACCTATAAATTGAAGTGCATTGTGATCAAAACTTCATCAACACCTTGCCCAAGCTTTGCTAGACCTCTGCAAACCCTCACCGCCATAGAATTTTATGATATTTCTTTGAAATCGAGCTTGAACTTCACCATCTGTTTGGAAGTTCAAACTCCATAAATTCACTTCCATTTTCAGTTCATTTGGTTCCTGCATGCAAGAGGAGGAGAAAGAAATCAAATATAGATCAAGATCAAGTCAATTTGGATCAACTCAAAGGTGAATTTTCAGAAACTTCCACTCGTCGAGTCTCTCTTATTTCTCCACTATTCTTGTTAATTTTTGGTTGTCTAAAGTCCTACCAATGTAGGCAGCAAGATTGAGTTGCTTAGAGGTCAAATCGAAGCAACTCAGATCATGATCCTCAAAATTGAATTCCCTGTATCTTTCTATATACTTGGAGTTAGACAAAATTGAGGCCAGATTCGAGCTCCTGAGCATTTTTTCTTTAAATTCATGTCTTTCCTTTTCATTTTGGTGATGATTGAAGGTGGACCAGTCTGGTGAGGTCCACCGGAGAAGAAGACCAGAGCTCTGGCTCAGATGGTCCACATATTTTGAAATTTATGAATTTTCATTTTATTTGATTTATTTTCATTAATTCATATTAATTTTAATATTGATCCAAAAGATATGGAACTTTCACCAAAAAATTCAAATATTTTTCTCTTCCATTTTTTGAATTAAAATTATTTTTTGGACCAATATTAATATTTTTCATGATTTAATTGTTTTTGTGCATATTTTTAATTGTTTAAAAATACTTCTGACTTTCCAAAAATAGTGAAAAAAAATCTCCAAGGTCCTTTGACCTTATTTGACCTATGATAAATCTCTTGGTCATTTATTTGGTGTTTTGAAGAGGTTTTAGGTTTTTGATCAAACATGATTTAATTTAATGCATTTTTAATTTGTTTAATTGAAAACAAATTGTGTTGAGCCACTTTTATTGACCTGTGAAGTTTGACTATGTGTTTGGGCCTTGGTAAAGGTTGATTTGACTTTTCTTGGATTAAAATTATTAGATTTAGGGGATTGATGAAATGTACATTTCATCTCCCAAAATGAATGAATGATTTTAATTTGATAAATTTCCTCTCATGACCAACTTGTGTTTGTCTCATTTCCCCCTCTTCTTCATCTTCAATCCCTTTCTATCCCACTCCTCTCATTGGCCAATGACATCTTAATATCCTAAGGCTAATTGGTTGATAAACCAATACAAGTATGGATTAGATTAGGTCTTCCCTTTTCCATTTTATTTTTGTGTGTGGTATGTTTTAGGAATATGATTCATTATACCATATCTCTAACATGCATTAAAACCAAAAAATTTATTGCCCGACCTCAGATAGTTGTGACTTCTACATAAGTCCAATTACGATTACTTAACATAGCGCTAACTTTTGACCCAAAGGCATAGCATTCTAGTAAGTGAGATTGTAAGTCTCCCCCTTTCATGGTATTGTGTGGAAACTTGGCCTTTTTTCCTTCATTTAGAAGATGTCTTGGTTCAAGGATCCATGCTTATGAATAAAGGATTGAGTGTTCTCCAAAGAATGACATAAACAATTGAAAAGCAAAACTCCACTAACTTCTAATCAACTAACCTTTGACTAACTTTTAATTTCAAACCATTTACTTTTATGCACTTTAAATCCAAGCCTTTTATCATTTGTCATTATACATACCATTTGACTTGTTTATGTTTATGTCATTTTCACTTTGCTCACTTGAGCCATACATTATGATTGTATATACTTGTTTGTGTATTTTCTTTATGTTTGTGGTCTTTTGACCTTAAGTTACTTAATAAATAACAAAACCCCTAAAAAAGCATTTGTGTGGACTGTTGGATTTGTTCTAAGACTTGGACTTAGAATTCGGCAACATTCCCTATGCAAAAGGACTTGGCCAATGCCAACTTTTCTAAAACCAAGTCATTATGAATTGAGCTTTCATCTGATACAAGTGTTGGAATCCTTGTGAGTTCATCTGCAACATGGTCTTGATGAAGATGTTACTTTAACCCTGTGCCTAATACATTATTCTGAGCCATTCAAGGAGCAAGTCATTTGATACATGGAAGATTATGAATAAGACTTTGAAGTTACTAGCTTGGATGTGGCTATCTTTATTTGATTCCTTTTCTATTCATCTTGCTATTTTTGTATTGATATTTCTTGATTCTAAAGTCCAAGGAAAAGTGGGTTTCTATAGGACATTCTTGTCTATTAGATTGCATCCCATTGGTCAGATCTTTTCAAATCTTAACTTTTAAATTCCTTCTTATGATTAGCCTCTTCATCTCCTCCCACTTCTTAAATTTCAAATATCTCCCTCTTTTCAAAATCTTCTTTGCTTGTGATTTCTAAACTTAGACTTTTTTGTAAATTAAAAACTTTGGCCCTTATGCCATTGCATTTTCAAACTCTTTTTCTTAATCAAACTTGTAAATGAATCTAACCATATTAGACTTAAAATTTCAAAAGACAAAAAGAACTATCACTCATTCAAACTCTTTTAGGTCCTTTGTGCCTCCTTTAAACTTAATTTTTTTGTTAAACGCAATTCACTCACTTTGAAATTGATACCACGAACTATGAGGTTTTGATCCCTCATTTTATGTTCGTACGTAGGCACAAGTCCGAAGGTCTTGTCAAACACAAAAATATAATTAATGAATTCTTTTCTCATCCCCACACTCTATTTATTGCAAACATCATTTTATACCAAAACACATACACACATAAAAAAGGGCTCCCTAGGAGTACCTAGGACACTTTGGGGGTTAACACCTTCCCTCTGTGTAACCAACCCCCTTACCTATAATCTCTGGCTTTTTATTAGTTTTAATTTGAAAACTTCTTACCTTTGAGTTTCGTTCGTACTTTTCCCTTTTCCTTTGGAAACAATAAAAGCGCAGTGGTGACTCTGGTTTTATTGACTTTAAGTTTATCCATAGCTTAATGGTCATGAATTTACCGCTACAGAAATTAAGTGGCGACTCTGTTGGGGAGTAGTCCTCAGTGGGTTTAACCTACTTTTTTATGTGTATACAATTGTATACTTGATGTATGTATATTTGTTTGCATGATACAATCTTCTTGTTCTGTTTGCTGATCTCTGAGTGGTGAGATAAGTTCTAACTCGGACTCGAGTGCAATTAAGATATAAGGATGGTATAGTGATGTTCGACTTGTGTGGAGTAGTCTTTAACAAGTAGACTTGCGACCCATCTAATTAGTGGAGACCTTTTTGGAGTCATTAATGTCACACAAGTTATTTGTGGTTAGGCATTACTTTCTATGATTTGGGGTTCGAGAAGCTAAGGACTATAGAACATTTAACCTAACTTGGATTATTTAGGATGTAGTGCGGAGATTGTTCAAGTGTAGACTTGATAACAGTTATTACGCGATACTACACTCAGACGAGTTTCTCTTGAGAATATTATGGGTTGATGAGTCAGTCATCCTAACCTGTAATATCGGATAGATGGAATTAAGACTCTGGGAACTTTTTAGAACATGATCTACAGGTTTTTATCCTTAGTGAATTCCTTTGGGATGGTTCTTAACCAGATTCCATGCTCGTGACTCACAATAAACCCTTGATTCTTGGTTGATCCAATCAAGTCTTGTCAATATTAATGGAACTTGGGTGTTGATAAGGTGAAAACCATAATCCACCAAAATGGATGATTGATCTTGACAATGACTTGATTCATCCTTTGACCTTTGTTTGTTTGCCTTGTGTGTGATCCCTTATTTGTGATTGTTGCATTCATGCATTCATGCGCTTCATAAAATTCATCACACGAAAAATAACTTCAAGGAAATAAGGTTTTATTTGCAAATATTTTTAGACCATGGATTGTGGACGAAGGAACACTAAGAAGTACAGTTTCAGATGTCCCGACTTGAAAGAACTAAGGAAGCTATCATCTTTTGTATTAGATCCCTTTGATTTCAAGCAACATCATGGGAAGCTTCTATCTTTGTTGTCTGCTAATGTAGTGGAAGGACTCTTGAGTGTATTGGTTCAGTTTTATGATCCTCTCTACCGTTGCTTCACTTTTCTCGATTATTAGCTTGTGCGTACGTTGGAGGAGTGTGCCCATCTCTTGGGAATACCTGTTTCTAACAAAGTTCCTTTTAATGGATTGGAAGAGATTCCCATATCCCATCTTATAGCTGAAGCTCTTCATCTGAAGAAGTCTGAGATTGAGGCTCGTTGGGTAAAGAAAGGAGGAATGTTTGGATTGACTTCTGAGTTCCTTATTAGGAAAGCTATTGCCTTTGCTCAAGACGGTAGTGTGGATGCTTTTGAAGCCATATTTATGTTGCTCATCTATGGTTTGGCTTTGTTCCCTAACATTGACGGTTTTGTTGATGTTAAGGCCATTAGAATCTTCTTGATTGGGAATCATATGCCTACTCTATTAGGTGATATGTATTTCTCTTTTCATTTAAGGAATTCTAAAGGTGGTGGAACTATTGTGTGTTGTGTTCCTCTTCTGTACAAGTGGTTTCTTTCGCACTTGCCTCAGACGCCTGCTTTTGTGGAGAACAAACAATGTCTATGGTGGTCTCAGAGACTTATGTCTCTCACTAATGATGATATAGTTTGGTACGATTCTTCATTGAGTAACTTGGATATTATTGATAGTTGTGGTGAATTCTCTAATGTGCCTCTTATTGGTACACAAGGAGGAATCAACTACAACCCTGCTTTGGCTCATCGTCAACTTGGGTTCCCCTTGAGAGACAAACCTAATAACATTCAGTTAGAAGGTCTTTTCTATCAAGAGGGTAAAGATCCCTAACATTTGAAGCAGAAGATGGTGCATGCTTGGTATAATGTGCATATGAAAGGAAGATCCGAGCTTGGTCCGTGCAATTGTCTAGCTTTGGAAGCTTACACTACTTTGGTGAAGAAGAGAGCTTTGGAGTTAAAGATGTCATATACTTGTGAGAGACCTATGTCTATGGTTGTGGTTGAGCCATTAACTCTCGCTAACCAAGATGTAGAGGAGTTGGAAGACGCACTCTCCAAGATGAAGCAAGAGAAGGATATGTGGGAAGAGCGATTCCATGCTTTGAACCAAAAGCATGAGGAGTTGCAGCTTTAGTCTAAGGACAAGGACACAGTTATTGAACTTATTGAAGAGACAGAGAGAACCAGAGGGTCCATCTTCCTCTAGTATGCCTCAGCCTTCCGGTGCTTGCAAGAAGATTGTTAACCAGCTTGTCCTCGAGAGGGCTCAGATGAAGACTTCTTTAGAGTCCTAGATTCGACGCATCCGAAGGAAGTACGCACCTCCAGCCAGATAATCTGACACTGTTGTTAGGGGATCCTTAGGATGATTAGTTTCCTTTCCTCATGTATTTGTATTTTGGTTTCTGAAATTGTACTCAGTGTAACCCTTCCAATTATATGAATAAAAGAGATTTTTTATGGTCAATTAAATTGTTACAATTGTTATTATATATTTGTAAATAAAATAGTATATTCCTTGAAAATAAAAACAATCAAAACATTGCATTTCATGCATCATTTGCATAACAGGTTTTTCTTCCGCCAGATGTCTTATTGGTTATTCTTCTGTGCTCCAGCCAAGCTGGCTCACCGATACAACACTCGCGCCAATCAACCTAGAATCATGGAACACATGGAACAAGAGAACCGATAGTTGAAGGGCGAAATTGCTCGTTTGACTGCCATGATGGAGTCAGTTCTAGTTGCTCAGAGTCAGTCTTCTCCAACGCCTGAAACTCCTCCTCCTCAAAGGACTGTCATTTCAGAGGTTTCTATCTCAACTGTGCCTGCCACTCGGTTTGCTCCAGCTATGCCTACCGGATTCCCATGGGGAATGTCGTCGAACTTTGTGCCTGAAGGGTTTGCGCCTGCTTTTGCTTCCATGTCGGCATCTAGCCCCGTCATGTTTGTTCCGCCTCCAGTTATTCACATTCTGCGTCGTGTTGAGGACACCATCTACCATTCTGAGTCGCCTGAGGGTCCTGATGTTTATGAGAATATGGATGAGATGAAAGACCAATTCCTTGAGATGTGAAAGGAGTTGAAGACCTTGAGGGGAAAATATTTGTTTGGTAAGAGTGTTGCTGAACTTTGCTTGGTTCCCAATGTCAAGATCCCGATGAAGTTCAAAGTCCCTAACTTTGAAAAGTATAAGGGAAACACTTGCCTGCTCATCCATCTCGTCATGTATGCCAGGAAAATGTAGACACAAACTGATAATGATCAGTTATTAATTCACTACTTCCAAGACAATCTGACTAGTGCCGCTCTGAGGTGGTACATGGGATTGGAAAGTGCAAGTGTTCGCACATTCAATAATTTGGGTGAGGATTTTGTAAAGCAGTATAAATATAACATGGATATGGCTCCAGATAGAGACCATTTGAGGTTAATGTCTCAGAGGGACAAAGAGACATTCAAAGAGTACGCCCAGAGGTGGAGGGAGCTAGTTGCTCAGATCAACCCTCCGTTGGAAAAAAAGGAGATGACCAAGATTTTTCTCAAGACCCTGAGCTCGTTTTACTACGAGCGAATGATTGCTAGTTCCCCCACTGACTTTACCAAAATGGTAAACATTGGGATGAGATTAGAATTAGGTGTCTATGAGGGACGGTTGTCTAAGGAAGAGGTATCATCAAGAAAGAAGTATGGTAGCAGTTTCGCTAGGAAGAAGGAAGGAGAAACCAATGTAGTATCAGTAGGGAGGCAGATGAGGCCTCATGTCAGAAGAAGTCCGCAACCACGTCAACACCATCATCAAGTATCATCTATTATTCCAGTATTTTCTAATAATCAATCAATGCAAGTTCAACAACAACGTCAACAAAGAACAAATAACTACAACAACAACAACAATAATCAACAAGAACATAACTTTGAGAGGAAGAAGGTCTCTTTCGACCCTATTCCTATTACATATGCTGAATTATACCCCTCTTTGGTTCTCAAGAACCTGCTTCAACCAAGAAATCCGCCGCATATTCCAGAACCACTTCCATGGTGGTATAAGCCAGAACTCCGTTGTTCCTTTCATCAAGGAGCTCCCAACCACGATATTGAGAATTGCTACCCGCTGAAGTATGAGGTCCAGAAGGTAGTAAAGAGTGGGATGGTATCCTTTGAGGACCACGCGCTGAATGTGAAAGCAAACCCATTGCCTGCTCATGGTAATCCCTCAATTAATATGGTAGATGGTTGTCCCGGGGAGTTCAAGATCTATGATGTACGTTTCATTAGAATTTCATTGATGACGATGCATAAGGATATCTATATGGTGAGTGATTGCAAGCATGACCATGATGGTTGTGCAGTTTGCAGTGTTAACCCCTGAGGGTGTGTAATTATCAAGAGAGACATCCAAAGGTTGATGGATGAAGGTATGATCCAGATTTTCCAGTCCCCTCACTTGGGTGACGATGTGAATATAATTATGCCAGTGTTTAAGACCTCAAAGAGGGTAGTAATCCAATTTGACAGTAGAAACAGTAACAACATTAACAGATCTGTATCACGGTTGGTAATACGGTTATCGGGTCCAATCCCGTATGCATCCGATAGAGCTATTTCGTATCAGTATAACGCTACTATGTTGGAGATTGGTCTGGAGGTTCCATTGCCTACAACTAGTTCTATTGTGAACATTGCTGAAGTTACGAAGGTTACCCGTGGCGATCGTGTTTTTGGGCCTGTTTTCCCAAAGGATGTAGAGGATACTGGTAAGAGGATTGAGGTACCTGTTGTCACACCTCGAAAAATGAGATCCCTCGCGATGGACGCGAAAAAATGTTAGTTCGAACAGAGTCGCCACCGAACTTTATTTATTCCACTGAAGGAATAGGAAAATATCGATAAAACCTTTAGAAAAATAGAATAATGGTCGTCGCAACCATATTCGGGTTCTGGAGTCGATTACGCGAGGGGAAGGTATTAGCACCCCTCACGTCCGTTGTACTCAACGGGAACCTTTTAGTCCGATTTCCTATTTGAATGTTAGTTGAATGTTATTCGCTTTCTTCGAGTAATTGGAATTGATAATAGAGATGGATGGAGACCTCAGAAGGAGGAAAGGGGAGATTTTTTATTAGTGTGCTCACGAAGATACAGTAATCTCCTGCCTACGTATCCTTATGGTGCAATAAGGAAATTAGAGCATTCGTAATTCGGGGACTACGATTTGGTTGGTGTTTTTTTAATGAATGACTGTGTAGATCGCGTTCTAAAGGCTAAACGCTGACTTGTCTACTCTCGGCGGAGGCTTAAGCATTAGTTTGTTGCGCGCATTAGAAAGGATTAACAGTGTTCTTTTTAAAAAGAGTTTTGGTCACGCGGGGGTGACAAGTTGAGTTGATGTGTTTGATGTTTTGTTTGGTTTGTTTCGATCGCACGGGGGGAGAGAAATTAGATTTGATGTGTTTAAGATATTTTTGAAGAACGACAAAAGGTTGAGCAATATGGTGCACACCAATCGTTCGATTCTTTCGAGGAATAATAAGGCGACCGCCTTTTATTCCTTTTTCGTTCAAATTATTTTTGAAAATTTGTTTGCGGAATTTGAATAGTGCGGTAGCGAGGCGTGTGCCTCCTACTTCCTTATTCAAGGAATAATGAGGCGAGCGCCACCCATTCCTTTATCCAGGTTTATTTAACATGTTTTAATCGGAAGTCGAAAAAATCTAGCAATATGGCAAGCGCCAATCATTCAATTATTCGAGAAATGGTGAGGCGGACGCCTCCTATTCTTTTGTCATCCGGAATTTAATTCTTAAAAGAAATGTTTTTAGAAGTTGCATTAATTTTAGAAGATACGTTTCGAATTCGAATTTGATAAGGTTTTAATTAGACGACGAGAATTCAAGCAATATGGCGTACGCCAATCGTTCGAGTGCTTGAGAAATAGTGAAGCGAACGCTTACTATACCCTTTTCATCTTGTTGATTCTAAGTGTTGGCAGAATTTTCGGTAAAACAAAGAGTGTTCACAAGATGTCATGTGTGATGTCTTAACATGAGATATCCTATGTACCTGCTGGAGTTAAAGAACATGTGCAAGCAGGATTGTTTCAGAATGCTATATACAATGACAAGGCTTCTGATATTGGTTGTACCTACTGGAGCTTAACTGGAAGACATGTTCATGCAGGATTATTTCAGATGACATACACAATGTCATGGTATCTGATATGGATGTACCTGCTTTAAAAGGAAATTGGATTATGCAGGATTTTTCCAGATGTCAGACCCGATGTCATGACATCCTATACACAGAACATTCAGTATGAATGTCTGGTGTGTTGTGATTGCACAATTAATGGCAATCATTGGTTGATTGAAGATATGGCTAGCTGGCGCATTCTATCAGGGATTTCAACCAGATTTGCTTATTTTTCAGGGAGATCTATACAGTTGTTATAAAAAGATTTGATTGGAAAATATATTTAGGGTTTTCAAGATGTCCAATGTTTCTATAAAAAGGGACTCAGAAAACCTGTTTGTACACACAACCAAGACTGAGCGAAATTTAGAGAGAGAGCTAGGGTTTCTGTCTGTAGGTCATTCAAGTCATCCATTGATGATTGAATTGGACTGATTTGTCTTCTTGATCAAAGCTGTGAAGCAAGATCAAGAGTGTGTCTTCTTGATTGAAACTGTGAAGTAAAATCAAGAGTTTTGTAATTGAAAAGTATTTTCTTTTCACAAGGATTGTTGTTTAAAATCACGGGTGGGTGATTGTAAGGGAAGTGAGTGGGTTCTCATATCTAAGAGTGCTTAGGTAGAAGTTGCACGGGTAGAGATTAGGTGAGAAAGACTATAACTTGTTGAAGTGTATGGATAGTCTTTGAACTAATTCTATTATAGTGAATTTCCTTCCTGGCTTGGTAGCCCCCAGATGTAGGTGAGTTGCACCAAACAGGGTTAACAATTGCTTGTGTTATTTGCTTTATCATTCTGTTTTTGTTTATCCATTGTTTATAACCAGATATTAGTGTCGTGACATTACCTTCGACATCTTATATCTGATACCAGAATTTCAATTGGTATCAGAGCAGGCATCCTACTCTGGTTCTGGGTGAGATCTAGGGGCAATACTTTCTGGTACAATGGAGAGAGATGGAGGATCTGTTCATAGGCCACCAATTTTGGATGGTTCTAACTATGACTATTGGAAACCTAGAATGGTAGTGTTTCTGAAATCCCTTGATAACAAGGCTTGGAAAGCTGTGCTAACAGGTTGGGTGCATCCTGTCATTACTAAAGAAGGAGTAGCCACCACTGAGAAGAAGCCTGAAGAACAATGGTCCAAGGAGGAGGATGATCTTGCTCTTGGAAACTATAAAGCCTTGAATGCAATATTCAATGGGGTAGACAAGAATATTTCCAGGCTGGTAAATAACTGTGAAGTGGCCAAAGAGGCTTGGAACATTCTCAAGGTCACTCATGAAGGCACCACTAGGGAAAAGATGTCTAGACTTCAGCTGCTCACCTCCAAGTTTGAAAACTTAAGGATGAAAGAAGATGAAAACATTCATGAATTTCACATGAGTATCCTTGAGATTGCTAATGCTTCAGGAGCCCTGGGAGAGAAGATGACAGATGAAAAGTTGGTGAGAAAAATACTTAGGTCACTCCCTAAGAGATTTGCAATGAAGGTGACTGCCATAGAAGAGTCTCAAGACATCTCTAACATGAGGGTAGATGAGCTAATTGGGTCCCTCCAAACCTTTGAGATGGGATTGATTGAGGGAACTGAAAAGAAAACCAAGAGCATTGCCTTTGTATCCAACACAGAAGAGGAAAACAGTCAAGATATGGATAAAGAGTGGGCCAATGAAGTTGCAATGCTGGGGAGACAGTTTAATAGTTTGTTAAAGAAAATGGATGTCAGATCCAAGGCAAATGTCAAAAACATCTCATCTGACATCAACAATGGAAGAAGAGTAAGGTCAGAAGAAAAGCCCAAAGAAGGAAAAGAAGTAAAGTTCTATGAATGTGATGGGTATGGACACATTAGAACAGAATGTGGTACCTACCTCAAGAAGCAGAAGATGAGTCTTGCTGCCACCTGGTCAGATGAGAGTGACACAGAGGAGGCTGCAAATCTTGTGACTGCTTTGACAGGAAGATGGGGATCTGATGAAGACTCTAGTGATGGTGAATTAACCTTTGAGGAATTGGCCTCTACCTATAGAGAGCTGTGTCAGAAAAGTGTAGAGCTGAACAAGCAGTCTTTAAACTAGAAGAAAGACATAACTCAACTTGAGAATGAGAAGGTAGAATACTTGGAAACCATCTCCAAATTGAAAACAGAAGTTGTGGCTCTAAAGGTCAAGCTAGATGAAGATCAACAAGTTGAGAGCCAGAAGATAGTTCAACTGGAGAAAGAAAAAGCAGAACATGTGGAAACCATCTTCAAGCTAAAAACTGAAGTTGTGCTCTTAAACTCAAAACTAGAAGAGACAACTAAGTATGTAAGGATGCTGAACAATGGATCTGACTCCTTAGACAAGATTCTTCAAACTGGACAAATCACAGGAGTCAAATCTGGAATAGGGTACCATAAAACCAAGGCTGAAAGTAGTTACACTGGCTGCAAACCTCAAGTTAAACCTAAATGCAGCAATAGTAAGAGCAGTCCCAAGATGTCACATCATATGTCACACCATCAGAAGAAAGAACAACAGAAAGACAAACACCAAAGATGGAGATGTCATTACTGTGGGAAATTTGGACACTCAAGGCCCTTCTGCTATAAGTTGTATGGTTACCCTACCCCCTTTCATCAACATCATCAGAAGAGCAAACACCAAAGATGGAGATGTCAATACTATGGGAAAGCTGAACACTCTAGGTCTTCCTGTTATAAGCTATATGGTTATCCTAGCCATGTTCATCAACATACTCACTATCAACCCAGACCCAAACATCACAGGCCTATCAACAAGAAGCAATGGGTTCCTAAGACTAATGTTACAAGTCTAATGGTTCACAAAGAAGAGTGGTATTTTGATAGTGGATTCTCTAGACACATGACTGGGAAGTCAGACTTGATAACTGATATTCACCCTCATGACTTAAGCTATGTAACCTTTGGTGATGGAGCTAAAGGTGAAATAAAGGGGATAGGCAAGCTTGAGTGTCCTGGAGCTCCTAAACTTGACAATATTCTACTGGTCAAGGGCTTGACTTCAAATCTAATAAGCATCAGTCAGTTAGGGGATCAAGGTCTGAGTATCATCTTCACTAAAACTGAATGTCTGATTGTGAACAAAGACAGTGAAGTAATTATGAAAGGAATCAGGACCAACAACAATTGCTACATGTAGAGCTCTCAAATGGATAACCCCTCTAAGATAAGTACAGTTGCAAGAAGAATCTTCAAGGGAAAGGAAAAGTGTCAGATAAGGATGCCAAACCTCAAGGAAGAAAAGGTCATGATGGCCCAAACACCTGAACACATGACTGGTGGTATGAAGTCTGAAGGTAGTAAGAGCTTTGCTGAGACACAAGAGACTATGAGTGCAAAGGAAATTAAGAAGATATCAGATGAAAGCAACAATGCTCAACCAAGTTGGATGAAAATTCTGATAATCACATACAGTGTCACACTCGATGTTATGACATTATATTATGACAACCTGGATGGTACACCTTTGTCCAAAGATCATATTCAGTACAGCTGGACCAAGTACATCACTTGCTTTCATCACTCATGTAGAAAATATGTAGAAAACAAACTCATAGTTCTACAACATGAAATACAACTAACCAACAGGACTGCAAGGGATTGGTATGTTGTTCAACTGAGAACTAAGAAATGGAAAAGTATGGCTAAAATGAGAGTTGCTAGAGTGAAAAAGACTGCAGGAGTAGGACCCTCAAAACCCTGGAGCAAGGTTGAGGTTGGAAAAAGAAAAGTAAGAGACATCTCTGATTCTGAGGAGGATGTTAAAGACGATGTCCCAGACATCTCCCCTGCAAAAAGGCAGGCTGTTCAGAAATCTCCTGGCAAGGCTGCTGCTGTCCATCTAGACAATATCTCCTTTCATTTGGAAGATGGAGCAGCAGAGTGGAAATATGTCATTCAGAGAAGAGTAGCCATTGAAAGAGAACTTGGACAAGAAGCTGTAGAGGTAAAGGAGGTAATTGAGCTGATAAAAAATGTTGGACTCATGAAGACTGTGGTAACTCTACCCCAATACTATGAGGGGCTAGTTAAAGAGTTTATTGTTAATATCCCTGAGGATATTCATGATAAGAACAGCAGGGAGTTTGGCAAGGTATTTGTAAGAGGCAAATGTGTGAAATTCTCACCAAGTGTAATCAACAAGTTCCTAGGAAGAGGAATGGATGGAGGAGTAGACCTAGAAACCACAGACAATGAGGTTTGTAGGGCTATCACAGCTGGCCAAGTTAAGGAATGGCCTAGTAGAAATCACTTATCAGCTGGAAAGCTCAGTGTTAAATATGCCATCTTGCACAAGATTGGCTCAGCTAATTGGATTCCTACTAATCATGCCTCTACTATCTCCATCAATCTTGGAAGAATCATTCATGCAATTGGAACAAGGGTTAACTATGATTTTGGCAAGTTCATATTTGAACAAACCATTAGACATGCTTCTACAAATGCTGTGAAGTTACCCATTGCCTTCCCCTCCCTTATTTGTTGCATTATCCTGAGCCAACAACCAGGGATTCTGAGCACAAGTGACATCCCAAGCAGGAGAAAATCCCCTCTGTCCATCCATTACAAGTTGTTTGAGGGAAGTCATGTCAATGATGTCATGACATCTGCCAGAAGGGAGTCTGCATCTAAAGGAAGTCTGATTGACCAACTAAAAGAGACCTGCAAAGAATTGGACAATGGTATAAGGGTGGCCAAGGCCAGAAAAGAAGCTTTAGAAGTTCTCATCTGTAGCCTGGAAAGGGAAGACATAGAAAAGGCTGGAAAAGACTCAAATACAAGATCCCAATCCAGTTCTGAAAGCTCAGAAGACTCTGAAGGTGTAGCTGAAGATGAAGATGAAGGTGAAGGAGATACTTCTTCTTCTGATTAATGGTTCCTGCCTGTATTGAAGACTGGGAGGTGTGGTGAAGACTGGGAGATACAACTATTATTTAAAGAAGTGCATAGGTGTTGATGTTAAAGCAGATGTCAGTATGACATTCTGGCTGGTACAGGTGCTGGAGTTACAGTAGCTGTTATTTGATGAATGCACAGATTTAGGGGGAGAAGAAGTACCCTTGTGCATTGTGCATTTGTGTGTCTTACTAGTTGCATCCATAACTAGTAATTTTGTTGTTGTTGCACAGATTTAGGGGGAGGAGAAGTACCCTTGTGCATGTGTGTATTACTAGTAGCCATAACTAGTAATTGTTTTGCTTCTGCTGCTAATTAAACTACTGTTAAGTTGTTTAACTGCTGATAGTTTGCCTTGTGAACAAAAAGGACAGATATATGTTTTAGCCAAAATTTGCCAATGGGGGAGTTTGTTGATTCTAAGTGTTGGCAGCAATTTTGGTAAAACAAAGAGTGTTCACAAGATGTCATGTGTGATGTCTTAACATGAGATATCCAATGTACCTGCTGGAGTTAAAGAAGATGTGCAAGCATGATTGTTTCAGAATGCCATATACAATGACAAGGCTTTTGATATTGGTTGTACCTGCTGGAGCTTAACTGGAAGACATGTTCATGCAGGATTGTTTCAGATGACATACACAATGTCATGGTATCTGATATGGTTGTACCTGCTTTAAAAGGAAATTGGATTATGCAGGATTTTTCCAGATGTCAGACCCGATGTCATGACATCCTGTACACAAAACATTCAGTATGAATGTCTGGTGTGTTGTGATTGCACAATTAATGGCAATCATTGGTTGATTGAAGATATGGCTAGCTGGCACATTCTATCAGGGATTTCAACCAGATTTACTTATTTTCCAGGGAGATCTATACAGCTGTTATAAAAAGATTTGATTGGAAAATATATTTAGGGTTTTCAAGATGTCCAATGTTTCTATAAAAAGGGACTCAGAAAACCTGTTTGTACACACAACCAAGACTGAGCGAAATTTAGAGAGAGAGCTAGGGTTTGTGTCTATAGGTCATTCAAGTCATCCATTGATGATTGAATTGGACTGATTTGTCTTCTTGATCAAAGTTGTGAAGCAAGATCAAGAGTGTGTCTTCTTGATTGAAAATGTGAAGTAAAATCAAGAGTTTTGTAATTGAAAAGTATTTTCTTTTCACAAGGATTGTTGTTTAAAATCTCGGGTGTGTGATTGTAAGGGAAGTGAGTGGGTTCTCATATCTAAGAGTGCTTAGGTAGAAGTTGCACGGGTAGAGATTAGGTGAGAAAGACTGTAACTTGTTGAAGTGTACGGATAGTCTTTGAACTAATTCTATTATAGTGAATTTCCTTCCTGGCTTGGTAGCCCCAAGACGTAGGTGAGTTGCACCGAACCGGGTTAACAATTTCTTGTGTTATTTGCTTTACCATTCTGTTTTTGTTTGTCCATTGTTTATAACCAGATATCAGTGTCATGACATTACCTTCGACATCTTATATCTGATACCAGAATTTCACATCTAATGTTTATAAAAGAAATATATTTTTAAGTATTGCACTAGTTTAGGAGGATGATTTGTATTCGTAAGTTTTTAGGGTTTTAATTGAATGACGAATATTCAAGCAATGTGGCGAACGTCAGTTATTCGAATACTCGAGAAATAGTGAAACGAACGCCTCTCATTCTCCTTTTCATCCAAAGTTTAAATTATATAAAAAGATGGAGTTTTTAGAAATTGTATTTAATTTGGAAAAGTAATTTGAATTGGTATTTGGTTAAAGTTTTGATTGGGCGACGAGAATTCGATCAATATGGCGTACGCCAATTATTCGAATACTCGAGAGATAGTGAAGCGGACACTTACTAACTCGTTTTCATCCAAAGTTTGGATTATAAATATATTCTAAGAAGTCGTATATAAAAAATATTTTGAATTTTTTATTTCAAATATTTAATCAGATTTTAAAAGAATTACTCGGTATAAGACCAAGATTGGGTTCGACTTAAAAATATTTACTTATATTAACAATTAACCATTTATTTAACTAATTATAATATTCTAATGAAATATACATAAAATACAAATTAAAAAAACATAATTATAAAAATCAAGCTTAAGAAAGTAATAGTTATTTTTGTTACTATTATTAACCATGATTATCCTAGTCAAACTATTAGATAGAATAGAAAAGCTGAATAAGTAAATAACAAGGAAAACTGTGGTGTAGGAATGTGATGATGGGGGAAAACCAAAGAATAAAATGTAGGGCCCAAACCTCATCCCCTCTATCAGATCGGGCGGGTCCGGAGGCCCAGAACCCTTTGGGTGAAGACCAAAACAAAGAGAAAGGGAGAAATCAAAATGCTAGTTGCCCCATGTTCACGGTCACGCATGTGACGTCTGGACTTCCAGACGGCGGCCAGCTGTACTAGGGATATGTACAGACCTTGGGAACATTTACTTGGCAACATTATTTACACCCATTAAAGATAAGAATTTGCTACCTTTTATTATACACAACTACCATTATTATAACCAACAATATAGTGAAAACGTGTGATCTTCTCCATTGATAATAACATCTGCCAATGGGCAATCCTCCCAGTTAAAGCAGGCTTCTCAAATATATACTTGATCAGATCCATTTTGGATATCAACCAAGTGGTATGATTCAACATATACTGACGCAAATGCTTAGCAGCCCAAGCCAATGCGTAACAAGTCTTCTCAAGCATAGAATATCGAGTCTCACAGTCGGTGAACTTCTTACTGAGGTAGTAAATCGCAAATTCTTTCTTTCCAGTCTCATCTTGCTGACCAAGGACACAACCCATACTATCTTCAAGCACAGTCAAATACATGATCAATGGTCTTCCTTCCACAGGTGGAGACAGAATCAGAGGCTCAAGCAGATATTCTTTGATCCTGTCAAAAGCTTTCTGACAGTCTTCGGTCCAATCACAGGACTGATCTTTCCAAAAAAGCTTGAATATAGGCGCACATGTGGCAGTCATATGGGAAATGAATCTGGAAATATAATTCAAGCGGTCGAGAAAACCCCTGACTTGCTTCTCAATTTTGGGCACATGTATCTCTTATATTGCTTTGACCTTGGCAGGATCAACTTCAATACCCTTCTCGCTGACAATAAAGCCCAACAACTTACCAGAACGAACACCAAAAGTACACTTATTGGGATTCAAGCAGATTTTATACTTCCTCAAACGCTGGAATAGCTTCAACAAATGCTCAACATGTTTCTCTTCATTAATTGATTGAGCAATCATATCATCGACATATACTTCAATCTCTTTATGCATCATATCATGAAAAAGAGTAGTCATTTCTCTTTGGTAAGTTGCACCAACATTCTTTAGACCGAAAGGCATCACTCGATAACAGAATGTTCCACAAGGTGTAATGAATGTGGTCTTCTCCATATCTTCGAGTGCCATCTTGATCAGATTATATCCGTAAAATCCATCCATAAATGAGAAGACTCTGAATTTAGCAGTATTGTCTACCAACATATCAATATGTGGCAGAGGGAAATCATCTTTTGGACTGGCTTTATTCAAATCTCTATAATCAACACACATGCGGACTTTTCCATCTTTCTTCGGCACAGGCACAAAATTGGCCACCCATTCCGGATACTCAGCGGTCACAAGGAAACAGACGTCAATCTGCTTCTGTACTTCCTCTTTAATCTTCACAGCCATATCACGATGCGTTCTTCTCAACTTCTTCTTGACTGGAGGGCATTATGGTTTCAACGACAATCTATGCTCCACAATCTCGGAGTCCAAACTAGGCATGTCTTGATAGGACCAAGCAAACACATCTGTATACTCTCGAAGAAGATCAATCAACCCCTTCTTGACATCTGAACACAGGCGAGACTCGATCTTGACTTCCTTCACATCATCCTCGGAACCCAAGTTGACAAGCTCAATCTGCTCTTCGCACGACTGAATGGTCTTTTCATCTTGCTCAAGAAGACAAGATAATTCATCACTCACTTCTATATAACTTTCCTCCTCGACCTCAAACACAGGGAATTTAAAATTTGGAGAAGGAGAAGGATCATTGTATTCAATGGGGTTAGGAACCAACTTGCATTATGATTTGATAATTTGATTTTAGAGAAGTGAATTTGTGACCAAATGTTATGCAGATGGACAATTATATTGTTTATTTTTGTTATTTTTTTATTATTGTAAGACCCTAATTTTGACCCTAAGATCCCTCATGGCATCATATCATTGCATATTACATTGCCTCAAGGATCATAGCATCTTGGCTCCTTAACCCTAGGGTGGGAACTTTTGTAAGTTGGTTTGAGATCACCAAGCATGCTTGAATTGTATATTATTGCTTTTCTCATTTTATTTACTAACCAAAAGCACAAAAATATGTCACTAACATCTTTTGTTTGTAGCTTGAGCAGTCACAAGATCCAAAGCTTCTAGAGACCCTATGTTCATTGATGTGACCAATTGAAGGTGAAAGCAAGCATGACAATGGTTCACAAGGCTCTCATCCATAAAATGTGCCTCCCAAGTATCTCAAATAATCATTTTGATCAAAGCAAACCAAGGGGCTTGAGGCTTGTTTCCCAAGGAAACCCTAATTCATTTGTTCATCAACTGTACCTTGCTCATGAAGCAACCTCAACCCATGATCAAATAAAATCAAGGGAAGATATTTAATTTATCATTTCATGCATATTTGAGCTTATTTGAGTGTCCTCAATCATCAATTCATTAAGATATGAGGTTTGGACTTGAGAAGTTGGTCAGTCAATTCATCTGACTATTTTGAAGTACACTGAGACCTAACTTTTGATGTGTTTGTCAAATGGAGATGACCGCAAGAGAAAAATTGTTCTTAAGAACCATATGCACAACTTTCATGTTCATCAAAAATTTATTTGAAGCTTGTAAGGTTATCATCCATTTAAAAACATTATAGGTCATTTTGACTGAAACCCTAATTTTGGGTCAACTTCCCAAGAACATAACTCATTCATTTTTATGATTTTGAGGTGGGATCAAATGCATTGGAAAGTTTAAGATGTCTACTTCAATTGTTATGTTGAACAAAGTTTCAAAATCCTAAAAGAAATACATGTGATAATGAAAAACATTATAGGTCACTTTGGACCAAAGGCATTGAAATGTGAAAAAGTCCAACTTCAAGTGCCCATGACTTCTTCATAAAAAATCCAAATGATGCAAAATTTAAGTCCAAATTGATTTTATTGAAAAGATATACAACTTTGATGTTGAAGGTTTTGTCATTTGGAGCTTGCATCATTGAAACAGAAGGGCTTGAAGTTTGGCCATTTTTGAAATTTTCACATATACATGTTTTGCACCCTACACTTCATGATCATTTCTCACCAATTTCCAAATGTCAAATGAAGCTTTAGTCAACATAATAAATTATCCTCATGCCAAAAGCTTTCCAACCATTACTCATAAGGTTATGCTTCACTTTTGGAAATGCCATTTTCGAAGAGATGAACATATTGGTACAATTTTGGAAACTCATTAAAAATGCATTGCATGAGCTAAGCATACACAACCTGCACGTCCATTATGATTTCATTTGGCATAAGCTTTCAAATCCAAGTGGAATTGGGCCCTCCATGCGCCTGTACAGGCCCATGCATGAAGGCCCTTTCCATCCATGCAATGCCTTGTTCATGCACTCAGCCATTCCTTTGTTATAAATAAGTGCTTCGGGCCTCTTATTTCAACAACCTGGAGGGCACCTGTTATGCTGCACGAATCACACCTTAACCATACTCAAAGGAACTCACCATTTTCTCTCAAAATTTTCAGATCTAAACTTCAACTTCCTTGATTGATTTTTAGATCTACAGTTCCTAAGCCTTGCTCACATTGATCCATAGAACACACTGCAAGCTTAAGCATCAAGAGATCGTGCTCTCAAGCTCTCCATTTCAGAGGTTTACTTCAAAATTTGTTTTCTTCGAATCTCTTTGTATATTGCTTGTTTCTTGTTGTTGTGTTGTCTGAAGTCCTCTATATAGAGGCAATCATTTTGAGCTTTGAATTTTCAAAATCCAACAAGTTTCAGTTGAACACCACAAAATTCAAGCTCTGATTCCTCTTTCTATGGAAGCCTAGAGTTGAATTGGTTGGTACAGGGGTGATGTACATCACCCCAGCTTTCATTTGATACCTGGATCGTGACATTTGGTGAACTTTTATTCTCTGCAAATTTTGGTCGGCGCCGGAAGTTGGCAGGAGAAGACGGTGGTGTACACCACCGTCTGGTCTCCAGATTAAATCTGGACCGTGCATCTTTGTTTCCAGATTTGATCCAAGCCACTCAATGTTATGACCTTTTTAATGGCAAGGTGTGATGCGTTTGACTGAAGTGGTTGGTAGGCGCGCGCTGTGATCCACATGATGCGCCAGCTCAATTAATGAGCTTCATCCAACACTCCACGTTTTTGCAATTTTATTTTCTGATTTCAATTTTCTTTTTAGTTTTTAAATTCCATTTCTTTTCAAAAAATCATATCTCCTTTATTATTGGTCCAAAAAATGTGAGACCAATTGCATTTTTCTCCTTTTAGTTTCTAGTTTCTAAAAATGATTTTTAATATTTTTATTTTTATCATTTCATATTTTTTAGGAATTTTCTCTTTTCTGGTTATTTTTAATTCATTTTAACTAGTTTTTGATATTCAAAAAATACAAAAACATTTTCCCAACCTCTTTGAATGATGATAGATCTATGAAAAATATTCTCATCAATTTATTAATTGATTTGAGATTTATATGTGATTTTAATTCAATTAGGTTATTTTTATGCATTTTTAATTGATTAAAAATAGTTTCTGACTTCTAAAAATGCTGAAATTTTTTGTCAAACTTTGTTTGACCTTGTTGAACTTAGGATAATTCACTTGGAATTTTCAAAGTTGATTTGAAGTGAATTTCAAGTTTGACCTTGTTGAACTTAGGATAATTTACTATTGTTTGTCCTTGATCTCATATATCTTTGGTCAATGCTTGTTGATTACTTCATTCCATTTCCATTAATGCACTTTAATATTCTTCTTCTTCTTCTTCTTTTTTTTTCTTTTTGATCAATGAGTTAAAGATTGGTGGTTAGCCTTGATGTATGGGAGGTTTAATCTTCCTTGATTCAAATCTAATTCAACTTGATCATGGATCAAGTGAATGGCTTTGCATTAAGGATAGGTTGCTTCCTAATCAAGAAAATAACCTAAATCAATACAAGATCATTTCTCATCTTCTTTTTGGAATGACAAGTTGTAGGAGCTTGATTCACTAATCAAGATCTCTAACTTGTGTTGTTGCCTACATTATTATTGACCGACCTCAGATAGTTGTGACTTCTACATAAGTCCAATTACGATTGCTTAACATAGCGCTAAATTGCCTTATGGCACACTAATACTAACACAAACCATTAACCATTAACATTTAATTCTTGCAATTTACATTTATGCAATTTACTATTCTTGTACATATTATTCATTTGCTTTTTCCCTTTGCTCATTTGAGCACATGTTTATGTTAATGCAATTTGCCTTTTGCTCACTTGAGCACATAATTGTGTATATATTATTGTGCTTGTGTTTTGTTTTGATTGTTGTGGACCAAAAATGCAAAATGGACAAAAAGGACTTAGATTCTAGGATATTCCCTATGCAAAATGGAGTAAAAAGGCCTTAATGTTGAAGATGGATTAGAAGGACCAAATCTCTAAACTCACTCTTATCCATTCTTAATTTACTTCATGGAACTTTTTGATGTGTGTGCTTTTGTGCAAGGGATTCCTATTTGAGCCAAATTGAAGAACCATTGTCATGTTCATCTAATGTGAGAGATCCAAGAGCCATTGGAAGATTCCTAAGAGCTTTGCTTGATTGATTGATTGCTTGAGTATACAATTATTTGTTTGCTTATTCCAAAGGATGAGAGCTACTTGGATCATAAATATGATCTCAAGAAGGGAACTCCATTTGTGGTCTTACTTCTTCTCCTTCATCTCTTGTATGATTAGGACTTTAGTCATTCTTCTTCTTCCCTCCACTCTAACCCAAGCCAAAACTTTTGTGTAAACATTAACATTTGTTTTCAAATATTAGAAACCTAAGCATTATGCTTTTGATTTTCAAACCTTCTTTTCATAACACTTATTTTGAATTGAATCTTTAAGTCAACTTTGACCATATTTTGTAAATACTTTTCATTGGTAAATATAACTCATTCAAATGCTTTTGTGGTTTCAATGGCCACTTCTTATAAAAAACGTTTCATAACCTTTAGCTATTAGGTTTGAGTTATCCTTGAGGTAGATATAATACTCACTTATATCCTTAGTGATGGACAATGAGTCTTCCATGCTTATTATAGGGTTAACCCCTCACTAGCATGTTGAAGTTATCCTCACATGGTGGATTTGTGGTTTTAGGTTGAGTTTTCTCCCTTGGACCCAATCAATTCACCAACTTGTTTTGAGATTTTTACCCCGAACTATGAGGTTTTGATCCTAATCTTTTTTAAGATGGTACGTAGGCAATGGGTTTATCCATTCAAACACAAAATTGTAAATAATTTGTATATTCTTCTCTCATCTCCCCAATCATGTTTGCACAAACAAATTTTTACAAAAATACCAACCTTACAACAAGTGTGAAAAGGGCTCCCTAGGAGTACCTAGGATATTTTGGGTGCTTAAAACCTTCCCATTGCATAACCAACCCCCTTACCCCGATCTCTGACATTTTTATTAGTTTTTGATTCGATAAAACTTCTCGGTTTTTGTTTGCTTTCTAACCTTTCCTTTGGATAAATAGAAGTGCGGTGGCGACTCGACTTGTATCATTTACTTTTGATTTAGTCAATAAATCTAAAGGTAACGAATACCCCGCTACAGAAAAGTGGCGACTCTGCTGGGGACCAAATTCCTAGTGGGTTTTACCTACTTTTCATATTTGTTGTATTGTATATTATTTTGTGACATATTTTTGTGCAAATTGGGATTACTGTATTGTATGTAATGATTGAATTGCTTGATATATTAATTGCTTGTATGCTTGGTGATCTTTGTGAGATGAGTTCTATACCCGAACTCGAGTGCACTTAAGATAGGAGAATGGCATAGTCTTGTCAACTTGTGTGGAGTTATTCCTTAGAAAGTTGACTTGTAAGCCCATTCACTTGGTGGAGGTCATATTGGGATCAATGGTGTCACACGAGTAGTCGTGGTTAGGCATTACTCTTTCCAATATAGACCTTAGAAGCCAAAGACCTTAGTTTACCAAGCCCATCTTGGCCTATTTTTAGGATGTAGTGCGAAAGTCGTTCAAGTGTAAAATTTGATACGATTGTTACGCGATACTACACTCATAAGAGTCTCTCTTGAGAATATTTTTGGAATATGAGTAGTCGTTTATCCGATAATATCCGAGAGATGGGATGATGACTATGGGAACCTCTTGTAGAACATGTTTGGCAGGTTTTAAACCCTAGTACACTCCCTTTGGGTGGTTCTTAACCGAGACTCCATGCTCGTGACTTGCAACAAACCCTTAATTCGTGGTTCATCCGTTCTTGTGTATCCTTAATATCAATGGAACTTGGGTGTTGATAAGGTGTAAACCATAATCCACCAAAATGGATGATTGATATTAAGGATGACTTGATCCATCCCATGACCTTTGTGTGGTATGCTTTACTTGATCCTTGAGTGTGATTGTTGCATCCATGCATTCATGCACCCATTTGCATCCATATCATCAATAATGAGAAAATTTTCAAGGAACTTAAGAGGTCTATTTGCAAATTTTCAGACATGGATAGACAAAGAAGGAATACAAAGAAGTACAGTTTCAGACAACCAGACCTGAAAGAGTTAAGGAATTTGACATCCTATGTATTAGATCCCTTGGATTTCAAGGCTCGTCATGGGAAACTTCTATCTATTCTGGCTACTTAAGTGGATGAAGGTCTGATGAGTGTATTGGTGCAGTTCTATGATCCCTTGTATCGTTGCTTCATATTTCCGGATTTCCAACTTTTGCCTACGCTTGAGGAGTATGCCTATCTTATGGGTATACCTATCCTAGACCAGTTGTCGTTCAGTGGCTTAGAGAGGGTTCCTACTTCTCAAGAGATAGCTGATATGTTGCATATAGATGAATCTCTGGTTGGTGCTCATATGACTACCAAAGGTGGAATTCAAGGTCTCCCTTCTGAGTTCCTCATCGCTCAAGCTACTTTGTACGGGAAGGCCATGAGTGAGGACGCCTTTGAGGCCATATTTGTACTTCTCATCTATGGGCTGGTATTATTTCCCAACATCGACAAGTTTGTGGATGTGAACGCTATTAGGATTTTCTCTACTCTTAATCCTGTTCCGACTCTGTTGGGTGACACTTACTTTTCTTTGCATATGAGGAATACAAAGGGTGGTGGTACTATTGTGTGTTGTTTGCCTCTGCTGTACAAGTGGTTTATTTCACACTTACCGCAGACGGTCGCCTTCAAGGAGAACAAAGGATGTCTACGATGGTCCACGAGACTTATGTCTCTCACTAATGATGATATCTTTTGGTACAACCGTGTATATGATGGCATGCAGATTATCGACTCTTGTGGTGAATTCTCCAATGTGCCTCTTCTTGGTACATGTGGTGGGATTAACTACAACCCTATTTTGGCACGTCGTCAGCTTGGGTTCCCCCTAAAGGATAAACCGAATAACATTCTATTAGAGGGTATATTCTTTCAGAAGGGTAAAGATCCCCAAGGCTTGAAGGGCAGGATGGTTCACGCTTGGCGCAAAATCCATAGGAAGGGAAGGAAAGAGCCTGGTCCGAAGAACTGTATTGCTTTGGAACCCTATACCTCGTGGGTTAGGAGGAGAGCTTCCGAGTACCTTATGCCTTATGAGTATCCGAGACCTACACCTTTGGTTGTGGCTGGGCCTTCAACCCTCCCTGACCAAGGAGTAGAGGAGTTGAGAGACGAAGACCATTCACGTGCTTGGATCCGTGAACGAGAGGAGCTACTTAAACAACTTAGAGATAAGGATACATTGATAGAGTTTCTTGAGCATCGGGTTATCGACGAGCCTGATGATGTGATGACTTCTCTTCTTCCTCAGTCTTCCAAGTTCTAGAAGAGGAAGTACGATCGACTCGCCAAAGAGAAGGCAGATATGGAGGCAGCCTATAAGAGGGAGGTGAAGAGGCTTCGTGCAGCTTATCTTCCAATCGCCAGAGCTTTAGATGATTGTTTCTAGGGTTCCATAGGATGTTCATTTTCCTTCTCTCTTGTATTGTATTTGGTTACCAAGACTGTACTTCTTTGGTGTAAAAATATTTTCCAGATATTATTTATGTGATATTCCCATATATGTCTAAATAATTAATATTTTCAAATATTTGCAAATAGAACTCTAAAAGTTCCTCTGAAATAAAATAAATCATATGCACAAGCATTGTATGCATCATGTACATAAGCAGGTTTTGCTTCAGGCTTCTTGTTCAATGGTCTAACTCTGTGTTCTTCATTTATTTTGAAGACAGGTTGACTCACCGGTACTACACTCGAGCCAACACTTTAAGACTGATGGACCATTTAGAGAAAGAGAACCGTGAACTCAAGGAGGAAGTGGCCAGATTGACTGCCCTGATGGAGTCTTTCATGGCCGCCCAGAGCCAGTCGTCTCCGACACCTTCAACTCCTCCCTAGAGGATAGTCATCTCTGAGATTGCCTCTTCAACAGTTTCTGCGGCCAACACCCATTTTGCACCAACTGTTATGCCAACCGGGTTTCCCTGGGGGATGCCCGCTAACTTTGTTCCTGAGGGTCTTGCCCCCACATTTGCTTCTATGCTGACATCTAGCCCGGTCCTCTCCGTTCCACCTCCTGTCGTGCATACTATGCCTAGAGTAGACGACACCATCTACCACTCTGAGGTGTCTGAGGGCCCAGATGTCTATGAAAAGATGGATGCAATGAACGATCAGTTTCTTGAGCTCCGCAAGGAACTCAAAACTCTCAGAGGAAAAGACCTCTTTGGCAAGTCTGTTGCTGAACTCTGCCTGGATCCGAATGTTAAAATCCCTGTAAAGTTCAAAGTACATGACTTTGAAAAGTAAAAGGGAAATACTTGCCCTCTCAGCCACCTGGTTATGTACGCGAGGAAGATGTCGACTCAGACCAACAATGATCAGCTCCTCATTCATTATTTCCAGGACAACTTGTCTGGTGCTGCCGTGAGATGGTATATGGGCTTGGACAGCGCAAACATCTGATCCTTCAATGATTTTGGTGAAGCTTTCGTCAAGCAATACAAATATAATATGGATATGGCTCCCAATAGGGATCAATTGAGAGCCATGTTCCAGAAGGACAAGGAAACTTTCAAAGAGTACGCCCAGAGGTGGCGAGAGCTAGCAGCACAGATTGTGCCTCCGCTGGAGGAGAAAGAAATGACCAAGATCTTTTTGAAGACCTTGAGCTCATTTTATTATGAGCGGATGATTGCCAACGCTCCTTCTAATTTCACCGAGATGGTGAACATGGGGATGCGTCTGGAGGAAGGAGTTAGGGAAGGGCGCCTGACTAGAGAAGAAGATTCTTCTGCCAAACGATATGGGGCGTTTGGAAAGAAGAAAGATGGCGAGGCACATGCTGTGACCTCCCATGTTAAACCAAGAAGACCCTCAATAAGGAGGAAGACCGTGTGTCCCGCCGGTAATCAGCATCAGGTGGCTCACATAGCACCTGTTTTTAGAGATAATCAACACTATCAGCACAACAATAACCAGCAACAACAACATCAACAATATCAACAACAACAACACTGTCCTCAACAGCAGGCCTCCAGCCTCGAAACAACAATCAGACTAGTACCAGCTATGAGAGGAAGAGGGTCACCTTTGATCCTATTCCCATGACCTATACAGAGTTATATCCCTCTTTGATAAAGAGGAAGCTGATTACTCCATGAGACCCACCTGCTATACCTACCAATCCTCAGTGGTGGTATAAGCCAGAGCTACATTGTGTTTATCATTCTGGTGCTCCCGGACATGACGTGGAAAACTGTTACCCGCTGAAGACCAAGGTTCAAGACCTTGTGAGAAGTGGTATCTTGTGTTTCGAGGACGTAGGTCCCAACGTTAATAAGAACCCATTTCCCGAGCATGGGAAATTTGCTGTCAACATGGTCCAGGGTTGCCCTGGTAAATATAAAGTCAAATATGTCAGCCATATTCGACAATCATTGGTCGAGATGCACAGACTGTTATGTGAATACAGTCATTATGAGAACGACCATGACAGATTCCGTGTCTGCACTGTCAATCAAAGGGGATGTCGCCAAGTCCGTAAAGACATCCAAGAAATGATGGATGAAGGTGTAATTGAAATACTTCAGAATCGAGATGTTGATGATGATGAAGTCAATGTGATATCTCCAGTATTCCGGATTCTAGAGCCTATTGTCATCCGGTATGATGGCAGTAAGCAGAAGGCTTCTCCCTCTTTGATAATTAAACCAGCTGGCCCTGTGCCATATTCTTCCGATAAGGCTATCCCCTATCGTTACAATGATGTGGCATTGGAAGATGGGAAGGAGGTGCCCCTTCCCTCTACTTCTGTTGTTAATATTATCGATGTCAGCGGCCTGACCCGTAGCGGTCATGTTTTCTCGGCTCCGCCGAAACCCCAAGATGACACCAGAAGGGCCAATGTTGTTATTTCTCCGAATCCGACACTTTTTGCTAGTAAACCTGCCACTGTTGAAAGAACTCTTGTCTCTGCTGGCCAGAATGGCACCACGAAAGACGACTGTGATGAGATGCTGAGGCTCATCAAAATGAGGGAATACAATGTTGTAGATCAGCTTCTACAAACACCGTCAAAGATCTCTGTGCTATCTTTGCTTATGAACTCAGAACCATACCGTGAAGCTCTACAGAAGGTGTTGGATGTGGCGTATGTAGACCACAGCGTCATAATAGAACAATTTGATAGTATTGTTGCAAACATTACTGCTTGTAACAATTTGAGCTTTTGTGATGCTGATCTCCCCGAGGAGGGAAGAGACCACAATTTGGCACTTCACATATCTATGAGCTGCAAGGATGATGCCATGTCTAATGTGCTGGTAGATACTGGATCACCACCGAATGTGTTGCCAAAATCCACTCTCGCCAGATTGTCATACCAGGGGCCTCCCATGAGGCAGAGTGGAGTAGTGGTAAAAGCTTTTGATGGATCCCGCAAAACTATAATTGGAGAGGTTGAACTCCCAATCAAGATTGGACCAAGTGATTTTCAGATCACTTTTCAGGTCATGGATATCCACCCATCATATAGCTGTCTGTTGGGAAGACCATGGATTCACGAGGTCGGCGCCGTGACATCCACCCTACACCAGAAATTGAAATTTGTCAAGAACAAGAAGCTGGTGGTGGTAGGGGGAGAGAAGGCTCCCCTGGTTAGCCATCTGTCTTCCTTTTCTTATATAGATGCTGAGGATGAAGTTGGAACGTTGTTCCAAGCTTTATCTATTGCTGAGCCTACTAAGAAAGGAACTTCTTCATTTGCGTCCTAGAATGATGCTAAGTTGGCCATTGAGCATGGCATAACTACTGGTTTGGGAAAAATGATCAAGCTAGAAGACAACAAATCCCGGGCTGGCATAGGGTATTCTTCTGGCGTTTTGAACAAGCATGGGCTGTTTCAGAGTGATGGGTTCATCCACACCGTCCAAGACAAAGAAGCTGCTGCTATTGTGGAAGAGGATGCAGAGGAAGATTCTGGCAACTTTGTCATCCCTGGAGGGGTCTGCAATAATCGGGTCGCTGTTGATGTTCCAACAGTTGTCCATA